>NW_017728909.1:17287979-17329081 GCF_001723895.1 Crocodylus porosus | reverse complement strand
GACTTCCTGCCCTTTGGGCAGGGGGCTGGACTCGATGATCTCCCGAGGTCCCTTCCAGCCCTGATGTCTATGAAATCTATGAAATCTATAAAATTATGCCTAGCATCCCAATATGTCATCTCCTTACCCATCTCCAAAAGACCACATACGCCATCACAAAGGTTTCGATTAGATTTTGGGTCATGCTGTGCATATACGGGGAACAGACCATTCAAAACTACTTCAGGCAGCTCAATACCCAACATGATTATCAGTAGGAATTGGGGTCTAACTCGCTTCCACACCTTGAAAAGAAAAAAAAAAAAAGCAACCACTCATATCTATCTATAATACACACAACCATATGGACACAAGGCATTGCATAATGCTTTTGGTTTAATTAGTATCTCAGTGAAGTGTATTGACTACTCCAAATCTATTGCTCTGAAATATTTTGATTCTGAAATCATTATGGCTGTGAGTCAGGGTAAACATGGCACCTAATTTTACTCCCAGGCGGGTAAAATGAAAACCATTGTGTGTCTGGAAGGGGTTTTGTTGTTATTGTTGTTCTTTTCATATACAGCTCAGTGTGCCTTTGAAGAACATCAATAGCGTGCTTTGATTCTAGACCAGTGGTGCTCACATACTCAATAGACGATTGAACAGAGCGCGTTGTGGAGAGAGGTTTGAACAGCTGCCTCAAGTGAAATACAAAGATTATACCAGTGGATTTCAATAGATTTCCTCTACCTGCCTCTAAGTCTTTCTAAACTTTGGGGAGGGAGGGTCTTGAATATGTGAATTTGAACCATCTGTTTATCTCATGAATATAAGAAGCAAATCAACAACCAGAACAACGATGCTGCGCTTTGCTATAGTTTTTCAATATTTGATCTTCCACCGCTTCTCTTATTCTTGCTAGGAACTGTCAGATTCAGATCTTGTAAACTGCATGCCCGGTTTTTTTTTCCCCCCGTTTCCCTCTGAACAACCGACACACAAAACAAAACAGAAGCACAAAGAGGAACCTCAAAAACCTGAGCATGTAAAGTACTTACCTCTATTTGCTGATCAAGACAGGTTTCAACAATGGGGGGGCGGGTGGGGGGAGGGATCCCTCTATTTCCAACCCCCCGCCCTTTTAACATATCAGGGAGACAAAAGCTTTCCTGACCTGGAAAGACTCTTCACTTGTCTTGAAAAGGATTTTTTCAGACTGTTCTACTTAAGCTTCTTTTTAGTTATTTGCAACTTCACAATCCCATTCACAAACTGTTGCCATGGTAAATAATTATATCACAGATGAATTGTGTATGCTCCCACTTCATGGCTGGAAGAGAAATTGTAAAAGGAGAGGTGAGAATGAGGGAGAGAGAGAGAGAGGGTAACCCCCCCCCCACAAAATCCTTTAAAATTACAGGGGAGAGAGTTGAGAAATGATTGCCTCCTCGTTAACATAATTAACTCCATGAATTATAAATTGGTATTAGAACTTTTGACAAAAGGAGTAATTATATTTACTCATGTAAAATTAAACAATACCCCCCCCCAAATAAATTAATGGGATTCCCCAGAAACTCTTAATATTATCATAAAATTCAGAGATCCAGATAACTCAGATTCTAAAGGGATTTAAGCGGTGTAAACTTGCGTGCTGCTCAGACTTGGATGGTGGGTGAATATGTATCCTTAGCGCTTGATAATCTGGCTGTGCAGGAAAGCTCATCAAATGCCTTGCTCGTTAAGCAGAGGGATGACAGCTGCCTTCTTTCTAGACAGGAGGTGCTCCAAGGGAAGTTTATCATGAGGTTGTTTCACAGGAAGAACAAGTTGTGCGGTTGTGCCCAACTCTCCAGAATGACCAGTAATGCTGAAAACACACCCTTAGAGCCTGAGAAGATTTGCAGGAGGCAGAGGGATGATGTAGGTATCGCCATTAAACCTGAACTTTTCTGAGCTTGTGTGCAATGTGTACTGACACCGTGTCAAGCGTAGTCCTGCGGTATTCAGATGGTTTTCTGGGTAGTTATTCTCTCTTGAACCAGGTGGCAAGCGTTTTGCATTTTACATTCAAAGAGCCATTGGTAAAAAATAAAACAGAAATAATCTTGAAAGCAAAAAACCAGAACCCCAAATTCTCCACTCCCAGCAAGGTAACCTAACCAGTAGGCTACAAATTTGCACTGTCTCTTGCCTTCCTTTTTTGGCCTCATAAATCCTACAGTCTTATTTGCAAGGTGCCCCAACCAACCCTTAGTGCGAGGGTTGTTAAGTGACCTCACCCCGCCTGGCCTAGAGCTGGGAATCGGGTTTGAACCCCGTTAGGTGGATATCCATCTAGACCCTAGTTTTCTCCCTTTCTGCATGTTGGCTGTAATTGCTATTCCAGAAAAAAAAAAAGGCAGGCAGCAGTTGTATTTCTTAAGTGGCCTGGGAATACTGGATGAGGGCCTTTTAGGGAACTTAGCCACTGCTTTACTTAGTTTCCTCTTTTTGTGGTCCAGGCAATAAAAAGAAGCCACAAGGGCTTCCAGGTCCTTCATCCTGCTCGCTTTTCAGGGCCGGAGCAATGGCTGTACTTCAGGGGTCCTCAGGACTAGCCTTACACTCCCAAGCCCCTAACCCCCAGTTCATTCAGATAAAACCCAATGAACGATATTCCCAGCCTAAAGCAGTGATCAGCAGTGGGAACCCTCAAAGAAAACTGTGAGTGGGGTACTACATTTAATTTTCACAAGATTTTAGCATCCTGCCTGAAAACCTCACCTCGGCCAGCAACACACACAAAGAAAAGGGTACTCATTTCACCAAGAGGCTTGTCTGCATTTCTGATATCACCCAGGGCATTAATTTCAATTTTCATGTTTCTACACTTTTTTTCCCCCCCTTCTCTCTCTCTAAACTTTGTATATGCCAAAAGCCTTACCTGCCAACTGTTGGGAAAAAAATTTGATTTCTATTGAATACTGCACTTTGGAATGAAAGAAAACATTGTATAAACGAGGCTGAGGCACTCATTCACCTATGCCTATATTACTGTGAAATCAATTATGCAGGGCTCTTTCGAAAGTTACTGATTGTAGCAAATTGAATGGCCTCCATTTCAGCATAATTTGGAGAGGTTGATGTAATCAGAGACCTTACACCATGGTGAGATACAAGATTCGTGATATTCAGATGGGAAAACGGCTACAATGGTTAAGCTTATTCTGTACCTTCCGCTTACCGGCTGTAATGCTTTCATAAGTACAAATGAAATTGTTTTGATGAAGGCGGAGATGGTTCTGGGGGACAGGGAAGGGGAGAGGGAGGAGGGGGGTGGAAAAACCCCACGTATATAAGGTTGTTTGAAATCAAGGTACTGTACTGCTAAGCGAGACGGCAGCAGAATCTAATCCTAAGCATAATTGGTTGCAAATGAAACACTTTAATATCAAATCTCGAGTTGTGCCCCGAAGCTGCAGTTCAGGTTTGCATGAGCTATGTGTAAGTGGAGGTAAAATGTGCCAAGTTGTTTCTTTTTGTCTCTCTCTTTTTTTTTCCTTTTGCAAATGTACGTTCTATTTTGACCCTTTGGAAATCTGAGGGGACTAACTTATTTCTCTTCATATTGTATGGAAGAATATTCTGCCCCATGGAGTTTTGTCCTCTTATTAAAATAATAAAAAAATAAATAAAACCCAAAAGAGAAAAACAAAACGGCAATACAAAAATCCTCAAGGCAACCTCCGAACAACTTCTTTCTTATAACTGCAGCTGGTTTCTAAACTGGTAGCATGCTATATAGCATTTTATCTTTACAAGCAAGCTTTTTTGTACCGGTATTGTGCAACACTTCTCGGCTAGGAAACTGTTGAAGGGAGAGGAAAGTTGTTCGGGGAAGAAATTTCCTAGGGGTGGGACACTGGCACATGGAAAGTGAACCCAGCCAAACTCTGGAGAGGTTGAAATGCAAAATAGATCTGGATTTCACATTTTATATCCGTCTCCTCCAGAGAGTTGAATTTGAACACTGAATCCCAGTAACCTCTATGTGAAAAGGAATTTTTGGGGGGGTAAGGGAGCAAGCAGAGAGATTAGTGTTCACATTTTACCATAAACTTCCTCTGTAAACTCATACCAGTAGTTCTCAGGCTTTGCGATTTAAGGGACTTACGTAAACTCAAGGCACCCCTCCAAAAACACTAACTCTTCGTTTTCTCTCTTTTTGACTGCAGACAAACACTGGAGTAATTCATCTGTTGCAAAGAACTCAGAGTCTAGGAACAGACATTACACATAAATGCGTACAAGTGATGGCAAACTGTAACAGAACAGAAGTTCAGTGACCATAGACCAGTTTCAAATGGTCAACACTGGTTTAGGATAGACCTGGCTGGACGTAGTATTAGACTTAACTGATTTAGGTTAAACCAGTCTATCGAGCTTCTATCCCAGATTCCCTCCCAACACAAGTTAGGTCTCAGTCCACCAGCATCCCAAGATGCATTGCAGACCATCCTGCTGACCTCCCGCCCTTGCAGGTTCGAGTGGACTAGACTCTGCCCCAGCTTGTCTGCTTCAGCTAAGCTGGGTGACCTCGCCTCCAGCTGTCACAGGGCTGAGGCAGCCTCCCCAGCCCTGCCTGCGATGGCACAGGAGCAGGGGAGGGGGAATGGACCTGTCCTGGCCCTGGGTCTCCCTAGCTGGGGTCTGCACAGAGGGGGGTCATGAAAGGCAAGAAGCCCCCCAAGGCAGGGATTTTCCCCTCCCTGTGGCACAAGTCTGCTGCCACAGCCTCACTCCTTCCTCCACCCCCCTGCCTCTCAGCTGTGAGGGGGTGGGCAGTGGAAGAGGAATGGACCCCCATTCTGGCCTTGGCCCCTCAGCTGGGATCTGCACAATGGGTGGGGGGTGAAAGCCCCCAAGACAGGGGCCTTTTCCCTAGCATTGCAGCTCTGCCAGGCTGCCAACACCCTAGCCCAGGCTGCCAATGCCCCAGCCCATAAATGCCCCAGGCCCACCCCCTCACTAGCCCCACCCTGCTATCCAGGTAGATTGACTTAATTCTGCCTCAGGGTTTTTTGACTGTCTGTACTTACCTGGAAAGACCATGAAAAATCAGAATGTTTTTGGCACTATGGATTCCTATGTGGAAACTCTCTTTGTTTTGTGTACACCTAGGAGTACTAATATTGTGTGGCAGTCCATGGCACCCTTGAATGGTTCTCAAGGATCCCATGGCACCCTAGCTGAGATTCACCCACTTATATCAATCATTTAGGCCAGGATCCTAAACTTAAATCCCTGTAGACCTTAATCATTTTGTGCCTCTGTTTCCAGTAAAAATTAAAATAACAATGTTTCTTTTGTCTGCTTTATTAATTCAGTTTATAAATTCCTTGGGGCAGAGACCTAATAGCTTATGATACATCCATGTGCAATATCAATTATCTAGTGCAATGAACCTTCTACAATCACAATAATCGATACATTAAGACTTGCATAGATATGCACCAGAAGTGCATCTGATAATTTAGAGGGTAAGCTTTTTTGATTGGGTATTGCATCTTCCCTTCTTGTGCATCTTGAATTACCCAGGTCATGGGTATGAGACCCATGATATTTAAAGGTTGTTCTGAATCCAATCTCAGATCCAAACAACTGTCATCTAAAAGAGATCGATCCAAGCCATGTAACCAAACTCAGGAATAGTAAATGTGTTTTTAAAAGGAATGTCCAGTTGCCGGAAAATCCTGGTAAGCTGAAGGAATTCAAGACAAAGGACCTCAAATGGGTGAAAGACCTGGTTAGAAAGACTGATGAAGAAAGATTAATTAGATGTCTGGCCTTAGCTGGTGTGCTATGAACAGACTGTTGGCTACATTTTGAAAACACAATGCGGACTGTAATGGGAGCGATGTGGCAAAGATCCCAAGCTCGACTTTGAACACATAACCCCAATGTGAATTAGTACAGACAGTTCATGCTGTGATATGTCTCCTTGTTTAATTACTAGGATCACCGTGACATCACAGAATTGATCCCAGTCACATTTTTTCTTGTCACTTCTTGTTCCCTAAAGTTTAAACTGAACTAATGTAGGCTCTGTTAAATAAGCTGCTCATTCAGGTATTGGGTTTAGTTTTGATTGCTGAGTATTTGGGGGTGGGGAGGATGAAGAAGAAGTAAAAGATTTAGGAAACGACAACTAACATAACCAGAATTGGGGCACGATTTCCATGTAGAGAAAAAGAAAATTAGATATTAAGGTTATTTACTTAAAGGAAAACATGAATGAGATGGCACATGGAAGAGGTGTGCAGAAAAATGAGTGTTACAGAGAAAATTAATTCTTAATCTTATCAGAAATATTTTGAGTGATTTTTTTTCCCCCTCCCTGGTTAGAAAATGCTATTTTGTCAAAATCAAACTTGCACGAAGGAAAAGGCTGGTCTTTAAGCAATTTCCTACACTGAACAAAGTTCAAAACTGTTGATGTATTTTATTCTGATCTTTCTGAAATAAACTGTCTCCATTTTGCAGTTTAAAACAATTTCAATTTTCATTTAATTTTAAAATGTAAGTTAATTTAAGTTTTTTTTAAGAAGTATAAGAATACAAAGGTCAAAATGAGTTGTTCCAAAAAGATTTTACCACACCTTTAACACTCCTATGGAATATGAACTTTCATTTCTACCTAAGAGAACTTTACAGTTTTTTCTCCTATGCCTGAAGAAGGATGCTTGTGCTGGAAAGCTTGCAATTAAATAATTTTTATTTTTGAAAAATCTAGTTGGTCTAATAAAAGATATCACCTCTACCCTGAGTTCTGAAGCTCAAAATGATACATTTTAACAGTGCTAAAACAAAATATTTCAGTTGCTCCCCTTTTTATTTTTATGTTGTTACATTAATATTTGAGATTTCATGTACTTTTTGCCCTGATTCATAACAGGGGAAAAAATGTTGAAATTTTGAGGAAAAAAAAGGAAAAAAAAATCATTATAGGGAATCACTTCCCACTCGCTCTAGTAAATTAACTTATGTTATTTTTTGCTGTCATATATTCCAAGAACAATAGACTACCCACACAGTTAAAAACATCAGTTTTTAAATTAGTAGGTGGAAATATATTTGTATATAATAATGACAGTACTGTCATTTTAAAGTTCATACCAAAGCCCCTGTAAGAGCTTTTCCTCATCACAGAAATCATAGAAATTATAGAATCATAGAATTTGATTCACCTTTCCAGCTTGTCCAGGTCCACTTGGATCTGCATCCTATCCCCTAGCATGACAACTTTTCCCCATAAATTAGTATTATCCACAAACTTGGCCAGCATGCTTTCAACCTTCTCATCTAAATTGTTGATGAAACAATTATGTTGAACAGTATGAGGCCAAGAGATGAATCCTGCAGAACACTACTGGCCACTTTCCTTCAAGATGATAGACAACCGTCTACTAACACTCTCTCGGTTCAACTCCTTAGCCAGTTTCCAACCCACCTGACTATGGACTCTACCAGTCTACAATCCCCCAGTTTTTTTTTTATAAGAGCGGCATGGAAGACCATATCTAAGGCCCTTTTAAAATCCAAATACATGACATTAACAGTGCCTCCCATATCTAACCATTTCATTATTTAATCATAAAAGGAGGTGAAGTTGGCCAGACATGACCTGTCCACAATGAACCTATGTTGACTATCCTTTAGCATCATGCCTTCTGCTAGTCTCTTACAAATGAACATCTTGATATTTTTTTCCAAAATGTTGCTCAGTATTGAGGTCAAACTGATCAGCTTCTAGTTTCCTGGATCCTCCCTTTTCCCCTTCTTAAATATTGGTACCACCTTGGCCCTTTTCCAGTCTTCCAGGACCTCTCCTGAGCACCATGAGTCTTCAAATACCTTCGCCAAGTGTTCTGCAATGACTCCAGCCCATTCCCTCAGCACTCTTGGGTGTAGTCCGCCTGGTCCTGCTGACTTGAAGACATTCAGCCACTCTAAATACTTCCTTATGATTGAAGCTAGCACCCTACTGGGAAATGCCATGTGATCTTTCTCTTTGCAGAACACGATGCAATGCAGCTGTGTTTGTGTTGCACAATATGTGAGCTAATAAACAGCCACTGTGGCTCCCCACAGATCTCTGCACAGGAGGACAGCATATTGTTGTGGCCAGCTGGGGCCAGCAGCAGCAGCAGTCTTCCTGGCACAGGCTGCACCCAGTGCTTGGAAGTTTCCCTGTCATCTGATGCACAGATCGAGGGTCCACCTGCACCCCTGGAATGGCTGTGGGCCTGTGTCAGACTTCTCCCCAGGGATGCAGGGTCCACACGCCAGAAGACAAGGGGCTGCTGCTGATGCCTAGGACCAGCACTGGGCATCTGGCACACAGATCTGGGGCACGTCCAGGAGGAGTCTGTCACAGCCCCACAACCCTCCTAGGGGGTGGGCCCCTGGATCTGTGTGCCAGATGACAAGAGGCTGCTACTGCCGGCAAGTGTCACGAGTTTTGAATTGAACAGTTTGAGGTGCAGTTTCCCAGAGACCTCTGCACCAGCTTCTTGAAACCTGCCAGGCTTCATGCCCTCAGAAGGGGCTACCATCCCTGCAAGTTTCATCTGAATCAGGCAAGAAGTGACAATGTTATAGGCAATTTTGTGCTTCCCCATTATAGCCTATAGGTGAAACATCGAAACAGTGTTGAAACTGTGAAACAGTTTTGACAAAATGAAATGGAACAGTGCTTTTGAAACTAAACAAAATTCAAAATGAAACACTGTCCCATTGAAACAGCAAAACAGAAGTTGAAACGAAACGGTGCTGTTTCGCACTGCCTGACTAAATGTGTGGTATGTGGCACCACAGGTATGTTTGCAGCACCACATACCGCATGGCCGTGCTCATGTGGACATGGCTATTGATGATAGTTTGTTAAGTTTAGAGTTAATTTTAGAATAGTCAGAGAGGCCCCTAAGGCAAACTTTCTATGCTTCTGAATGTCATATTCTCTCACGTATAGAAGTAATTGATATTGTCTCTCTCTAGCTAAATTCCTCCCCAAATTCCTCAGACTTCAGTCTCCCCCCCACCCTTTCTGGAAGAAAGCCAGCCTGTAAGTTTGGGACATAACTAGTTTTCCTACTTAGCCCCCAGTCCTCAATGAAGGGAAGAAAGAAAAGGTTACAGCTTAACTCAGCAATTACATGCAATAAATACCATTGTATAGCAGCTGGACCCTTAACCACTTACATTGCAGAATCCCTATTAGCCTTTTCAGCCCATAAACTTGCAGTACTCCATAGAGTTGATAAGTAGGAAACAGCTGAAACCTCCATCCCCATTGGCAGGAAGATTTCTTGGAAACTGTTTCTCATTTGTGCGAATTGCACTCTGTTACCGGCAGGAAGGGAGATGGGGGCAGGGAGGGAGAAAGGAACAAAAAACTGCTGATAAATTAAAAATTTTACAAGAGGGGGGACATAGCTATAAAACAAGGGGGGAAAGGAGAATATAATATAACCCAAAGAGAAGCGTGTCTCTTGAAAATAAATATCTCCCAAGCTCATAAACAGTGAGGCCAGTGGTCATGAATGTAGCAGATGTTTATTGCCTTATGCACCCTCTGCTACTGTGGGATAATCACTTAAATATCCCCAAATCCAGTTTGAATTTAAATTAGCTTCATATTTTCTTTCACAATTATTCCATTAAAAAAAAAATCATATGATTAGCCAATTAAACAGAGAGGGGAGAAAAAAAACAGTAGGAGAGCAATAGCCTTTAATATTTTCAATTAAGATGTAGTGCTACCAATAAAAGAGGCTTACATTTTCATTTTATGGGCACCTATGGAGAGCATTATGACACAAATGACTCAGAGCAAGGTAATCGTTTCAAAATATATTGTAGTGGAAGACTGTAAACAGTGCAGTGTGTTAGCTTAGATGGTATGTGATGAAAATGTAAAGTTTCCAGAAGTGCATTCGGTCTTTGTTGAGATATTTCTTAGGGCACACGTTTGAAATGTATCTCTTCAGCGATTATTTAAGACAAAGAAGTGTCCTGGTACAGAACAAAGCCCGCCCACCTGAAGGCAAGGGGCTGACTTGTCTCCAGGAGCTGCACTTCGGTTATATGACTTCCTCCGATTTCTCTGCAGCTGAGGCAGGCTGATAAAGAGAGCTGTGAAAGAGCCTTCTAGTGGTAAGGCCATTTCGGGACTTACAAGCCCATCCCTTGCATTTGAGGCTAATCTAAACGGAGAGGGGATATGGGGGGAAATCACATACTTGTCAGAAGGATTGGCTAGATGACCTCATGGGTCATTTCCATTACCGCTGCCCTTGATTCACAAGAACCAGGGCTTGATTGTCAGAAGTGATGAGCACCCACAAGCCCCAGAGTAACGTGCTCAGAACCTTTTGAGAACCAGGCCACTGATTGATTTCAAGTCCCATTAATAAGAGGTGTTTTCATCACTTATTCATTTGTGGCGATTTATGACAACTTCTAAAAAAAAAAAAAAAAAAGAGCATTAGCAATACGCACGTCTGTGCCAAGACAACGTGCTGCCATGTTTCAAGGACAGCCCTTTTTTAAGCTGGTTCTCTAATATTTGGCTGCTAAATGGGGAGATGGTAGACGAACACTTGTCACCTGGGTTTGAAAATATAGGCCCATAACAATAAGAGCAGAAATATTCCTTTTGGAAATATTCCATAAAATGCATCTGTGCTGGCATCCGAGCCTTGCATTTTTTTTTTTTATGCTGTGCTATCTAGGTGGACTATCCTGGTCTCAGAGCGGGGAGGGTTCCCTTAGCTTCAGCCAGGCTCTGATCTCTTGAGTACAGAGGTAACCTATTTATCCCCTCTCATTTAAATAAATATATAATAGTTCAATGTATGGATAACTTTCCCCTCCCCCCCATCCCAGTTAAAATTGGAGGAGAACTTGGCATTTTGATCAATTTATCCTCTATTGCAACCAAATCCATTTCCCCCTGTTTTGGAGTTTCGCAGTATGTCAGAGGTACATTCTCTAGCCTTGTCTTCCTGCCTTCAGAGAGAAGAGCTGAAAACCTGAGCTCTGTGATAGGAAGAAATATCAGCACTTAATTAATACTTCACCGCAGCAAACACAGCTCGTGCGATCTCCATTTCATAATGAACTCCCTTTACATTGCCGGCAACAAAAAATGCTCGACGATTTCATGCTACTTGTAATTCCCCTTTAAGGTAGCTTCGGGCACCGTTTGCATCAGCGATAGGTTTAACATGGCTCTATTTATGGGGGTACTTGCCAGAGCTTGTAAGAGGCTGCTTTTTATTAAAATATTAAAATGATTGCATGGTGATACAGGAAGGCACCTCTGGGAGACTGCAGCTTTCCTCCCAAAGAAGGGAACATTTGCAGTAGTACACAGCTTGGTAGGAGTTGGGATGATGCTAGGGCTACAATGCAATTCCTAAATTAAGAGGTTGTGGCAGATGAGTGAGGGCAAGAGAAAGGAGAATGGAGGAATGCCCTGTTGGGACTAGAGGACTGTTTCCAGGCTGTTACCCTTTCCCTTCCCAATGACAATGAATAACTTTCAAGCAATGACAGGTGTCCTTTAAGGTTGCTTATTATGATGCTCTTTCTTCCTGTACAATGGAACAAGATCCTTTAAGGTAAAGCTCCGAGTGTGGCCCATACGCCAGAACTTGGTGTTTAACTAGTGAAGCTCACAATTGCACTGCTTATCAAGTGCTTTCTTTTTGTTTTTCAGAGCTCAGTTGAATATATTCCCCCTAGGTGGTCTAATTCATAGCCATTTTAAATAGCTTGGGCCCTCCTTTTATTCTATGTACTTGGGTTGAATAAATAACCTCACCAGATATGTCATCCCATTGACTTCAATAGACCACTCCTAAAGATAGGTGCTATTAACGTGGAGTGAAGGTAGCAGAAGCTTGCCCTTTGCTAACCTACATGCGGGAGGACAAACTTTACAACTTTACAGCCTATCGGGGCAACATGTCAAGTTTTCTTGATGTTTATTCCAGCTTGACATACTATGACAGGAGTAGGGGTTTGGGTTTGGTTTTTTTTTTCCTGTTTTTTTCTTTCTCTTAAATCACTGCTACTTTTCTGGAGCACGGTGGATAAACAGTTCAGCTAGTGTCAGCTGGGGCAAATGCACAAATGCTAATGGAGCTAGGCTGAATGGATACACACGGAGGATGAGGGCCAATATCTCTTTGCTACCCCTTGTCTTAAACAGCACCATATCATTAGTGCTACTCATTGTTAGAATGGCTTTTATTTTCCCTATCCAAGTTATGACTTACGATTAATAATTAGGGTTTTTTTCTCTCCCAAATGCTGGAGTTTCAGGGATTTGCACAAAGGGGAGTGGTTTCATATTCAAACCAAAGCTCCACTTTCTGTAGAAGCAAACCTACAAGTAGACCATTTGGTACTACCCAAAATGACAAGTATCCCATGAGAAGAGCTGGCCTCGGCCATTCAAAATAGTGGCCAGTTTGTGAGTGCAGCTAAGCAGATGAGCTGTATCCCAAGCATCTGGAAACTTCCTACAACAGTGTCCCCCACCCTAACTGTGAAATGGTTGTTGAAAGAAGCCTAGGCAGGACTTACCCAAATCCCATTTCCCTAGCTAATCTGTAACAGATATATATGCCCCTAGGTACAGAGCTTAGGTGGATTCTTGAAGCTAAGAATTTAATGCTTCAGGAAAATAAAAGTGTGTGGTGGGTGAGGATATAGGACTGCAGAGATACATCCCCAAGTTTGTCCTTCATCTCAGCTAAACATTATTAGGCCAGTGATAATTTATTTGACCATGAGGAAAAGGGTTTGAGGGCCTGAGCAAAGCTGGAATAGCAATGACAGAGACACATGCTTGTCAAGGGCATAATTCAGAAGCAGCGCTGGGCATAATTACTCAGTGACATATGCATTGTATCAGTGCAGGGAACAAAAATAAAGAAGGGACATTAATCAGAATGATAATCAGTCGATGATGCAATAACAGCAATCTAGCTATACTTAGTCAGAACACCTCATGTCCAGGAAAACATCCAGGTAGTCACCATTTTTATACTGATTATATCATGAAAAATGAGAGTAATGATTCAGGTTTGGCAGCCACAGGGTTCCCCTGTACTGAGAAACCAATAAAGGGACATTAAATCTTGATATACTTATCACATTGGCACTGTCAGGAGTGCGTAATCTTCTCCACAAAAGTTTTCTTCATCTTCAGGGCACTGCAGTTGTGCTTTCTTCAATTTATAGTGCTGCAGAGTGACCAGAGGCAAGTGTCCTGCCTGAAAGGCTAGAGTGGGGCTTGGAAAATATTCCTATTCAAAGGGATAAGAGGGAGTGAGAGGCCTGCACGTGAGCCCTGGACCTTGGATCTGGGCACAAAACTTCCAGCAGGTCCTATATAGTGTTGAAAGTAAGAGCATTGTTGAACAAAGGTGGAATTGGGCTCCCCTCCTCCTACCATATATCCATGGAGTTAAGCAGGACCTGTTAAGACTTATTACTCAGCTTTTAGTATATCATGCATTTACTAGCCACTGATAAGATGCATAACGATCATTGGGCATGGAAGCCAGAACCTAGAACTTCCACCCTGCTCAGGAAGCGCTCACCTCGTTGGACCACTGCATCAAGCTCCTTGGGCTTGCTTTCCTTCTGTCCCCATAAATATTTCCCTCATGGCTGTCTTGTGAGCCACCTTCACCAGGAGGGATGGATAACCTAGACCACCCCCAGGTGGTTCGTCTGGGAGGTCAAGGAAGTAGATGCAATCTCCCTTAGCAGTTGTTGTGGACAAGGACTCTAATTACTATACAGGAGGAGGATACCTGGTGATATCTGTCAAGGAGTTGGCTCCATGTTTAGCTTCTAGATCCCAGTAGGTTGTTCCCCCTCTCAGTCATTAAGATAAGACTGTCATGATAGAGGTGGCTTAGATTATGCTAAGAAACCCCACTGAGGACCAGCGGGAAGTGGGTGAGGTTCTCTTCCCCCCAGGCACCACCTGGGTTTACTAGGAATAATGACCACAAATTGTTAGAGAGCAGGTTCAGGCTGGACATCAGAGTTAGGGCTGCCAGGCTCTGCAATGGGCTCCCAGGTGAGGTGGTGCTCTCTCCTACCTTGGTGGGGCTTCAAGAGGAGGCTGGACAGATATTTGGTTGGGGTATTATGACCCCGCACTCATTCCTGCCCGGGGCAGGGGGTCAGACCTGATGATCTGTTTAGGTCCCTTCCGGCCCTAAGTACTATGATACTATGTTAACCCCATATTAACCCCCCTAAACCCTTACAACCACCTTTTTAACACATCAAGGTAGACAAACCATTATGCCTGTGTGCACCACACCATAAAGCAGAAGCCATTTCGTAACAGAGAAGTAGGGCTGGAAGGGACCTCACAAGGTCATCTCATCTAGCCCTCTGCTCAAAGCAGGAGCAGCCCTGACTAAACCATTCCAGCAAGCATTTTTTTTTACACAAAACAGGAGTTTGGCTTTGTTTCCCCCCCACTTTTGTTTTTGTGACTTTCTCAGGCTAACACTGCTAACTTGGTGTAACCTGAAAGTCGCTCCCATTTAAATTGCCTTTTTTCCTCTTGAGTACTTAGCTTTGAGCAACTTTTTTGTTGTTGTTGCTTTCCCTATTTATCAGCTGCTTAAATACCTTGTAGGAGAATGAAGCCAACTAATTGTCTGTTTGATCCCTCAATTCACTCAACTGTTTAAGGATGTCTCCTTTGTATGGCTCTGCTCATTATAAAGAGGATAAACTCTTCCCCGCACACAAATATGGTATCCTAGCTTCTCAAGCAATGAGCACTTAAGCTCCAGGAAGTTTTAATAGAATAGTCCACATTCAGCCTCTCACTCTTCTCTAAGTACCTGCTGTGGATGATCATTTTGTTTCCTGCTGCTTTGAAATGAACAATTAAAAGGAAATTCAACCTTGAGCAAGGCTAGGAGGAGTATATGAGGGTTTTGAGACTTGATGGAAGATGATCCATTGCATTATTGCAACTTTCTTTCTCGTTTTTCTTCTTGCTTTTGGTCACTTTTTCTTTTTTTCAACCAGCTGGGGATGGAAGAAAAAAAGTGACAATGAATTAGGGGAAGTTGTTAAGAAAAAAATTCAAATTGGCACCATACCATGGGTGTTACTTTTCATCAAGAACCCAAACCTAAGGCATCTGCTATAAGGGGGTCCATTCAGCAAAGGGGAAGCCTTGGGTGCTGAGTTGGAATGTATGAGTGCTCTCCCATTTTTTTTTTTTTTTAGGTACTGCTTCATTTTCAGTGTGCCCTTTTTCTTCCTTCCCTGATTAAACTCAGACCATGAGATTTTATTGAGGGGCCTGATCCAAAAGGCCCGATCCAAAACTACCAAAGTCAAGGAAAAGGAGACCATTAAATTCATTGGGCTTAAGGCCAGGTCCTGAGACATACAGAGCCTGTGCCAACCTTGACCTCTGCAGAAATGAAACAAGTCACTTCTAACATCACATTGGTATTTTTCTACAATCCATCAGAAAGATGTGTCACATATACAGGGTGACCGACTCCAACTGCCAAGAGTGATGCTTGTGTGCTATTGGATGCTAGCCAGTTTGGTCAATCAGTCTATTCTCCCTGGGTGATATGAGGAATTATGAATATTATCCATTTTTTTTCCTTCTATTTAAAAATGACAGCCTGAATTCTAACTCTGGATTAACTGCTCATAAAGTTCAGTAAATTTCTTGCCTTCATTTTATGATTAGCACAATTAATGATCTTAAGTTGGTACAGGATGAAGCTGAGAGCTTTGGATGGCTAACAAGCCTTTCTCTTGTTACTGCTGGGGATTGCTTTTTGAAAAAGGATATGCAATTAAGACACATTTGGACAAATTATAAAAGGAAATGCATTTTCATTCTGACATAACTTGTAAAATATTGATATCTGGCCAATATCAAGCTGTCCTTGTGTCTTCAGCTTGGCTAGGATATTGCTTTTTTATCACCAAATAGTAATTGTTTAGGATTGACCTGACCAGTTTAAGTGAATGATGCATTAATACCAATGAAAGAGTTCTTGGTTGCACTAAATATGTACAGTGAAAGACTAATACAATCTCAAGATTTTAACAATTCAAATTAGGGATATAAAAACCTGCCACTGTTGGAGTCTGTTCAATTAGAAGTTTCTACAAGGGCTATTCTAGTAGGAATATCAATCTGTTTACAGATCACAGAATCATAGAAAATGAGGGTTGGGAGGGACCTTAGGGGGCCACATCTAGTCCAACCCCCTGCTTAAAGCAGGGGCAGTCCCAACTGCATCACCCCAGACAAGGCTTGGTCTACCCAGATTTTAAAAACCTCCAAGGATGGAGACTTCACCACCTCTCTTGGTAACTTGTTCCAGGGCTTTAATACCCTTCTAGTAGGATTTCCCCCCCCCCCCAATATCTAACATAAACTTCCCTTGCTGAAACCATTGCTCCGTTTTCTCTTACCAGCTACCCCCATGAACAGTCCAGCTCCATCCTTTTTCAAATCCCTCTTCAGGTAGTTGAAGGCTGCTATTAAATCGCCTCTCAGTCTTCTCTTCTCTAAACTAAATAAGCCCAGTTCCCTCAGCCTCTCCTCACACGTTATGTCCTCCAGCCCTGCACCATTTTTGGTTGCCTTCTACTGGACTCTCTCCTATTTGTCCACATCCTATCTGTAGTGGGGGGCCCAAAACTGGACACAGGACTCCAAATGTTGTCCCACCCAGTGCAAAATAGAGGGGAAGAATCACTTCCCTTGACCTGCTGGCAACACTCCTACCAATGCAGCCCAGGATGCCGTTAGCCTTCTGGGCAACAAGGGTGCACTGCTATTCAGCTTATTGTCCACTGTCACCCCTTTTCTGTAGAGCTGCTGCCTGGCGAATCAGCCCCCAGCTTGTACTGGTGCCTGGATTTGTTCTGTCCTTAGTGCAGGACTTTGAACTTGATCCTCTCATTAGATCCTCTAATGCTTTCCTTTGGAGACTAGTGTATGATTTAATAGATTTTATTGTTATGATACTTTCCCTTCAGCTCTCCAAAGCTAAACAGTAAATTTGGGAGGAAGATGTTTTCTCCACTTGTAACAGACCACTAGAAGTTTTCTACCCATGCTAGACCTTGGCGCTGTGTTTGCAGTCACGGGGTAAGCAGTTGTGCCTGCAGTCCTTTTTCTAGAGTTCTCACCCTGTGTCCCTGCGTGGCCACAAATACTCTAGTTTTACCACAGTGCCTCTGCAGCCATCACTGTTCACCCTGGCATTGTGGCCTGAGCCCTTTCTCACAAAGGAGAGTGAGATAGAGGGACTTAGGCTTATCTTGCTCAGAGAAGAACCAGCCAGGACCCTGAGGAGGTGCAGAGGTTAGCTTGGCAAGCCTTCCTCGACCATCATCCTCAAATTCCCTAAGCCACTCCCTACTTCAGTCCTCTGGGGTCAACTCTCTCTTTACCCCCATTTTCTTCCCCCCAAATCCTCCATCAGCTCCAAGCCTCTAACATGGTATGTGCTGGGGAAAAATCCTTCGTCAATGGGAGCCATCCGGTTTGGGCCTGGCTGTTAGAAAGGTAGTATTGCTTCAGCCTTTCAGCACAGACTGGTTCTTCTTTCTGATTAATCTCTAAGGTGCCACCCTGCTCTACCTTCTGCCCGGATGTGCAGTATTTGTAGTCCCAAGAAAGACAGAAACATAAGCTTGTCACCTCTACTGGCAATGGTAGTGACATTTTGCCCACCTAAATTCTCATAGTTGCATTTTTTCATGTGTCCAAAATAATTGTCCTGGCTGTTCACTGTCAAAGACACTTCCCTGCACCTGTATCCAATGACAATACAATTCTTCGTGTGTGGTGATGCTCATCAACCAACCTTGATATGGGGGTCATTTTTGCAGGGTGCTAATAAAGTCCTGCGCTGCACAGCATGGTAGTGACAGCATCAGTAGCATAGTCCAAGAGCAGTGGAAGTCTCATGCCCATTCTGCAGTGTTTATCTCAGAGATGACTGCTATCTGATGGTGATAAATACCTTTTAAAATACTTGTAAGTCTTTGGTACAGCAGTCACCATAGATAGCTAATCATTATTACCTTGTAGGAGTTCAGTTCACATGGAATTTTACAATAAACTTAGTGAAGGAGGATATTTCACAGATGAAAGGACAAAGAGAGAACAGACACCCAAGAGAGACATAACTCAGAGGTTATTGTTGTCCTGTAGGCAGAATCTCTTCCCTTTGGCAACAGGTTTTTAAACCCATTAAACAGAATGTCCCTTCAATCTCAAAACCATTTCACACTGCCATGGTACCCCCATCTCTTTAGCTATGACTACAAATTTATCTATGTGTTTCATAGTTCATATCAGGCTGAGAATTGCAAGTCTGATTGCTAGTGGTCCTAAGGAGTTTTGAAGAAATCTCCGCTCAGAGCTCTCTCTGAGATGCACAGCATGAATGTTTTTGTTTGTTTTTCAAAATATAAATTAATTCTTTTTCAAATCAATTTTTCTTGTCTCTTATGGTCTGCATAGCTTAAGTTTTAGGATACGATGGCATATAGCAAAAAATCCTCAGGACAAGAACACATACTTCAGAACTACATCTGGGACACGTCTACACAGGACACTTACTGTGCATTAGCCTAATAATAATGCACAGTAGCGTGGTGATTAAAAACCTTGCTAATAGCCTACTGTGCAATGTTATTAGGCTAATACCTATAAGCATCACAAAATAACCATATGCAGCACTACTGCACAGTAACTCTAGTTACTGTGCATTTAGTTAGTACTTTATTAAGCAAGTGCTAAACAAATGTGCAGTATCTAAAGCAGGCAAAGTTCTTTGGGTAGATGTGATATATTTTATTAGACCAACTAAATAGTTGGGGGAAATTTTTTTTGCAAGCTTTCGGGCAGAAACAAGCTTCATCGGTATCTAAGGTGCATTAATGAATGTGTAGAAGTGCTCCGATCTACAGAACTACATCTATATCTCTACATCTACTTCTGGTGGCTCATTTAGCAGTCCTCATCCACTAAGGTAAAGTTTTTTGGTCATGGTTTTGATGTGAGGAATAAAAGATGAGAGGCCCTATGAGATCTCGGCACTCCAAAGGCCTACAATAAGTAGCTTAACTGGGAAATTGAAACTAATCCATCAATGTAAGGAAAAGAAGAAAAAATGTCAAAACACAAGGAAAACCTTTCATAGACTTTGAAAGCTATCAGTTCTGTGGTAGTGCTCAAGTGATGTTGTAGCCGTGATGGAAATGTGCAGGAGGCAGGGAGTTTTATGAGGGACAGTGGGTACCTTGTGCTTGAAAGCTTGTCTAAGTCTGTCCTCACTATGCAGTAGGAGTAGGTCAAATAAAAGATATTACCCACTAAAACTCTTGCCCATCTATGGTATTTATGTAACCCCTATTTGCATGGGTTCACAAACATTGCTACTAATCTTGAAGAGAGCTTTGTAGAACTGTAGCCCTAATAATAAGTCAAAAACACAGATGCAGTGTCTCAGGTAGCTGGGACCCTGTAAATATCAATGCTAATCCTGAATTTAATCATTCAAAAGGCAGGTTTCTAGTAATGACAGGAGAGAAGAAGGACAGTGGGGAAATCAGGTACATGAAACAACACAGGTCAATCCTTCAATGCTACAGCCATCTTGTGTGATTTTGGGTATGTTCCTTGTTCTGTCTCCCTCTCCTCCTGTTGAATTGGCATAAAAATATTGCCATAAAGGAGCTACCATAAAATTAGGATAAACATTTTGCCATATAGGGGTTACCATATCAAGAGATGCCTCTTGCAGAGTTTTCCCTAGGAAGGCACTGGTGCTACTTCTGTTCCATACAAAATGTGAAATTAGATAGACTGCATGGCACCTCCTCATTTTTATGTCTTGTACGGTTCTGGGAATATTGTCAGTACTTAAAGAATAAATAAAGTAATGAGAACAACTCCCCACAGCTCATCAAAATGAAGTAATTATTTATGGGGGAAATGCTTCTAATTAAATCAGAGCAGTACAGGTTTGAACACTTGAGATCATCGTGTCTTATATTTTCAGTTCACTAAAAAGAAAGGGAACAACCTGTTGACCAATAGCCAGTGGTATCAAAAGCATATTTTTCTAGCAGCATCTCTTCTGGGAAACATAACCCTACTGTGCTCTTCCAGACCATTGATTCTGTTCTGAACCCATAAAAAAATAAAAGATTACAAATCAAGAGAAGGTGGTGTTGGTAGGATGCATGAATGGTTTAGAAGTTATTTTGCAAACAAAAATGAGTCCATTAGAGCTGCCAAGTTGTCTTCTACTGCTTTTTCTTTTTCTTTTTTTCCCCTTATTAACTAAGTGTATTCCCTGATCCAAAAATTGTGGTGTGAATTGTATCAATCCCTCGTGTGGAATAGGTCACTTAGCTGATATTGCCATTGTATAACTGTTCTCAGTTTGGCCATCATGGATTGTTTCTCACACTTGCAACTTATCCACAGACAAAGGCAGCTTTCTTGTACTTTAGAAATCACATTATAACACTATAACATTTGTGTTTCAAAGAAAATCTCCATAGGTCAAAAAGCTCCAACTTCTACTTCTGTTGTTTGGCGTCCCCAACTTTATTCCTATGGATAGGTGCTGTTTAACCCTGTTATACAGTCTTGTGAGAACACACTCCCAGATGGTACCATATTTCCACAGGATTTAAAGACAGAACAACTAGCTCTTTTAGTCGGTCCTCCTGTAAATTACAGGCCATGTTCACTTAAATACGTCTTGATTCAGGCCAACACTATATGCTTAGCTAAAGCTTGTCTTTTAGGAACACATCTGGTCTTGATTTGAGGACACCAAGAAATGGAGAATCCACCACTTCCCTTGATGGTAAGTTCCAATAATTTATCATCATCACTCTTAAAATGGACACTTATTTCTTCCCTCTGTTTTGATGGTCTGGTTTTGCTAGAGTCAGTGTAGCGCGGGCAACTCTTCTACTCAGAAATATTAGTAACCTCAGTGTCTAGATGGATCTCAAGATCATCACTTCCAGCCCAATGCAGACTGCTGTCCTCATAAATTTCAAATCTTTGCTGCTCGCCGTTAGTGTTTCACACCAGTGGACACCTTTCTTGATCGTAGAAGCACGCTATAATGACTGATATGCCATTGTCTATGGGTCTGGTTGGCAATGTCGCAAAGTAGTTTCGATGCTATATCAGGTGCTACATCCAGCTTTTTATTATATGTAACACTGCCCTTTGCCCAGCATCATTAGATACGCTAGGACATGGGGCAGCTTAGACTACCCTACTTGGGAGCACCAAGGACTGAGTCATTACCCAATGACTGACACTTGGGTATATGTGTAGTCACTGCTGCATTGGTTCCCACACTTGGAATTTTAGCCTTCAGATGATATAGCCGTCTCCTTAATGCAGAGAGTCTCAGACTTTGGAGTATCAAAGATACTTGTCCCAGTTCACTGAAATGTATTTCTACCTTGCAGTTTGTCAGTACTTTCACTAAAATATATGCTCATCAGCACTTTGGCTTCACAAAAGAACTTTGTGCAGAGGCTCCGTACCTCTGATTCATTTGTTTTCCTGAATTTGGTTGCAGGAACCTCATCTATCAACTTTCTGTGGGTGTCAAGTGTTTCTACACTTGTATCATGTCAAGACTGTTGTTTCAAAGCATACTTCCATTGAGTCAAGCAGGAAGGCAACAGGCTGCAGGCTGAGTCAGGCATCTGATTCAAGACAGACCCTTCTAAGCAGTCCAGGTTGGCAACCAGTGGCAACAGTTTAGAGTCTTACAAGCAGGGATCCTGGTTTTCTCAGATTTTAAACAAATCCTCGGATTTCACTTAAAAAAAGGAACCCCAAATCCACATTTTTCCATGATTAAAATGAAATGCCACTAATATATTTATATCTTTATCTATACTTACACCCTTTCATAGAGATATAGATATATTAGTGGTGTTTCATTTTAATATTGGAAAATGTGGATAGATATAGACATTAGTGGTGTGTCATTTCAATCACAGAAAAGTGTGGATTTGGGGTTACTTTTTTAAAACCAAAAATTGGGGATTTTTTTTTTTAAATCAAAGAAAACCAGGATCCCTGCTCAAAAGATACACTTGCTTTAAGTTCTGTGGTTTAGATATATCATCCATAAGAGGGCTATTCTGCATTTACATGTTGACTTCACTTCCAAAAGATATTCCACGTTTGTTTGGTTATTTTTCTTCTATTATTTTCTTCTATCAGAGAGGTAAGGATCCATATCAGAAGCTAATCAAACTACCAGCTTTCAAACCTATGCTTTCTAAGACTCCCAGGGAATGGATTTTTGAGAATTATTTGAAAACTTCGGTAGATCTGAAGACCTCTGTTTTTTGGGGGGGGGTTGGGTTTTTTTTCAGAGAACATACTGTGGTGTCACTGGAATTGGGAGAAAGCTCATGTTACTTCAAGGATTGCACATCATTTCTGGCAAGTGTAGAGAAGGAGACAAGAGCAAAGGAAAACATTTTTACTGCACCAGAAGAAAACAGCAATATTCAAAACTTATAGCCAGTTTGTAATGGGGTGCTCCCTCCTGAGTAGGGGAAGCAAAAACAGCATGTTCCAAAACACACCTGGGAAGGGAATGGGATTTCAGTCCACAAGTAAACTCCTGCTACCTTCTATGAGTAGGAGGTTATTTTGATCTCTACTGTACTGAGTGGCACTTTGGATATAGGGTACTGCTGATGCTCCATCCATCACCCATCTACCTCCTTGAGACAGGTTGCTGCAGCTTCCACAAGGACTCTGACTCCTGGAGCCTTTAACTTGTTTCTCTGCGTTCACAATCCTGCTCCTGGAGAGAGAACTCACTGTGAGACAACAGTGCAATCCATAGAAATTCCCAGCAATTAACCTAACAAGTTAAAAAAAACCCCCAAAACAACAAATGAAATGATGCCAGTGCTGAAGCCAATAACAAACCTCACATCAGATCAATGACGAGCATGACCTCTAGCAGCTTTCCTAACTGCAAGAAGAGCTGGCTGGATGGTTGGATATGGGTTGCTTTTTTTTTTTTTTTTTTTTTTGACATTCAAACATTTTTAGAAGAAGGATACCTTGTACGGAAGTATAGGAAAGAAAATACTCTTTCTTCTTTTCTGAATAAAAAGTAGTTTTTAGGTAGAAAACAGAAAAAAAATGCCCACAATATTAGTTTTAGATAACACTGCCCCCCAAATATATGGGTTTTGCTTTTGAGACAAAAAATATAAATTCAAGAAAATGATGATGAAACAAAGACAATTTTCTCTTCATCATACTTATACCCCTTCTCAGGGAGATCGTGTCCCACCTACATAGCCACACAGCAAAAAGCATCGAAGGACTACGTCGAACCACTCTAGGACATTGTCGAACTGAAAGGGAAGAAAGGACAAATCCCTTCAGCAGCAATCTCCCTTTAAGTGCAGTTAGAAATACCAGAACTTCCAATGTATTGAAAGCCCAGTTAAAAGCCCATTGAGCCAGTTTTGTTCATCTTCAACAATTTTTATTTTTTCCTAGTTACCCTCCTTTTACCTCTCTACTTGCTTAAAAACGTGAAGGGCTCCGAGGTGCTCATATGTGATGGGTAGGGGAGGAGACAATAGAAAAGCCTGTTGTTTATTGCATAGTATAATGTTTCCAGCTAGCCAACTGTTGCATTATTTTCCAATCAATGAGCACTTGAGTGTTAGCAGATTGCCTGCAGGTTGAGTGCACAAAATGCTGTAGGTGCTTTTTTTTTGGCTCACTGAAGGGAATGTAACTGATACTGACACTATATGGAGCTGAGAGGACGTTAATAAAATGAGACAGAAACAAACTGAGTCAGTCCATGGGGAAAAGGAGTTTGGTCTTAGTGTTTGGCCTAACTTACATTGCTTTATTTGCCTTTTCAGGTGCTGCTCCAGAGGTGGCTGCCTTTGAGTAGTGGGTGATTCTCCCCTCTCCTGATCCCCTGACCCCCGATATCGATTCTGCTGAGAACTTTGGACATCCCTTGGGAAATATTGGGTGTGAAAGGAAGTACCAACATATAAGGGAATTACATTTATTATTTCTATTTCTATATATTAACAGCTGGGGGCGAGCGGTGCCACTGAGAGCTGCGTATAGAGGGCTCCCGATGCATGCAGAATCCTGTTTCCTGTGCTACAGCTGGACCGGTTCCTGTTTAACTCTGAATCTTGCCTTTTTTCTGGGCCCCACGGGATGAAGGAAACGCGCTAATTATTTGGGAGACTGGAAAAGGGTTTGCAGCTGTGCATCAGTTCCCACATAGGACTGTATTACATTTCCTTGCCCACTCCTCCAGGGTGAAAATCCTATTTTAAGAAAAGTTTTGGGGACAGAAATACCAAGGAAGAATCAAAGGTGGGATCAGAGCACAGGGGGGGCCAGGACCAAGGGGAAAACATCTGGCCTCATGCCAAAGTGCTGAGATTAATGAAGGTCCCACAGGATTTAGGGTTGTGTGGAGTCAAGGAAGTAGCTCTTTTCCACAAATTGTCCTTCCCTGACTTGGCCCTGTTCCCACATCAGCTCTCCTAGGCTGTTTCTCCCCTTAAGACTTGCCCTGCTAGTGGTCTCTGGAGGAAAAAGTGATGGCATTCACCTTTACTCTGTGACTGAGAACGCTACAGTTAGTAGTAACTGTTTCCAAAGAAATAAGCTCATTCTGCAAGATCTGTGAATGGGAAAATTTCTGTTAACTTGGAGGAAAAAATGATTGTGGGGGAGACTGATCCTGTAAAAAAATGATATCGAAGGGAGGTAAGGCAAGAAAAGGCAGCTAGTGGCAGAGAATAAAAGAAACTGAATTAAGATATGTTAACCCTTGACACTCTGACTGCCGTGTGATGAGGCGAAACCACAAACAAAGTTTTAGCAAAAACCCAGATAAAAAGATTTCTCAAAGCCAACATTATTGACCTACGTCACGACAGACGCAGCATAAAAAGATGCAAACACAGAGCTGACTCAGTGTGAAATGGCTGGGTCCGTCAGCCTGCTCAGGAAGCCAGTGCCATTGAGAAAAGACTGAGGAGGAATAGAGACTCAGTGGGCACATCTACAAACCACCCTGCATCACTCCCCCATTTCAGTGCATCACTTGGCAGAGTAGCCATAGTGCCATGCACAAGGCACAGTACAAGCAGTTATTGTGCCATGATTTAGTATTTCCAAAAAGAAGTACTAAAGCATGGTGCAGTAACAACATCACGGTAGGTGGACGTGTAGCTGCACCCCATTTTCATGACCTGTGTTATCTGTGTTATCTGGTTCAGAAAAGCAAATAGCTCATATCATTTCATTATCTAAGCTGAGTTAATGAAAGGGATAAGGAAAACAGCACTGGTTTTGGGAGCAATAAGACATCAGATATCATACATCAGATCACTGAAAGTTTTGGTTTACAGATGTTGTTTACGTTCTGGGTTTTGGGACTTCAAGGTGCGCTCGGTCCTTGCAAGCCTGAGGACTAGAAACCACGTGGTGCTTTCAGCAAAATCTTACACACAATCAAAAAAACATGCTGATAATATCAGGATGTGCCATGTTAATATGTTTTAAACAAAACTTTTAGATTTTTAATGTAATTGTTAACTTATTTTTTAAACAAAATATATTGTTTTATAGTTAACAAACAACATAATTATAAGGTTAAAGCTAAAGAAGCATATTACATTTTACCACAATATTTCAATAACTGTGAACTAAATTATTATTTTTCTTCTTTCTTAATGAGAAGGGATTTTTTGTTTTCTGTTTGTTTTGTTTTGGTTTTGATTTTTGTTCTGTTCTTTCTTTAGGCCGCTTTGGGGCAATGAAATAAAATAAATGCAACCACAGAATTTCCCATTAAAAATAAAATCCAGTTGCCATCCAAAATGCTTCCTGGTACAAACTCACTTCAGTTTTCCTCATGGAAAACTTCTTTTAATATCAGTCTTTACCTTCAGATGAAAAAAGGATTTTATGAAATCCCATTTTCTGAATAGAAAATATTGCATTGAAAAAATATTTTGATCATGTATAGTGGAAAACATTCCTTGTTCTAATGCAGGTTAGCTGTCAGGGTGAGAGAGATGATGTCTCAGGTTACCAGGACCAATTCCTAGCATCCTTTTTTAAAAGGTGCATGGGCATCTTGAACTGGGATCTGAATCTGTTTTCATGAGATTTTTAGATATATATTTTGACTGCCGCTAAGAGCAATCAACAGGATTACATCAGGAGCTGAATTGTTTGGCTGAACTGGGTCTGATGTGCTCCATGTATTTGGAGTATTTGTCAAATACCATGTTCTGTTCCTGGGACAGGGGGACTGGATGAGATGACTCCATGTATTTGGCAAACTTTTTCCAGTTGCTGAGTCTCACTTCCATCTTATCCAAAATACCTTATATATTTCTCACCGCTCCCCACCCCCATATTTTATGGCATGAAGAGTAACACCCCCTATCCTCCTGGTCCCCAATAAAAAAAAACAGCCAACAATTGAAAAGCTACAACTACAGTAAGAACATCATGATTGCTACTCTGGGATGTTAGGAGCAGCAGATAATAAAATGCTACATAGTTAGTTTCTTCTTTTTCTTTTTCTTTTTCCTCCATAGGAACTGGTTTCTAAAGTTTGGCCAGTGGGATGTTACTTATGAAATGTTTTGTTCTTCTCAGGTTTGTTTCTATGGCAGTACTGGTGTGCTACCACATGGAAATGTATATGGCATGAAAAGAACAAACATCTATGTTAAAAGATTATTCAGGTTGCTATGGCAAACACTCAAGTGTAAAACAATATCAAAATTACAGTTGACTATGGGACTTGAATATAGCTCCATTGTGGTACGTTAAGGTACAGCCTTTAACTACATCATTGCACACAACTACATGTCAAGTTGTGTTGACTTTAAACTGTATCTCCATGATTCGTCACTATACTTCTTGAGAGTTACAATTCCAGCTCTTTCCTTCTACTGTTCCCAGTGAGCAGCTCCTACCTGAACCACAGCCATCACCCACCCTGATCTCTTATGATCACTGCAGATGGCCTGAGCTACGTACTAAAATGACCAGAGCCCAAACCGCTATGTCTATTCTGCTTCTCATCCCATTCTGCCTTCAGGATCTGCCACAGCATTGCTTTACACAGAGACGAGAAGGACACTGGCAACAGCCAGAAATGATTGGCTTGGGTATGTGGGCACAATTAATGATGCTCAGTCGATGGGTCCTGTTTGGATGCTCACAATACAAGTGTTAGCCAGACTGGGGGTCAGGCAGGAATTTCCTTCCATGTCAGATTGTCAACTACCATGTTCTTTTCCTGTGACAGGGGCCTGGATGAGATGACCCAGAAGATCCATTCCGTTCCCATCAGAAGAAAAGTTGTATTCTGGAAAACTGCTCTATGTGTATATAAAAAAATAAGGGAATTAAAAGATGGAATAGAATAATTTCTTAGCTTTGTTTGAGAAAACTTAGGTAAATTGGAGGGGTAGAGATAGTGCGTATATTGGGAGAAGAGGAGGAAAGGTTTCTCTGAATGATTTCAGCAAAATAAATAAATATTTCCACCACACAAATGGTGTTGGTTTGAAGCTGCTTAAAAAATATGAAGAAAAAAGGGAATTAAAAAGGGGGGGAAATATGTTTGCATGTTAAGATAAATCCCTGACTTAACAGGTTAAGTACAGTTGAGGAAACCAGAACTACGTGTTGAACTTATTCTGTGGTTCTGCTGTTTGTCACATGCTGCCACTATTTATCACCTGCCCATATTTATGACTTTGATTCTGGACATTCAGATATTTTACCAGTAGATACGTTGATGGCAGACACTTCTGTGGAAGTATATTAAATCTAGCTCCTCCATAAACTATGTGAGGCTGTAGTTAAGCTTCTGTGGCTGTATGTAGTTTATGGGAATTGAGTTCCTGGGCAATATGGGGGAATAATTTTGAAAGGCATGGAAATCAGTATCAATGGGATGAATCTGGTTTCTGGGCCATCTGATGCGTATCTAGGCACTCAGAACCTTATTAGGCTGCAGGAGGAATAGCTACCTCAATTTTTATGATATATGATAGAGCAGAGTAACTCTTCAGCCTGGGAAGGCAAGTATGTCCTTGCTGATGTTCCTTTATAGACTTTTTTTCTCTTCTATTAACTTGTGCTCCAGTATGGCTGTCCTGCACCCTCCCTCACCCGCTTCACACACACTGCCCCATACAAACTTCTTGATCCTTTTCCATAGCACTTCTTCCTACTCCTAATATGGTCTCCTTGTTACTCACCTCCAGTTACCATTTTCATATCATATCCCTTGCTGTCCCCCTGAATTCTTTCATCCTTCTCCACACTCATGTCTCTTGTACCCAGTATATTTACTTGACAACATTGCACAGTGACATTCTCTGGTGAAAATCCATTTGCTCATAACAAATCAAGACAGTGACTTTAAAACTTTAGTTTTTCAAGTGTGAAAAAATATGGTCAAGTTACTAAGTAACATATAGATTCTTAAGTAGCATTGATCAAAACTTCCTAATCTAATGTTTTTCCTCTAAAAATATGGTTTTATTGAAATTATATTATTCCATACCAATATTTTGATGAAACTATTCTACTTTTCAGAATTTCTGTTTTAAATTATTTTTTTCTAGGGGGGAATTTCCCCTTTTGCTTTAAACAGTTATACTTTTGACATTTATTAGCATTCCTGATGTAATTATACTTACTTCTGGAGGGTTTCCATTGCTGATGGTAATGTTTCAAGGCTTTCAGGTGTATCTGATATGCCATCCAAGTTTTACAACAACCCGATAGATGATACGATTAGTTTTGGTTCCAGTGTCACGATGGTTGAAGACATACTTTTGGAGATGTCCAAAGGCAGCATTGTTAGGTTTTATCTGGGGTTGAGTATCATCAACTATGGCTACTTTTTGGGAAAGCTGGCTACCTAGGAAGGAGAAATGCTCAATATTCTCCAAGGATTGCCCTCTAATTATAATATGTCGAATTGCTGCTGGTTGATTTGCCATAGATTGGTAAACTATCCTGTTTTTTGTGAAGTTGATAGAGGGCACATCTACACATTCCCCTACGGTGCTGCTGTTACTGTTTTATGCCATCAATGCACAGTCATTTTTAGCCACTACATCACCATAATGATGTGCTATAGCGAGGGAGTGTATTGCTACAGTGACATAGCATCTTGTGTAGACATGCCCAGTGAGTCCAAGCATTCATATGCTTCACAAAAGCAATCAAAAGTGACCTGGAGTTCTTCAGTTAAGTGGGCACACATGACACAATTATCAGCATATTGAGATCAGTAATGGAAATATTGATTTACTTGGATTTGGAAAAAAAACAAACAAATATGTTCTGGATCAAGAAAACACTACAAGTATGGAAACCATGATTATATAGGACCAGCTCCATTGGGTGGGAATTATCATAAGGATGCCTAGCAACTGGCTTCCAAATCAGGTCCTGTACTCCCAACTCAATAAAGATCACCACACAATCCAGCAGGCTCGGGCACTCAAGGGAACCCACTCCTACTCCAGCCCCAGAACAATGTGTAGGGAAGACAAAGGCCCCCACTGGGACACTTGCATGCCTGTACATCAATGCCAGGAGTTTGGGGGAAAAACAAACAAACAAAAAAAACAGGAGGAATTGGTCCTCCTGCTAAACAGACATGACTATGAACTCATAGGGATAATGGAGACCTGATGACACAGGTATGGATGGCTATACCTTGTACAGGAGAGATCGTGTAGATAAAGAAGCGCGGGTGTAGCTCTGTATGTCAAGGAAAGTTACATGTCCCTGCAAGCTGACATTAGGACCCAGGGTAGATGACTGGAGACTCTTTGGGTTAAAATTTGTGGTGATATGGCACAGGGGATACAATGGTAGGAGTTTACTACAGACCACCTAGCCAGGAACAAGAGCTCAACCAGAAATTTACCAAGGAACTGGCTGAGGCTGCATGCTCCTGGTGCATGGTTGTTGCAGGAGACTTCAACTACCCAGACATGGGAAGAGTACTCGGTCAAATCTAAACAGTTGCAAAGCTTCTTCAAGTGTGTGGATGAGCTCTATCTGACTCAAGAAGTCTATGGACCAATGAGAGGCAAAGTGCTGCTCAACCTGGTACTGGCAATGAGAGATGACTTAATCAGCAACCTAATGATTAAAGGGAACCTCTGGGAGACAGTGACCATGAGCTGATCACCTTCACCATCTGCCATAAAGCAGGCAAGTCAGTCAGCAATGCAGAAGTCCTTGAGTTCAGGAAGCTGACTTTGACCAGCTCAGGAAGCTTATTGGCAAGGCCCTAAGGGACCATGACCTGAAGAGGAGGGGAGTTCAGGATAAGCGGGTTTTTTTCAAGGGATCAATCCTGGAAGCTCAAGCAATGTCTATCCCATTTTGGAAGAAAGGCACCAAAAAGGCACAGCAGCCCCATTGGCTCTGCAGGGAACTTGTGGACCTCCTGCATTTAAAAAGAAAGACCTATAAAGGATGGAAGACTGGATCCACCTGAAAGGTGGAATACTCTGCACTGGTCCAGACCTGTAGGGAGCAAACAGAAAAACCAAGGCTGTGACTCAACTCCAACTGGCTACGCGTATCAAAGACAACAAGAAGTCCTTTTTTAGATATGCGGGGAGCCAGAGGAAAAGCAAGGGTAACATTGGACCCCTGCTTAAACATATGAGACAACTAACAACCAACTCCCAGGAAAAAGCCAACCTGCTAAATGGGTATTTTGCATCAGTTTTTCACCAGCCCCAAGAGACAGCCCTGCTCAATACAGTACGGGACAGCTAGGGTGAGGGAGAATTGCTCCTGGGGAACTACAGGCCATTCAGCCTGACCTCTATCCTGGGGAAGATCTTGGAAAAAATTATCAAGGAGACCATTCTTGACAAACTGGCTGATGGCAATATCCTGAGGGATATCCAGCATGTTTTTGTAGCAGGTAGGTCTTGCCTGACCAATTTCATCTCCTATGACCAGGTGACATATCACCTCAACAAGGGCAAAGAGATTGACATCATATATCTTGATTTTAAAAAAGCCTTTGATCTGGTGTCCCATGATCTTCTCATGGAAAAATTAGCCAACTGTAGCCTTGGCTACATCACAGTCCGATGGCTGGGGAATTGGCTCTGAGGTCAGACCCAGAGACTGGTAGTCAATGGAAGTAAATCATCATGGTGCACCGTGACCAGTGGGGTCCCTGAAGACTCTGTCCTTGGGCCTATATTCTTTAACATCTTTATTAATGATGTAGACGTTGGTATCAGAAACAGACTGGCCGAATTCACCGATGACACCAATCTTTGGGTAAAGCGTCCGCACCCGAGGACAGGATGGTGATCCAGGCCAACCTTGAGAAGCTCAGAAAATGGGCGGATGAAAACCTGATAGCATTCAACACTGAAAAATGAAAGGTACTCCACCTTGGGAAGAAAAACCCGCAGCATGCTTATAGGCTCAGCAATGCTACACTTGCTAGCACCATGGCTGAAAGGGACTTGGGGGTCATGATTGACCATAAGATGAATATGAGCCCCCAGTGTAATGTAGCAGCTGGTAAAGTAAGCAAAACTCTGGCTTGCATCCATAGATGCTTCTCAAGCAAATCCCAGGATGTTATCCTCCTGCTGTACTCGGCCTTGATGAGGCCAGTGCTGGAGTACTGCTTCCAATTCTGGGCTCCACAACTTAAAAGGATGTGAAGAAGCTTGAAAGAGTCCAGAGGAAAGTCACGTGCATGTTCAGAGGACAGGAGAACAGGCCTTATGACGAGAGGCTGAGCACCAGGGGACTCTTCAGCCTGGAAAAGCCCAGGCTCAGGGGTGACCTGGTGGCTGCCTATAAGTACATAAGGGATTTGCATCAGGATCTGGGGAATGCCTGTCACTAGAACACCCCAAGGGATGACAAAGTCAAACGGTCACAAACTCCTCCAAGACCAAGATTTCCCAAGGTCTCTTCTAGCCTTAATGTCTATGAAATCTGTGAAACCCATCAGAGGTGGCCAAAAAGAAGAGGCTCAAGAACACCGTGAAGTACTGCATATTAGTGTCAATACCTGGTAGTCTCAGGTGCTGAATCATCCCCAGTGCCATCATGATATACAAAAAGGCATTGATCTTGTTGAGCCAACTCTCTCCACTCTGGAGGCAGGCAGATGAAAGAGACAAGGGGCAAGATCTGTGACCCGATGGCACCTGGATCTGCTCCTCGCTCCCAGAACTTTTGCTATGTCTGAAGTAGAACATGCAGATCTTAAATTGGACTCCTCCATCATCTATGGACTCACCAATGACTTTCATTATTGGAAGACTGTCATCCTCATATTGAGGGACTGCTATTGATGCTGCGTAATTATTGTTTTCCAACTGCCTCAACTGAGAAGATAGCAAAGAAGTGTGAAAAAGTTGGGAAAGGTGAAACTTTGTCTCATGCTGACAGGGGAAAATGATGACATGTTATCCCCTCTAACTTTAAAAGCTATCACTCTGGTAATCAACTTTATTATGCATTTAAATATACACCATAATTTGATTATAACAAACTCCCATGGGAGCAAAAGTTCATTAAAAGAGGATATTCATTATAACCACATTGGTCAACTGGTTGCATATCAATGGAAAATATTGGTACCTGCTATTAGAATTGTTAAAAGTGGGGGCTTGTTAAAGCAGGGTTTCTTCTGAGGTTCTTCTATACAAATGTATTGAGCTGGTCTGTTTGTTAGAAACTGTCCAGTAATGTCATAAATTACAGAACATGACAAGGGATGACTTTCTTCTACACCTCTTTTTATTGCACTAAATGGCAATCTGTATTGAGCTTTGCCTTAGATTATGTCTACTAGGTAAAAGCATTCGTACGGCAGTGAAAAGAAAACTCTAATAACACATGGCATTTGCTCCAATCCTGGACTCCCCACAATCAGGGTGTGAATTAATTGGCTATTAGTGTAGTATTAACTGGTTGGTGCAATATGGAGAGAGTTGATGAATGCCAGAACACCCTAAGGCTTGTACTTGGATCCCGCTGTGGATTTTATTACTGAAAATCATAAGTCTCCTCCCAGAGAGCCAGCGCTATGTCCAAAACAGGTTCTTAGGGATCAAAATTCACCTTGATTTCCTAAATGATGTTTGGGGGTTGGCCTCTTTAGAGCAGGGTGGCCTATCTATTTGCCATGGGCAGCCTATGTATGTGGTATGCAGCAGATCAGGGAAGGGACAGGCAGCACAATGGCAGACAGGGTGGGAAGCAGAAAGCAGAGCAGCACCTTAGCCAGGGAAGACAGGGCAGGGAGCAGAAATCTGGGCAGCAGCTCATGAAAGAGAAAAGGATCAGAATGGCTCTTAGGGAGGGTACACAGATAATGTGTGGCATAGTTGCCAAAAAAATTGACCCCTCCCCCACTGTGTTAGAGCATGATCACCTCTGTGACCCACTCTCCCTACTCAGTCTCTGTGCATCAACTCCTAATAATGAGACAAAGTCATTCAAGTAGCTTTGAATATATGCCCCGAGCTAAGATTAGGCTGTCTGACTTCGGTTCATTCTCCACTTTGGTCCCAACATATATGCACGCAGAACAGCAGAGTGGTGAAGGCATTTTCCCCAGCAGGGTTCCCAGGCACAACATAGGGATGGCATAAACGGGCCCCGAGCATCTTCCTCTCTGCACTGTGTCACTGAATAGGTCCAAGGTCAAGTTCAAGTTCTCTAGGGCAAGGATACTGCTTATGGATCAAGGAAATGGAAGCCAATGTAGCTGGGGTGAACGTCACCACTCTGTACATGGTGAGCTGATGGTGGAGGCCTGAATGGGGACAAAATGACAAGTTGCCTTTGACCTAACCCTCTGCCCAGGGGTAGATGCCAGGGCTCACTCTTAGGAGCCTGAGAAGCAGGAAACACTTGATTCAGGTTTAATGATTTTTTTGTTTGTTTGTTTGTAAGTGTTTGGGGAAAGAGTAATATTACAATCCTTCTTTCCTTTTCTCTCATTTACTATTATATGTGGGTGAGTGGGGGATAGTGAACAATAAATTACACTACTTAGAGATGTAGGCTAAGGCTTTTCTTGTCAGCTGTGTCAATAAAGTACACACATAACATCAGTTTCCCATTACACACATCATTCAGACTCATATATTACTCAGTATAATGGGAAAAGGGGCCACTGAAATCTAAAATGAAAAGAGAAATTGAAGTACAACCAGTGAGTAGCAGCTGAACCAAAAGCAGCTGTGGCAGTGAAACATTTAGTCACTGCTTCTGAAAACAGAGGAGCTACCAGCATTGTACCACCGTGCCATAGCCCAGAAAGATTCACACCAGTTGGGATCTGGGGGACGGGAAAAGAATCCTTCCTTAGCCTCTTCCCCTTTGAAAAGTATTTGCATGTCATTTAAAATAAGCAAATGTGTGCTATTGGCCAGGTGCCTTAATCGCTGGATGATATTAAGGAGTGAAATTGTACAACCCGTATCTATTCTGCACACCGCTTACCTCACAAAGAACCTCAGCTGTTGGCATCATCCTATTTCCATATCTATCTGTGGGATGCACACTGGTGCATGACCCCAAGGGCAGCTCAAGAAGATAAGACCTCATAAAGGGACAGTTCTTCCCCGACTCCCTGCTGATCCAGTCGGTAGTTAATCTATTGATGGCCCCTAAAACTAAAGAGTGATAGTTAGACCTGTTTGTCTCAAATCAAGCTGAAGAATAGGTAGATTTGCACCTTGAAGACCAACTAAATCAGAAATGAAAGCAACTCTGATTTAGTTAGTCTATAAGGTGCAGATCTACCCTGCCTTCTGCTCTAAAATTAGCACACTACTTCCCTCTGGGCTATAGACTTGAATCCCAGTCCCTGGCCCGCTCCAACAAAGTATGCTGAGGGATCTGATTGGTTTCATAACTTTTAACACAAACCATAGTCAGAAAAAACAATGAAACGAAATGACTGTTTATCTGTCATGCAGAATATTTTTAATCTTAAACTTCCTATGACGCACTGGGTGCATCTACACGTGAGCTTTAATGCGCATTAATCTATTTTAATGTGCATTAAGCATCCCTTAAAAACCTTGGGCACCGTTACATGGGCACCCAGGCTGCTCCAATGAACTGGAATTCCAGCATGTAGGAACAGACTTGATTAATCAATTAATCGAGTCTGCTGGAGTATGGTAATTGCCATGCTCCAGCAGCCTCCTGTGTCTCATGTATCTGTGCCTCCATGCTTAAAAATGATGGCAGGGGTGCTTGAACTAAAGGTCATCAAATGACCTTTAGTTCAAGCACCCTTACCACTATTTTGAAGTGTGGGGAATGCTGATACAGGCTCCCAGAGCTGCTCTATTTAAAGCGCCACCCCTCCTGCCCCTGGAGCACATGTGAAAGTGCCCCATGCTCTTTAGTAACTGCACATTAAGACAGGCAAATGCGCATTTTCCTGGTACCTGACAGTGGAGGTTCTAGATTTCATATGTATTAACTAACGTGTGTTAGTTACACACGTGAGCTTTAATGCACATTAGCCTATTTTAATGAGCATTAAAGCACCACTAAAAAAGTGTGTGTTCACTACTGCACATTAACTTAGGTTAATTCACATTAGAGCATCACTAAAAACCATGAGCACTTTTCCATGTGCCCCTGGGGGCGGGGGACTGGTGCTTTAATTAGATCAACTCCAAGAGCTGCTCTATTTAAAGTGCCATAGCATCTTGTATCCCTGTGCCTAAAAATGGCAGCAGGGGCGCTTGAACTAAAGCTTGCTTGCTCAGTGTCCCATCACCATCAGTGGACACTGATACACGAGATGCAGGAGGCTGCTGGGCCATGATTATTACCATGCTCCAGCAGGCTCGATTAATTGAGTCTTTTCCAATGTGCTGTAATTAAAATGCACTGGAGCAGCCTCTGCACTCGTGTAGAGGCACCCCTTGCTCTTTAGTTAATCCACATTAAGATAGGCTAATCGAGATTTTCCTAGTACCTCACAATGCAGGGCATTTATATATATATACTCTTTTGTCTTGCAACTTGATAACTGAGGAAATCAGCTGAAATAATTGGAGATATATATCTATATCTATATATATTTTAGATTCCCCGCTATTTGTGCCAGAGATCATATCAGACGATTAATTGAGTCTGGTCTGCATGCGAGCTGATGCACACTGCACTGCATGACGTGCAGTTGTATAAGCAGTGAAATGCATGTCAGCATGCAGAAAATGGTCACAATACACTTTTGAACTAAAGCACCTTCTGCATGTTTTAGTTCAAAAGCACACCACCACCATTTTCTCAGTGCTGCCACACATTTCACCACTCATACAACTACAATTGTTGTAGTGCCGGACGCTTTTCCAAGCCTTCAGTGCTGCAGTGCTTACATGTGTAAAACTGCTCAGAGGTTCTAGATTTAATGCACATTAACTAAAACACATTAATGAATGTGTAGATGTGTCCAGTGTGAAGTACACATGTGTACTTCCTGTGAGGTAAGGATGTACTCATGGGCAGATCCTGAATATTATGTGATGCACAATGAAACCTCTGTTACCTCAGTTTAATTACTAGACTAGAGGATTGCAGACCACTGGGACTACCCTCTATAATGCTTATTATAATTTTTCTTTGCATTGTAATATCTCCTTACTATTCCAACAAAGTTTGGTGACCCAGTGTGCCAGGGGCTGTTCAAATAGTGCAGGGCAGTGTTTGCCCCGAGGAGCTTGTTTCTCTCTAAGGGGATAAGATAGACAAAATATATATTCATAGATGTTAGGGGCTGGAAAGGACCTCTTGAGATCATCGGTTTTAGCTCCCCTGCGCTTGGAAAGACTGTTGGGGTCAGATGACTCCAGCAAGATGAGCATCCCGGGATATCCAGAGTAGGTGATTGTTCCACTTCTGGTGGAGTCTGTTCTAAACCTTGGACACTATATGGCCACTATATGACTTCACTGCAATACAAAACCACCAAGCTTGCCTATTTAAAGTGAATGCAGGTATCTGTACACTACACTGAACTTGGCAGGGGCAATATACCCAGACTTCAGGCACAAAGGAGGAGAATTATTCCCATCTTGTAGAGAATAAGTGGTCCATGCAGTCACAGAGAGAGTTTGTAGCAGGGAGAAGAATTGAACCCTGGACCTGAATTGCCTTAAGAGCAGAACCACCTTTCCTCAACATTGGGAAGACAAGCTGAGGATGGAGCAGCAGCCTCATCTCTGACTTCAGCATGGCAAACAGGAAAGTAAAATTCAGGCTCCTTATTAATTATCACTCGCTGTGGAAGGCCTGAGGAGGGGGAGTGGGGGTGAGATTTCAGTCTATTTCTGGCCTAATACTCTTAAGAACTGGATGGCATCTTCTGTGATTTCATAAACGTTTTGGAAGAAAGTGTAGTGATTACATAATAGCCCATCGAACGGGTGGTTGATTAGTTTAGTCAATTTGGCATAAATTTCAGCTATTATTTTCTACTAAGAAGCAGGAGGCTGAACAACACTGTTGCCTTTATCACGTGCACTTAGCAAATGAGCTACCTAAAGATTCTGCTGCTTTCTTTCACCCCCTGTGCTATTGGAGAATTAGATGGTGATAATAGTGGGGAATCTAAAAAAAAAAAAAATTATATCCAATTATTTCAGCTGATTTCCTCAGTTATCAAGTCAGCCGATATTTTTTAAGAGGTTGATTTCTGCATGGATGAAGTAATTCATCAAGGTCTTTGACAGGTGTTCAGTATTCCTTCTCTGCCCCCACCCTTAATTTGATGATGGAGTCTCTCAAATAAAAACGGATTCTTTTCTGCAAAATTTGCCTTTTTCCAATCATGTTTTCTGGGGCTTAATACAGGAAAATCTGGATGAGACAAATAGTATTATATAGGAGGCCTGAAAAGAGGGTCACACTGGTTCTCTCTGGATTTAAAATCCATGGATTATTTTAGGAAGTTGGGTTTGGGTTTTTTTCTCTGCTCTTGACACATTGTTGGGATGTCTCCAACCATTGTACTCATTTCCTTCTGATTAAAAGGTCAAGTTTGTGACACTGCCTGAGTGGCTTGGGAACTGAAGTCCCACTATCCTCCACCATTTTGTTCCCCAAGGTGCTTTATATGAAGGGACCATTATTTCTCTCTTTCTCTTGAGTTTACCAATTTCCCCATGGCTTTCCATACCGGGGGATGGGTCTCATATACTTGTGGAAATTTTGTAGTTTTGGGAGATAGGCTATGGGAGCATCTTGTGGATCATGGGCCAGTTCATGCTGGAAGCTGTAATGGAGATTTAGCAAAGGGCAGTGGGTAAACTCAAGGTATCTGCATTATTCACATGTGAATCCTCCAAGTTCCTTGTTCACGTTCCCTGAACTGTGTAAGGTGGATGCTCATACGGCCGTGGAGTGGTTCTTGTGTTACACTGTGGTATACAGAAGAGAGTTTCATGTCGCTGAGCCATTTGGCCCTTCTCACTTTTGGCTTTCTTTCTCCCCCCATTTCTCTTCCCACAACCATCCCCTTTCCTCCCAAGGCATCCCCATCCCACTTCTCTCCAGGTCTTGCTGTCTCAATTCCTCTCTTATTTTTTCCCCTTCTCTTCTCCCCAAAGCTCTCCTCTCCATCACCTTGCATCCCTCCAGCTCTTCTTGCTCTCCCTATCCATAAAATAAAGCTTTTAAAGTTTATGTAGTTAGTGTATGTTGCTTGCTCTGAGTGAACAAGGGACACAGAAAGTAGTGACTAATATCAGAATCATGAGTGAAGATATGTTTTATTCATAAACCCTGCTTCTCCAGTGAAATTAAAAGCAAAGCAAAGGGTCGAAGCTCTGAACCCTCTTTCCTGGAGCCTGTAAACCAATAAAGGCTTTATATTAGCTATCGATATCTATCTCTGACTTGGCTTAATAACATCTTATTCCCTGTTTTCAGCAGCCATCAATAATATTTCTGCCTGCCCGCTCAGGTCCCCATCTCTGCGTGCAATTGCATTATAAGGGTCTATAAGCCCAATTTGCTTCACATTCTTATTTTTGGAAAAGGCTGGCTGGCTTTTGTAATGAGAGCAGCTGCCAAGAAGGCTTGACAGAATTTGTAGCCCATCTGGCTTATAATCTTCATTCAATATCACAGGAGCCTAAACTCCCAGACCAACTGATAAGTCAGAGCATATAGGCAAGCAATGGCAGTAATCTTCTTTGTGATTTCTCATTAAGGACAGGGACATCTCTGTGAATCTCTCATATCCTGAATCTCACACACATAGACCCACACACCCACCCACAGACATACGCACACATATACATTTAATTTTCTAATAACACCCAAACTGTTCGACCCATAAAAATACGATGATAAAAGATACAAGGATAAAAGGAGCACAGTACATTCATGCATTCACTTTCCCCTGTGTCAGTGTGAGGACGCTTGGAAGCCAGGGTCCAATGCTGCCTTTGAAATCAATAGCTGTTTTGCCAATTGTTTTCAATTGAAGAAGGCATGCATATGCTATGATGATCATAACCATATAAGTATCTGAACAGAGAGCTGTGTACCAGTAGACAGAGCCTGGAAATCTTATTAAATATAGCAGTTAACGATTGAATAGAGCAATTACTTATCATGATTCTCACTTCATACTCCCTAATTATATGCATCATGCTTAAATCATGAGGATTTTTCCTTATGTGTTTTTTAGATTTTATTTTTTTCCCCTGACCTGAGCTTGAACTAAAACACAAAACACCTAATATTTTCAAAAGCCAAAAGAAAAAAAAAATATATCTGGCTAATCTAAATGGATCATAGTTTCACAGATGTTAGGGACTGGCAGGGACCTTACAGATCATTGGGTCCAAAGAGAAGTATTTATACTTAACACAGACAAGCATACATACTTTACATGAAGTTGTTAATACCAAGCCTCACATAAAATATATACCTGATAGAAAATTTTCAATTTTGATAACTTTGAAATGTGGTTTTTGTTTTGACTTTTATTTTATTTTTTGGTTTGTTTACATTACCTTAATTTAAATGTTACGTATGTTAGAAATGCTAACCACTAGAATTGGACTTTTTAACAATTTCCACAATTCCCCCCAAATATTTTTGTGTTGAAAAATCCACCCAAACTCACCCTCTCCTGTGAGCTGGTTCTTTTGAGTGAATCAACCTTTTCTGCAGGAGAAAGGGCTTCACTGAAAAATCACCAAGTGGCAATAATTAGCACCTTTCTCTTAAGACATATTCAACTCATTCTAGATTTGTTGTGGCTTCTATTCCTTTACTATCTGACAGCCTTATAATTTTTAATGTGTTTATTGCCACTTGGTCATATCTCTATGAAGTAGGGAAGTGCTACAGAAAGCAGGAAACAAAGCACAGAGGCTAGGTGCAGACATTCAAAAAGCCCGAGGCAAAGTTGACCTAAGTTGCGTGGCTTTCTAGAAGTAGTGTAGTTTAGATTAGCAGTGAACAGAACAGATGTTCACTTTTTGGTGGAGGCAGGGGGAAAATCTTAGACCAGGTTCCACCGTTTTTAAACCACTCCGTGTGTGCTGAACTTCTGTTCTGTTATGGGTGTAGACCAGTTTCCAATCACTTATGCAAGTAAAAGTGTAATGTCTGTACCTGGCCAGAGATACTATGGGCAAATCCAGGGTGGTCTATTTGGCACTTCCAGTTAGGCATTGCACATTCCAGTTAAGTGCCTGGGTGCAGACGGGTGATCAAAGAAACAGAGTTAGTTACTTATGCTCCCTATGCCTTTAACACGTTCCTACCCTGGGGGTCTTTAAGAGGAGGCTAGATGCATTTGACCCCAGTACTCTTTCCTGCCATGGCAGGGGGTCGGACTAGATGATCTGCTCAGGTCCCTTCC
>NW_017728909.1:17280688-17287477 GCF_001723895.1 Crocodylus porosus | reverse complement strand
AGCTTGTGGCCATTATTTCTTGTAACCCCCGGGGGCGCCTTGGTGAATAAATACTCACCAATTCCCTTCTGTGCCCCCCTGACGAACTTCTAGGCAGCCACCAGGTCGCCTCTCAACCTTCTCTTGCGGAGGCTGAAAAGGTCCAGTTTCTCTAACCTCTCCTCATAATGGACTTCTCAACAGGGTTCCCAGACTAAGGACAGAGGCAGTGTAGACATGCCCTTAAGGGCTTCTGAACAGGGATTTAGGGACTTCCAACACTCTTTGGGACAAACATAAAACACAAACACAGGGGCATGTTGGAGTTCCTGTCCCTCTCCAGAGCTTGAAGACCTGATCTAGGAAAACGTGCTACAAGCCACCTTCCGTTTAGGATCCAATTGCATAGCCCTCCTCTGAAAAATAAATGTCTAAATCATGTTGCAGCAGGCGTGGCGGTACTCAGCTTTTGATAATGGCTTACTAATTAATGTAATCAGAAAATGGGAAACTTGGGCTCTAAATCCTCCTCAGCATCAGAGACCTTAATCCACATCTCTCAACTGCCAGGAGCATATCGTACCACCACCTCCAGCCCTCATTTTCCAGTTGAGGGCACTTACGGGCACATCTTTACTACTCTAAAGTACTTTGTTACATCTGTGTAAGAAGCTAGCACACACAGAGTGAGGTACTCAGGGTTTCACTGCAGCACCCCTTCACGGAGTCCGTTGAAGGTGTAGAGCTAATGAGAGCCTTGTACCCAAGTATTCAACCTCCTTGATGAGTGCATGAACCATCCAGATATTATGGAAAAGATGGACACCAGCTCTATGCCTTCCTCTTCCTCTTAAAATTTTGGGTGAAATAAGGATGTGCTGTATTGTGTCCTGCACTCAAGGCTGACAGCATTAGTTAATGGATCAGGTACTTCAGCAGTGTTTAGGAATTGCCCTAGCTCCATTCTGGAGTTCAACAAAGCTTAAATAGGAATTAGGCATCCTCGCTAATTAAACCTGGGTGTTTCACTGCATGCTCAGAAGCTGAACTTTAGGTCCATAGGGACATTTTTTATACCAGCGTATGGGTGCTGAACGAAGGTGTCTTGGAGCTGCTTCTGAGGAGTTGATCTGGTTTGCTTTTCTGTGATTTGAGTATTTAGATTTTGCCTGTCTTCCATCTAGCTGCTTAGTTTGCCAATTTGGAGCTGGCCTTAAAGACTTACTAAAAGCACACAGGAAGTCTGTGACAGAGCAAGAAAAAGAATCCAGGCTTTCTAGATTAGCTGCTAGCCCCCCTGTCACTGGCCTATCTTTCCTCTATTAGGAAATTCACTTAATTGGCCTGTATGTAGCCTATTCCAAAGGTTTTGCCTTCTCCTATTTCTTTTTGCTTGAGAAAGAAATGTAAACCCTTTGTGTGTCTGCTTCTAATATGCTAGAATATGATTAGGGTGAATCAGTGGAAGAGTTTTGCATCTTGTTGCATAGTCCTAAGACCCTGACGTCCTGTAACATAAATATTGTAATAGTTAATATTCCTAAATAAGAAGGCTTCCTGAGTATCTAAGACAAGAGATAACTAATAGAATGAAATGTGGAAAAGCCATATAACCAAGTATCACAGTAATATATATACACAAAAACCCTCCAGTAAAACACCATCTCATAAGTAGTAGTAATGTGTATTTCTTTATCACTGGACAGATTATTGGAGACTATGAGCTGTCATAAACAATTAGCAGGGACTTCGCCCCTTTTGCTAAAATCTAAAGCACAATCTGGCATAATATAAGACCTCTTTGGTTTAGGATTGTATGTAGCTGGATGTGCCATTGAAGAACCGGGGCACAGAACAAGCAGTTCAGAAGGTGATTTGAAACAAAGAGAGGGGTTTGAAGGACATTAGGGATATTGGGGGTCTGAGGTAAGGCATGCGATTGGTAACACATAAAGCTAGGACTCAAAGAAGAGTTTGAGGCTAGTCTATATTTCTTCTACCAGCTGACCTAGACATAAATCCAGAGGACAAAGAAATAAAATGAGGTACAGAAAAATCCTTAACAAAGTAAAAAGAAACATATCAAACCATAGCTTCCCATGGAATGATGACACAGCTATCTTTTGACAGATGTGAAGAGTGAGAACATTTGAAAGTCCCATGAAACCCAAAGAGAAAAGAAATAGGACTGGATAGTTCAGAAATTGCCATAATGGATTAGTCAAATGGTCCATCTACTCCAATATCCCATCTCTGAATGTAGCCAGGAGCAGATGCTTCAAAGGAAGGTGTGAGGAACCTCACTGAGAACAATTATGGGATAACCATAGGGGGAACTTTTTCCTAATCACTTTTAGCTTCTGGTTATCTTTTGCTTTGGAATCGGTATGTTTAAAACCCCTTCTAATTTTGTAGGGAGGTGAGAGAGATGCAGAAGGCTGCCTCAAAACCTTTAGTCTGAGATGTAAACTCACTATACAAGTTGCTCAACTGATTTCCATTGTTTGCTCTATTAGGTACTATTCAGTGCATATGGGGAGATCACAATGTAGTCCTTAATGATTATGTTGGTGCGATGCTCCAAAACAGTAGTATGAAGAAAACTGATTCACCAATGGCATCTGGGAAGAGTTCTGCTCTTTGCAAAGCTAAGTTGCTGTGGTCTGAGCTGCTGAGGAGAAAATGTGTAGAGGACTCTAATTCCAGGTCTCACAAAGGTGTAGAGATACTTGAACTCATTTTGAAGAAAGATGTTTTGGGAACCATAAAGGCCCAAGCCAGGGACATCTGCTAGGTGGCTAAAGGTAAACAACCACCTGAAAGATATATTTGCCTGTTTGTAGCAGGGAACATCAGCTCATTAGATCATTAACTCACAAGCTCATTAGCTCTCTGCTCATTAACTACTTAGCTCCATTTAGCTCTCTGCTCATCTTTCTGTTCACCTCTCCCACATTACTTCGTCCGTGCACTGGACTTAATTCAGAGCTGGTGTTAAGCAACCTGGCTGGATCCATTGGAGTCAGTGGGGCTGCATCTATTTACATTTAATGAAGATCTCGCTCTGAAACCTTGTACTGCAGCCGAACGAAAATAAAATAATAATACAGCATTTTTCTTTTCTTTTCTTCTTTTCTTTACTTTTATTTGCATTTTTACAGGACTTCGGGAGGAAAATTAAACAGCATGACTAAGACCATTAGAGGAACAGTCTCAAATCAACTTTGTCCACACATTTAGGCTTTTTTGATACTAACATTCATAACTCTACAATCATGTTTCATTTTTGTTCCGTTGCAATGTGGCGTCATGAGGTGAGTGGACAAAGGACTTGATTGTGCAAGGTCTGGGGAGTCTGGGTTTTGATGACCACCTGCTTATAACTTCAGGCTATGATTAGGCCCATTGAAGCCAACAAGATTAATCATATCCTTAAAATGAAAATGTGGCCTTCCAGGGTTTCTTGGATCAACATCACAGGACGTTGTTCCAAGAAGAAGGGTTGTTAGGAAGAGACAGTATCCACCTGATGATCTTCATAGAAAGCTTGCTAACTTAGTGAGGAGGGAGTTAAAGTAAGTTCACCAGGGGATGGAGACTGAAGCCCTGAGGTATGTGGGGAAGTGAGTGACATGAAGGAAGTGCAAGCAGGTGTGGGCAAAAGGGGAGGCCTTTTCATTCTTCCTAAGTAGGGCAATCAGCTACTTACCTCAGGTGCCTGTTCATGAGCGCACAAAGCAGGGAGAATCGGAAGTCCTTGCTCAGACCTGGCGCTGTCATGATTGGAATAACAGAGGCTTGGTGAAATCTTGCATGACTAGAGCACTGTCATGGATGGATACAAACTGTTCAGGAAGGACAGGCAGGACAGAACAGGAGGGGGAGTTGCACTTTATGTAAAATAGCCGTATGATTGCTCAGAGCTCCAGTATGAACCTGGAGACAGGCCTGTTGATAGTCTCTGGGTTAGGGTCAGAGGGGAGAGCAACAAGGGTGATTTTGTGGTGGGAGTCTGCTATAGAGCACCAGACCAGGAGGAAGCAGTGGATGAGGCTTTCTTCAAACAGCTAGCAGAAGTTTCCTGATCACAAGCCCTGGTTCTCATGGGGGACTTCAATCACCCTGACATCTGCTAGGAGGGCAATACAGCAGTGCATAGGTGATTCAGGATGCTTTTAGAGAGTGTTGGGGACAACTTCCTGGAGCAAGTGGTGGAGTGGCCAGCTACGGGCCATGCTTTTCTTGACCTGCTGCTCACAAACAGGGAAGAATTGGTGGGGAATGTAACAGTGGATGGCAACTTGGGCAGCAGGGACTACTAGATAATTGAGTTCAGGATCCTATGAAGGGACGAAAAGAGAGTACCAGAGCAAGGACCTTGGACTTCAGAAAAGCAGAGCTTGACGCAGTCAAGGAACTCATGGGCAGGATCCCTTGGGAGGCCAGTTTGAGGGGGAGAGGAGTCCAGGAGAGCTGGTTGTACCTTAAAGAAGCTTTACTGAGAGTGCAGGAACAAACCTTCCCAATGTGTAGGGAGACTAGCAAGTATGGCAGAAGACCAGCTTGGCTTATCAGGGAACTCTTCAATAAACTAAATCACAAAAAGGAAGCTTATAAGATATGGAAATTTGGACAAACGACTAGGGAAGAGTATAAGAGCATTGCTCAGACATGCAGAGATGAAGTCAGGAAGGCCAAGGCTCAACTGGAGTTGCAGCTAGCAAGGGACGTGAAGGGTAATAAGCAGGGTTTTTACACGTATGTCGGTAGCAAGAGGAGGATTGGGGAAGGTGTGGGTCCCTTACTGAATAGAGGAGTCAACCTAGTGACAGAGGATGTAGAAAAGGCTGAAGTGCTCAATGTCTTTTTCACCTCAGTCTTCACAGGTGAGATCAGCTCCCAGACTACTGCACCTAGCAGCACAGTTTTGGGAGAAGGTGAACATCCATCAGTGTAAAAAGAACAGGTTATGGACTATTAGAAAAGCTGGGCATGTACAAGTCCATGGGGCTGGATGCAATGTATCCAAGGGTGCTTGCTGAGGATGTTGGCCAACTGGATTGCAGAGCCACTGGTCATGATCTTTGAAAACTTGTGGCAACTGGGAGAGGTTGTAAATGATTAGAAAAAGGGCAAATATAATGCCCATCTTGAAGAATCTTCAGGAAAGCCAACTTTGACAAGCTCAGGAGGCTTGTCAGTGAGGTCCTAAGGGACCACGACCCCAAGGGAAGGAGAGTTCAGGAAGACGGGTTGCTTCTCAAGGGAGTGAACCTAGATGTATAAGCTAAAGCTATTCCACCTCGGGGGAAAGGCAGCAAAAGGGCACAGCAGCCCCCTTGGCTCAGCAAGAAACTAGTGGACCTCCTGCATCTAAAAAGAAAGACCTACAAAGGATGAAGGACAAGGTCCAAAGAGGAATATTCTGCACTGGTCCAGACCTGCAGGGAACAAACCAGGAAAGCCAAGGCTGCAGATGAACTCCAACTGGCCACTAGTATCAAGGATAAGAACAAGTCATTTTTTAGATATGTGGGGAGCTGAAGGAAAATCAAGGGCAACATTGGACCACTGCTAAACCAGATGGGGCACCTGATGACCCATGTACAGGAAAAAGCCAAACTACTAACTGGGTATTTTGCTTTAGTCTTTCACCAGTCCCATGGGACAACCCTGCCTATTGAGGGAGATTCCTTGCCCTTCATCAATGCTGACCTTGTAAAGGATCACTTTGAGAAGCTGGATTCCTTCAAGTCAGCCGGCCCTGACAGCTTACACCCCAGGGTACTCAAGGTGCTGGCAAGCATCATCGCCCAGCCCCTGGCACAGATCTTTGAGAACTCGTGCCGCTCTGGTGAAGTTCCTGAAGACTGGAAGAAGGCCAATGTGTTGCCTGTCTTCTAGAAAGAGATGAAAGTGGATCTGGCAAACTACAGGCCCATCAGCCTGACCTCTATCTCGGGAAAGGTCTTAGAAAAGATTATAAAAATGACCATTCTCATTGGACTGGCTGATGGCAACATCCTGAGGGATAGCCAGCATGGGTTTGTTGCAGGTAGGTCATGCTTGACCAATCTTATTTCCTTTTATGACCAGGTGATCTATCACCTGGACAAGGGGGAAGAGATTGATGTTGTATATCTTGACTTAAAAAAAAAGCCTTCAGTCTGATATCCCATGATCACCTCTTGGCAAAACTGGCAGCCTTGAGTCCACCACGATCTTCTGGCTGGGAAATTAGCTTTGGTCAGACCCAGATGGTGGTGGTTGATGGAAGTCAATCCTTGTGATGCCCTGTGACCAGTGGGGTCCCTCAAGGCTCTGTCCTTGGAGCTATTTTGTTCAATATCTTCATTAACGACGTAGACATTGGTATTGGAAGTGGACTGGCCAAATTCGCCAGTGACACCAAACTTGGGGTTAAAGTATCCACACCTGAGGACAGGAGAGTGATCCAGCCTGACCTTGACAGGATCATTAAATGGGCGGATGAGAACCTGGTGGTGTTTAACACCGAAAATGCAAGGTTCTCCACCTTGGGAGAAAAAACCCGCAGCATGCTTATAGGCTCAGCAGTGCTATGCTGGTTAGCACTACAGATGAAAGGGACTTGGGGGTCATCATTGACCACAAGATGAACATGAGTCTTCAATGTGATGCTGCTGCTAGTAAAGTGAGTAATATGCTGGCTTGCATCCATAGATGCTTCTCAAGTAAATCCCGGGACGTCATTCTCCCCTTGTACTCGGCCTTGGTGAGGCTGCAGCTGGAGTACTGCGTCCAGTTTTGGGCTCCACAATTCAAAAAGGA
>NW_017728909.1:17264356-17280588 GCF_001723895.1 Crocodylus porosus | reverse complement strand
CTGGAGTACTGCGTCCAGTTTTGGGCTCCACAATTCAAAAAGGATGTGGAGAAGCTTGAGAGAGTCCAGAGGAGAGCCACGCGCATGATCAGAGGTCAGGAAAACAGATCTCATGATGAGAGGCTGAGAGCTATGGGACTCTTCAGCCTGGCAAATCACAGGCTTGGGGTGATCTGATGGCCACCTATAAGTTTATAAGGGGTGTTCACCAGTATCTGGGGGAACATTGGTTCACCAGAGCGCCCCAAAGGATGACAAAGTTGAATGGTTATAAAAGTCTTGCTCAAGAAGTACACATTGGATGAATGGACTCTGAGATGGATAGAAAATTGGCTGGAGCAGTTTGCTCACAGGGTAATAATCAATGGGTAGCTGGTATCAAGTGGAGTGCCCCAGGGCACTGAGGCTGGTTTTGTTCAATGTCTTCATCAGTGACATCTGAAGTACTGTGTCCTGTTTTGGGCCCTCCACTACAGAAAGGATGTGGACAAATTGAAGGGAGTCCAGCAGAGGGCAATGAAAATGGTTGGGAGCTGAGGGACATGACTTACGAGGAGGAGCTGAGGGAACTGGGCTTATTTAGTCTGGAGAAGAGAAAACTGAGAGGGGATTTAATAGCAGCCTTCTACTACTGAAGAGGGGTTTGAAAGAGGATGGAGCTGGACTGGTCTCAGTGGAGGCAGATGACAGGACAAGGAGCAATGGGATCAAGTTGCAGCAAGGGAAGCTGAGGTTTGATATTAGGAAAAATGTTCTTATGAAGAGGGTAGTAAAACACTGGAACAGTTTACCCAAAGATGCTGTAGAATCTGCATCCTTGGAGGTGTTTAAGACCTGGCTAGACAACACCTTACCTGGGATGATGTAGTTGGGGATGGTCCTGCTTTAAGCAGGGGGTTGGACTAGAGGTGACCTCCGGAGGTCCCTTCCAAGCCTAACTTTCTAATAGTCTATGATAGCTTCTGACGTCATAAGCAAAAATTATTAGCTATATTTATTAGTGCTGATGACATAAAAAGCAAAGAGCATTTACCTTTATCAGAATTAGTACCTCTAATTTTCTATGATTCTAGGATTTTCTGAACACCCTGTAACATCTAGCCCTCAGCTCCTGAAAGCAAAGAGAGCACATTCACTGACAGGGACAATCCCCAGCCAAGGTGATCAGAATTGGACCTGTGGATTGCTAACATAATTACATTTTCTGAGACAGGGTCATGAGGTCCTTTATGTTTTGTTGTCCTCAAAGTTCAATCAGAAGGTGGAGATACATTAGCCAACGTCAGGATTATGTCAGACACACGACTATCATTTGTGTTACCAAAGTGTCTAGAGATCTGCAGTGAGACAAGATTGGGATCCCACTACGTTAGGTGTGTTATATGTCTGTAGGAAGAGACAGTGGCTGCCTCAAAGAGCCCATATTTTAGATAGTCAAGATAGGCTTTTTCTAGCTATGTGTGCTTAGACAGAAAGCATCATCCCCATTTTGGACACGGGGTACTGAAGCTCAGATAAGGAATCATTGGCAGAGTTGTGAAATCCCATCCTAATGCCTAAAGTTGAGCAGCCTTCTCTTTGAACCTGCATCTGCTTTCCCAGCAGTGTACATCTACAGTAAATCTTTTGCCCTCAGTTATTCAGTATCTTATTTTGCTTTGATGTATACCTCTTTCAGATATCTATAATTCTCTTCATTAGACTCGATTTATTCCTAATATACACTGATGTAACTGAGATCAGGTTTAGGTCAAAAAGAACTTGTCTGAACTGACATAACTGGAAGTAAGAGCATACATTGCACCTGTATGTCCGGAGGCACTGAGACATACTCCCCATGCATTGCATTGGGGCATATTTCTGAGAGCTTTTTGCTGATATTTGCACTTGCCCACCCTCCTGAAGGGAGGAAATGTCCATAGAGGGTGAAATAGAAGGGGGAAATAGTACCAAATTAAGAGCATATAAAATATTTCTAAACGTTCCCCACAGAGACAGCAAACTGCATGCCTAACAATGTGTGGAACAGAAAGAAATTGGGGAAAAAAGGGGACGTAAGGGGCAAAAACTAGGCTGTTAAAGTCAGCTTCATTAATAGGACATACTGTAGGAGGGGAGTTCAGGGATTCATTATCTCAAAAATAGCAGTCCAGACTGACAGGGGTGGGTGAAAACTTCCTGACCCCACGGGCTACTGGATTTCACAGTTCTCTGTGTTTGCCTTTTTAAAAGTTAGGAGGTGGGGGTGAGAGGGGTGGGGAGTCGAGTAACCTGTTCTCTGATGCCTTGGGGCTTTTCTGCTACTATGGAAAGAAAAGGAAGCAGGGGAGGGGGAAAGATACATAAACACAATATAGTTCTTGCCTGCAAATAACCAACAGAGACTGAAAATGCCGTTCCAACTGTACCATAGTTTAAGGTCAGTGTATTCCCTCTTCTAAGACTATGAAAACCTGACCCATATAAGGTATTAAAATTCATAACACATGAAAATTAGGAACTCCTGGAAGCAGTTTCTCCTTCCATAAGTACAAATTTTCACTGCCTGCATCTAGCATTTAAAGGAAACCATCCAGATAATTAAGATGCCTATAAATGAAATGTCAAAGTTAAATATTTTTCCCCTTCCCATTTTGTCCCCCCTCCCCCCTAGTTATTTTTTTTTAAAGGCCTAATGATTAGGCAAAGCAAAACCTTTATTCTAAAATAATATGGTTTAAATACCGTTATCTTTTTCAGAGAACAGAATAATTAAGGTTTGCCAAATAAAATGGGTCTATAGGTCTAACTCTCTCTCTGTTCAGTGAGTAACCTTTGTGAAGGGGAATATTATAATAAGTGCATATATGGTTTTAAATACTGCCATTATTTCATAATTTTAAACATGAGTCACAGTGGATATAGCTGGGAGTCCAGTGCCTAAGGAAGGAATTAATCACATATACAGAAGACAAAAAATAAAGTAAAATTAAAAAAAAAAAAACACTTTCAGTATTTGGCAGCTCTCAGGTTTCTTTATATGGTTCTTATTTTCCTCTGATAGATAGACCTAATGAAAGCGGGAAATAAATTGCGTGCAATTAAAATAAGGAGAAGGCAAAATGATTGAATCAATGATTATGCTAAAAGAGAAAGAGAGAAAGGACTCTGTATTATTAGGAGGATTCAAATATGGATTGGGCTCCGAATTTTGTCATTTCTTGACATCGGTACCTGAATTTTAATTGAAGCTGTCCACGTGGCTGGCTTCTCTCAGAATGAGCTAACGTGTACAGTTTGCAATGAAACAAAGAAAGATCTTCTCAGGGAAGAAATGAGAATTAAACTTGCTGCAAAGGAAAACTTTTGTGCCTAGATAGTCAGGTGAGGACAGTGGTATAAAAATCTCCATCGACTAGAGCAGAATGGAACTGAATTGAATCAAACAGGAGAGAATCGTTGAGAGCTATAGTCTGCAATTAATCTCAGAGGGGGTTGGAGACGGTATCAGGTTTCCTGGGCAGACGTTCTTGGGCTTTGACTTCTGGTCTCATCGTAGAATGGATTTCAGTTGAACTAGGCAGAAAATGAGGGGGATGAAGATATGGGGAGGATGAGGGGGGTCCCTATATTGTGGGCAGGGGAAGGGCTATATGATAGGAATCTCTGGTCATGTTTTTTTTTTAGGGAGAGGTAGCCTTGACCTGGAGTGGGGAATAAAAGCTTGCTCAAATTATACTGGGCTTATCCGAACCTACTCCCTCTGGCATACCTTCATAGATGTCTTGGCTGAGCTCTCAAGTGAGGAGGCCATGCATGCTGACAGAACAGTCATGTCTGCTGACACATTTTTTTTCCTGCCAACCTAGCTGCACCATTTCCTTGAACTCCCTATAATAGGCATATCTGTGTTCATGCCAGGCACTTATACATGATTAGAGGGCATGTATACACATGCATTTCATGCCTGGAGATCCAGCATGTTGGAGCCCACTTGATGAATTGCACACGAGCTAATGCATACGGCACCGCATAGCTTGCAGCTGCATATGTGGCAATATGCGCATCAACATGGAGAAAATGGTGGTGGTGCACTTTTAAACTAAAACACCTTCTATGTGTTTTGGTTCAAAAGCACCATGATGCCATTTTCTCCATGCTGCTGCTCATTTCACCACATATGCAGGGCCAGGAGCTTTTCTAAGTGCCTGGCGCTACAGCACTTGCATGTGTAAAAATGCCCTTTTAGTGTCCTATCTATTACAGTGAGGAGGATATACTTGCTTATATATGTAACCCTTCTGCCAGGCACCAGCCAACAGCAGAAAGGGCCGGGTTCACATTTTGGGGAACCCCATAAATTATACCACTGGCTCGAGCCCTCCACCCAGAAATCTGGGAACACTAAATTCTGGGGCTTTCTGTATAAACAAAACCCCTTCTCACAAGCAGCGTAAACACAAAAATCCCCAAATTATTACAGAAAAAAAAAAAACACACAAACAAAAGGAAACACTAAATGTAATTTAAAAACACTACTAACTTCAAAGCAAGATCAATAATTGGCACCCTCTTGGGGAGGCCTCACCCATACCCAGGCAGTCTGGGACTTGGGGCTCCATGACGGGTAGTTCTGGGGGCCTGCACCTCTACACCTGCCCTTCAGCAGTGGGCTGGAGAGTGGGACCCACACCAGAGTGTCCTGAGCAGTCCTTTGGTTCACTGCACTGCGGAGAGCTGCTCAAGAGCATGGGTCCTTCTGCATTGCAAGGGTATGTGTTGCTCCCGGAGAAGTGGTAGAGCACTGATCTTGACTTCCACATGGTGGCTTTGAGGAGTTAATTGCAGCTTTCATCTGCATACTGCAACCCAACATTACTAGTCCCTATCCCAGCTATGCTGGGCAGAAAACTACAGAAGAATTTGGAGGATAGGTCAGGCCTATCTGGGTTTGGGCCTGAACTGCAACTAGTGCCCAAGCATACCACTTGGTCGGGACATGAGCTATAAAAGGGACCAGACCGGGCAACAAAAGCCCAGCCAGCCCTATACTGCACCGAGGCTTGGATAAACAACAAGTGCCAGGTCCCACCCTGGCTTAAAGTATGCCAGGCTTCACCCCAGCCTAAATCTGCCAGCCAAACATAGGGCTGGGGGTTCAGCCACACCGCTAGGCTGAAATGCAAAAGCTGTGAAACAGCAAAAAAGGGCCCAGGCCTATGGCTGTAATGTGGACATCCAGACTTGGTTATTCCATAATGCTGAGACATTACAATTACAAAACGGGCCAAGGCCCACGTGGCCATTAACTGCCAGGACCCTTTCCTGGTCAGTCTGCTCCAGGGATGAATACCCCTATGGTATTATCCCACTCAAAAAGAAAGGGGGAAAGAGGGAGGAAATAGGGGTCTCGAATTCTGAGACAGACTTTCTCTCCCAGTACCTAAGGCTTTCCCATCCCATAGCTTTTGCTTGCCTCTCCAGTGAAGAGGGGGGAGGAAACCCTCCACTCCACATGGGGACAAGTTTTTCTGGCTCTCAATTCAGCTGTGCAACCATTTGCCATATTTTGTCCATGTGCAGAGCACATGGCCAAAACAACAGGGGCCATCTTGCTCACATAAAACACACACACATACACAAAACACAGTACACAACAACCAAAAGCACACACTCGACCATATGCATCCCAATTGTGTGTGGGTGTTAAATATACAACTACAAAATGTGGTGATGCTGGAAAAAGTTTGCAGTGTGGGTGTGGCCATTTTTATAAGGAAACAGCCCCACCATATTAAATCAAATGATTTTCTTGGGGGCTAAAATAATTGGTTTTAAACAAAAAGTTTTGATCATTGGTGATTTTTTTTTCAATTCTGTAGACAGCAAGCTGATTTTACTATATATTTATATTCAGTGAAAACCCAATTTATTTATTATGTATCAGAAAACAAATCTGACTTAAAAAAAATTAGCCAGCTCTTGTCTCAGTGGATCGACCATGTTCTGCATACAGAAAACTGCATCATTATGTGGAAGCTGCCATCTTGATCAGTATCAGGTCTTTGAAAGATTTGGAGGAGCTCGCCATGAATAATACTAAAAGCCAGCCGGAAAGAGTGTAATGTATTTTTCTATTTCTTTAGTAGATTGTGCATAACATAGGCTGACCAGTGGATGACATCTATAGAGACAAAGTTGATGGAGCTCCCGGGCTGGGCTATCCCTGTCTTATCCCAATCTTGTTTGAATGGTGTTGGGGTTTGGGGTAGTAACTTACCTTTGTAAGTTAGTGTTGGTTCAGTGAGTATTACCTTTTTTTTTTTTTTTTTTTTGGCCTTTGCTTTGGCAAGAATCCACTGGAGTTTGACAAATTTAGTAAACTGACCAATACGATGTCTTCTTGGCTATTGGAGGAATTGGTGGGTTTGAGAGAGAATTTGTGCAGCCCATCAGCTGTCCTTAGACTAGACTCTGCAGAGGTAGGGAGTCCTCTGTTATCCAAGTGGGATAGGAGGGAAAGGAGAGTATGGGCTTTACGAGCTGTAGAGTCATAAGAGATCTGTATCAATTGGCGATTCCTCACAATATTCTAGTTAACTTTTTTGGTGCTGCATTGTGGAAAGCACTGGGAAAGGCCAAAGCAAGTTATATCCAGCTATGTGAAAGTAAAATATCCAAGGTCATCTATAGAGACCCAATACGAGCTAGAAGTTTAAGCGTATCCAACTTGTAATCCAAACATGCTTAGAGGTTTTCAGAATCTCATATATAAACTGGAAGAGAAAAGACAGTCCAATGTCCAGGAGGTTAGTTTGGGACTTGAGAACTCCAAGTTCAATGGTTTGCTATACTTTGAATGTAACCTTCTGCATGACCTGGATCAATTTCCTTAAATCACTCTATACTTTGCTTGCCTGATGTAAAATGGGAACCTTTAATATCTCGTGAAGTTTTTGTGAAGAGGAATACCTGAAAGTCTATCATGTAGTAGAAGTGCCTAAGATGGAAAGAAATAATAAAGCATAACAGAAACTTGTGATTCATCTTGTGAGGCCTCATTTTGCCTTTTTAATGCACCATGCAGTCCAGGGACCTTTATTAGGTTCACATGGACGTACAGGATGGGAGATTTCATTCCCTGATGCTGTTCTGCAACATTAGTAGACCCTCAGCAACAAATGCTTCAAATGGGTGAATAGTTTTCTTAAAGGGAAGTTTGGTGTAAAGGAACATGGCTTGTATCATGGTGATTAGCAATAGAGAATACAGCATTTTCCTTGTGCAATAAAACCCATTGCAGACGTGGCACTAGAAGGCTACGGTGGTAATAACGTGGTTATATAAAAAGGGATCAGTGTTCTGGGCAGGAGACATTTGGAATTTACTGTTTCTGATGGAGATGAATATCTCACCATAGCCTTCCACATCTCTTGGTAGACAAAATGGACTAAAAGCAAGTACAACTTGGGCCCTTCATCATAAATGGGACCTTATGGTCCATCATATATAACACAGAATATGCAATAGATGCATTTTATCATTCTTAGGCCCACCTAGATTTTCACAGTTGTTACATGCTGGGCTGTGCAGAACCTCATATATTAATGGTGATAGAGCCCACGTTCTCCTGCTCTAAAAGCTTAGAGCTCTAAAATCTGAGGATGTGGCTTAGTCGTTAACAGTATAGGGTCTATGACACACAGAGTTGATTCTGTCAGTTGTGTTGGACTGCCTGGAGAACCAGAGTATTATGCCTGGACTTCATACACTTCTCTGCATCATGATATCCATCACAAAAACTTAATTCTTTAATTTGCTCAAACTGGAATGCATCTGAATCAGTGTACATGGGCTGATACTGCTACAGGACTTTAAATTAAGGGTGATGATAAATAGTAGTGTATTGAGTTGTGGGAAGGAGTCTAATGATGTGCCTCAAGGACTGGTGTTGGGCCCAGCTTTATCTTCACTAATGATCTGTAAATGAGAGTCAATAGCAGAGTTATTAAATTAATGGATGCTACTAAATTGGGAGGTGTTGCAAAGAGTAGTGAGGTGAATGGAATAATATAGAGAGATCCATGAGACAGTGATGAAAGAACAATCTGTGATTCAAACTTTTACTGAAGCCTGAAAATAAGCCAAAGAAAAAAAAAAAAAAACCCCAAAAACCAGATATACAATGGGAGGGAGACCCCCTGGGAAGCAGTAATGTAAAAGAAAAAAAATCTAGCAGTAATGCTGAACACCAGATTAGACACCACTTTGCAATGTGATATGATATGGCAGTAAAAAAAAATAAAAGAAAGAAAAAAGAAAGCCTGATATGGTTTTGTTCACATACAAAGAGATAGGAATTGTTGTAGGGAGACAGAAACCTGCAGCTTTAGATGCCATTTGTAGAAATTACATATACTCCTGACCACTATCAGACAGACACTATAATTAGGGATAAATTCATCTCTACAATTGATCTGACTCTGCATCAATAAGCCCTTTTTAAGTTCCATATTTAGGGGTGATCATAGGAAGAGTCAAGGGCCTGATAATCAGTGGCTTTCAGGTGGCTATGTAGGGAGATGTACCATATTACAATTTTCAAAACCATCCTCACTGAGTTCAAGAAGAATGAAGAGGTAGAGCCAATCAAGGACTTAGGCACCTCCAGCTTCAACACCTAACTTTTCATATGGGGGCCCTTTCCTAAACACAAAGAAAGGCCCTTTGGATCCTTATTTAGTTGGTGGATGGCTCATACAGTATCTGAGCTCCCATTCCTCTCTTGGGCTTAGAGACTGCCAGGGCTAGAAGAAACTGTCTCCATCCATGGGGAATCCAGAGTCCAGAAATGCCTGGTGCCTACATGTAGGTAATAGATGCCTTCATCTATTTTCTTTAAAAGAGCTGATCGGGGCCCAACCTTTTTATGTATGGCTGCATCCTGCCTTTCATACAATGTCATAATGGTTAGAACACTTGTCCAGAAAGTAGGAGATCTGGGTTCAATGACCTTTTTACCTTAATGGAATTCAAACACCCTTCTCATCTCCCAGGCCTGTCCAAAAAACCCAGAAAACCAGCTGAGCTGGGTGAGGATAGCTCCTATTTCTCCAGCTGAAACTTTCCTACTTGATGGAAAGGATTGTGATATTCAGAGGGTCAAAAAAAAGGGATGTGAAGTGGAAGCTGGAGACTGAATCATAGTGGTTAAGAGAACACAGCTAATGGGGCAGTCCTGGGTTCCAAGGATTATTCCATGAATTCTTTTTTTTAAATGAATGATTATTGAAAAAGAAATGCTAAAGCAGTCCTAGGAGCTGGGGCCAGACCCCAGGATTCCAGTCATGCCAGCAGACTGCCATAAACACTAACCTACAGGGCATGTCTACATGAGATGCTTAATGCTCAGTAGCTTAATAACATGGTGCAGTACTGTGCCAGGCAAAAAAAATGTGCTAACATGCTACTGCACAGTAAATGTCACAAAAAAAGACATGTGCTTGTGCTGCTGTGCAGTAACTGCAGTTACTGCACATTTACTTAGTACTAATTAAGTAAGTACTAAACAAAATCTGCAGTAACTACTGCACAATAATGAACATGTGCATGCACTCACTGTCTTGCTGCAGTTACAGTCATGCTCTTTTCTTTTTAGTCCCATTAATCTTGTGTTTCCTCCTGCACAGTAGAGCAGCTCAACGGGAGGAATGAAGAGTGCCTTTTCTTATCTAACCAGTCTGTAGCCCAGTGGTCCAAGCGGTCTCATGGGATGTATAGGTTTGAAACCTTTGGGCTAGTGAGGGATGAGAATCTTGGTCTTCTATTCCCTGAGGTCTCTAAGCACTTGGTTGCTCTGTTAAGATGGAGGTAGTACAGCTCATCATCTATGGACTCAGTTTTAAAAATAAAATATCCACACCTGCACTCTGTTATAGGCCTGACCCTGTGATGGGCATAACCAGGTCTCTCAGAGGAGGTAGATACAAGGGGTGTGTGACACTTCGGTCGCCAATTCGATTTAAAGAAGATTCAGCCTGATTCAGAGGCCGAATCACTGAATCAGAATCAAACCAGGAGACCAAAAAAACCTTCTGAATCGATTCAGAGCCTCCAAATTGATCTGGAAAAGATTTGGGGAAAAGGTTTGGAGATTGGGAAGGCAGTCTTTCAGGGGAAAAGAAACTGAGAAGAGGGAGGGGAGGGTGTGTGTGTGGTGGGGGAGACTGCCATTTGTAGCTGGCCAGTGACTGTGATTTTACCCTGAGTCCCCCTCCAATCACAGTGCTCTGTGGGAGGGACTTAGAAACAGCATATAAGCCTCTGTCTGCAGCCTTGCTGTGCCTTTTGTGAGCTGTTCCTGCCTAAGCAAAAGAGGGGTGGGCAGTTGGCCAGAAACAGGTGGGTGGGCAGAGATCTAATTGGCACCAGGAAGGCCCCCTGTTACAGGCTACCATCCCTCCTGTTTTAATCCAAATCTGCCCCAAAATGACAAAGTTATAGCTATTACAGCAATTTCCCATTATAGCCTATGGCCAAATCACCAAATCCCTCCGAATCACCGCTGAAACTTCCAAAGCCAATTCAGCTGAATCTATTCGGGGCATATATCCGAATGATTCAAATCACTGTCCTCCGAATCAGCCAAATCTGAGCCTGAATTGAGTATTTCCCTATTTGCACAGGCCTAGTAGGTAGCTTGCCACCTAGATTTTAGTTAAAAATCATAGGAAAATGGGATCAGAGGAAGCTTGCTTGACTATCCTGTTCAGTTTGTTGTGGACTTAGGCTTGAGCTGAACTCCTGACTGTTCAGCCTGTTCAGTTTTGGTCACAAGCATCAGCAGAATTGCCTGCACCTAGGCAACACTCACATCAGACAGAAAGGTCTTCGATCAGTTCTAGCAGCTGCTGGGCAGGAGATTTGTGGATTGCAATTTTGGACATAGGTGCCTTTAATGTCCTGTTTTAGGTGTGTTTTGGATCTGTCTTCAGGTCCCAAAGTATTTTTGGAATTCCTACCAGGATCTTTAATTGAATAAATGCCTTAAAATGGGGTTTAGCTACCTGTATTATTTAGGCCCCGCAATGCCAAGTGGTTAATGTGAAGGGTCCTCCTGACCTTAACAGCCTACATGGGCACAACCATTAAGGCATATTAGTGTCTGTGGCCAACTCATATGCAAGAAATTGAGATGGCTAACTTCATATCCAGCTGCCGTTGACTTCTCAGCCCAAATAGCCAGGTGTGTATGTATGGGTGGGTTAATGGGTATAGCCTTTCATGCAGGTACTACAGGGCAAGGTTTAAATTCACATCTCTGGAGCTATGGCAAGATACCATAACCGTGCTGCCCCCACAGACCAGAAACAATCAAATGTATTTGAAAACCTGGGCCTACTGTTTCTCAAAGGTATTCAGGTGTCAGCCTCCCCTTGATTTCAGGTTAGTGCCACATAGAGAAAGGAGAAAGGGTAAGAGATCAAACAAGGTGGTACGGCTCAACACCTGTCCCAAACGGCAAAAAAAAATTAAACAAAGACAGAGGAAGTGTGATATTGCCAAGGGAAAGAACATATGCTGGAGATTAAAGGCAGGATTGAAAGTGGACTGGAAAAAGTCAGATGTGAATGTGTCCCATATATGATAAAACAAGAAGTAACTGTCTACCCTAAATATTATTTGCCTGAAATCTCAATAGATTACAATACTCTCGTTGGTGGCATTTCTGTCTTGACCTTTTTGTTGAGTGCTGACTCCTGTTTTTCAGTTAATTCTTAACCAAATTAGAAATGCTCTATTTCTCTTCATTTCTGTCATAATGAACTTTAAAATAATTATGAGGAATGCTTGTTAGGCATGTCCCTCTTTTTATTAGGAAGAAAGCAAAATCCACACCATCCTAGACACCTCTCATTCAGCTATCAGCTGGTAATCCAGGCAAAACAGAACCTTTCTCCCACATGAGAATTAAGCTGCTTAGACAGAGCATGAGGGAGGGAAAGAAATCTTGCGTGATTGAAAGAAAGCCATGCCAGAGTGCTACGATGTGCTTGCAGTCTGCCAAAAATAATATCAATAGATTTTTTTTTTATTTTATTTTTTTTAAGGAGCTGCTTACAGAGGACCTTTTATGTTTAGAAAGGAAAAAAAAATCTATACTAAATTCTTTTTAAACCTTGCTGCTTTGTTGTGTTTCTTTAAATCTGGGTCCAGAGGGAACTGTAGTATCTGTAGTTTATGGAATATGGCATAGATATGATTAAATTACCCTTTCAATTTTGACAACGACGTCAAGACAAGTTGTCAAGTTGTGGGGAAGCCCAGCACTAGTCTCTTTTTCTTTCTTTCTTTCTTTCTTCATATTTATTAATACTTCCTAATGCTTCCCTACTGGAAGTGCCTTTTCTTTAAAAATCTCAACCTGTTTTGCAAAGATGGCTATTGCAGTATGACCCCCTTTTGACAGATTAGGAAACAGAAGCAGAAAAAGGTCAAGTGAGTTGCCCAAGGGCATCCAAGTAGAGACAGACTGTGACGTTAATACTAGCCTCTCTAAGCTGATTTTGTAGGAACAGCTGACACATCTACATGTGCATTAAGGTGCTTTCCCTAAGGCACATTAAATTTATTACCTCCACTAAACAAATGTGCAATAGGCTACCTTAATGCACAGTAACAAATGTTCATGGTGTTTGAGTGACACTTAATGGACAGTAGCCTACTTTACTGAGCATTAGCGAGATAGCACTTTTTATGTTACACTTTAATGCACAGTAAAATAGGCTACTGTGCATTAAAGTGCAGGTGTAGATGTTCTCAGTAAGACTAAAACTGATCCCCTTTTGGAAAATCCCAATCAGAGTATGGACTAGAAACCAGGTTCCTAGCACCAGGTCAACTCTAAACTACCCATGGTCAGCTCCCTGAGTATTACTGTTCTTCCACATTTGGATTACTTTTGAATAAACAAGAGGCTTTCATTTATGTAGGTATGCTCTTTGAAACAAAGAGCCATTTACAAACCGAAAAAAAAAGCCTTACAATCTCCCAAGAGATAATCCTATTCCTATTTTACAGACAGGTAAATTGAGGCACCTGACACTTGAAGACAATTTGATAGCTGTAAGGACTGGGTCACAGGGATGTGTGCCCAAGAGGATTTTTCATGGGGCAATTTTTCCAAGCTGCTTGACTTTTCTTAGTTGCATTTTGATCATGACCCTAAAGTCATAAGTTACTGAACACCTCTCAGATGCTAAATCTGTGACCCCTTACCTAACTTGAATCACCTGTTATCTGGATGTGAAAGGATCAATAGTCCACGATTATTCCATTGAGCTAATCAGTCTTTGAAAAACGAGTCCCTAAGTATATCAAGAACATCAATCTGAGGATTATACCCTTAGGCTACATACATTACTTGTTGCTCATAGAGATAACTAGTTAGATACACGGACAATTGTGGATTCTGCATATGCAAACTGAGGTTCAAAATAATGTACTCGAATCCTCAAACCATCATGAGCTAGCCCCACAGAATTTAATAAATAATGATGAACCTTCTTAACCATCTTTTAGAATTCTGTTCTCCAAAGTATCTATAGAAATGTCTCATTCTCTATTGAATTCAATAAATATTGAGAGTAATTTCTCCAACACACTATTTAATCTCTGTGGAAACACATTGATTCCATCTCCATTAAATTCTATAGGACTTTTTCCATAAGGGCAGGCTTTTATAATACTTTGCATTTAATTAGCCACTTTCATTTGAGAGACTGTTTAAGTGCTTTGGTCCTTGAACCTGCAAACACTTACTCACATGAGTAAACTTTATAAAATGACTATTTCAGTTCAGGTGTGTAAAATGATCCTCATTGAATAAGGAATTAAAGGAACACCTTAGCTGTCATATCCCCACCTTAAAATACTTTGAATATTCCTATCTAAAAGAACACCTAAAATCGGTATCACTGGATTTAGATTTTATTTCTTTTGCACTCTCTGTGTGCATTTAACTTCCCTTTGTGCACATCTGATTCCACTATTTCTCATGTATCGTGGTTTCCTTGCTTTTTCTCTCCCTCTCCCTCTCTCTCTCTCTTCTGGCAGGGAGTAGTGGTTTTTCATATACTAAGAAGAAAGAGAAAGATGCATTTTAGAACAAAATTAAAATATATAACTAAAACAAGCAGATGCTTTTCAGCAAATGCAATATCTGGAAGCACTTTAGATTATTTGTTCTTAATTGACTTGATTTCAAAGTTGACTGTGTCTCTTTAAGACACATAATGCCTTTATTTCCAGCATTATGGAGATAGGACAGAAAATATAAAGGCCTGATATTGTGGGATGATGAAAGCTCATTGCTTCTATTGATTTCATCTGGAGCTTGGCATACTCAGTGCCTTTGAAAATTAGGCCCTAATTGACTTGCCCAGAGTCAAACCACAGGCCAGAGGCATGGATGAAGACATTAACCAAGTCTGCTGATTTCAAGTGCTGGGCTCTCTAAAAAGAGGTGAAAGTAAAGTCCCCAGCTAGTATGACTAAGAAGAGAAGTAACCAAGACTGCCAGTCAGTTTGCATTCTGGCGGTTAATCCCTGCAAAACCACATACCACTAAGTTTTTGTTGTTCAGTTAAGGACAGCATGGGTATGCTGCTGTTCCTCCTTCACCTGGCTGGGCAGGCAAACCTTAGACGCTTTGGAAAAAAACCTTACTCTACAGCATTATTAATAATCCAGCACCCACTTGAGTTAAAGGATTGAGTCCTATTGAATGTAATAGGTAGTGGATTAGGTCTTTAATGCAATACCACAATCCAGTGATTTGTTCATTATGGACATGATCCAAAGGCCATTAAAATCAATAATAGTCTTTCTGTTGACTTCACTGGGCTTCTGATTGGTATCCAGCAAAGCTCTTAAGTATGTGTTTAAATTCTTTGCCGGATGGGGGCCTAACTCCTCCTAGATCACATGAATCTCACCAAATTCTTTTTGTGGCTCTAATTTTATTGCAAATCATTACATTGTGATTAAAAAGGTGGGTCTTTGATTTTCATTTCAAAGAGTCTTTGATTAGTATATGCCCGAATTTGCTGCCCCACCTGCTTCCTTCTGGGAAGAAGCAATGGCTAATTGTAAGAGCTATGGCTCTTTACATTTGCAAAGATATATGCAATATTTCACCTAATTTGAAAGCAATCCCATTTTGCCTGTTTTCACAATCTTGAATTGTTGTTTTTTTTTTTCAAGAACCACAGGAATACATTGCACAGTGCTGCACAAAAATTGCACAGGTTGTAAGTGAGGCTAGCCAAAAGCAAGCTTTAGGCTTAGGTTACAATACAGCTGCTAATGCTGACAGATGATAGAGCGTGGACTGTGAACAGTGTTAGATGCTTCTAATGTTGGAGATTTTAACATAATTATCAATGCATTCCATTCAGCTATTATGCCATTTTAACTGCATGCAGCTTATTTCTATGGCTTATAGAGCTATATCTCCAACAGGAAAATGAAAGCAGCAAAATGAAAATGAAAGAATTATGCTAAGGAATCTTCTGAATTCCAAATCAATGCTTTCTACTTTATATGTGATTCATTTTTTTTTCTGTTTTGCTTTTATGCTTCTATTTACTGTATGTCAACAGTTGTCTATGCCATTCTTCTTTTGAAAAAAAACAGTAGTGTTCTCAATATTGGCAAGTCTGAGCATTCAAAAACCATGCTCACGTCACCCAAAATCTTTACATAGACTTATAAAACTCACAGAATTGTTGTTTGTATTTAATATGAATGTTCTGTTTCTTCTATTTGCTTTTTTGGCTCTTGAGCCTTGAGCGTGTACTTGGGTCATGTTTTCTTGCACCTTAGAGGGCTGGAAGCTTATATGCTGCTATTCAGAGGTAATCACATGTATCCAGGAGCTGAAACTGTGAGAGAAGCACCACTTCTAATGTTGTTTGTGAGAATAAAAATGGAGAGAGAAGACTGTACTGTAAGGCTGGGAATAATATATGCTTAACCCATTTTTCCTGGGTGTTGGAGGTGCTTGGGTTCTGTCCCTTGCTCTCGTGCTGAATTGAACCCTATTCTTTCATATATGTGTGTATTTTCTTAACACTGTTTGTGAACAGTTCCCATTGAAGTTTCTCTGACTTTGGTGGAGTTACTCACATTGTGCAATAACACAGACCAGAGCAGAATGAGGCCCACTCTTTAAAACAAGGGAATATCTTAAA
>NW_017728909.1:17204264-17264175 GCF_001723895.1 Crocodylus porosus | reverse complement strand
GTGTATGTATATATGTGTGTGTATATGAATGTGTGTGTGTATATATGTGTGTGTATGTATGTATGTGTGTGTACATATATGTATGTATATATGTATATATGTGTGTGTGTGTGTGTGTGTGTGTGTGTATGTGTATATATATGTGTGTGTGCACCAGAGGATATGGTCCCTAGCATATAGATATAGATATCTATCTATCCCTAGCATATAGATCTATGTCTATATGCTTGGGACCACTAGGGACAAAAGAGGACCAGAGAAGGGCCTGATTCAACATTAACAATGAAAATGATATATGTAGTAGGGTAAACGCAGAATGTCTGACATTTGATAGCAGAAGTTCGTGCTGCCTGGGTTTAGCAGAGCATAAATAGCAGAAAATAAAGGACCTCTAGGAGATATTCTATACTGCTTCCATGAAACACCCAAGGTTGGTACAAAAAAGCAAGCTCTGCCCACTTGCTGCTTTGTTTTTGCAAATCCCTGATAGAAGTCAAAGTAGTCACCTTAGAGTGTCCCTAACTGTAAGGCTCCATTTCAGATGTGCTCATTGGCATGTACTTATGCCACTGGCTACAGTGCCTCATTTCTAGGCCTTGGTGCTGACAGAATGGGAGCAAGTGGGTGGTTCAAGCTTCTCTGCAGTACTCTTGAGTAACTCAAAGTAGTGTAGACAAGCCCACAGGCCATATTCTGCTCCACCGATTAGGCAGATGAGCGGACTTCAGCATCTAAATGAGATGCTATTCCACCCTGCTTGAGTCCCTGAAAACTTGTTAATGAAATGAGTGGGTGGGTTTTCTTCCTCTTCACTGCTTTTTTGTGACTCAGTTTTAAGGTTTGGGTGACTGTGTGTTAAAAAAGTAGATGCATTTATGGATTTTCAGGGACTTCCTCAAGGTGGAGTAGAATCACACTGAGGCACCTAAGCCTACTTAAATACACAATCGGTGGAACAAAATGTGGCCTTAAGTGTCCACAAAGAGCCATTTTCAGCATAGAAGAGACAGGAGCTGTTCTGTTTTATTCTGTTTAATTTGGTCATGGTAGGACATGGTAGCAGGGGACTTCAAGTAACTTGCTACAGGGCTAGATGCAGAATCTGAGGCCTGTTCTGGACACTTGCTGAAGGCTGCTCATAGCTCACTCAGCTGTAAATAGGAACCTCATCAGGCTGAGAAACCAAAGGTGCAGGACATAATTCTACGTGCACCCTTATGTGTGGTTGGGAACAAGAACTGTTGTGCTAACCATGCTGCTCTTGACACAATGCTACACTCATTATTGCAGTATCTAAGCATCCTCTGGTAGTTCATAAAATGCTGTGACTCTCACCTGCAGCTTAGTCATCCATCCTTGCCCCTCGGGGGAAGATTGCATGCACGGCGGAGCATGTTTTATGTATTCAATTTTAAATGCACATATTGCTCTTGTTTTATGGTAGACAGACAATGTCTAAGAGTGTGGGAAGCTGGAGGTTTGGGGAGGCTGAGGTCCCCAGCGGGCTACAAGCTAGTCTTGCGGACTAGTTCCTAAGCAATTCTGTCTCCTAAGCCATCAAGGCTTACCTAGCCCTGGCGAAGCTTCATGTTGTGTCAGAGAAAGAAGAGTCTGCAGACCATCTTCATCTCTTGGATTTCTAAGTGACCTTTTGGATATCCTGGGCCCAAAGGTGTCCAGCACCTTGGAGATAAAGGTGGCTACCTCAAACTTCACTTAGCATTTGCATTGCTAATCCAGCTACAGCTATGCCGTCTTCCACTATAGGAATGGGGCGATGCAGCAGTCACGAAAGTTACTGGCACCTTGAAACTACTGGAGACAAAGTTCTCTCCTATGCCCAACTGCAGAAATCTGTGCTGCATGTGACCCATGAAATTGGGACTTCGCCCCTGTAAGAACAATCTTGTCTCCTCATGCTCACCTCTCTGCAGTCTTTCCCCTGTTCTGTTGAAGGGTCTTGAACACAGCTAGCTGAGTACAAACTCGTTATAAAGTGGTGCCTTGTCCTTCTTTCTGTAGCTGATGTTCCCAGCAATGCCTGTTCACTGGAATTTCACAACACATGACATTGCATGTCATCCATCTCCCCCCCCCAATCATTAATACTTATTACAAAGATTGCCAAAGTAAGGAATTAATAATAATTAGATACTTATTGCCATTGTGCAGCCAGAAACACAGATAGACCACTTGCTTTCCCCTTTACAATTCACTTCTTTCTTTTGGTTAATCATACAGTGTAGCTGTATCTTGAAGGCTCAGATCGAGCGAAAACATTACCTTCCACTTCAGATATCACCATCATTCCCAGAAGTACAAGTTCCAGTCTGCAATGCTTCTGAATGGAGTTAACCAGCGGACAAAGGTGTTTCACACTTACACCAGAGACAACCCACAGGGCCATGCAAGATGCTCGGACCAAGAGAGATGACTGCAGCACAGGATTCAAGGAATGGGGCTTGTTGTCTCAGTTCTGCAGCAAGAGCTGTGGAAAGTTGCTTCCCCCTCTCCCTTTCCTCTGCAAAGATTTTTCTGTCTGTTTAGACTGTAAGTTCAGTGGGGCAATTAATGTCTCATTTTATGTGTTCATACAGTACCCAGCACGCTGGGGCTCCGATCTTTTATTGGAGTCCTCCAGATACCACAGTAATTATTATTATTAACAATAGATCTTTTCAATGGTTTTATTATAGTTCCTGTGAATTTGCACTATTGGAACAGAGATCTGAATCAAGCCCCTGTTTATATATATGTATAAATATGCTAACTGCCAGCAAGTGAATGGAAGAAAAATAGGAGGGTTAGGAAATGTCTTGTAGATAAGAATTTCTTTTTAAATGTTAATTTTTTTTCTCACTTTTTTGTGTATATCTGGCTGTAAACTTCATCTTTAAACTTCTTTTTTTTTCATTATCATCATCATACCTAGAGCACATACGGGCAGAACATCGGTTCAGTGTGACCTTTCTGAAATCATAAGCAATTCTTTCTCTTTGTCATAGCGATAATAGAATGGATCAGATACTTCCTGAAGACATTATAATAGAGTTCAACTGTCTAAGCTGTACACTAATGAAAAATGTAAAATCCATCTCTTCTCTACAGTGGTCTCCGGTAGAACAGAAACGCTGCCTTGCAGAGAGCTTTCCATATGGTAGGCTGGGCTCTGTGATATTTCTTGCACTTTAGAGGTAGCTTGTAACATGAGTATGCTTCCTTTACCCCCTCTGTGCACCATTTCTATAAAGACACAAATGTATTAGCTAATATGCTTTTATCTACCTTTTCCCACTCTTCCCTAACTTCCCTCCCAATAGCAAAAGTCTAATACTCTCCCCCCCAACCCCATTTCAAATAGATCAGACGATAGTGGGGGAACATGATAAATACTTAAGTCCTTTTGCTTTTTATGTGGGAGTGGTGTCAATCGGCATAGGCCACGTTACCTCAACGAGACTTGGATGTACAAACCAAATAAAGGATCTGACTCATTGTTTAAACAGATCTGACATGTTAATTGGGTCTTTTTTCCCCCCCTTTCCTTATAAAAAGAAATTGTTAAGCCTTCTTGCATATGAATTAATGCCATGAACAAAGAAGGGCTGAAAACCCTGGGAGGTGAAGTCTTGCACTCACACAGAGCCCAGGTATGGCATAGTAGTAGAGCTGTTTGAAACAGTGTAACCGATGTAGAGTGCTCCTTCTAAATTGTGCACAGGAAAAGGCCTCTTTCTCCTCGATCCCGCTGGATTTGCCAGGAAAGTGGAAAGTTTTAATTTGAACATCCAATTGTTAGCGTTCTGAAATGCCACGTTACATCTGCCTCGAAAATAGTGGGCTTTTTTGCCAGGGCAGGGAGAGAGCGGGGTTCACTTCTCTGTTCCTGAATATTTTTCAGAACTTTTTGTTCTGTGATCATTTTTATTATTTGTATTTTAATTCTGCTTCAGGCAGCAAACACAGACTGGAATCATAGCATTTCATCCAGAACAGGAAGGCTATTTTCAGCAGTTTCAATGGCTAAAGCAGAATAGACACTTCCTCAAATAATACTGCATTGCCATATGCCAAAAACAACCAACCAACCAACCCCCCATCACATAACGCCATCCTACGAAGTACGAAGAGTATGAATTGTTCATTTTCAAATATTCAGTCAGTCATTAGCCTCTCTATTATGACTGACAGAAAGAAAATAAAGTTACCAAGGAAAAAAGGGGGGGATTTTTTAATTACGACACTGTCTTTGTTTTAAGATGAATTGCCAAGATGGCTTCATGCCCAGTAGTTCTTACCATAGAAATGTATGCATTTTGCTTCAGCGGTGTGGGTCGTAGGGTGGAACTGAAGAGATCTGGGCTAAATCTTGTGCCCTTTACCCTTCATGCACACCAGTTTTTGGCACTTAGGTACAAATAGGGTTTGGGTTTCTACTTCCAGTTGGGCAAAATAGGATTACTCAGTGGTCGTATACTTGCCGCACAAGGAAATGGAGAGAAGGGCCTTCAGCCCAATAGGAAGTCAAGGCTCTAGTTACCCACCACTGCCATCTCCTCTCCCAAAGAGGTTTGAACATCAACACTGCTTTGACCCCCAGGCCATAGAGCCTAGTCATTGGCAATCACTTACCCCAGTCCATTGCACCTTGCATGTAATATCCAATGGAAAAAAAAGGATGAACAGTATTGGGAGGGTTTCTACCCCTGTGTGGATATGGATTTGGACTAGGAACCCAAGGACCCCAGCCTCACAGGATAGACTCACGGGTCCTCTTGCTTGTTTTCTCCTTGTTCCTGGCCCTACATATCTTTCCTCCCCTGGCTGCCCACTGGGTCAGTGTTAAGAAAAGACCTGAAGAGCACAACATGTAAACTTGGTAGGATTCATAGCTCTGCTGAATCCTAAATGGTATGTAAGTACCAAAACATAAGGATTTGTGGCTACATAAGTATTAATTAGACATGTGGAAGGAAAATCTGGTCCTGGTTTCCATTCTCTGCCCCAAGACAGATCTCCTATATGCTCTGGCATAGGTTATTTCACCACTGCTTCCCTCATAGCCTTTCTTTAATTCTTCTAGTTAGCTTACAGCTCTTTGGGGTGTCTCTTATTGCATGCATGTGCTGTTTCTAGTATCATGTGGCTCGGATTTTGTCTGGGGCCTCTCTCTGCGCTACTGTAATCAACATATTTATAACCTATATATTAAATTTGTTGCATTCAATATATAGTCTAGAGAAAGCATTGTCAGTATCTGTGGCCTGCCAAGCCACATCTATCAGACATTCAGCAAGAAATGTAACGCTTGTTTTGTAATAATAGTCGTAATAAAAATAATCAGGTGGAAATTAGAACTGGCTGGGAAACGCATAATCTTTTCATGAAAAAACAGCCCATGGTTCAGCATTTGGCTTTGCTCAGCATTGGATGATATGGAGAATATTCAACATATTGAGGAAGAAACAAAACAGAGATCCAAACATCTTCAGACAGCCAGCGATCCTTGAGTTACTGGGCTTGGGGAGACCCAGGTTCAAGTCCCTAAAGTACTTGATTCAGACACAGGTCTTCTCCACAACCCAGGATAATGTGTTGATCATAGGGCTATTGAGTCACGCTCTTTCTGGGGGTACAGTGACCAGTTATATAAAGGGGAATGACTCCACCTACAGGCATTCAGAGATTAACACCAACATAACTGCAGCTGAGTGTACTTCAGTAGAATTTAAAAGACCTATGTTTAAGGCAGGGGTGGGCGAAATGCGGCCTGCAGGCCAGATGCAGCCCACCAGGACGTTCTATCTAGCCCGCAGGGCCCCTAAAAAATTTAGAAAATTAATATTAACTGCCCCTGGCTGCTGTCATGTGGCCCTCTGCTTGTGAAAACTCAGCAAGCAGCCCTGCTCCCTAAATGATTGCCCACTCCTAGTTTAAGGGCTAGTAAGGTGTCGTAGGAATCTGTGCTTAGGCATTCCAATGGTTGGCACTAGGTATCTTGTCCCAGGATGGTAAACTTTTCCAACTAAGCTTCTGTATATAGAATCTTTTTTACAGTCTTTAAGGAGACTTGGGCATCTGCAAAAGATGATCCAGAAAACTGTAAGGTGCTAAGAGCTAGTCCATGAGAAACACCAAGCAAAGGAGCTGAGATGCTTTATATGGGCTGTACATTCGCTGCTTCTTTTCCTTTGTGATCAAGTCCTGATTTTGAGAGTAAGCACCTGAATAACTACTGAGGTTGGTGGTCCCACTTTTTCCAGAGTAGGTTACGCATCTATGAGTGGTTAGATCACTTGTCTGGGATTCCAGGCTCTCTTCAGCCTGAATGACTTCAAAATCACATCTCTGACTTCCCAGGGGAGTGCCTTAACTAAGCTATAGAGGTAAGCACCTTCTGGCTTGCTCTCCTTTAACCCAATGACTTGCAATGGCCCAGCTTCAACAGTAGGAGAGCCCTTTGGAGAAATGAGGTCTCTAACAACGGCAAAAGATGAGAGATACCACTAATTTGCTTGGGCTGAACTCAGTGCTGTTGGTTTGAGTTAGATATGCTCACTGCACACCTACAACCTTGTAGGTCCAAGTGGAACTTATACAGCAATTAGGAGCCTCATTGCCCAATCTGCATCACTTCTGAGCATACCCAGAAGCCCAAGTGTAAGTGACTGTAGAACTTTGCAGGTACAAATGGAGACCTCACCTGAATTGAGTTTTGTGCTATGTGAAGACAAAGCCTTGGCTGGGGTGATCTAGCTGGGGATGGTCCTACTTTAAGGGGGCTGGACTAGATGACTTCCTGAGGTGCCTCTAACCTTAATTTTCTATGATCCTATGAAACAAGAGACAACATGGACTGATGTTTGGAATTTATACACTTAATGCACTTTTACATGTGCTCCAGAGGTTGGGGGACAGCACTTTAATTACAGCGGTTCCAAGAGCTGCTCTAATTGAAGTGCTGCTGCGTCTCATGTATCAGCATCCCCGTGCTTAAAAATGGTGGGGGGGGCAGTTAAACTAAAGCTCGTTCAATGAGCTTTAGTTCAAGTGCCCCTACTGCCATTTTTAAATGACTGATTAATGGAGTCAGCTCCAACACACAGGGATTCTGGCACTTCAGAGCAGCCTCCGCGCTTGTAGATAGGCACCCTTATATTTCATCTCAGTCTTGTTTAGGACCCTATATATAACCAGATTGGTTCTGGACCTCAATCTCTATTTTAGATGAGGCAGAGTGAATTTTGGTTTCTCCTAGGCAGTGACCTAAGAGCTGTGCTGCTTGATATTGGGAGGTGGGAGGGGATGGAGGTGTCATTCTTCTCTCCCATTTTGATGCACAGTTGCACTCTGGACCAAGGAAGCCTTCCATCTAAAGATCTGTCAAAAGCAATGTGCTTCCGCGTAAAGTTTTGGTTTTAACCAATGTGTGTTTTTTAATAGAAGAAACAGTTTAGTCAGTAATTCCTGACCAGTGCTAGTGAGACTATTCTCACCCAAGTCTACTTGTGTTATCAAAATATGCCCTTTGGAGAGGAATTAATCACAGTGCAGTTTGAAGACAAGCTTTGAGAGGAGCAGTTGGTGTCTCTATGCTCCCTTAATGTACAACAGAAATCCATTTACTTGTCTGATTTCCCCCTTCGTTCTCAGTAAATAATTTACATAGGTTTTCATTAGCTCAATTTGTAAAAATTGAGCAAACAGTGTATTTTTCTGCAATTACACCAATGCAGGAAAGGAAGGAAAGTCTGACTGGGAGTGAGAGAGACTTTATCTGTACGGAAGAGACATTTTGTAGAAATGGAGCATGAGAAGGAAATGAGGACCGAGTTAAATTGGTTCTGGCCAAAATCAGGGAACCAAATATATTTATGGTAGCAATTGTTTGAAAGGCAGGGTAGATTTTAATTGTTGCTGCTACAGATTCATGGCAATGTCCAGCAAGATACCAAAAAAGATTTGCCTTCAATCAAAATTAAAAAGAAAAAAAAAATCGGACTCATTCTCTAGTAAAGTGAAGTCTTAAATAATGATTCTTATAGGGCTAAGTGCAGGGGTCATACTGCTTATAGGGCCAAGTGCAGGGGTAAGGGCAAATATCCCAGGGTTTTTTCAGTATTAATGTGTAGCGTTACAACTGTACTTTAACCCTTTGCAAAGCAAAAGAGATACGGACATTCATTCAACGCCTATGCAGAAAAATATTCTTTAGCTAAGCACTAAGAAAGCCTGTACTAGGGAAGAAGTAATTAAATATGCTGGTCTTATATTCTTTCAATCTGGAGAAAGTAGACAACTGAAATTTAAGCACACTGCATTTGGTGCCTGCTTAGCCAGTGTGGGATGCACGCTGGATCTGGCATCTGGGGCTGGTTTGTGGGCCCACTCTGGCCCCAAATAATTCATCCAGCCCATGGATAGGCCCCGTGCCACACATCTGTCCTGTAGGGCCATGTGCTTTTGACACACTTGTCTTATAAGATAGGATGCTTCCTTGTGAACCCATTAAGGACCAAATAAAACTACAGATGAATCAGATGAACATAGCTATGCGATTAGGTATATAGCACACTTCTCTTAACACTGGCTAAGCTCTTTTGGGTATAAGCAAGAATGACCTTCAGCTAGCTTTACTGCTCAGCCACCTTTCAGTTGGCTTTAGATATTGAGCAGCTAACTAACCCTAACCCTACAACAGAGTAACACTGGTATTGGTGCTCTATGGTTTATATTTGTTTAACCTTGAAACTCTCGCTGGGATATTTTCTTCTACAGATAGAAAAAGGTGACAGAGGATAAGCTTATATTAAATTTATTTATTCGTCAGATTTTTTTTCTTGACTGCTCTTCTTTTCCCCTTAAAATGTAGAAAAAGGAAGCCATAGCAAGAAATCTTTCACACTTAGAAAAAGAAAAACCCAATCCATAGTTCTGTGTTGAAGAAAAAAAAAAAAAAACCTCTTTCTGTCTCTCTCTCTCTCTGTGTCTGTCTCTGAGAAAGTGTGAAATTTTCTTGCTCTGAGAAAGGAATGTTTCTTGGTTTTGGACTTTTTGTCTTTTTGTTTGGCTAAATTTCATCTGTTTCCTTTATAAATGCCACTGGTGTGATGTCAGTAGGCATACATGATTAATAAGGTTGGTGCTATTTATTAAACAAAATGGGTGGAAAATAGTTCTACCCAATGATATGTTGGGTGAAACAATATATGTAGATCAGGTGAAATATATGAAAGATAGCTATGACAGTTTGACCCCAAGACCCTCAGATCTAAGTATAATTAATTAAATAATGGTGAAGGTATTGCTGTATGACTCAAAAAACCTACGTGAAAAGTCTCTTCTGTTTTCTACTTCTTGTGTGACTTTTAGGTAAATCACTTCTTTCTGTCTACCTCCATTCCCCAACTGTATCAATGGTGATGATAGTATACTCCTATGCCAGAGGACAGAGATGGTGAAAATAGAAAGATGCTCAAATGCTGCAATAATGTGGCCCTTCAGTACGTAGTGACACAGGACAGGTTATTCTTTTTAATTAGGGGTCTGTTTAAATTACTCTGCTCTTTAATACAAAACCACACAAAATCAACTGTATGTAATGGACTTTTGTCAGCTTTGTCTTTGATTAATACACCCAGCATTCCCTATGCTAACTGTGAGAAAATAGTGTAAATATTGTGATACAAAAACCTAGCATGTGGAACATCAATATTGGGGGTATGAAACATGAATGGGAAGCAGTGTGTCTTGCACAATTTCAGATGAGAGATGGGAGGTTTTTATGAGACAATCTTAATCTTTAAATGTACTTCTCCCAGCAGTATTTGCGAATGTGCTCTGTTCAGCTAGCCAAGTTGGGGGGAGGGGGGGGGGGTGTTGCAGGGTAGAGGTCTAGTGACGTCTGTGCTCCTGGCTGAAGAGTCCTTTCCCTCCTTTCATATAAATCACTTAAAAATATTTAGGGTTAAACATCTCCTTGCTTGTTTCCAACTAAAATGATTTCCTTTCTTCCAAAGCTGGAGTTTTGATGTATTCATATATTAATATGAGTGGAGTGGGATTGTGGTAGAAACTGGGCAAAGACATTGTACGAGAGACATCATTTACTCTGAACAACTTGTAGGAAAGACTATAGAATGAAAGGTCAGTTGCAGTGCTGCAACCAGGAGCCAGGTCTACCAAAACCCGATCTGGTGAACCTTTCTATTGGACCACTTGTAAAGCAGAGATAGCCAGATTTTCAGACCTTGGTGTCCATATAGGCCTTGAAGTCCATAGCTAGGGGGTCTGGTTTTATTAAAACATTGATAACCAAGAATCTCCAAATTATTTTTAACGGGGATTCTGAAAATCTTGGCTTATGGACAGGGTTTCTCCCCACCCTATTTTTGGGTTTTTGTTTTGTTTTGTATTGTTTTGAATTATGCCTAAGTGTCATGAAAGCCTAAGTTGCACTTTGAGGCTAAGTACACAGTCAAAAATCCCAGGATTGAATCAATTCAATCTTTGCAGGTTAGTCTAAGATGCACAGATTGAATCAATAAGCAAGTGAACAGACATTCACTTTTGATTCCAGAAATGCATCCAAATGCCTGCAGTGGCTCAGGCCAGAAGCTGGAGTGGGGGCACTCCTGCTACCCTGAGACCGGGGGTTTTCATGGGAGGCACAAAGCATCCTGGGGTACTGTGAGTTAACTTGAATCTGGAGGGGATCTGGCACAGAACTTCAGTAAAACTATTTAACTTAAATCAGTTAAGTCTGATCCTACATCCATCCAGGTTTGTCTTAAACCAGTTTCAGCCATTTTGAAAGCAGTTTGTGTGCACCGAACTTCTGTTGTGTTAGAGATTTGAACCAGTTTCTGATCACTTATACCAATGCATGTGTACTTTCTGTTCCTAACCTGAAAGACTTCCCTTACCCATGACATGCTTATCAGCCTCCAATGGGCCCCAAACAATATAGGCTTTTAAGGGACTCTATAACTTTTAAAAACAGGACTTAAGGGCCTAAAACAATTTGATGATGTCAAACTATTATTCTTAGGTTCCTAAATCACTTAGAACTAGATCTAGGTTCATCACCAACATGGTTCTGCTTTTAGGCACACTCCTATTTCTGCACAAAGGTGGGAAGACTGGATTTCTGCTAACAAACACATATCAAGGCAGAGTCTGAATTTATAATATCAGTCCCCAGTGTTTACATTTGAATGGCGTCCTCTGCAAGCACTTGGACCGATTCCAGATTTGCACTGGTTTAAAAAGATCAGAATCCAGGACACAGAGAAGGGTACTGTTTTTTAAATGATTTAGCCCATCCCATCAAGCACTGGTATAATAGGTTCCCAAAAATACTCTGAATACACTCAGTTCAAGTGTGGGTTTTAGTTACTCTTTAATAACAGTTCAGCCCAACCATGGTATTCTTCAGGGAGTGGCATGTTGACATGCCCTAGCATGTTAACAGCAGGGAATGGAAAATGAGCTTAGAGCCAACCTCAAAATTATGAGTTCTAAATTTAAATTTGGAAGTTGAACTTTGAGGGTTCAAGGACTCTTTAGGTCTAGAAAAATCTCCATGTTTTTGCTCTGTTCCTTTAGCTATCCTGGTAGCAGGAGGGAAATTGCTATTGTTTGTATGACATAAGTTTCCTTTAGGCTATTCTTTCTGTATGTCACTATGATAGGTAGTATATTAGGTGGAAGAGACAATCCCAGCCCTGAAAATATTACAGCTCGCTTAAGCAAGGAAGGAGCGAGAGTATGGTTACACTGATCAGATCTAAGTAACAGCAGGTCTGAAACAGAGTAGGAACATAATCCAGGTCTTTTAATTCCCAGGACTTTTCATTTGAAACTATAAGATGGTACCACCTGGGAAAATATAAAAGACAGATAGATAGATAGATAGATAGATAGATAGAATCAATCAATTCTTATGCACATGTACACTTTAGCTGGAAAAAATATTACTTTGAAACCCAATGATATGAAGTAAAGGGGGGAAATATAACATTTAATTAAAAAAAAATCATCTCACCCTAAAAAAATTATAAATTTAAGGGACTTGGGAATATCCACAATACTTGCGATATTTTTCTGACACTATGGCCACATCCAGACAAGTGTGACCATGCTGTATGTGGCACTGCAGATCTGCCTGCGGCCCCACATATCACACATTCAGGTATTTCCTGTGCTGCTACCTTGTACTGAAAGCTTGGGGTTTTTTTGACCTTTGGGGATTCAGGGGCCAGAAAAACCACATTTGTGCAGAAAAAATGCAGGGTGGTGCATGTGGGGAGAGTATGTGCTGCCCAAAACTGGAGCCTAGCCAGCCAGAGTCACACTCCAGCTGCCGGCCAGGCTCTAAGCTGCAGAAGCACCGTGGCTGCCGCTTCCCCAGCCCCCAGTACCCCAGGTAATAGCTGCTGGGTCCAACCACTGTTTTGGCCCCAAGCTCTTCTATCCCACCTGGGGTAACCTGCCAGATGGCACGTGGCATGGGGATTCCGCAGGAACAACTAAAAGTGGCACAAGGTGTCCTGCTGCAAGTTGTCTCTGGGGAACCAAACATCCATGCTTGTCTGGACACGGCCTATGTCTCTTCTGCAGGATTCCTGCAACTTTCTGAGAAGTCAACAGGTATCCTGTGGGTGAGAAACAAAAGGGGAGAGCAACATTGAATTCAAAAAAAAAAAAAGAAAAAGTAAAATAAAATCAATTCATAACCCCTGGATCCCAGCCTTCTCTCATGTTAGAGTGTTTGGGACCTAGATTGAAGGGTTTCTGTTCATCTGAGTTTTAAAAGAAATGAGAGGTAGATTTTTTTCCTAGTGTAAATTGGGAAATGTCGCTCAGGTCAATGTACTTTTAGTCTTTCGTATATCTTACAATCCAGGTGATCAAAATACAGCCCACAGGCTAGATCCAGCCTACAGAGCCATGTCATCTATCCCGCAGGGCTTCCCATGGGTCCAGAAATCTGGTGGCATAGTGAGCTATGGTATCATTAATTGCTGGGGCTCCTGAAGCCACGGCGATGAATTCTGCTGTCACTCATCCTGTCACCAAATGCGCAGGCCCATGGGGAGCCCCCCGGGCTGGACCCGGTTGCAGAGCGGTGTCATCTGTCCTGTGGGGCTGCTCACAGGGACAGAAAGTCGGGGGTGGCAACTCCCACAGATCTGGTATCCGCAGCAGTTAATACCAGTGTTGCCAAATTTCAGCTCCACATGCAAGATGGCATAGCTCTGAGCTCCGGATCTGACTCATGGACCAATCCTGTGCCACTCATCCAGACCCTGGGGCCAGATGTGTTAGACACCCCTACCCTCAGGATGCTAGAGAGCTCTCTGTTTCAAACTTTCCATTTCTTCTGTCTTCATACAGGACTGGGAATGACCTCCTGGGTCATTTAGTCTAGCCTCCTGCAATTGCAGGAAGCCATGTCTTATAATCCTATTTATAAGCTCATCAACTTCCATTTTTAAAATTATGTTGTTTGCTCCCACTACTATTGATAGCCCATTCCAGAACCTCACTCCTCTGATGGTTAGAAACCTCCTTCTAATTTCCAGGCTAAATTTATTCATGGCCTGTTTATACCCATTTGTTCTTGTGCCAACATTGTCCTTTAGTTTAAATAGCTCGTCTCCCTCCCGGATGTATTTTTGAACTGTTGAAATATCTGTTAAGCTGGAAACACATTAGACACTGGGTGAAAATCCAGGCCCTTCAAAGACTAATAAGGGTCAAAGACAAAGGAATTGTAATTCATATTTGTGTCTTTAATCTATAAGCTGTTTTACAACAGGGACCTGTGCAATTTTTGGCCCAAACAATGCACCTTATAGGGCTGTGTGTCCTTGTGCAACTATATAAATGATAAATGGTGATAGTTCCTTTGGGTTTTAATGATGTTTAATAGAGAGACTGCATATTTTTTAGGGCCGGGATGACATTGACCACAGCGCCAGCCCGGTTTTCAAACTTGGATGCAGAATTTGTCTGTTCATACAAATGGGATCTTGGCTTCTTGTCCAACTTGTCCAACTTGTTGGTTTCCCTGGGAATTAAAGCAGGCAACTGCTCAGCTTGGATCAGCACAAGTTTCCTTTCAACCCTGCCATGGCTGGAACGGAGTCTCATTAGCTGATCTGCCAAATAAGTCTAACTCTTTTTTTTTTTTTTTTAATAGGAGCCATCGCATTGTGTTCCCTTAATTACACCATGTCATGTCACGTCGCAATGTAAAATGACACAGTGTAACCCTTTGTGACATGTGATAACTATGATGAATTACATCCAGAACAAAGACTTGCTTTGAAAGGATATATCTGATCTGGGGGAGAGCAGGTATTTCAAGCACTCCATGGATATTTTGGATTAACGGATAATTCCCCATCACATATCACAAATGTTTAATAATAAGATTATGAACATGCTGGCAGAGGATTTTTCCTGACTTTTATCCTAACATATCAATTTTTTATTTACTGTAGCAAATTAATAACTTCTATGCTTACAGTAAGAAAAATATAAAAAGCTAGCTACTTTCAGAGAGATTAGCTTCCTATTTGATTTCTTGGAATAATCATATTAAGCGATAAAATTAACGTCAGAGAGGAGAGAGGTACTCGCCCTAGCCACGGTGGTTCCAGAATAAGAAGGAAAAAAAACCCTCCCACCAATATCCCAGTGAAATCGCTGATCATTTTATCAGATGCCACAGAAAGTTTAAGTATGAATTCTCTTAAAAAGCAGTTTTAAAGTAAGAAAAGTGGCTGTAAAATGCCATTTTAGTTGCTGACAGGGGCTTCCAGCTCAAATTTCCTTGGTACATATCAAAACAGGATTTTCAGTTTTTTTTTTTCTTGATTGCTACTGCTGTCTGCAACTGCAACTTGGGATATGAAAATCAAGCTGTGTTCTTCTGTCATTTGCACCATCATCAGCAATGAGGATCCTGCAGACAGAACTTAGCTGCTGAAAATTTTGCTGATGGGACTTAAGATGGACCCAAATCCATCTCTCCTCCAGCACTGTATTGACTCTGCAATGTGGTGCTTATGCTTTTTTATTATTATTATTTGCAACATAGGCCGGTGCGACTCAAAGTTAAACAGGGAGCAAAACTACTGAGAAAATAGGCACCATTATTTCTGGGGTTTTTTCATGCTGACTGTATTATTTCATAATAAAAATCCTCAAGTAAATAGACTTTTAAACATAAATATTCTGGGGTTTATTTTAAGAGTAATATGAGCTGAGATCCTGAAGTTTTAGAACTTGACCTATTCAAGGTAAAATTAATCCGGCTTTATCGTCTATTGAACACCTAGGGTAAAGTAGGGCGAATATAATCAAACTACGAAATTACTGTTTTGCACAGAGGGCCAAATTATGCAGGAGGATCTCTTTTAATAACATTGAGTTTATTAAAGCCCTAAATGTTTAAAGGACAAATCTCCTAAGTCCTTTGACATATCAATGCTTGCTCAGACTATCTTACAATACAATGTGCTTCATTGGAATCCTAGATAGTGTTAGTGACCCAAATTTGAGGCCATTTGAGTCAGATATTCCTGAAATATGGCCCTCCCCACTGAGAAACACCCCAGCATTTTACAAAATCAGCAGGTTCTTAATCATTTCTGCACATCTCAGGAGCTTTGATGTGCCCCAACTTGTTTCAGTTAATTGAGCTCTCTCTCAGCTAGTGCATAACACCCACTTTCCATTCAGGAAAGCAATATTGCAGATGTTACTGAGGAAGTGTGGGGCTGTCTAAAAAGGTGTTTTTGCTAAATACTCATGCATTAAATATGTAAACATGTTCCTGTGAAGCAAGACCACGTAAGGATGTTTGCAGGCAGGTAAGTTGAGACTGGGGCTGGGGATGGCTGTGTCTGGCGGATAGCTAGGAACAGAAATAGCTGCAAACTTGCTTATAAATACTTGCAGATCTCAACTGAGGTAATGTTGATAACTGAACCTCCTACTTTTTAGGTTGTCTCAAATGGTAAGGAAGGATTTTTTTCCACTTAGTGTTCAATGTATATAAAGGCATGTGTACAGGGGCCTGATGTATATGGTTGCATGGGGTTGCCTTCCTGTGAAGGATCAGAGTTTTGCTTGGGATAGAGATAGGGGATCACACAGACTAGACTGGTGCAGAGGTGGTACGTGGAAGCCACTGTCTCAGATGCATAGAACTGCCTGAAGCTTGGCATCTGTTCGGTGGCCAGTCAGACATGGCCCTCCTTCACACCACATGTCTGGGGGGCAGAAATTGTCCTAGTACTGTCTATCTACTGCATTCGAAGATGGGAATAGAATAGAGATGAATGCAAGGTGAAGAAAAGTTACTAGGAACATGGACCAGAACATATAGACCCTTCTGATGTAGCACACAATCATCTCATAGAGATATTCTCCTACCAGCTTATCTCCTTGCAGCAGTGCAGCGATGCAGTGAGGTGCCTGAGGTCAGGAGAAGCGGTGGCTTCCAGTTGCTGCTGTACTTCCAGTGTCATCATGTGGCACCCAGGGCAGTCGTCTCAATCACCCCACTCTAATTATGTCCCTGCCTTCTTCCTCCAGCCCCTCCTGGCTGCATAATTGGCCAGCTTCAAGAGGAGGGCTGGAGAGGGCTCTGGGCAATGCCTAGATCATGGCTTGGTAGTTACAGACCACTGCTCAGAATTAGACAAAGGCTCATAACCTCACTGAATAAGGACGCTGAGAACCTGTGTCTTTGTGAGCATGTCTATAAATGTATCTATGCATGCCTAAACTTAATGCACCCTTGCTTAGGGTGCATCAAGGTGATTTAGGTGTGCCTCTACATGTGGACCCACTAATGAGCATTAAGGCTCATTAAATTTAGTTGCAAATAGCTAAGTCCCCCTAGCATATGCACAGATGCATTAGCACAGTGTATGTCCATTGATGCACACAGTGTTAATGTGCATTAGTGCATCTACATGTGCACTAATGTGACTTAGCTATTCACACCTAAATTTGATACCTGCTTTATGCATATCACATAGCCTTAAATCACCATTTTTAAGGGTGCATATGTGCAGACATGTGCCCTTAATGTGCCTTAAAAGGGTGATTTTAGGCTAAACCTACCAAAAAGAGGCACATACAGATGCACTCTGTTTTGCCAGGCAAGTACCCTAACCAGTAGGCTATTGGGCTAAAATGTGGGGGCTGTTCCTCCTCCACTTTTCCTTCAGTGTGTACCTGGATGATCTTATTCTGGAAATAGAATAAAAGCTGTAGAAGTGCCAAAATTGCTCTTTCATGGCTATTTAAGTACCACTTAGAAACTAGGCATAATCTAACAGCTAAATACCTTTTTACCTTTTTTTCTTTAGGAATCTATTATGGATTAGGCTAAATAGGGGTTTGCAAGTGGGTTTCCCAGGTGAGTGCCCAAAGCCCTGGTATATTAGGATTACCATATTGCCTGCTTCAAGCTCCAAAGAGTCTTGGCTCTGGCTGTCTTTCATGTAAAATAGGCACACTCAGATATTGCCTGTTGAAATGGGCTCAAAAGACGTTATAGACCAAGTAAGACCTAGTTCTATGGGGACACATGGCCTTAGAGTGACCAGCATAGAGGGCATTCCAGTTCTCTGCTACTCTGTCCTCTGTCTTCTACTGATGTAAAACCCAACACCTTTATGTCTTCTATTTTGCTCTTCAAGAGAAACATAGAAGACATAAAGGCATCTGGTTTCATATCAGTAGAGGACAGAGGACAACCGGACTGTCCTCTATGATGGCCACCCTAAGAGGCTTGCAGGCCAAGCAGGTCAGCGACACCAGCAAGTAGGCAGGTTTGCATGTGCTCACTGATAGCATCTTCATTGCTTTGGCCCCTTATTAGGAGAAATGTGAATTAGGAGAAACCTTATGACATTAGGTTGCTGTTGGAGTAAATGGCAACTGAATGGGGTCTGGAGGATCTAACTGGTGTAGGAATTAGGCACCTAGTTCCCTTTGTAAATCTTGCCCTAAATACTTGCCCAAGAAGTCTGATGAGCAGTGTGGACTAAACCCCTGGTCTTCCAGACTCGCATCTTAGCCACCAGACCACCTCCTTCCTATCTTGGTTTCTCTCAGATCTCTATCCTCCCTTCAAAAAACACCTACACTGAGTCCACACTAGCTCCTGCATCTTCTTCCCCACTCCGTAACCCACGGGTTGGAAATGTTTTGACACATTTTTAATAAGAAAATGAAAATTCACTGAAAACAAAACTTTTTTTTTTCCACAGGAAATAGTCAACACTGACAAATTTCTTGACTTAACATTTTTGGAGGAAGATAAAAAAAAATGTGGTTTGACATTGCTGAAACATCCTGTTTGACATTTTTAAAAATGATAAATTCAATTGTCTCCAGTTGCAAATGACTTTCTGTTTTTAGAGAGAGCTAATTAGAGCTGTCAATAGCCACTGAGAATTGCCTACATGCTCTCCAACTGTGTTCAGTATGTTAGGTGCAGCTGTATTGAAAGGCAGAGGGATTGGTTGGGGTAAACTTGGTAGAGCTGTGATTGTAATCAGAAGTGATTTGGGAGATCCTGCTTGTCAAGGAAGGAGATACGAATGTCCCTTCTCCAGTGAATATAATGAAAGGAAATTTGTGTGTATACAAAGGGATGCAGTTCATGGCATTTCAGTACTGAATTGTGAATGTGCATTAGTCACAGAGCCCAGGGATCTTTCTCCCAAGGGGATTATCGGCGTTGACAGGTGTGCCTGTGCCATGATGGGCATCTAAAGTATAGTGTTATATGGCATCCTGTTTGTAAGTGTGAAGAGGCTGTTAAAATAGGTGAAAGAGGTCTGGCATGTAATAATGTTTTTTGTGGAATAGTCTGTGTATGAAAATAGGGCTGGTATCGGCCACTCTTGTTCTTTAAGGCTCATATAAACACAAGCAATGCATTAGCGAAAAGAAGGCATCAGACTCGGTACTACAGTCTATGTGCACCTTATTCCCCCCAAAGCTTAGCACAATTGGGAAAGGAAGTGTGCAAATGTGGGTATTGTGGGTGTGCTGGGGCATTGCTCAAGAAAGTTAGCTTTCAGAAGAGTAATTCTAGCTACTTTATGTATTCTGGAAAAATGTTAGGTGCTACTGGACCAGTTTAATTCGGCCATAAAGAAGCCCAGGAGACAATTCATTCTGCTGGTATTGCTGTCAACCAGAATAGCAGCTATGAGGTCCATGGCTTCCCTCTGATTAATGCTTCTGTACTTGAAAGAAACTTGGGATTCAGTGCAAAGTAAAGGTGAAATCATAACACCACTGACCTCCCCCAGTCTTAAGTGGGGCCAGGATTTCATTCGATGGGTCTTATCCTGAGTGGTGCAAGACTAGTAGTGCCTGATCCAGTTTCCATCAAAGATAATTACAGACTTTTCATTGGAATGGGGCACTTTGAATACCAAGGGATTTCTTTGCTGCTAAAGCAGATCATCCTTACAAGAAGAAAAGTGCCTTCAGGCTCTCATTGGAAATCACTAGCAGTTGAAAGCATTTAGCAACTTCCATAACGAAGCAACTGAGCATCAGCAGAAGTTGTGGCTACTGAACAAAGTACTCAACAACTCCTTCTGACCAGAATCCTCCAGCTTTCATTCCTTTGACCAGTCCCTCTATGTCAGTGGGAACAATAGGGATGAAGACTGAAGCTTATTGCAGAACAGTCGAGAGAGAGAAAGAGGTCTCCTGCAGTCCATACCTCACATAAGTAATACTTATTCACATGGTAGTACCATTGCAGGCATGGATAAAGGTCATGCATACAGGTAAATGTGTGTTCTACTGGGTCATAAAATAAGTAAAAGCACCGGATTGAATATATGGTTTCAACTGTGGACACCAGTGATGTAAAAGGAATAGCACTGCATAGACCTAATTGTAGTAAGGACTGTAGGAGGGGAAATGAATAAGAAGCTTAATTAAACGATGGAAAAATGTATTGCCCTGTAGAAAGGAATAAAATAAGTGGGCTACTAATACTATACTCTTATTATTGCAAATATACTGCAAGCGTGATAACATTTAAAAAAAAAACAGATTTATTTAAAGACAAGTTAGAGCTGTGCCTTTAACGTATCATAATTAAAAGACAGGGTGAACTTGTTGGGGGGGGGGCAGCATGCTGAGACATTGTATTTTAGCTGTGAAAATCAATACATGCTCTAGAGATAGGGCACTTGACCAGAAAGGATATTGCAAGATACAAAAGAGCAGATATGAAATACCATTCCTGCAAAGTTCATTTCTTGCTCTTATTACATCAGTTCAGCAGAAAACACGGCATGCATGAAACTATGGTAGTGCCGACAATCTATTGTTGCTTCTCTAAGTTTCTTGGAAGATCTGCATGAGAATTTAGTTGCACTCCTACTTCTGCTCTTGCTCTACTAGTAATTCAGTTCAAGGTCCAGGGCGATGCATTTCTAAAAGAACATCCATATTCTGCCCCCTCCATCCCCTCTGACTTGCTCCATCAGTAAATCTGTTGACAAGATTTGGGTAAGTCACTCTGGGAAGCAAGAAGGAACTGCAATACACACCCACACACATACACACCCACACAGAAACAAAACTTGAAGAGAATTTGAGCCCAGGTCTTCAACAGTCAGGTGAGAGTTGCAGGTGGTGAGATATTAGATGCAACAAAGGGCTCCTTTTCTAATTCTTTCTTTCATTTTTGCCCAAAAAACTAGATCCTGGTTGTGAGACTATTTTGCCAAAATAGATAATTTCCTGGAAAATGTTGTCATTTTTAATGTATCCTCTTTTTTAGACCAAGACACTTTTTGTTCAATAATTCCTGTTCAACTCAATTGGACAACCAAAGCTCTCTTGTTATAGCTCTAAAATGGGGATAATGACCTGTATGTGTTCTTGAATAGTGCTTTAGGTCATAACAGCAAAAAACAACAACCACAGAAAATACACCATCCTTTACTGTGAAACTTGAAGCAAATTCTTGAATCTAGCCCCAGCAGACACTTTCCAAGAGAAGAAAAAACAGCATATGGAAAGCTGCTGAGATATGGTATCGCTGGCTTTGGACTGCAGAATGAAACCAAGTTAAGATGAGGAAGAATTAGTTCTTTCAATACTACTCTAACACCATTGAAAATGTAACCATTAAAGGGGTGGGATTATTGCTTTAGAAAAACTATATCAACAATTAGAAGCAATGATGTTTTCACTCTTTAAACTGTGATCACCATATTACAGTTGTTGGTCATTTCAGTGCAACATAGTACACACGTACATGTGTCCTGGCTACCAAGATATTTCAAAGTGACTCCTTTGCCACACTAGTACTGGAATGGGAGGGAATGAACCAAGCAGAAAGTGTTGAGACACATTTCATGAATTACCATCCAGTGGTTCCTGAACAATTAAGGTTCTCATTACCTATCCCTCCCCCAATTGCTCCCCCGGTCCTTCCTTTTTCCTATGAGGTTGAAAAGCAACAGGGAGGAGAAACAGGGACTTTAAATTTGGAAACACAATATTTGCTTTTTCAAATGGTTGTCAAAAGCATAATACAATTATTCCCCTTTTAGTATCTGAACATAATAGTGAAATTAAGAATTAGGGAAATAATAGGACCTGATCCTATGAAATAGATGAGGGTTATTATTTCCATTTTACAGAATGGAAAAAAGAATTGGGGAAAGAAGAAGTTTCAGAAAAGAGGTAAAAGAATGAGTCATAAGCATTAAACCATGACTCAGAATGACAGAGCGAAGCCATTTACAAGTTCATCAGAGAGGAAGTTAGGGAATTCATAGTCTCTGGGTACCTATGGGAAGATGTTTTCATCTGAAAACATTAAAATGTAGCAGACAGTTATTCTCCTTATCCATATGAGGCAAGGGAAGAAGTAGGAGCCTTCCATTTTAGCAGAGGAGATTTTGATTAGATTTTAGACAGACCTTCCTACCAGTGAGGGTGGTCGAGCACCAGAGCACGGTACCCACAAAGGGGATTGAACCTTCATCACTGGAAATCTTTTAAGTGGACATTAGACAAACATTTGTCTTGGATGGCTGCTGGAGTAGAGGCTTGGATGATATAAATCCCTCTTTTCTCTTGATGGTGTAATTTTAAACCTGTTCTCACATCTAGCCACCTTTTGAGGGTCTCAAGAGTCACCTGCTTCACAGAGACCTACTGACTATTCTTTGTAGAGTTGAACCTGATACTTCTTTTAAAAAAATACAAAGATTGAAACATCTTGGGACAATTGTGTATTACGCCAGTAAGAAGTGCCTACTTTCCTGAAGTCTGAGGATGTTTGTGGAGCCTGCTGGTAAATGAGTACAACACATTGCTCTCTGAGACAATCCACACAGTATCTGACCCTCTTCCAAACCTAGCTAAAAAGCCCTGTCCTTTATTGCTCAAGCTGTAGCATCACCAGTTTTCAGCCTCAGAGCATTCCCTAATGTGATGTCCAAGACGGCCGCTGTCAGATTTGGAGCCAGAACCTGAATCTGGTGCATGATTTCTCCACCATAAGGTTCATATCTGGATCTGTGGCTTAGATTCTCTCATCTTCATGGAGGCTCACATTCATGCTTTTGCTCAGGGGTGGTGTCTCGTCCTAAAGTGTAAAGAATGAGGTGAGGTTACAGCTACTTTGAGTTCAACTGTCTGACTGCTACACTGCAGAACTAAACCATGAGTACCTCCCCACAAAAAAAAATTCTCTTTGAGAAATGTGTAGCTTGCACAAACACTGTGAATTTTTACAGCAGACCAACACCATGTTATTTAGCACAGGTTTTCTGTAATTGTGATACAGTGGGAAAAATCACAGTGTTCAATGGCCCTTAAACTCTCCCTTCCATCTTCGTGATGGGGTCGTCTTAACTGTTAGTACAAAGGGTGCAGAGGGCTGTAATATAAAATGCGTGGGAATAATGGCAGACTCAGGACCTGTTTAAGAACCTTTTTGTTTCCGCAGCGGTTAGTGCTTCAATTGTTTGTCTGTGTCTTTGCTTCTGTATTTATAGAAAGGGTCACAGTCCCTATGCTGCTCCTGCTGAGCTACCATCAGCCATTAATGTTCCTTTGAAATCTGTGAAATGCTGGAATGTACCTGATTCATTCAGCATCGCAGGAGGTGCATTTTACTAGAGCATCCTTAGGCTTGCTGCAAAACAGGCATTGGATATCTGCACAAATCAGTGAACATCTTTGTAGGCACCTTCCTATCAGCACATTTACTTCAATCACTTGGTAGGTGAGAGGAGGAAGAAGATATATTGTAAAGGAGTTAAAAAAACAACAACAACAACAAAAAACCTCAAAGGGGGTATTTGGAAAGACTTGGGGAATACCAGAGGTGGTTGGGATCCGTTCTTCTTTCATATGACAAAAATGGTGTTTGCATCTTTATCTTTGTGCACGTTGGCATTTTTGTTGATTCAGGAGCTCTTGGCTGTCAGAGACATTACTGGGGATCACTACGTGGAAGTGGCTCTTGTCAATCCCCAGGATCCCTGCGAAGAGTGAGAATATCTCAAAATAGTAACACATTCATACTCACAGACAAATAGGGCTGGAAGGGACCTTAAGAGCTCAACAATGCCAACCCCTTGCTCAAAGTAGGATCCACTCCTGCCTAAACCATCCCAGACAACCGGTTGTCTAATCTGCATGTTAAAAACCTCCAATGATGAGACTTAACAGTCTCTTAAGGTCAAGGGTGAGGGCATGGCAAACTTTCCAGCAATTCTTAATATTAGCAGGACACAGAACTATAAAAAGCCACAAGAAGCTCTAAGACAAAAGTTAGGCTAGACAGAAAAACTGAGAAAGTGCCCAAAGGCCTTTAAAGCCCAATAGCTTGCTAAGACTTTTTTTTGCCAACTGCTCAGTTGGTCTAATAAAAGAAATCACATCTACTCACAGAAACTTGCCTGATAAAGGCCTTGAAGAGAGCTAAGATCATACAGGAAAGGTTGGAAAATATCTGAGAGAGCAACAGAGAGCACCAGCAGTGGGTCAGAAAGTAGGGCCAGGTTGTGCTAGCATAGCCATGGGTTCAGAAAGTAGAGGTGGGCGAAGCGGGTCCTATTTGATTCAGATTCAGATTTGACCTGAATTGGGGAGAGTGATTCGACTCATTGATTTAGATCACTGCCCCTGATTCAGTTGGGCTGAATCCAAATCTGAAGATTCAAAGCTGATTCAGAGAATCAGCGATTCAGACATAGACACAGCTTTCAATGTTTTTTCTACATACCTCGAGGTACCAGCATGGCTTGTGAACACTGCAGTGCTGTGGGATGGAGCATCCCACAGAAGGGTCCCCCTGCATGCTCGGCAACAAACCCAGAAGGGAACCAGATGTGCTTCTGGTCCCCTTCTGGGTCTGCTGCCGAGCACGCTGAGGAGCCCTCCGTGATCCTCTGGGACGCTCCATCCACCCCAGCATCGCAGCACTCATGAGCTGCCTGGTACCTAAAGTTCTGTAGAAAATACATTTAAAGCTGTGTCTATGTTCAAATCGCTGAATCTTTCCGAATCTCGCCAAACTGATTTGGAGGGCTCCAATTCAATTTGGAGAGATTAAAGTGTCCTCTGATTCAATTCAGAGTCGGAGATTTGGCCACCGAATCAGGACCGAAGCTTTGCACATCCCTATGAGAAAGAAGGGAGAGAACAATGTCTTTGAGAAAGGAATCAAGCATGATGGAGTCCTTGTATCACCACTTGGCATCGCCACTAGCCTGTCCAAGATGAGGGGGATGGTCCAGCCCCTTTCCTACTTTCTACCAGACTGTGGTTAGTACAGAGAGATGCAGATATTGTGCTCCAACTCCAGAAGAGGCACAGATACCTCTTAGATTTCCAGGTAGGGCAGTGTTTGAGACCACTATCTAACTTGCAGTATAAGAGCAGTAGTTAGATGCTATACCTGAACCAGACTTACTTATCAGATGAAAACCAATTGACTCCTTTTTTGGCTTACGTGGAGTGACTGCATCTCTGTGAAGCCACTTTGCTCCTTCCTTGTGTCCCATGGATTTGGACTCTTCTTCCAGATGTTCCCACAGAGATCCCTAAATGTGGTTATTTGAGCTGGACATGAGCAGAAGGTTTGCCCTTTGCAGCACACTGGGTGGCATTCAGAAAGTGTTTCATTACCGCAAAATGCATTCTTGGATGGCATCCTGCTCTTGCTGAAAAGATGTTAAAGACAAGCCACACAGAAACAATACCAGACAACTTGGAGGATCCAGCTCTCAGTTTGAAAACACAGTGCTCAGATGAATAGCTGGAGATTACAGATATGTATCCACTTGAGGGCATTGTTATGGCCTAGTTAAACTGAAATAAATTGCACACTTTTAAACTTGCAAGTTTTCTAGTGGGAATACTTCACTGTAGAAACATGTTCTAAATATTGGATTAAATGGTAGGGTAGGACCCTAGCGAAAACCATTTTTCAGCTTTGGAATGAAGCATTGTTCTTTAAATATGAATGGTTTTACAAATGAGAATACAGCAATATGGAGCTTTATTTTTTGTTGGTGTTATTATCATAATAAACAAAACCAGTGAATATAATAAGTGGAGAACACTTCCTTCTGATCCACAACATTCAACTCTAATAGGCAAAAACTCCTCTTGTTTGGACTACAGCAATTTTAGAGTCTACATTTAGTTTTTTATAACGAAGAGTAGGTGTAGATGGCTGAATATTTGGGCTGGCTGAATATTTCCCATCAAAATGCGTTTTGTTTTAAAATAGGAAAGTGAAAATTTTCATAGGAGGTGTTAATAATGTTTAATTTTTTGTAAGGTAACAGATTATTTCCCTCCCTAAGATTCTTTTAATTTTTCTTGGCAGTTTGGACCCCAAAGTATTTCTGTCTTCAGCTGAAACTATAGAGGTTTCATTTTTCTGGTCAAGCTGCATTTGCAGGTCTAGTAACATGACTTACAAAGGTTGGAAGAACTGGGTACATTTAGTCTGGGCAAGAGAAGACCAGGAGGACCGATAGTTGTCTTCATATACCTACTGGTTGCTTATAAAGGTGGTGGTGATAGGAGGCTGAAGGGGATAGGGCAAGGAGTAATACGCAGTCTTAAATGTCAACAAGGAACTTTTAAGTCATATGTTAGGAATATTTTTTGCGTTATGAGGTAGGTTCAGCCATACAATGGACTACCTAGAAAGGTTGTACAATTTTCATCCTTGGAAGTTTTTAAGAGCAAATTAGTAAATACTTGCCTAGGATGATTTAGACAGACATGAGCTGACCTCTGGAGTTCCCGCCTAGCTCCACTTTTCTGTGATTCCCTGTTTTACCAGTTTCAATGACATTTTCAGTTTTCATATTTTCAACCAAAAAAACCCACTAGACTTTCTGATGAAAATGGTGGTGATTTTCTTCCTCACCATTTCTCATCATTGTTTGAAGTCAGGCAGATTCACACGCACACCCTAATCTGCACTGAAAAAAAAAATATATATGGGAGAAGTGCTCTCATGTCTTTAAAAAGCCCATCTGTTCTGTGTGAATCGTCTATTTTACAGTCGTTCAGTGACATTAAAAGTGTTTCATTCTGTGGGATGAGAAATCCCTCTAGCCCAGTGGATCCTGTAAAGGGCCAGGGCTCCACATACTGAGCTCCACCACTTCCCTTTTCCGTATCCTTGTGACAAGGTATTTAGCAGGATTCACAGATTCGTTGGCATCTGACCAGGGCGTGCCATGAGTGCTTCTGCTGTGGCCTAGCTTCACCGTTACACATCAAGAAATGGAGTTATGGACAGATGTTCAGAAATGAAACCTCTTGTGTACTCTGTTGAGGTGAATGAGTATTATTCCTTTGCATTTTGTGGACGTGTGTAGGACTGAACAGAAAAGCCAAATGTTGCCAATTAAGTCCATGGCAAAGTTGGATCTACACCCCTAGTATTTTTTTTCGCACAGTCTCCTACATCTGCCAAAAGGCAGATCTATTTATTTCCTTGGTCTTGGGGAAAACGAGCCACTAACAGGTTAATCCCACAGCATTGTATCACACCTGCAATTGCCTTTCTCTTCTGAGTTCCCAGCAGACAGCCAGCAGCTTGGCTGATGTAATGCTGTTTGGCTACACTTTAACTTTCCTCTTTGTGCTGTGTGTGTATATGTACCCACTTTATTACTAAGGAGAAAGATAACCCATTTCCAATCCATCTATCCCAATACCATAAGAAGCTGAGGCAATAACAATTATCTCTATCCTTACATTTTCTCCCTTCTCTGGATAGTTCTTGTACAGTAATGAATTGTAACAGCTCCTTCGCACAGACTTCTCCCCCATATAATTAATGTCCTAAGATATTCTATTTACTGGTGAAGCAGTTTGAATCAAGAAGTGATTACTTTTGAAGTAAACAGAGCTGCTAACCACATTTCACAAACAAAGAAGACAGTTTTCCTTCAAAAAAAATAAAAATCCTTGTAAAAATGGCCCTCTTGCACTTGGATTTTCTCTTCATATATGTGTGTCTGTATATATATGTGTATACGTATGTGCGTATGTGTGTATAGAGACACACACATATATCTGCATACATATGTGTATGTATATGTGTAGATATGTGTGTGTGCTTATATGTTTGTATATATATATGTGCGTATGTATGTTTGTACATACGCGTGTGTATGTATGCGTATATATATATCCATATATATGTGTATATGTATGTGGAAATATAGATATAGTGTGTGTACATATATATACACATACTATACATACATATATATATATATAAAGAGAGAAAATCCAAATGCAAGAAGGCCATTTTTACAAGGATTTTTTGGTTTGTTTTTTAAGGAAAACTGTCTCCTTTGCAGAATGTGGTTAGCAGCTCTGTTTACTTCAAAAGTAATCACTTCTTGATTCAGACTGCTTCACCAATAAATAGCCTATTTTAGGACATTAATTATATGTCCTACATGCATACGTAGATATGCATATGTGTATGTTGTGCCAGTTTCCCTTTTCTCGATCACCGTCTATATTGGTCCAAGTGTGGAATGACTTAATCGGAAGACTGATTTGTTGTTTTTTAAGCCTGGAATTGTAATTAGGGTTTGTTGCTTTATACCAGGGCTGTTCATCTGGCAGACAGCAGGCCTGTGAGGGGTGTGTTTGCAGCCCCCAGATTTTTGGCTGGCCACCACTGCCCACACTGCTGCAGCTGCAGACGCAGCAGCCAAAAGCTCTAGGTGTCCCTCCCTTCTCCGGTGTATATCCTGCTCCAACCCCTCTGCGGGGCGGCACAGTTCAGCCCACGGCTTGGGGAGTTGGGCAGGTGACTGGGCTACACACAAGGCACTTGGCACATGGAGGGTCATCCGAGTGTGGCACAGTGCAACAGGGAAAGGGAACCTTCCTGCACGGCTTGAAACATTACAGCAGGGAGGGTGCGGGGGGGAAAGAGGGAGCATTCATGGTGGAGCACAGTGGGGTGGGGCATCTGTGCATGCTGCATGATAAAATATGGGGTGGGGAGGGTAATGTGCATGGCTTGAGGACCTCTGGTGCAGTGTGGGGATGCACCCAGAAAGTATGCAGCCCTGGGGAGCAAATGGTCTATGCAGGTGAAGCCCCCAGGCTCTTAAAAGTCAGACAGTCCTGCTTTCGACCACATTAAAAAAAAGAAAGAAAGAAAGAAAAAAAAAAAAGCATGAACTCTGAAGAAGCAAAGATTTTTTTTTTCTAAATAGAAAGCTTCGAAGGTAGCTGCACAGTAAAATATTTGAAATGTAGAATACAGAGAATAACATGCTTAATATTCATACAGGAAAAAAGAGAGGGAGAGAGACTCAAAAATGAATACATGCACAAAATGAATGTATTACGGCTGAAAGGAACCAGATTCTTAGCCCTGAAAACCAAAGTCCTTGTATTGTAGAATAACTATAGTAGGAGCACTGACAATGCAAACTTCTCTACACTTGGTTGCAGGGTCACCTGTGTGAAAGGCTTTTTCTTTCTTCAAAGACTGCTTTGCTCCCTGCTACCTATGCTGTAGTTCCCTACCAAGCATGTTAATGAATGCAAACTATAGTGATGGACGTGGGTGTTCCAGTGAGAACCGGACACCCAACTTTATTTTCATAGTGGCTTCCAAAGAATAAATAGTCTATGTGACTTTGTGTATTGTCTTTGGGAGAAACATGCAAATATTTTGGGTGTTAGATTTGCAGAGCTTCCTCCTCACATATGTATGTGCTCCCATCACCGCAGCATCTGAGAACCTCACAAACCCTTACAACATCCCTGTGAGGTAGGGAAAGGGTATTTCCCTCATTTTGCATGGAGGAAGCTCAGGCACAGATGAGATGAAATGCCCAAGAAGAAAGAGCCAGAAAGTCAATCTGCATCTCCCAAGTCAAAGGCAAGTCATACGGCTCCTGAATGATCTTGCCTCTCTTTTGTGATTTTTAAGTTAAGTTAAAATTGATCATTTGAAGAAACAGTGTTATATAGCAGAGCTTTAGACAACCATTTCTGTGAACAGATGGCACCCATGAACAAATTTGCAATGGACCCATGATGTCAAGGCTTCTGGAACAAGTGTCCACTCTTGGACCCCCTCGCAATGAGGCTCCCCATGGAAATGGTCACTTGAGCAGAAAGTTAGCAACACAACAAACTACCTTTCCTTTCAAGATTGATCTCTGCAGAAATTATCAAGAAGATAAGATCCTCGTGTCCAAAATCTCACTGACAGACGGTCTTCTCTCCTCCTCATCACTGATCTTTTCAACTACCCTCTTCACATCCTGACTTTTGGCACTACATCCCTTGCATGCAAGCACCCCACTGACTTTTGTCATTATTCTCTATCGCTGTGGCAGGGCACCTGGGCTGAACTGGACTTCCACCCTTGAGTATGAGAGTGTAATCATTGCATGAGAATATAATGATCATCAGCTGGGTTGCCATAGCAGATTGAACGAGGGATCTTCAAAGAAGAGGGTCTGAACCATGGTAGCTTAAACTAAGTATAATGTAGCTGCTCTGGGTTGTCAGTGCTGAAGACCTAAGTCCCCTTTAAATCAAATCCAGAAAGCAGAGAAACCCAGTGACTGGTTTGCAAGCATAGCTGATCAGATAAGATTCCTACTACTTTTACCCTTGCTCTTTTGCCAATGTTTGTAAGAATCCAGTCCACCGAATCTCAACCTTGGCTTGAATTTTGCTTCTGTCAAACACTCATTGTATACAACCTCGCTCACATTTATTAACATAATTTCCTCAGTCCTGAGCTTGAGTTTTTAACCACTCAGTTGCATCACCTTTGCAGTGCTGTGGTTTCAGAAAAAATACAGCTTTCCTTTGTCAAACTGTGAGTTCTTACCTTTTTCCTCTGCGGGTGCAGCTCAGGTATATAACTGAGTTTCAGTTTTATCACAGTTAACATTGTGGTCCCTTTTTCCTGAAAAGATTAACTAACAAGATGAAGCAACTCTTATTATTTGGTAACAAGTTCATATATTTGTCCCGGGCTTTTACTAGCCTAATGTGTGAGTTTGTATTTATTTAATACATTATAATTGCTATTATTTTTCATATGATTATAGTTCGCCTACAAAGAAATCCTCAGCTGCTTTTCAGGCATGTCTCTATGGAAGCCGGAGCCTTTTAGAAATTATGTATTGTACAAGTGGATACAAAGCCACATTTGATCTGCAGTTATTGCCATGTACAGACCTCGCCTGAGTACTACACTTACTATCTCTGATATTCATGAACCACTGGATAGAATGGTTCACTGCCTATTCCAATTGCTTCTAAATAGTTTGGTACATCAAATGTAATCTCAGGTAAAAAAAAAAAAAAATTCCCTTTAAAAACATTTTTAAAATTCAGCTCCTGTGCCTTACTGTTAATTTCAAAGTCTGTTTTTTTGAATAACATGGGGATTTAGATTCTCCTGGTAGATGGAAGGCACTATTCTCTTTCCTGAAAATATGGAGAAGAGTCTCCTTGATAGTTACAAGGTATGAAAAAATAAGGCATATGACTTCTGAAGCCCTTTGAATTCAGACAGAAGACCAAGTATGATTTTAGTTCAGCAGCTTACTGAATGTAGATTGATTTTTTTTTGTGCCTTTTTTTTTTTGCTTTGTCAGATGATAAAGCACAACAATTTCCTAGCTCTGCTTCATTGTTAATGAGTGCTTGAGATTTTAATGCAATTATTGTTCTATGCTGCCATTTACATTTTTCCATTTCCAGACCTTTATGGTTTGGATCTGAGGCAAGAGACTGGGAACGTGATGCTTGTAGCTTTTTTTTTCTGCCTCTGCCATTGCCTTGCTGTGTGACAATAGATGAGTCATTTCTCTGTAGCTCTTGTTACACACCTGCAAATGAATGTATGAGTAAATGGGAGCAGAAAAAGTGGCAGTTAATGATGGAAGTCTTTGTCCAACTATGGACTGAAAAGGGTTTATTAAAGGGGAAACAGGATAAGTGTATTGCTACTCCTTGGATTACCATGGGGATCGTAAGGTTAACTAAATGGTTGCAAAGCACTTTGACCCAGGTGAGATCAATAGATACCTTTATGTACACCCCTAGGAGCTGGGTCTTTGAGAGTTTTGGGTGAAATATATTAAAAATAGCAGGCTTTCCCACTTTGCTGTTTTATCTGATAGTAGGTCTTCTCAGCCAGTCAGTGGAAAGGGGAGTAGAAGATGTCTGTGCCTGGCACAAATTCCCTGGGTAATTTAGGCCAGCCATCTTCACTCTTAGGCTTTTAGTTTCTCATCTGCAGAAAAAAAGATAATAACTATTTCTTCATGTTAAACAAAGTTAGGCAGAAGGCAGGCACCTTGTAGGCTAACTTGTTCAGAGAATCAAGAGCTCTCTTAGGTCCATCTACTCTAGAATGACGTCTCTCAAGGACACGGCTGGCTCTTACTGGTCGTCCTTGGTGACATTTGGTACTACTGATAAAGAATAAATAATACTAGGTGAATCTACTGACACAAAGGGGTCGCACTTCACATGGCTGCAGAATGCCTGTATCCCACACACACCAGCTATGGCGCTGGTCCCTATAACCGAAGATCGGCTTTGTCCTTAGTACCTACAAGTGATGCTTTAAACTATGTGACAAACATCTGTCATGCTTGGTTGACCCTCTCCTCCTGTCACCAAGGGGAGAACCACATACTCAGTAGTTTTATCCTGGTAGGCTGTTTTCTCATGTTGTATATTTATTAATATGCAAGCTGCTCTGCATAACTGATAAAGAAGTTACCTTTGCCTTTGAAGCCGAAGATGGTAAGGTTTGTAGTGGCCCTTTTTTCTAAAGGCTTTTACTGCATAATCTGAGACCAGCCACCCAGAAAAACTCTGTCAGCTATGCAAGGGAGCTCAGAAGATGCAGATAGCTCCATCGTGCCATGGGACTGCAGCAGTCAACCACAGTCTTTCTTTTAGTGCTTCAGGAAATCATTTAGATAGGCTGTCCCAGTGACTCAGGGTATGGAGTGCCTGGGTGATAAGAATAGACAAAGTTTTTTGGGTAAACCCGGCATCTTTTATTATTATATGTTTTATTCCAACTCAAATAGTTAGAAAAATTCTTCTTTACAAGCTTTTGGGTACAAACACCCTTTGTTAGGCAGAGGAAGTATGTGCATATGGTCTGTGCTTTTCCTGGATGGAGTAGTAAATCAACCACAAGCCTGTATCTATACAAGAAAGCCAGTCAGTTAAAACGTAAATTGGGTTGGTCAACAGGTGAGAGGCAAGTTAGGTGGGGGGAAGGGGAATGGATACAGCTGTAATCAAAGGATGAGAGACAGGAGGGGGAAGGGGAATGGAGACAGCTATAATCAAAGGATGAGAGACAGGAGTGGGAGCAGGGAAGGGAATGAACATAGCTGGTAAGAAATGAAGGGTTTACCCGGGGAGTCAGTTGTTATGCAGGTTAAAATGTGTCATAAATCCAATGTCTATATTTAGTCCATGATTTTTGTGTATCCAGTGAAAAGGATAAGATAAGGATGGAGATATGGTTTGATTCAATCCAGTGATAAGGGTTGGTGATAAGGATGGGGTCTTAAGTTTGATTCAATAGTCTATGGAAGCCAGTGTAGCAAAAGCAGGACAGATTGGTTATCTTCACTGTGATAATTGGTGATGATACTGGAGCACTCTGTATGAGCTGATCTCTCCTTGAGGACCAGTGACCCCATTTACAGCTAGATTATGTTTCTGCAGTCCAGACAGGAAGCAATGAAGACATGAAAACCCGAGGCCAGGGGACCATCCATCTGGATGGGAGGAGCACTCTAACCAAGTGGTGACAGTAGAAAAAAATTATTCACATATGTGAATGGACAGCTTCAGCAATGAATCCAGGAGCACTCCTGCACAGCAGCTGGAACTGACCCATAACAGGCTGTAATTGCTCTGTCCCAAGCAGTCAGGGTGCAGATGTAGGGTTTTTTGTTTGGTTGGTGTTTTTAAAACTTTCTGCCCCTTCACAATCCCTTGCAGACAGACCTCTAACATACCCTGTTTGTGCTTGTCCAGAAGGAAAGCTTGTCTAACTTGATCCCAAGTACATAGTTGCTCCAATAAAAGATAGTGCCCTAATCAATCCCAGTCGAGAAACAGCAATGATCTCTGATCACCTATTGGGTGCTCGTTAATGAAATCTGTTTCTCTGCTGCTAGGAGTAGCAGAAATCCCACAGCACCAACTCTGAATTATAGTGCATTTGCCTTGCTCCATTTCTATACCTATCCTTGGGTTGTTTCTGGCAGCTCGTGGCCATACACAGGACCAGATTAATTAGCAAATTTCCACCTCACTGTCACTCAATTTGGGTGAAAAGTTAAAAAAAAGTCAAGGCAATAGCAGAAGACGGACGGCTCTCTATATAGAAAACATCCTGAACATTATTGCAGCCAAACATTCAACCCAGATCCTTTTCAATCCGGAGGGCTCTACCAGCTGTGCCAAAAGGGAGCCTCCCTCTGGCTGAGCCTGCAGGAGCCCTGCTGAGATTGTCTCAGCTGGAAGCCACCCTTAGTATCTATTACAAGGCTGCATCTGTGTTAATAATGTTTGGTGAGTCCTTTGTTCCCAATTTGAAGCTGAAATGTGCAATCTGTACAGGATATGGGCTTATTTCTAAATCCCAGCGGATGAATGTTCTGTATCTTAATAAATTATTTGTGGAATATAAAACCTTGTTGTAAATTAAGCCCTCTATTCTGATATGGGTTTATCTTGGATGAGGCTGACGCTTGCTGGAGGACTCCAATAGCTTGAGTGTTGCATGGGATACATCCCTCCTGCCCTCTGAATTACATGGTCAAAAAATTGTCATGACAGCTGATGGCAGTCACAGAAGGGCTACCAACATTACCTGGCATGGCAGAAAAAAAGACAGCATTTGATCTCTATATGGAATTGCCTTTATTGCCACTGATAGACATATATGGATGCAAAAACCCTTCTAAAGTTTTTCTAAAATTTTGTGGCTACCAACAATTACACACTACTGGAGTATGTTTTGCAATAACCCATGGCCCCTGGCAGAAGTTACACTTAAGACTTAACTAGCTAACTGTGCACTGCCTGAGGTGTTGGCACGGTGTACCCGCTTTTATAGGATCTCTACCTGCTAGCCTCTTTGATCCGTCTGGCTCCCTCCACCTCTTGTCTGTACTCTCTCCTTTCATGACTTGATGGAACAAGTGCGTGGGGAAAGGCCTCTCCCGGGTGAGGAGACTCTCAGATACCAGGGCCATGTCTGAGCTGGGGTCTTCCTGGCATCGGCCCATTTTTTTCTTTAACTGTGATTACTAGCTCAGAGCCTGCTATTCAGGGCTGCACGCTTTAGGTGTAGTGGGCATGTCACAGGCCTGAGGGCCTGCTGCCATGTGTCCTGCCACCAGCTTTCAGTCCTGGCTGGCTTATTTCTGCCAGACTCAGAGCTAATCTCCCAGGGCATTTATACACGTGCTCTGGGAGGTGGCAGGGGGGCACTTTAATTAGAGCAGGTCCAAGAGCTGCTCTAATTAGAGCGCCTGTAGCATCATGTGTATCAGCATCCCCCATGCTGAAAAATGGTGGCAGGAGCACTTTAACTAAAGATCATTCAACGAGCTTTAGTTAAAGTGCCCACATCACCATTTTTTGCACAGGGACATTAATTCACATGACGCTGGAGTCTGCTGGAGTGTGGTAATTATCATGCTCCAGATTACTTGATTAATTACAGTGCATCAGATCAGCCTTAGTGTAGCTGTACAGGTACCCCTAGTCTCTGCATTTTGCCTTCACAATCGTGTTTGAGCTTTGGGGTGCCTCCTGAGCACCCCACTTTCAGTGGCCTTCATTTCACCTATAGGAGCAACCCAGACCACTGGGTCATGAATCACCCACACTCCTGGGCATTGCCTTGACTCACAACTGGGGTCAGTCATTTTGTTTTTTGTCTCATCCTGGGACAGCACTCTTCATCCAAAACTGAAAAGAACAATAAATTCCAGAACTTATCTGGTTCCCAGCACAGCCACTGGTCTTTTATGCCCATCTTCCATCCAGCCCTTTCTCCCTGGCTCTGAAGTCAGGCCCTCTGACTCTCTTCATGGAGCTTGTGGCTCCAGGACTGCTACAGCCAGACCATTTTTCTGGCCTGAGGCAGCTCCTCTACTTCTACCCTGGGGTCATCAGAGGATGACAGTGCCTGGACCCAATGGCCATCTTGTTTAAAAAATCCTAAGCATGCTAATGGCGTGTGGTAGCACCCTGAAACATGAGTACTCGTGACCAAATGATGCAGGGGTGCAAAGAGAAGGAGAGAAAGCGAGAGCAAGGGGGTAGGAGTAGGGAAGACCACACCCAATGTGGGCAGGGAGACACCTCAAAGGGATAGAGTGAACAGGAAACCCCAAGGGTGGGTAAGGGAGGGATTGAAAGGAAAGAGAAAGGGGGGAAGGGAAACCCAAAGCATCCTCACCCCTCTAGTAAGAAGGTGGGGAAGCCCCACTACACTAGCCAGTTAACCAGTTCAATTGTGACTTAAAGTATAACCCAGCCACATGTTCAGGCAATAAATGGTACAACAGAAAGCAAAACAGACAAAAATGTGTAATTTGTTTGGCTCTTTTCCACTGTGACTTAAAATGAACAGGTGGCAGAGTGGACTTCACCAGAGTCTGAATTGACCTTGGTGCAATTCCTGTATCCCATGGGGTTTGGAGGCTCAAAGTGCTCAGTGGGCCCCCAGAGCCAGCTGATTATTGGACACACTTGCCAGTGCAGAGGGAGACCGAGAATATGGGCTTCCTCGGTCCGGGAAAATATGGCAGGATTGGGGACTGGTCCTCAATCCCAAAATTGCTTGTCCTACTGTGCATTATAGCATGGCAGGAGGTGTGATTGGTGGGATAGCAGATCAGATCCCAATACGCCTTTAACTGAATGTCTGTCAGTGGCTCATGACATAGAGTAAAGGAATATGCAATAAATGGAACAAATCTTGACTTCTTGATCCAAAGGCCTCTGGCATTAATGGAAGTCTTTCCATTGGTTTAACATGTTTAGGATAGCACTGAATTAGGGCCACATGTCCAGGCTCCAAACAAAGAAAAAAATATTCTGATGGTAAGACTGTGGAATAGTCTGCTAGGGGAAGTAATGGGGACCTACTTATACGACTCATTAGAACTGGAAAGGAGAAAGAATTGAAGAATGTACTGTAATGATCATTATTTGTGTAACAGATAAAGGGGTCTCTCTTCTCTTTAGGACTTTGTTAACATCTGGTGTAGAGTTAAGGCTGAGAAGTAAAACCTGGATCCAAACTGGAATTTCAAACACCACAGAGGCTAGGGTAGCTCAGGTGGGGAAACTAGGCACAATCGGCCCCTTGAAAGCACTCTACAGTTGTGCCCTAACAGAAGTGCACAACTGCAGAATGCTTTAAAAGTGCCCAATCATGCAACAAATTAACCCTAATTTAATGAGGGTTCGAAGTGGAGTGCATTCATTAACTTCCGTTTGTTGGTCTGTGGGAGCAGGTAGCAGTGTAAATGGACATAAGCAGCCGAGCCCTGCCCCTGGTGCTGTCATGAGGATGGGAGGGGGAGAAGGCAAGCAAGGGAACTCCATTCTGGGATCTTCCTTGGCTGCACTGCCAGGGGGTGGATTGAAGCCCCCCACCTTGGAGGCAAAAATTATGGTGTATCATGGGAAACACAGTCTGACCCGGAAGAATGGCAGATAGAAGAGAAAGGGGACATGCGGCTCCTGGGAAATACCATGACAAGCTTGTTGAATCATTTATATTTTTTATGGAAATAATGTTGAAGGTTTTTTTGTTTATTAATTTTTTTGTTTTTTGGTTTCCACTAATTCTTTTTTTTGGGGGGGGGGGAATCTGAGGGGGGAGCCCCCCTTTTTACTGGGAAACACAGTTTTCCTCATAGGTATGTCTACACTTTCCCACATTGTAGAGTGCAGGCATATCCATAGTCTACGGGAAATTCCAATTTCTGTCCTAGTTGAGACCTTGAAGTGCATATACACTCCATAAAAATAGACAAGAAACAATAAAATACCCATTACAGCAAGCTTTTTAAACTACTGAAATGAGATATTGATAGTACAGTTTATATGCAAATTTCCTTATTGGCATCAAAAATATAACATCTGACCAGGCTCAGCAACCTATATTTAGGCTTCAAATCTTCCCACCTTCTGGTGTTTACAAGTGCGCTTGGAAACTTAGCTATAAATATTGAGCAGAATCTAAGTTTTCAAAGAAGAATATAAAAGGCTCAGGGGGGTATTTAACTTTTCCTATTGCATGGGAAAGAGGGTTTGAGTGATAAAATTAAAGATAGATCTAGAAGTAAGATACTTTTAGTGCTGGCTCTCTAGAGGTCACACTTCGGGAAAAATCCACTACTAGACGGTAACGTTCAATGGGTTCCTAAGTCAGAGCATTAACTCTGGAGGCAGGAACTGTCCAGTACCTTGTACATTGTGGCTGTTACTGGCATTTACGTATTAAATAGTATACATAAGAGTAACTGCTTCGGGGGAAAATCAATTTTAGAAGTGTTCTGCTGAAAAAACAAAGAAAAATTAAACTAGCTACCAACAGAACTAAAGGAGGGTCCCTTGCCAAGTGACTCAGTAGTTAAGTTGTTTGCAAAAGGAATGCGAATCACACATCACAGACCACTGTCGCTCCGCAAGGGTTTGAATCTGCATTCCCCACTTCCAAGCAAAGTGTTCGAACCACCAGGCCATAGGCAAGCCATTGCCCACAGTGCTATCCAGCCTGCCTTTTGACACAGGCTATTGGGCAACCAGACAGGAAAAATATGTGGGGCCAGGAGCAGTCAAGCAAATTGGAGAAAGGGTGGCCCAGTGAAATAGGTTGTACCCCACTCCATTCCCATGGTTACCCAACCCCAGTAACACTGATCCCCCTCATCTCCACCACACAGATGCTGAAGTAAGATTACTAGTCAAACTCCATGGTAATCCTATGGTGCCAGTGCACTGAGACATGTTTCACCCACCAATAGCTCAGCTCCCCTCAGGACGCCCAATATGGTCTATGCACCCTTTCAGAATCCTTTGATTTTTCCTTACTTACTCAAGGGCATAAAAAATGGTCAGCACAAGCATCAATCAATTAGCACATCATCTCAGACTCTGCAGTCAGTCAACCAGGATTCAACTGTCCACACCATTATTGGGCACTTCTCAACTCTTTTCAAACTGGGCAGGGTCACTGAGCCTCAAACCTATACCAACTGGGACTTTGAAATGATGACAAATGCCCTTATGGACAAGTTCAAAGTATGGTCCACCTTGTTGCCTTATGTCCATTTACACTGCTACCTGGGGGCCTTTAAGCTCTTCACACTAGTGATGACATTGCCTTAAGATGGCTGAAATAATATGCTAAAAACACATACTGAATAAGTGATATAGGTGCTTCTCTAGAAAGGGGCAGGGGCAGATTTTGACCCTATCCCCAATAAGGGAGAAACTCAGTTATTCAGTCATTTTATCCAATGGATATGAAATGCAAAGTAGAATAGGCTAGTTTCAAGAGGAGAGCTCTGTAGGAAATGCTTAGCCTCTGGTGTCAGGGGAAGTGGTAGGAGTTGCTTCATGTTTCACTTTCTGGGTGTAGAAGCTGGGTGTCCCAATAAGCACCCTTGGGTGAAATGTTGGAGAGTCCTCCTCCTCCATTTTCTTTTTGACAGGTATGCAACTAGGACAATTCCATTCTACCATGGATGGATACAGAATCCAAACCTTGCTTCAAGTATTAAAACTTCAGTCACACAGCTAAATAAGTGCTACTTATGAGTGTAAGGGTGAACTAGATTTTGCCTTTAAGATCTTAAGCTTCCTGTGGCCTAGGTAGTCACATCACTCTTTTCTTTCTTTGGCCTCCTAAGCATATTCCCCAGGCCCATTACTGTTCATGGAAATTGAACCACGTGACCCAGAGCCTTTATGCCCCCCAGACTGCCACTAACCCTGACAGATTCCCCACTGGCTGACTCCAGTTCCAATCTTGCATACCCTTTGGATTTGCATTTCACACAACAGAGATGCGCAACAGCTGAAACATATAGGTTTTACAAAGGTCAGTTAGCCTGTGGAACTCATTATCACAAGGTAGCACCAAGATCAAGAGTTCAACAGAATCAAGAGAAGAATTAGATGTGTATTCATGTAAGGTTACAAGACTATCCAGCGCTGAAGGAGAGGATTTTATACCAAAAATAAATAAATAAATAAAAACAACCAGAAACTTCAGTTTGGAGGTGAGCCCATGTACAGATACAGAGATGAAGAAGACATATTTCATGTGGGAAAGTTGTTTCTATCCTGATTACTTCAGAGCTTCATGCACCTTCTCCTGAACTGTTGGAGACTCACCACTTTGGATATGGGATATTGGACTAGATCCACCATTGATCCACTTGGCATTGCATTTCTTATGTTCCTATTACACAATTCTACAACACTTCATATACTTTCTTCAAAATAAATTGTCTTGGACTGGGGAGTATAAAGCACCTTCACAGTGAAGTGATTAGTCCATTGTTCAACATAACCCTCCCAATAGCTAAAGACGATGCTTTCCATTTTTGTACCTGATATATTTATTATGGCTATGCTACATACTTGCCTCTTGGAGGTGGCAGAGAAATGTGTAGCACTTTCTCCTTCCCCACTCTCCAGAAGAAATAAAATTAGGTCTAAATGTAAAGTGTTTTATAGATAAAATAAATTACAAGTGAGTGTTGTGGATAGTTGCTAGGTAAATTGATTTCTGTGTACAAAATGTCTTTTCCTTGATCTGTTGATAAAATTTTAATGTTATACATGCTAGAACTGTTAAACACATCATCAGGACATGCAGAATTTATTCCTGTAACATTTTTCCTGTTTTCATTTGTTTTTAAAGTAGCATCTAGCACAATATTAGACACTTTGCACATCAGGTATGTTGGAATTGAAAAGTTTAACCATTATGAATGACCCAGTAGAGCACAATGCCTACTTTCATATATGCCCCCTCTCTGACATGGATCTTAGTTCTTTTATTAGCTGGGGGAAGGAGGGGAGAGGGATGATTAAAATTAGTATGATAGCTGAGGGGAAAAAAGTCTTAACACATTTTTTTCTTGAAACTGCTGATTAAAAAACAAATTAACTCTTTTGGAAAGTCCCAGCAGATGGAGCTTACTCAAATTTGGGAATACACATAAATACCAAGGTGTAGTGCGAACTAGTAAAGCTGTGTCAGCCTTTGGGATAGAAAGTCAAGAATACTCATGAGAGTGATGCTTTACGAGATCAGACAATAATCGAGGGGTTGAGCCACCAGATTTAAAAAAAAAAGGAGGATTGCCTTTTTTATTGTTATTGGCAATTTGGCTTAGAGGAGTACTTAAAAGTCCAAAGCAACATTAAAGCCCCATTGTGCAGTGTTGCACTTGTTCAGAGTAAAAGACAGTTGCAACTCGGAAGAGCTTAGCTGCAACGTAAGCAACATGTGGGAGAACCAGAATAGCATCGCAGTGTTATGCAGCGGGGAAGAGCAGGATAAAATGACTTGCATAAGGCAACATAGAAAGTCTGTGTTCGGACCAGGATTTGAACCAGAACACATAGGGTGTGTGTAGGTGAAACAGGGGACCTAAATTGAAGTGGTGGGTTTTAAAAAACACCGCTTCAAATTAGAGCGGATTAACACCCTGTGTTGTGCACACACCCCGCTGACTTATCTGCCTCTCTGGTGGGGAAAAGCAGGCAAGCTGCCGGTGGGTGGAGCGGTCCCTGGGGTGCTGGAGGGGGCTGGTGCTTCCTACCATGGCAGCAGTGCCCCCCCCAACACAGCACCTGCCCTCAGGCACCTGGCTCAGGCAGTCCTGGGGGGGTGCCACAGCCGCAGAGGGAAGCACCGGGCCCCACGTGCAGCTCAAGCAGGCTCCGGGAGGAGGGCGGGGAGGGATATCAGGCTTGTAGCTTTTCTTGGGTGGAGCCTGCTTTCCTGGGCTGCTGCCAGGCTGCCTGCAGGGCTTCCTGCGGAGCTGCACAAAACCTGGTGCTCTGCTCTGCGGCTGTAGGGGAAGCTAGCTAAAACTCCTTGAAGCAGTTTTAGTTTGCTGCGCCCAAGTCATTTAAGGCACATTACACCACCGAATTTCCTACGGCAGCTGGAATTACTGTGCAATATGCTGCTCACGTGTACAAACACCAACACCATTAAAGTGGTGCAAAAGCATTTAGCCCACTTTCAAGTGTTGTGCACATGCTCCCCTTGTTTTGCCTACACACATCCACAAGTAGCAAGTCAACACCATAATCGAAAGACCACTTCCTGCCTTTGCATTGAGCTTCAGTCAAAAAAGTGAACTAAACCCAAACTGATTTTATTTTGTAAGTGTAAGGCCTATAGGACCAAACTGACTCAGGATGTAAGCAAGCACAATGTGAGCAGATGATGTCAACTGTTTGCAAGTGCATGCACCTTGTATCATAATGTTAGCTTATAAAAATGAGTCATAGAGAAGAAGGCAGGTAAGGTTCTTTGGGTCAATATGATAGCTTATATTAGGCCAACCAAGTAGTTGGAAAATAGTTCTTAGCAAGCTTTCAGGTGAGGTCATCCTTCGTCGGGCATAAGCAATCTCTGCTGGAATGAATTAGTTCATTTAGCCCTTTCTTCCACTGACACAGGCTGCATCCAGATGAGTGCAGCTGCGCATTGTGTGGCACTACAGTCAAGTCTTTGGCACCACATACCACATGTTCAGCTGTTCTCCATTCTGCAAGGTGGGGGTTGACCCCTGGATATCCAAGGGTAAAAAAAAAAAAGCCAAAATAAAATGGAGTGGTGCATGTGGGGACAGCAAAACCAGAGCCATGCTCCAGCAGCTGGCCCACTGCAGGATCGCCACTGCTGAAGCTCCAGGTGCCTCCCAGGACCCCCGGAGTAACTTGCCGTGAACCAGTGAGTGTGTGGCAGAGGCGTTGCCTGGGGACACGTAGCAGCAGCCCAAGGTATCTTGCCGCTAACTGTCCCCGGGGAATCAAATGTCCACGTTTGTGTGGACACAGCCACACCGTCCAGTTCTTTACCCAAGCTGGATTTAAATTGATCTTGCTTCTACCTTAGCCTTTGGCATGACTATTAAACAGGCTAGTAGATTTTATTGCCATAAGGATTACCTGGGATTCACGCAGCATTTTCCTTATCTCTTCTCATTACTCCCAGTGTAAAACCTAGTAACACCTCTCTCACCTTGGTGGTTGTTCCAGTAAGATGTGTATACTCTGTTATGTTCCTCAGTAGGGGATCACTTCCCCAAGCTTTTCTTCTTTCAAGCCTGAATCATAAGTCAATTTTTCCAATGTATTCTACCTTGGCCTTCCCAGACAGAAAAGTCAAAGTACCTCTCATTCAGAACTTATGAAATATGTGAAAGCAACAGCCAGTTAGGAGTCTACAATGACTCTATATTAGACAAGAAAATGGATGGCTGACAGGTGACCTGGTTGGGTCACAAAAAAGCTTTGAGAGGCATGTTCCAAAGCCCCTGAAATAAGTGTGAGTTTTTTTTCCCGTGACTTCAGGAGGACTTACGTGGAAACATGGAGTTTGGACTGCAAAGAAAGGACAGAAACACATTAGTTTAGGGACAGAAGAAAGACTCTCCTTGTTGGATCAGGAAGTAAAAAAGTGCGAGAAGACAAATTGGAAAAAAGGAATGAAAAAAGGACCAGAAGGCTGATGAAATTAAGGACGTAAAAGATCTATTTTTATTCAGATGCGTTGTCTACCACTCAGGGGCGGTGCGGGACTGGTCTGGTGCCTACGGTTTATTCTCGAAAGCTTTATGCAGTCTTGTTTTAAATGACTCACGCAATGGGGCTTTCACCACTTCCCTTGCTCAATTTAATCACGTTATTCTTAATTATACTTCCTTGGACCACTCGAAACAATTCCTCTCCCTTCTTGCTATTTGCATCCTTCAAATGCCCTTGGCTGTGCATTGTGTTCTCTTTTTGTCCCTGGGTACTTGTTTATTTAAGCTAAACATATTAAGCTCTTTATATCTGATACTATCTTAAAATAATGTCTGAATATATGAGGGTGGGGGGAGGGTAGACGAAGATAAACTCAAGAATTGTTTCATTCAGAGAACAAGGTTAAAACTATATTTCTGGCTGAGTATCCTATTTTATTAACAGTGCTTAATTGATCATGGTGGAAAGGCTGTTATAGTCAAGTGGAGGAGGGTGTTACCTTCCAGAGCATTTTCCAGCAAATTTACTTAATTGTTTCTGTTTACTGCTTGCCCATTAGTGCTCTATCACGCATTAAAGGCAATGGGCAAGATTAATAACAGCCTACTCACCCCCAAAATATCAGAGCCACTTTATGTATTTATGGCCAGTGACTCATTAAGTTTAAATGGGTGTAAGCTATAATTTTCATCACATTCCTGTCTTTTAAAAAATTGTAAAATTCAATGAAACACTAATGCTTTAATCATTTATAGGAACAGAGAACAGAATCAGGAAGGATCAGGCTTTCCCAGTGGCCACCGAGCTCAGTAGTCACAAGAAATGATGGATTCTGGGTTTTATTAACCAATACTAAAACAGTGACAAATGAACAGAGTTAGCATTGCTATTGCATTTCCAATTTAAAGATCTCAAAGCGCTGTACAAAGGCAAGTGAGCAATGGGTAGCGGTATGAAGTGATGCATTAGCGTTTTCTGAGCTGTGGTGGGAATCCTCACAGATGACACAAAAACATGTATGGTATGCTCTGGAAAATGTACAAACTTGCAAACTTAAGGTGGGAAACAAATTGGGAATAGAAAATAATTATGCAAGAGCATTTAATAGGAAAATATGGGTAGGAGTCCAAGGCTTTAAGAATTCTTTTGCCTTCTGCTGGACTTCTCATTTGGGGCACGATAGGTTTTTAGACCCTTGATATTTTCTGCTCCAGGTTTCAAGCTTCATATGGGCTCTCTTTATGAGTCTTATTGTGTGCAGAGGCTCAGAGAAAATGTTTCTATGGGCACTTGAAGACCCTTAATATCTATTACATGATTGCCTGCAACTGTAGAAGAGTGGATTTGGTGACTCATGTAGTGCCCACAGTCCTTAGAGTCCCTATATGTTCATGAATAATTTCATTCCTATATAAGAAATATTCTGTATCTTCTGTTATTCCTGGTTAGCAAGAGAGGAAAGTTGGCAAAGTCTTCCCCTTTTCACCACCATGTTAAGCCAAGGGAAAAATGCAGCAGAGGCTGACACTTTGGTCTGAATGCCATTATCCTTTGTGTGCCTAACAGCATTTTTCCAGCTCTATCTGTCCTGCATGACTAATAGTCACAACCTGTCTGTAAGTATAAAAAGTGCTGCTTATGTGGTTGGAAACCTGCCATTTCAGCACTGAAGGGGTTAAATAATTTTGCCACCAGCAGGGGGACTGCATTATCCTTTCAAATCCATACCTGATCTCAACTGGAGATGGGCTTGACCAAGCTTGCTTTTCCTTAAGGTTTTAAACACCTGAACATGTTGGGGTGGCTGGATTTTGGTTCAGCCTTTCTTAAACAGGTTCTTTTGGAAATCTTTTGGATCCCATTTCAGAAAATTTGTAAAATATCTTGGAATGGGTCTTAAATCCTAAAAGATGATGGTGACTCTGCTACAGTATATTCACAAGGATCTTGAAGAGTATTGTTGAAACGGGAATCTTTCATGTGCATCACCGCAAAGATCAATTTAGCATGGTGCTTGGAAGAATCATCGAACTGAAGCATGTAATTTAATTGTTGCTTCAACAGGTATGGGTGTTTTACAGTAAAAGCAGAATGGGGATTGTTTGGTGCCCTACACAGGCCATGTAAAGATTAGGTTTGGTTTTCTTTCCATTCTCTCACTATCACATCCAGAGAAGAAACTCAAAATCCTCATCCTTCCTGCTCTCTCTTTTGCCATAAACAACTCACTGGGCATGTCTGAAGTTAATGTGCCTGTGTTTAAGGCACGCTAAGGGGATTTAGATGCATGTCTACCTGTAGATATGCTAATGACATGACTGTCATTCACATACCCAAACAAGTATTCTGATTTGGATGACACCAGTCTAAATCCAGGGGAACGTTATCAATTCTGAATTCAGCGTTTGAGGTCCCATATCCATTAATATGGCTACAGAGGTTGAAAGGTTCAACTGTTTGCTTAATCTGACAAAGCATTCAGCACAAAAAGCACAACTCAAGACCAATTAATTCATCTCTTCTTTCCTTCCCCTATCAGCATTGTATCCCTGTCCTTAATTTGAGACCACACAATATATTTTTGCACAGTGAAAGCTGCAGGTTCCTATGTATTATCTGTTTAAGTCTGATAAGATGCTCGTTCTGCACATATTTCATCTTTATCTGAAGATGCCTAGTGCCTCTCATTTTTTCTTTCTTTTTAATGACTTTATTTTCTGCTTTGTTTTCTTCCTTGGTCTCTTTCTCAGTTGCAGGATCTTTGGGGCCGTGTAGTCTTTTGAAGCCCCACTGATTAAAACACACACCTATAGGGAGGTAAGGAGGCAGTCTAAAATTATTTTTACCTTTATTTTTCTCAGGATCTTCATTGCATATGTTTTATGCCATAAATAATGCAGATGGGAGAAATGGTAATAAAATCATAATTTCTTTTAGGGTTCCAACACTTGTCAAAGACAATATTTCCAATGACTTTACCAAGGATTAGAAAAAATTAAGGATGAAACACGTTTCTTCCTGTTCTTGAACTCATTCCAGGTGCTCAGATATGGAATCCATTTTTGCAAACTGCTTCGTACTTGAGGGTAGGATAAGAGCAGGGTGGAACAGGATCACATCAAGGCATTTCAGTCCACTTAGGCACCTACAGTGTAGAACAGAATCTGGTCCTACATACATACGGAGTTTTGTTAACACGATCTCAGCAGTATGAGATGGAGAAAACCTCTTACCTCCACCATCCCATCTCCAGGAGGAGTAAAGGACTGTTTCCTGCAGGGCACTGGCTATTTTAAAATGTCTGAAGTGAAGAGATAGTGCAGTTGGGGGAGGAAAAAGAAAGGTGGGAAGTGACTGTGGTGGGTTGGCAGAGGGGTATGTACGTAGAGTATATTATGAATCCTATGGCCAGTATTAAGAGTCTGTAAAATAAGTCATATCACCTTTAAAATTGCTTGTGCGACTTTAGTGTCATATCATTAAAGAGGTTTGTTTCCTTGGGAATGCAGACCTTCAGGCGTTCACTTCTTTGGACACACACATCTGAACTCGGCCTTGTAGACTCAGTATCTAGACAGATTTTTATAATGAAAATTGAGATTTTACAAATGCGAGGAAGTGGTCAGTAAAGCTAAGCTAAGCTAAGTGGTCAGTAGTCGTGCATCTACAGATGCAACATAAGCAGGTCCAAGGAGGTGATCCTCCCCCTCTATGCGGCGCTGGTCAGGCCGCAGCTGGAGGACTGCGTCCAGTTCTGGACGCCGCACTTCAGGAGAGATGTGGACAACATGGAGAGGGTCCAGAGGAGGCCACCCGCATGGTCAAGGGACAGTGGGTCAGGCCCTACAAAGAGAAGCTAAAGGGCATGAACCTGTACAGCCTCCACAAGGGAAGGCTGAGAGGGGACCTGGTGGCTGTTTGCAAATTCACCAGGGGGGACCAGCGGGAATTGGGGGAGGCTCTGTTTCCCCGGGCCCCACCTGGGGTTCCTAGGAATAACAGCAGCAGATTGTTAGAGAGCATGTTCAGGCTGGACATCAGGAGACATTCCTGTACAGTTAGGGCTGTCAGGCTCTGCAATAGGCTCCCAGGGGAGGTGGTGCTTTCCCCTACTTAGGGGGGCTTCAAGAGGAGGCTGGACAGATATTTGGCTGGGGTGCTATGATCCCGGCACCTGTTCCTGCCTGGAGCAGGGGGTCGGACCTGATGATCTGTTTAGGTCCCTTCCCACCCTAAGTACTATGATACTGTGATCCTAAAGCATTTTAAAGAGCTAGGCTTTACTAAAGTACCAAGTACTGTAAGAACCACAATACAGTTGCAAGAGTTAGTTATGAGTGTGTGTGTTAAGTTTTCTACGGCTAGCCCAAAATACAGCCAGAAAGCCAGATTTCAGAAGATGGGTGTTAAATGCAATTCTGAATAATCATTTCCTTGAATATGTCTCAAATGAGACACCCCCAGAAATGATACAACCAAAACCACTCAACACATTTAAACCATAATGCTCATTGTTCACTCTTCACAATATGCCCTGCACAAAATTTCAGTAACATATTTGAGAGACTTTAGAGAATAGAGAACCACTATATTTATTAAAAAAAAAAAAGACTGATAGAGTGATGCTGGTTCTGACTTACATACATATCCAGTTTCTTTGCATGGTAATTTAGCACTGCACATTGTTTGTTTTGACTATTGATAACATTTCTGGAAGTAAAGATTTGGGTTTCCTTCCAGACCATATTTATTTATTTATTTTTAAAATACACTTATTTGTTTATCCTTTTTCTAAAACGTAAGGCCACTGCTGACGATGTCCAGAGCAGAAGGATCCAAGAGAAATTGATTTTTTTTTCTTTTTCATGACTATTAAATTGGTTAAAGTGTGCACCACTTGCATGAGCCAAAGAGTTGATGCCGGTTACATTTTAATAAATGTACTCCTTGACCGATCAATACATTCCTGGGGAAAAAAAGTGCTGCTCCATCATATGTTAATGGGAAGAAAATCTTTTTACTATAGTCAGTCATCATGACAAACAAGAATATGAAAAGTGTTAATGAAATGACCAGCTGTCTATAAAATGAAAGACTTGCAAGACATTCTCCTTTCTTTGTTTAATTCAATGAAACAAAATGGAAAATTACACTGGAGCTTGTTGAGCAGTCAGTAACGTTAACAGTTAGAAATCAGCTGCTATAATGAAAGACTAAGCATAAATATATGCAGCTATGAGCTAGCACATTGCACTCACTGCATTTTGTTGGTATTAAGAGCATACCTTAATACACACAGGGTGCATGTACACATGCATTTTAATGTGAAGCAGTAAACTCCAGAGCAATAAGCTGTTTGCACGAATGGCCAGGACCACAGCACACTGAGCCAAGTTGAAGCAGCCCCAGCTGGCACTGGACTTTTGGGGTCAGCCTGCCAGCCCAGGGCTGCTCTCCCTAGCTCAACATGCTGCAGAGGGGCTGGCAGGGGAACAAGAATGCTCCAGTATGGGGCTAGCCAAATGGTGCAGCATCTACATGTTCACTGCTGTGGAGTATAAAAAACTCAGCAGCAGAATTGTACTTGTATTTATAAGTACTGTCCTGCCACAGAGTATATTAATTTATTCCAGTTTAATAGGAGTGACGTTTACTGCACAGCTAATTGGTCTACTGTATGGTAAACATCTCATGGTTTACCATACATGTTTACTATATGGTAAACATCTCATCCCATGGGTGCATCTATACATGCAATGAATGCAAAACAATAAAGTCTAAAACAGTTTGAGCCAGAGTAAACTAATTCTGGATGAAGTGTCTACACAGACACCCAGGACAGCGGCAATTTGAGCACACGAGTGGTGAAAGTACAGAGCCTTGCACCTAGACAGCAGACAGGAATTTGGCCCCCTGCTGGCTGGTCTGACTGGGTAGAAATTGTGCTCATGCTAAGTGTCTACATGTGTGTTTAACCAGTTAACAATCCCACTATAGGATAGTACTGTCCCGGACAGTACTACCTTACGGCAGTGTTAATTTGTTTACCGTAGCCCAATAGTGTTGCACATGTAGATGGTGACACTTTAGTTCACAGCTAATCATTCTACTCCACAGTTAAGCACATGTGAAAACACAGCCACAGAAGCGTTAATTAGGATATGAGCCAGATTATGATATCTTTACTCACTTTGAGCGTTTCTACACATGCATTTAAACATGACTAAATTTAACATTCATTAAGCAATTTTTGTCAGGTGTCTACATGTGCAAGAACTTGGTACTAAAGTTAGCACACCTGCCCCTGCAGCCCTACCATGTGCCCCTGATGGCTGGGCAGACGCAGCACTAAAGTTACTGCTAGGTCACATCTACCTGTGGGCTAATGTGCTTTAACTAATTGCACCTAAATTTGATACCTGCATTTGCAAGTATCAAATTTAGGCATGGTTAGCCTAATTTCCCCATTTTAATATACATTAAAGGTTCTCATGTGTAGACACATGCCTATAATGCACATTATATTAGGCTAATGTGCATTAACACGTCTCGCGTAGATGCGCCCTTTATATATTGCCTCATACTAGTAGTCCTAATAAAATCAGTGGAACTACTTCTGGTCTAAGATGCAGTTGGATATGTAGCGTATGCTGGCTTAACTGTAGCAGAGTCTAGAGTTTGATTTAATAGATTCATAGATTTTAACACCAATGCCACCATTATAGCATCCAGTCCATTTAGGTTACTACTCACCCAATTTTGTCCTTTTGTTGAGACTGGTGAACTGCACTAACCATTAACCTGTGGAGTCTGGCCTTCAGGTTTTTTATTAGTTATGCAAAGCAACACAACTCCAACAATGAAAGGGGACCTGATTTTGTAGTTCTGCAATTAAGAAGCATTAAATCTCTGCTGTAAGCCTGACAAAATAAGGGCTTGATCCCAGGATTCCCACAGCCATGGCAAGTGCAGTAATTAGTGACTCTTAAGACTACTCTCCCACTCTGCTTCTGACCAGATAAATCAGCTTTTTCCAGTAAGAAACCCATGTTTTGTTGGACAGTTCTTGACCAGTTTGAATGGCACCACACTTCTCTGGATCCAGGCCCACATCGAAAGTTGCTGCCTTCCTTCATTTTTCTAATCTAGAGAGAACATAAGCAATTTGTCCCCATATTTTGAATTTCTGGGGGGGTCAACCTTTTCAACAGGCATGCCACAAATTAACTCCTCACTCTCTTGGAGTACCACTCTGGTCTTTTTCTCCTGCCCAATCTTTTGCTCTGCTTTCTGCTCCCTATCCAATCTGCTGCTCTTCTTTCTGCCTCATACTCCCTGCATGATGCTCTGCTCTCTGCTCCCTACCCTAACTACCACTGTGCTGCCTGCCCTTTGCCTGGTCTGTCACATCTGTCACAGTCGGTGTTACTTGCAGCGTTCTTGTTTTAAACTGCAGGTCTCCCAAACTTGGCCCTGAAGAGGGTTAACATTCCTCTCTTCATTTTTCCATTCCCCAGTCAGCTTGGCTTTCCTGTCTCTGTTCTTCATTCCCTCCATACACTCATCTCATGCTGACCCTTTTTTGTGCCCTTTCACACAAACGTGCTACCATTGGTAAGAGAGCCTTCTCCCCTGCAGCTACTGCCATCTGTAATGGCCTTCTTAGACGCTGCAATCTTTTTTGAAGACACATCTCATAATAGATCTTGTCTTGACTGTCTGTGCCTAGTAGTTACTCTTTGCCTCTCTTAGTATGATATTTAACTATGTAAAGGGGAACTAAGTTCTGAGAGAGACTTCATAGGAAGATGTTAACCAATGGAAATTGGAAAAAAGGGCATTCAAATGGCCAAAAAGACCATCCTCTTAATACACTATATAAGGAGCTGTATACGGTTTTTGAATTTTCTTCTGGAGTCCAGGCATCTAAAAGTTAAGTATTGTTGCAGTGCTCAACATTTCAATGCCTTATCCTTTATTTATTTATTTTTTGGCGGGGTAGAGGGTTGGGTTTTTTTGGATCTGGGCCTTTGCTATTGCTATGGCTATTGATTTTACATGGTAGGTGCTCGGTTATTACAGTGGTGGGCAACAGCATAAAAATTGGAGCTAGATAAGATACAAGACTCTTGCATTTCCTCCAGATACTACAATGATCAAACCCTACATTGTATAAATCCTGATATACTCTTTCCCTGATATGATAATGAATTGTCATGTCTGGAAGCCAATCTAGGGGTCCTGGGAAGCAGAATCCGAGGACAGAAGGAAAAGGCTGTGCTAGGCAGCACACCAGATGGATTTTGGGAGATCTACCTGCTGAAACTAAGGTAAAAGGAGCCTACCTCATGGATCTTTACAGAGTGTGTTATGAAAACTCAAGTCCTTTCTTTCCTATCAATTTGTCTTAAGTTAAAGCTATTATTGTATAGTAATTCCAGACATATGCCCCCAAAAGAGCATAGCCTTTAATCTCTAAAAAGGCAGTAAATAAAGTCTCTACTGACTCAAATTCTCAGTGAGGCTCTGGCCAGTGAGACTTACACAAGGGCAACCTGTTCCACTGTCCATATTACAAAAAGAGCAGGTGAACATAAAAGATGAAGCAGCCTAAGGATTGGCAGATGCAAATTGTTCAGGGTGCTAGGGACAACCTCCATATACCCATGAGATAGGAATGTTATCAGCCATACATTTGTATCAAGGCCTCTCCACTCTCACATGATCCATGAACTATCTGGCTCAAAGAAGAGTATTTAATCCAAAATAGACTAGTATCAACAAGAGACAATAAGGGATACCCATTACCAGTCACAGGTGATTAGCCTTAATTTCTTCTTTGGGTGGATAATCGATAGCTCCATTCACCAAATAGTTTGACAGGCAGTATCTCTACTTCCTCCAAGAGAGGGAAATAGAGTCAAAATTAAAAAACAAAATCTGTTAAATCCTGGAATAATGTTTTATAAACATTCATATGGAGTGTCACAGTGCCACTTTATATATCTCAGCAAGTGGAAGGTGTCAGTCATTGAGATTCTCTTACATCTTGCAAAATGGAGAGTGGGAAAGAAATGGGAAAATTATGTAGGAATGTTGTATACTAAGTCTATTCCATCTTGCTAGAAAAATCTTTTCTTTCCTTATATATTTCTAGCTAAACAGGTTAGGCCTGGGAGTCAGCAACTTTTAGAGTGTCAGGCCACCACTTGTGACCTGGCCTCCAATTTCCACATGCCATCTCTGCAGCACCCAAGTTATCTGCTGCCTTGTCCACCAGGTTTTGTCCATTCCAATCCCCAGTGGTAGTGGGAAGTGATGAGTTCACTGGCATAAGGACAAGAGGCAGCAGCAGGAAGGGCTCCAGAGGGGAGGGACATGGAGGAGATAAGCAGCACGATGCTGAGAAGAGAAGGGGGCCAATTGATGTGCTGCTGATGTCCTATTTGGCCACGGGTGGGATCAGTCTTTCATGGGCCACATCTGGCCTACAAACAATAGACTGACAACTATGGATTGGACCCTGGATTAGGCAATTTTAGACAATTAGTTTGGTCCAAAAGGAATCTTATGAGATTCAACAAGGACAAGTGCAGAATCCTTCACTTAGGACGAAACAATCCCATGCAATGGTACAGGCTGGGAGCTGACTGGCTGGGCAGCAGCTCTGCAGAAAAGGACCTGGGGGTGACAGTGGACAATAAACTGAAGATGAGCCAGCAGTGTGTCCTAGTTGTCAAGAAGGCTAATGGCATCCTGGGCTGCATCGGTAAGTGTATTGACAGGAGGTCAAGGGAAGTGTTTCTTCCCCACTATTCAGCACTGCAGAGGCCACATCTGGAGTACTGTGTCCAGTTTTGGGCCCCCTACAGAAAGGATGTGGACAAATTGGAAACAGCCCAGCAGAGGGCGGCAAAAATGGTGAGTGAGCTGGGGGACATGACTCGTGAGGAAAGACTGAGGGAACTGGCCTTATTTAACCTAGAGAAGGGAAGACTGAGGGGGGATTTAATAGTAGCCTTCAACTACCTGAAGGGGAGCTCAAAAAAAGGATGTAGCTGGACTGTTCATAGTGGTGGCTGATGACAGCACAAGGAGCAACAGTCTCAAAGTGCAGCAAGGGCTAGTTATATTAGGTGTTAGGAAGAATTTTCTTACTAGGAAGGCAGTGAAGCACTGGACTAGGTTACCCAGAGAGGTGGTAGAAGCTGCGTCCTTGGAAGTTTTTAAGACCTGGCTACACACAGCCATGGCTGGGCTGATCATGGGCTGGTCCTGCCTTGATAAGGGGGTTGGGGTAAATGTGACCTCCTGAGGTTCCTTGCAACCCTCATTTTCTATGATTCTTTCTATGAATATTCTCCTTTTTCTAATTCTGTTACAATAAGAAACCAGGGCCATTTTTACATCCAAAGAATTCAGCCTTGCTTTGTGTATGTGGCTAAGGAAAAACACTGCAGCAGCTTTTTTGATAGTCAGTAAGAAACTTAGTAAGCCCTCTTGGAAAGAATATGAAATGGGGATAAAGCACATCTTTGCTTTAAGGAAAAAAAAAGTTAAACTTTGGGTTAGATACTAGGCCCCTTACTCTTCTAGAATACATTTGGGCTACAAAATTTTAACCGATACGTGAAATAAGAAGCACTTTCTCAATAGCTCAAAAAATATCTGATTGGTTATGGCACAACTACGTTAGGGTCACTGATGGCATAGATGCGCCAACTGGGATATACGTGCTGATCAGCCCATTCCAGAACCTCGTTACTATTTTCTGCATGAATAGTGGAGGTGGACAAAAACAGGGTGTGCTTATTATGGGGAATACTACTATTTTGATTTTCTTCCTGTCCTAAAAGGGAAAAAAAAAAGGGTTTGTTTTTTTTCCTATAATATGATTCAGAATGAAAGCTGGCAACTTTTTTTTTTTTAATTATCTGTGGAAACAAACTTGGATTTTCTTTTTCTTTTCTTTGATTTTCTGAAAAAATACCATACCCACCCATGCCCCAAAAGCCAGAACTGAGCATTTTCCTCAGATTTTTTAGGGATTCCTGCGATGATCCCCTACAACACATACATCCAAGACCCTCCCTCCAGCTACTCCAAGAAAGTCAAGGTCATTCTAAACTATGGGTAGAGATGCCGTGAAGCACTCTGGTTTTCAGACTCCCAGGTACATACCCCCATGTGACCAACTTCAATCTCTGGGCTCTTAAGGCTTTTGAGTTCCTGGCCACAGAACCAGGAGGTTGTACATTGTGAATCCCTGCACAACCCAGAATACACGACGAGTCTGTTTTTCCTGCTGTAGCACTGAGAAAGGAGACGTGGTAAATCGTGGGCTCCTAAACCTTCCAGGTTCATAGTTCCATGACAGGGAACACAGAAGCACAGAGAGCCCCAGCTCATCTCTCATCACTGCAGCCTGGCAGACTTGAGAGACCTGGTGTCCTCAACTCCTACAACACTGATATGGCTGGCCGGCCACCTAGGGTCTACAGCCAAGGATGTAAAAGGAAAAAAAATGGATGAATTGCACCTCAGTAGGACCTTAATACCAGAGTGGTTGAAATCAGAGGGCGTTTATACATGTGCTCCAGGAGTGTGTGTGGTGGGGGGAGCTTTAATTAGAGTGGCTTCAAGGGCCGCTCTAATTAAAGCACCTGGAGTGTCCTGTGTATTAGCATATCGTGGCCCTCTAGCGGCTCCAAGGGCCGCTCTAATTAAAGCACTTGGACCGTCCTATGTATTAGCATATCATGGCCCTCTAGGGGCTCCAAGGGCTGCTCTAATTAAAGCGCCTGGATTGTTTTGTTTATTAGCATATTGTGGCCCTCTAGGGGCTCCAAGCCACTCTAATTAAAGCATTCTTGTATCTCATGTATTAAAAATGGCAGCAGGGTCACTTTAACTAAAGCTCATTCAACAAGCTTTACTTAAAGTGCCCCCACCACCATTTTTAAGCATGGAGATACCGGCGTACAAGATGCTGGAGTCTGCTGGAGCATGGTAATCGCCACGCTTCAGCCGACTTGAATTATTGAGCCTGCTCCAGTGCACTGTAATTAGAGAACTTCGGAGCAGCCTTGTTGCTTGTGTCTAGGTGCCCGGAGAGAGCAGTAGAGAGGAAGAGATGTGTCTCATCCTGAAATGGTGGCATCACAGCTATTAACTGGGATGAAACTCCGAAAAATCAGCACCAAAAACCAAGGCTGCTTCCATTTGAGCTAAAAAACATTTTGCAGCTGTAAAAAATGAGTCATACCACTGGAGGGAGACATGATGAGATGCATTTCACCAGAGTACTGAAGATGAAAGGTAAGTGCCCACCCACCACCCCACCAAAATCCTTGCAATGCCTTTCCATTCTGCAATGTGTGCAGCTGACTGAATATATTTCATTGCTTCACTTAATATGCTAAACTGCATCATGCTGTTGTGCATTGCTGAAAAAGCTACAACATTGCACCTCAGAGCTACTGTCATTTTGATTTTATGCACATAGATTCTGTTATATATCTTACCTAATTTGCCTAGAAGCAAGGATTTCTTAGAGTGATATCTTTTATTGGACCAGTTGTATAGTTGGAATAGAGTTAGACAAGCTTTCGAATGCAAGGCATTCTTCTTCAGGTCTGAGCACTACAAGCCAAGCAAAGCACAGTTGTAGGATGGGGGAGAGAAGTAGCCAGGAGTAGCAGACAAACAATTAGCCAAAGAAAAGAAGCTGATTACTGGAAGATCAAAGCACATTCAAAAAGGAAGAGGGCCATTCTCACCTTTCATGTGTGGAAAGAATTCAGAAGTCAGGTAGATAATAATGTGCCATAAAACCAATATCCCTGTTAAATCCTTGGCTGCTAGAGATCAGCCAGGTTGAGAATATTTTGTTCCCAAGTTCATTTAATTTGCTTAGTTATTATTAGCAGAAGTGCTCAAAATGTTTCATTCATTTATTTTAAAGTATTCATTTTGTCTTCTTTTGTTTTGGGCAAAATAGAAATGTCTGCAGGATGTTTCACCTAAATCAGACAGGTATGGGCTAGGCATGTGTGTGTAGGGGAGGAGGATTATTTCTTTTGTAGCACAGAGTGGACCCTGGGTCTTATAGGCATATAATAATTGCCTGCTTTCCTGGCAATACAGAAGCAGGGCTTAGGCAATGTCCTCATTTCCCGTGCTTTTACCTATGATGTGCTATGGGGTGTTGGTGATGATTTGGCTATTGTGCCAGGCCTGTGAGACTTTGAACTGGGATTTTGGCAATTCTTTGGATAAATGATGGCTTGTGAATGCAGTGGACTAGACTTGATGTCCCAAAAGGCCCTTTCCAGTCATACATTGCTAACATTTTGATTAAAACCAAATCATTTTGGTTCTTGGTTAAAATGCTCAACCCCCCTTTGCAGGAAAACAAAAAAAATGCTCATTTTGGATTTTAATTAAATCCACCAAACGTTTTGAAAAGCACGTTTTGTTTTCCTCCAACATTTTCAAAAGACCACACACAGTCAACATCTCAGAAAGCTCAAATCTCAGGGTTTATACATTTCCCTGGGTAAAAGAAGGTGAAGAAATGCTAAACGAGACCTACAGGGAAATGCTCTGTTCAGCTAGCTAGAGCATTTTACCCACCTGCCCTCTTGTTTACTTACCTGTAGATAGTGCATCAAATCTGTCCTGCAGCTTTTATGCATCTTGTAATAAGTATTTTATCTGATACATACTTTATCCTGTGGTATATATAAATTCAACTGTATAAATAAGTTAAATCCTATTTTTGAAAGATGCATTTATTTACATCTATTCTTTTACAGCGCATCACTGGAAAGTATTTCATTTGATTTGGGAAGGAGAGAGCAGCCTGACTGCAAAAAACAGAATTAACACACAGTAGTGCTCCCATAAAAAAGCTATCTTTCTTTGCAAATACTTGTGCATTTGTGGAAGTGTTCCATGCAGCCAGGAAATGTCACTGCAGATGAATTTTAAATAAAGTGTTCATATTTCTTTGGGGACCTTCAGATCAGAAAAAGAAATGGAATATTTACAATTTGGTGCATAATTCATTTTCTATGAGTAACTTCCAATTTCCCCCCCACCCCCCAATCTGTATAGTACTTGCATCCTGAGACAAAAACAGGGATAAATAACTGAGAAATAAAGAAAAGGGGTTAAACAGTATCATCGTCATCATTATCGTTACTATTGCTCTTGTTATTATTGGAAGGGGAGAACAGAGAGAAATTTCTGGCAGATGTGTTTTAATCTTTTCTTACTTACATTTTTCTTTCACTAAGAAATGAGCCTGGATCAAATTGTGGCATCTCATTTCCCCAAACTTTGGAAGAGTTCAGAAAAAAAGAGACAGACAGAGCGAGCGAGAGATCTAAATTTTGCAGCTGTGCTGTCTGGGTCAACCTCAGATGTGCAGAAAATGGGTCTAGGTTTGATCTTTCACTTTTCATCAGTGAAGTTACTGAAGATTTGTACTGTTTTAAATAAGAAATTGATTTGGCCCCATGTCAGCATTCCCCGCACACCAACGGAGTTAGGGACTGTCTTTGTACAATTTGTTTGTAGAATGCTTAATAAAATAATCCGTGTTCAGGGACCTCATAAACTACTGCAATGATAATGGCAGCAATAATTAATTACTTTGATATTTATACAGTGCTTTAAGATGAAAGATGAAAGGGGAAGTGCAAAATACTGATGTATTTTACATTTCCCTCTGTGGGGGGAGGAGGAAAAAAATGTAGCAAAGGTCGTCTCATCTCACCACTAACCTGAAAAGCAGTAGATAAAAAGTTCCAGACTGATTTCATGCCTGTCATAGCCCCTATATCACTCTGCATTTATGGAATATTTCAAAGTTGCATTCATTTCTATCTCAGTCAGATCAGAGAGAGGACTTTAGCAGTTGATAACGGAATGAGGCTGCCAGGTTCCTTATAAAAGAGGAAATGGCAGGAGCACATTTAACCTATTTTGAACAAATTGCATTGGCTGACAGTCAAATATCATATTGATTTTAACACTGCTCTCCTTATAATTTGCTGCATGGTCCCAGTCCAGCACATCTCTCTGACCTTCTTATAACCTGAGTTCTAGGCCATTTTTTTGTAGATTTACTGAAGCACGGTCCTTGCTTGTCCTAAGACTGCAGTATCTTCTTCTGCCTACAGATACACCACCTTATAGGCATCTGGTTCCACTAGCCTTTCTTTGGTTTTGACTTTAAATCTAGATATAAATTATCGGGAGGCCAATGTGCCTTTCAGATGTAACGTCTTACCCCAGGTACAACTGACTTTGGTGCTGTGGGTGAGTTGCACCATATCCAGACACAACTGCTTCTTTCATGGCAATTGCATTGTAGGCATTATTATGCTGCTTAGCTACTGGGAGTCAGTAATAGTCTGTGAGAGAAGTGGGCACTGATCTGTATATCCCTGGAGTTTGCACCACGATAATTTTACTCTTTTTTTTTTTTTTCTCCCAGGGTGACTTTAAAATGGGTTGCTGGATGTTACATCAGTGAAGAAGTCCCTGCCCCCTTTTTACATGTATGTAAGAATGCACTAAAGTCATGTAAGCACATCATGTGCCCAGTTCCTTAATATCTGAGGCCTTACTGAGTACTTGAAAATCTAGAGCCAGGAAATTATGCCAATTTATAACAGTTACAATATAGCCTGTACTCCTGCCATATCACTGGGTGCATCTACACATGCTCTACATGTGATTAAATAAATTACAACACACTTTGTGCTGGAGTTTATTGCTCCTGAGTGCAATGTTTCCATGTGCTCCCAGGACCGCAGCACCTTGAGCCAGGTTAGAGGAGCCCCAACTGGCAGGGGGGTCAGCCTCCAAGCCCCGGGTTGCTCTGGTGACTCGACATCCTGCGCAGGGGCTGGCTACAACACAAGGGTGCTATAATGTGGGGCAGGCCCCTGCGCTGAAGCATCCTTATGCCCCATCAGCCCCATTTGCATCTACATGTGCACTGCTAAAAAATATGTTTAAAAGTACTAACCAACAGTGGAATTTATTAGGGACGTAATCATTTAGACTTTACTGAGGAGCGAATTAGGCAACTCCACAAAAAAAGTCTCATGTAGATGCACCCACTATGTTGTACAGAATAGTCCTGTATGACCAGGAGGATTTACCTGTTAGCCTTACAAGTCTTTTGCTGCTTTAAATTCTTCATAGTTTCATAGTTTCATAGTTAGTAGGGTCAGAAGGGACCTGAGCAGATCATTAAGTCCGACCCCCTGCCATGGCAGGAAATAGTACTGGGGTCAAATGACAGCAGCAAGGTAATTGTCAAGCCTTGTCTTAAAGACCCCCAGGGCAGGAGCCAGCACCACTTAACTTGGAACTTGGTTCCAGATCCTAGCTGCCCTGACCATGAAGTCGCCTCCTGATATCTAGTCTGAATCTCCCCTCTGCCAGCTTGTGACCGCTATTCCTGGTCACTCCTGGC
>NW_017728909.1:17192985-17199540 GCF_001723895.1 Crocodylus porosus | reverse complement strand
AAGGCCTTCCGAAAGTCCAGGAAGACAATGTCCACTGCTACCCCTGCATCTAAGGATTTGGTGACCTGGTCGTAGAAGGCCACCAGGTTGGTCTGACAGGACCTGCCTCTAATGAACCCGTGTTGGTTGCCCCTAAGCATAATCTCCCCTGCTGGCCCCTCATGGACATGTGCCAGAATAATTTTCTCAAAAAGCTTCCCCAGGATCAAGGTAAGACTAACTGGTCTATAGTTCCCAGGGTCCTCCTTCCTCCCTTTTTTAAAGATGGGAACCACATTGGCCCTCTTCCAGTCCTCTGGCACCACACCAGAGCACCATGAGTGCTCGTACAGCCGTGACAGGGGTCCTGCAATGACCTCAGCTAATTCCCTCAGCACTTGGGGTTGGAGATTGTCTGGACCAGCTGATTTAAATACATTCAGTCCCTCTAGAAGTTCCCTGACTAGAGCCTCCCTGACCCTTGGCCTAGGTTCGCCTAGGAGCCCCTTCCTTTCTATAATAACAGTTTGCCTGAAAATTGTTGGATACTGATAATCTGAAGCATTAACTCATATTTATCAGTGGTAATACTATAATTTGGGGAAAAAGCTAGGAGCTCCACTGACATTCACAACAGTGCATGTTACGTGTTTCTATTCACAAAGTTACCGTACTAGTTCACACGTTCTGGCTGATCAGGAAGAGCAGATTTAGTGGGGGATGAAATCCAGTACGAATCACAGTTTTGAGGTATGTCCATAATCACCATTTTCCTAAGGAAAGGGTTTAAGTCAAAGAGAGTGTTTTCAGTAGCTACTACGGTGCTTGCAGCTATTCAGTATTGTGAGGCTTTTTGTTGTCTATGTACCTGACTTTTAAATTTCTAAAGACTATCCTGTGTGTGAGTATAGCAGCTACCTTTACCCTTAGCTTTCAGGCTTTTTTAGAGAGGGTTGCTCATGCACTTGGGTTAGTGCTGATTCTCACTGTTTTCTTGCATGTCCCTGTCTCTCTGTATCCATCTGCTGTCTTGTATCTTAGACTTAGACTATAAGATCTTTAGGGCAAGCATTGTTTTTTTTATATGGTGCACACTAGGAAATGTGGTCAATGAGAAGTTGTCCTATATGGCAGAAGAAAAAGGTGGTGGAGGATGAGGTGGCAAACTGAGTGCTCTTCAATGGAGACTTGACTCGTATTGTTTTGTGTTGGGTTGTTTTCTTAAGTGGATGGAAAATCCAAGTTTTACTCATTGAGTCCGTCTGGTCATCCTCTTCTCTTCCTCTATAATTATTACCATGGAAGATACAGGATTGTGGCTACGGGTATGCAGCCACATCCTCCTTCATTGTGATCCTGGATGTCAGTGAATGCTGTGAGCTCACCTGCATGTCAACACAGCAGGAGAAAAGAGTGGGTGTGTGCCAGTGCTGGCACTCAGCTTTTGCTTTTGCACAGCTCTGGAGCCCTAGGTCTAAGTGCAGTCACACATACTCCTTGTTGGCTCTTTTTCCCTGCTGCTGAATTTAGCAGTTGGAAGGTGGGAAAGGAGGAGAAAAGGAGTGTGAACGGACAAACCTGAGCTGATCAGCTGGTGAGGTCAGAGCTCATGGCACATGTGGGGCTGTGGCATGAGCTTCAATAACTTGGTAGTGACAGTGGCGGATTAAGATTTATTGCAGCCCAGGGCAAACAGAAAATTGGAGGTTGCTCACCAGGCGAGGGCACGTTCCCTCTGTGTCTGCCAGGGGGCTGCAGCTGGGCCCTCTCTCCACCTCTTTAGCTTGAGCCAGGGGGCACCAGCACTGCTGAGGTGAAGGTGGCCCAGCCTCCATCCAGCCCATCCACCCAGCCTGGCATGCAGTCCCCCAGCACCACAGGAGGTGCTGGGGCTGGGCCAGGCCTCGGTGGGGGGCATGGACTCCACACTGCCCCTGGCTGCCCACCCACCCCTCTCCTGGCCTCAGCAGGGTGGGGCTGTCTTGTCCTCTCCTGTTCCAGCAGTGCTGGTGTTTGCAGCTGCCCCCAGACAGCAGGAAATGGGGCTGCACATGGGGCCACGCAGCAGCAGATGGCCCTAGAAAGCCACCTCTGCCTGCAGGGAGCCCCTTACCTGCCTTAGCACCTAGCCCTGGCCTGGCTGGAGGGGAGGAGGAGCATGCTTCCCAGCCTGGATGCCTGTGACCAGGATGCCTGGCTGGAGAGGAGGAGGAGCATGCTGCCCACCCCAGATGGCTGTGGCCAGAATGCCTGGCTGGAGGGGAGGAGGAGCATGCTGACAGCCTGGATGGCTGTGGCCAGGATGCCTGCCTGAGCCATGTTGCCCCGATATATCAGGGCGCCCTGATTGACCACACAACCGAAGAAAGGGATTAGATGATCCACCTCACCCCTTTAGATCCATCTCCACTAATTATTACTTTAGTTCTTGTGGTATTTCTTATCTGAATGTGTTTATTCTCGTTTTGAACTATAGCAGAAACCTGCAGCAGCAGCAATAATGAGTAGGTGGAGGTGGGGAGGAGGAGGAGGAACATTTTGAAAGAAAAGTTGTAAATAAACCAACAGCAACAAACCCCTCATTTTACTTTGCACTGACCAGAAGCAGTGGTTAAAAAAACGAGTGCTTCCACTTTAAATCCAAGGTATTTCACTGGTTTAAAACTGGTCTGAGATAAGAATCATGTCACTTAATATTTGCAGCTTAGTAATTCAGTAATTGAAACAAAACATAAATTTGCATAATGAGAGGATATTTGGCTAGTGCCATGGGTATGAATAACATTAAACTGAATGGTGAATAATGGTGGGAAAGTGAACTGTACCACTGAAGTAACCAAATGAAGATTAAAATAGATTTAAAATCCCCTTATTTTTATTACATTTCAAGCACATTTTTTTTTCTTTTTAAGATTTTTAGCCAGGTTTCATGCCCTCTTTTCTCAGTGACACATTTCTTGGGCACTTCCCAGGATGAGGCCTTAATCGAAATCCTTGAACATCATCAATTAAAAGGGCCAGTTCTGCCAACACTGATTTCAATTATTTATGCAGCTGTGTATTCATTTCTCAGTTCGTTGGCTGAAACAAAACGTTAACAAAAGGGGTTCCAGCCCCTTTTTTGGCCCCAAATGAAAATTCACCATTCTTTTGGGGAAGGGGGGCAGCAACTTACAAGGTTTGGACTGTCTGAAATGACACATATGACCTGCAACAAAATGTTATATTTCTTTATAGACTGCAAACCAATGTATTTTTTTTTCAGTGTTTCAAAATGAAAAAAGCCAAATGAAACACTTCAACTTCCCCATTTGAGCAAGTCATTGAATTCGACCCAAATTGGAATTTCACCCCCCCCTTTCAGTAGATAAACTATTACCAAAGGAAGCAAACAAACAAAAACAACCAAACAAAAAGAAAAACCCCAGAAAGAATCCCTCCATCCTACTTGACCAAGAATAGACTACCATCTGTCCTTCCTGGATCTGATCACTGCAGAATTGGTTTCAAAGAGACCTCACCGATATGTTGATTCAGCAACAGTGGTGTAAGAAGCAGGGTTTGTGCCCTCTCACCCCTCCCCCCCCCATTATGCAAAAGCCCACTTCCAACTTTTTAATGCCGTTATGTCCCACTCATAGTGTGGAGCAGACAACTTACTCACGTGCTTTTGCTCCAATAGGCCTTGAGCAAATAAATGCTTAAGTGCTGTGCTGAATCAAGACCTGAATATATATATAACTGCTCCATCTACTCCATATCATATAATCAGCGACATTTATATTTATGATATTTAATACACCATCAGTTCATATACAATATCTCTGCAGGTTATTATTATTATTATTTTCCACAAATGGGCTGCATCTGAAAGGCTAAATCAAATAGCTATCCAAAATAATGCAGATATTTGTTTATCTTACCCAAAGAAGAAATAAAATGCACATTATACACACTCAGAGACACACACATATACGCTAAAGGGATGAAGTGCTGCCATCATTGCAAATGACAAAAAAACCAAATGGATTGCTAAAAGCAATATAGCCTCTGTGACTTCCACAAGGGAAAATGGCTATGTCTTCTGTAAGCTAGATATCTGGAAAGAACTTTATTATTTTTTTCCACCCCCACTTTATCTCTCTTTCCCTCTCTCTCTCTTCCCTACTCCCTGCATCGTTCTTTTTTTTTTTGTTCAGCAAATCATCAAATAGCAAATGTGATGTCTCCTCAATATATCTTCCTTTCAGATTTCATTGACCTATGACCTATAATGTTCCAATGTGCCTCAAATATTTTTATTTATGCCATTCCTTGAACCTATACATTTTGATCAAAGAAACAGTATTCTCTGCTCAGTGCCTATGGAGAACACTTTGCAGGTACCATCAGTTCAGAAAAAGCAGTCACCCAATATATGAGATTGTGACAAGGTATAATGTAATGGTAGTTATGTGAACCTCCAATAAACTAGTGGTACTTCACAGATTACTTGGAGAGAAAGTCTTTTAGCGTGCTTGAAGAAGTATGAAATGAATTTCATTTCCTTCTCATTTGCCTTGCTTTTGAAAGGTTTCATGCAAGATATGTGACCAACTATTATAGTACTAATCCATCCATGACAGAGCTCAATTTTCCCTGAGAATTTACTTCTGAATGGGCTGCAGAAAAACTTGAAAGCTCAAAATTAAAGTACACTGAACAGAGCAGCCACTGAGCTGTGGGCAACTGTCTGTCAAGAAAAGCAGTTGGAACAAAAATGTAAATTAGATTTTATTTTATTTTTATTTTTTTAAGCCATCCCTGGCAGTAAAGTTTTACAACCCAGCGTGCAAACAAGGACGGGGAAATGGTAGTGATGACAAAGGAATGTTGGTGCAAGCTAGTCTCATTAGTATAAATGAAGAGGGGAACACAGGTTATGGCAACTTAACTGCCGCCCCCCCCCCCAAAAAAAAAAAAACCCACAAGAACCACCAAATAGAGTACTGGGCTTAGCTTCCAGCTATTTGCAGAAATGAAGTAGTAATGAGGTGCTGAGCTTTTTTCTCTTTGGAGTTAGTCATTCAAATCTGACCCAGGTCCAGAGAAGCCATAATGTTTTACTATAAGGTTGCCTGTAGAATCACAGTATCATAGAAAATGTGGGTTGGAAGAGACCTCAGGAGGTCACATTTAGTCCAACTCCCTGCTCAAAGCAGGACCAGCCCCAGCTAGATGATCCCAGCCAGGGCTTTTTTAAACTGGGTCTTAAAAATCTCCAGGGATGGAAGTATGTAGTATGCAAATATGTAGTATGTTCACAATTAAATGAATTATCTCAGTTGTCCCGTTAGTACAAAATATGATTTTCTTTAATCACTAAAAAGAGTGAGAACAATTTGCCATTGTTTGCGAGGTCAGATTATTTCTTGCTTATGAAAGGGAAGGGCCAACTCATGGTGCTTTAAGCAGCCGTAGATTGATGAAATCATCCTACATGGCTTCCATTTGAGCAGTCTTAGGGATACTCTAAACTAGACCTCAGGCTGCTTTTGCATCAAAAAGTGGCAAGATTAAAGTAATTTAATTAAACAGGTTACCTTTTTTCCACCCTCTCCTCATGTCAGCCACATGTTTGCATAGTTACTTCCACTCTAAAAATGCAATACCTTTTTTTATAGAAAGAATGTACTTCTTACTTTACAGCCTTCTAAACACAAGCAAAGTGCAATTTTTACAAATATTGATAAATCTGAACCAAGGTAAAACAGATCTCCATTTTGGCGGTGAGAAGAACAGTTTCTGTGCCACATACGATTACATTCTACTTCTGCCCTGCAGCAAAATTGCAAACATTTGTGAATTTGCCTTAAGCAAAAAGTCACCCTTTTCCAAATTACATGTTGCCTTCAACATCTGATTAGCACTGCCCTGGAGAACAGAAGGTGAGATTGAAAAATGTTTAGAGAAACCACAAAAAATATGAACCTCCTCCCTCCTACTACTGTTCTCTAGCAATGGGACAGATCAATGTTGCTGTGGAAATTCATAGTAGCGGATGATCTGGCTCAAAGTCTATGCCTGATAAAAGTTAACTCTTCTCACTGAACAACAGACATTAAGAGGTGAAAGACATAGTATGGTTAGGAACTGACATTACACATAAATCAGTATAAGTGATCGGAAATTGGTCTAAACCTGTAACAGAACGGAAGTTCAATGCATATAGACCAGTTTCTAAATGGTGGAACCCCCCCCGTTCAAGGTAGAGCTGGGTGGATTAGTATCACTGGCTCAGTTTAGTTTGGACTGATCTATTGAACTTCTGTGTCAGATCCTCTCCCAGCTCAAATTAGGTCAGTCTCCTGGCATCCCAGGATGCTATGTGGCTCCCCACTAACCCTTCCTTGCAGGGTCTGTCCAGCCAAGAGGTTGCACGGCCTTGCTCCCTAAGAGTCTCTGCCTCTGAACCACAGGGGCTAGGGGAGAATAAAGCCCCTAAACTGGTCTCAGTCCTCCTGAGTTGGGCTCTGCTCATCTGGGGGGATCCCTATGCCATGGGGGAAGGATTCCTCTACCCCTGTCTTGACCCCC
>NW_017728909.1:17191673-17192885 GCF_001723895.1 Crocodylus porosus | reverse complement strand
CAGCTGGGTGCTGTCCTATCTTGCCCTGCCTCAGACTGGGGTCTTGCCCTGCCTCTAAGTGGGGCCTCACACCATGGGGAGGTTTGCCCCTTCCCCACCCAGCTAGGAAGGATCCATAGAAGGAAAGATTGGACCCCCTCCCTCCCATCCTGGAAAAGCCCCCTGGGCTGTCTCACATCTTTTCTGGTGAAGCTAGTGCCAGGCTCTGGTGGGACATGCTGGACAGCCTGAGGGCCTTGTGTTGGGCAGTGGGGACAGAAGCACTCCAGAGAGGAAAGAATCAGGCCCTACTGCCCAACACAGGCCTCCTATACCATTCAGTGCATCCTGCCAGAGCCCATCACCAGTAGCAACTGGCCAGATGTGCCAGGTGGCCCAGGGGGCTTGCACTGAGCAGGGAGGACAAGAGTGCAGGGCAGGAGCACATCATAGAAGGAAGAATTGGGCCCTGCCACCTGGTATAAGCCCACAAACTACCCATCATATTCTGCTGGCTGTCACTAGTACTGGGCTCCAGCAAGATGCACTGGGCAGCCCAGGAGGCCCACAGTGGGCAGTGGGACCTGATTCATCCCTCTCTGGAGTTCATCTTTCCCTGCTGCCTGGCACAAGTCCCTGAGCCACCTAGTGTGTCCCACCAGAGCCTGGCACCAGCAGCAGCTAGCAGGATGCACCGGGCAGTCTGGGGGGCTCATGCTGGGGAGCAGGGCCTGATCCTTCCTTCTGTGGAGCCAGCCTGACTGGGAGGGAATGGAGGAAGCCCACTACCCCACATTGTGGGACTGCCCCCCCAGCCCAGCTGGGCAGACCCCAGCTCAGAGAGAATGAGACTGGGGCAGGGGTCTTTTTCTCCCCCTTCCCCAGTGGGTTAGAAGCTGAGACTTGTAGGAGGCAAGGTTGTTCAGCTGGCATGGCTGAGTGGAGGGGTTAGCGGGGAAACACCCCCACAACATGGGCTTCCTCCAGCTTGGCAGACCCAACTTGGTGTGGGGGTGGGCCTGGGGCAGAGGGGCTCCATTTCACTCCCCATGGGGGGCAGTATAAGGGGGGTGGGGAGTACGTACTGGGCAGGGAATGAAGGATGGCCTCCACTTGGCTGTGCTCGGGTGCCATCAGTAATGTCCGACACTCCGGGAGGCCCTACAAGGAGAGGCGATGGGACCTGAACCTGTTCAGCCTCCACAAGAGAAGGCTGAGGGGGGATCTAGTGGC
>NW_017728909.1:17184452-17191567 GCF_001723895.1 Crocodylus porosus | reverse complement strand
TTCCTGCCAAGGCAGGGGGTCGGACTAGATGATCTACCTAGGTCCCTTCCGACTCTAGCTACTATGAAACTATGAAACTATGAAATCTGTGAAGATTGGATCAACTCCCCCTCAAGCTTTTTGACTGTCTGTACTTAGCCAATACGTCCACTTTCTGCCACTGCAGGCCCTTCGCTAAGATACCCTGCCATGCTTTGATGAAGGCCCTGTTCACAGATCCCTTCAGTGGGTTTTGGAAGCCTATGGTAGAGGAAAAGCCCACAGCAAGCAGAAAATACTGCTGGCCAGTGCAATCTCATAAGGACAAATTGATTCTTTTTGCAGATGCTCTGAAGGCATTTTCAGGTGTTGGGATTTACATAATTTTTCAGTGGTGGGATTCGCTAAGCTTCAAAAGCTCACGCCTATTGAGGGAATCTCGTGGCATTTCCTGTTCTTCCAGTGAGTTATATTGTACTGAGCCATTGCTATAATATTTTTTTTTTCTTCTCCCCTTTGCTTATAGTAGAGCGAACATAGTCCTTGTATTCCTGGATAAAGCGTTCATTGTCTTCCACTGTGGTTTTACCCCACTGACAGCATTTGGCTTGTCCCTATTCATTCTTTTTTTTCCTTATGGGTCAAAGAATTGTAGCTGTGCACTGTCTTTGATACATATCACCTTTCCTAACCTGTTTCTTGCAAGAAAACCTAGTTCAATAAAAGAAAGGATTATCAGCAACTAAGTGCAGGGGGAAAAAAAAGTTTAACAGAATTTTCCATGTACTGAGTGGGTATTTTAATTCCATAGGCAGAATGTTTGCTTGCATTTAAATGACATAAATTGTCAAAAAAGGTCTTAATATCATATTGAAAAGATATCTGTATTACAGCAGAGGTTAAAAATCTCATTTATTTATAAGACTCTGGGGTCCACAAAAGGTCTTTGGTCTCTTTCTGCCTGCAGTCAGTTAATATCATTGGAAATAAAGAGCTGTTATATTATATGACAGGTCACACTGGTATAAAAAGCAAACACAGAGATATCTGAACCAAAGAAGCTCCCCAGTCTCAAGTAAAATGTTTGCTCCAATCAAGGAAAAAATTCAACCCATTGCTATGGCTTTCCTTCAGATATGTTTTACAGGTGTAATCTGGTTTATAGGGTTTCAACAAGTAGACTTTAAAAGTGAGACTTGCTTTTGTTATGAAATAATATGGCAAACTTCACCAACATGGCTGAGTGCCCACCTTTGGATTATGGAAAGCAAGTGGGAACATAAAGTTTTAGGAATGAGTCTTCTGGACCCGAGTATTGGCTAATCGAATCCAGCATCCTGTCTCCAAGAGATGCGAGAAGCCCCATAATAGGAAGATATGGAACAATCTATACATAGGAAAAATGTCTTCTTAACCCCCATTAGGTAGAGATTGTTCATGTTTACAGAGTGGGAACAAGATCTCTTTTTGCTTAGTAAAAGAACAATATATTTTAAGGTATTATTATGAATTTAAAACAGTTGTAGGCAAGGTTTTGGAACTGGAGGTGGGATCAAACTGACTCAATTCCCAGGTGGGCTGGTGTTCCTGACCTATCCTTCTGCTGCTACTTCTCCCTGCTGCCCCTCCAGTTCATGGATAAAGCCCATGTGTAAAGTCCACCCTGGCTGAGCTGCACCGTGGCATGTACAATGGCTCCTGGTTCCATGGGGGAGATCCAATGGTTCTACAAGATGGATCTGGCCTGTGCGTCATATATAGCTGGCCCCTGCCTTACTGTATAACCTCTTGAATAACACAGTAATGCATATAAGCCGATCAAAGCTGAATGAACTAGAGCATTTTTTTTGTTGTTGTTTTTTAGAAAGACACTGTATTTAGATTTTAAAATATTGTGTGAGGAGATGGAAGGAATGAAAGAAAGGAAGAAGGAACTAATACACATTCTTTCCTAGAGACCAGTGTATAACAGGGACATCTCTCATTCCCCAATGTATAACAGGTTTCCTATCAAATCAATCTACATACTTTTATAACCCTGCTCACTTTAGTGGCTCTGTGATTGCTGAGGCCATGACTGGAGGTTGTTATCATCTGATGGCTCTTCCATTGGCTTCATCAAATGGCCATCTCATTTCAGTCTGGCAGGTGTCCAGGTTGCATACAAACAGATGGATCTATGACTTATAAATATTACACGGTCCCATGGAGGCACTGCACTTCTTGCAGGTCCTGCCAAATTACTTGTACTCTTCAGTTCCTGTAACTCTATCAACACCAACATTAACAACCTGCTTAGAAATTATTAATAATATCTAAAGGCTAAAGTAGCCATCTGGGTCATAGACACAGGACCTCTTTAGGGCCGGCGATGATAGTCATGTCTATGAATGTGGAAGGGATTTCAAAAGCAACGTGTCACCTAATGGGCAACCTGTGCACTGAGTATGTTTGCCAAATGTTATGCTAAAGGAAACACTTCAAGGACTTAACAACATATAGCTCTGCATACCAGGAAGGGAGCTCCCCATGAAAAACCACATAAGCAATGAGGACACACAATATTTGTTATGTCTGGTACTATCCTCTGTATGACATTGCCGGTATTATTTCACAGGATCCTGTTATTGTTATTAAACAGTGTCACAGCCACATTCTTCCAAAAATTTTTGCTTGTGCTGATCCTCCTAATATCACCCACAACAAGCAAATGCCACAGTAACTATGGGACTACAGTGAGATCAACAGGAATGGTGAACTAGTAGAAACTTAAGCAGATGCTCAATAATTCTGTCTAATACAAGATCCAGAGCAACCCAAGTCCTTCAGTAACATCTCATCCATTAGTAATAAAGTACCAGAACTATGGAGCAAATTTTTTTCAGACCCAATCCCACACCTTCAACATTGACCTTCTGGCATCCAGCTCAGTGCAACAGTAACCCAGAAAATCATGCCATCTGGCTTCTGCATCACCTTTAAAAAATGGGGCCAGCAGGACTTTGTGGAGGACCATTTAGTAGCTAGAACCCCTGGTTGTAACTTTAATAGCTTCATGACTCCTGTATGAACACCAGCAAGGAAGACCATTCTTTGAGGTTGTAGGATAAGCTACATATCCATCCTAATGCTGAAAAGTACAGACCTTTATGAGCAGTACAGGTAGGAGTTTTGATTTCATAGATTTCATAGACATTAGGGCTGGAAGGGACCTTGGAAGATCATCAAGTCCAGCCCCCTGCCCAAAGGGCAGGAAGTCAGCTGGGGTCATAGGATCCCAGCAAGATAAGCATCCAATTTACTCTTGAAGGTGTTCAATGTAGGTGCTTGATCCACCTCCGATGGCAGACTGTTCCAGACCTTGGGGGCTCGGACAGTGAAGAAATTCTTCCTTATGTCCAGCCTGGAACGGTCTTGTAGTAGTTTATGACTGTTCAAACTCGTCATCCCTTGGGGCGCTCTGGTGAACAAATGTTGCCCCAGATCCTGGTGGTCACCCCTGATAAACTTATAGGTGTCCATCAGATCACCCCTGAGCCTGCGCTTTTTTAGGCTAAAGAGCCCCATGGCTCTCAGCGTGTCATCGTTCCCTTGCAGAGGTAATCACTGTCCTAGGGAGAAAGAATGCTGTCATCCTTCACAGGCAAAAGCTGAAAAACTTGGCAGGTGCCAATTGAAAAGACTGATATGATGTATAATAGCAAGAAGTTGTGGGCTACAATATGCAAATTCACAACAATCCAAGGAAGACAAAGTAGCATTATAACACCATGGCAAACGAAATAGCCCACAACTGATCATGAATGGGCCTACACTAAATAGACAATCAAAACTTATCCCATACCAGTAGTCATATAAACCTGGATTCACAAAACCATTCACAATGACAGAAAAATATTAAAGCATCATACCTGGACAGTATCCAACCCAGACAAAATCATTCAAGCACTTCTGGTGGGAAACCAGGAACCGGTGACTTCTTTGCAGTTACTCATGGGATTCGAAAACTGGTGATAGGCCCAAAGAGTGGCACTCCTCAAACTGGGGAAAGAGCCATCAGAAAACAGGAGTTTTTAATCTATCTCCCTTCTGCACCATGGGTGCAAGCTGTTTGAAAGACTCAAACTGAACTGTATCACACTATATGTCTACAAGAGGCTAATCCCAGAGCAAGCTGGATTTTGTCCCAGGAAATCAAGCTCGAGGCAGCTGCTCAATTTTACACAGCATATTGAAGATATTTTTGGAAAAACAAGGTTTGATCACAGGAGCTGTATTTGTAGACCTAGCAGCAACAGACAATATTGTCAATCATTGACGACTACCAACCAAATTATTGCACAGGACTAAAGATAGGCATCTCACTGAGCTCATTTGAACTGTACTTGAGAACCAATGCTTCTTTGTAAAACTGGATGTAAGACAAAGCGGCCAACACAAAGGGAGAAATAATCTTCCAAAAGGAAGAATGTTGGCACCATTATTCTCTCTGACCACAAAATCTCTCAGTTAATCTGTAGGCAGCATGTGGCTTGAACTGTGCAATGCATTTTAGCAAGCAATACAAGATGGGGAAGGTTGGACTGCAAGCAGTTCAAAGTCTTCTATTGGGGTCAAAAGACCTGTAGACCATTTGGCAATGCCAGAATCACCTTTGTAAAGTGTTTCTATGAAGTAAAGCTTAGGAAACAAGATTATATCAGCCAAACTCTGCACAATTTTTATTTATGATAAAAAAAAAGATGATAATTCACCTGCTTGGACATTATCTGTTGAAGGAGCCTTGCAATACTGATTAATTAAGCAGTTACTGGCACCATGAAGTTGTGTGTCCACAAATGGCTGTCTCTGGTCTGATTGCATTGGTACAAAATGAATGACTATTACAGTCACCTTCTGTGATATTGTCATTACTGATACCTTTCTAGGCAAATTCAATAGGGGGAATAAGGACCATCAGACACCGGATATGGGAACATTGCCAGAGGTTGCACTATACCTTCTTCTAATGAGATAGCTCTTGTGGTGACATCTTGCCATCTCCACTAAATATGATCTTTCAGGTCAGTTAAAAATGTTTCTGTCTTCATAGTAAGGATGCACCAGTCAAAACTGGGATTCGTGCATCTCCAAATGCAGAAGCCAGTACACTATTACTGTCCTTTGTTTTCCTAACCACTTTTCAATTGAGGTGACTTCTTGTATACCCAATATATGCCTTTTTTTGCATGTGTCTAAAGTAACTTAACCAATCCTTAAACCATCCTTTTTCGAATCAAGTCTTGAAAGCCAATTTATTTCCCTGAAAATCATGTTTTGTGTCATGATAAGAATCGGAAATATGTACTTCCAGGCTTCCTATAAGATAGATCCCATAGTATTAGAACTTATGCCAGCCCCATTTCTCTGTGTTACTCCTTGTAACAAACTGATGTAGTGCACACTTTTGAGACCCACACCAGGCTGCTTCTGAAAGTTTCCGCCACCCATTTCAGTAGTTTGAAGTCCTGCTCACCATGAAAGGATATTTCTGGTGCCAGAAACCTGCATCTTTGTAGATTATTCTGGACTGAATTATTTTTGCTGGCAGATACAGTCCAGGAAGGGATGTAAATTCCCTGAGCTAGAGACAGCCCCCATTTTACAGGCAGGGAACCTGCAGCAGTGATAAATTTAGAGCCTGATTTGGTCAGGTGTTGAGTACCAACTGAATCACTTCCAGCTCCCTCCGGCCTTTGCCAAGGCTGTTTCCATTAGCCCATCACAAGATGGTCTAAGCAGACTAAGATGTGAAAGGATAAATCTGCCTGCAGAGCTACTTAATGCTGCAGGAAACAGAGTACCTTAGGGAAGGATTACATCTTTTTAACAGTAAAATTAAGGAAACAAAGAATAGGAAGAATGGAGTGTTTTGCCCTTGCACTTTTCAAAGAAAAAATAAATAAAAGCATGTTGCACATAGGAAAAGACCAACTATAATGTAGACCTACCGTGAAACACTTCTGTTACTCCAACAATAGGGGAAAAGGCTTTTGTTGAGTCTCTTCAAGTCCTAATTTCCTTCACATCCTAAAATACTAGGCTTATGAGAAACATAAGAACAGGGCATTAATGAATGAACATAAGTCTGTAAAGCTGTTTGGAAGTCATCAATTGTTTTATGGGGAGAGGGAGCAGAGAAGAGCTCTGTGGGAAGTGGTAGTTATATAATCTTATAATGGTCTTGTTACTAGATCAGATTATCATAGAATCATATAAAATTAGGGTTGGAAGGGACCTGGGGAAGTTATCTAGTCCAACCCCCTGCTCAAAGCAGGACCATCCCTAACTTTAACATCCCAGCCAGGGCTTTGCAGATGCAGGTCTTCAAAACCTCAAAGGATGGAGATTCCACCGCCTCTCTAGGTAGCCTGTTCCTGTACTTTACTACCCTCTTGGTGAGAAAGTTTTTTCCTTATATCTAACTTAAACTTTCCTTGCCACAACATCATTGCTCCTTGTTCTCTCATCTGCACCACTCAGAACGGTTCCACTCCATCCTCTTTGGTAGCACCTTTCAGGTAGTTGAAGACTACTATTAAACCTGGTCTCAGTCTTTTCTTCTCTAAACTAAATAAACTCAGTTCCCTCAGCCTCTCCTCAGAAGACATGTGCTCCAGCTCCCTATTTTTGTTGAAATTCACTGGACTCTCTCCAATAAATTTGTCCACATCCTTTCTGTAATGGGGGGGCCCAAAACTGACTCCAGATATGGCCTCACCAGTGAATAGAGGGGAACAATCACTTCCCTCAGTCTGCTGGCAACGTTCCTACTACTGCAGCCCAGGATGCCGTTAGCCTTCTTGATAACAAGGGCACACTGTTGGCTCATATCCAACTTATTGTCCACTGTAACCCCAGTCCTTTTCTGCAGAGATGCTACTTAGCCAGTCAGTCCCCAGCCTGTGGCGGCGCATGTGATTTTTCCATTCTAAGTGCAGGATCTTGCATTTCATAGTTTCATAGTAGCTAGAGTCGGAAGGGACCTAGGTAGATCATCTAGTCTGACCCCCTGCCTTGGCAGGAAAGAGCACCGGGGTCAGATGACCCCGGCAAGGTGCTCATCTAACTTCCTTTTAAAAATCCCCAGGCTAGGA
>NW_017728909.1:17137112-17183947 GCF_001723895.1 Crocodylus porosus | reverse complement strand
GGTTCTTCCTCCCCATGTGCAACACCTTGCACTTATCAGTGTTAAACCCCATCCTATTCTCATCCGCCCACCGTTGCAACCTGTCAACTTTGTCCTTATTAAACCTCATGACCTTTCCTTTTGGTCCAATACTCCAATTTGTCTCGATCTATCTGAATCTTAGCCCTACTCTCCAGCATATCCACTATCCCGAACAACATGGTACCATCTGCAAACTTGTTGAGGCTTCACTCTATGCCATCTTTCAGGTCATTGATGAAGACATTGAATAAAACCTACCAGAGCCTCATGATCCAGCCAGTTTTCTATCCACCTTACAGTCCATTCATCCAATGCATACTTCCTTAGTTTGCTTGCAAAAATGTTTGGGGAGACTTTATCAAAAGACTTGTTAAAATCAACATATATCATGTCTGCTGTTCTCCCTACCTTCACAGAGCCCATCTCATCATAGAAGGCAATCAGGTTGGTCAGGCATGACTTGCCCTTGATAAACCCATGCCAACTATGCCTAATCACCATCTTCTCCACGTGCTTAGAAATGGATTGCTTGAGGACCTGCTCCAAGATTTTTCCAGGGATTGAGGTGAGGCTGATGGGTCTGTAGTTCCCTGCATCCTTCTTCCCTTTCTTAAAGATGGGCAGTATATTGACCTTTTTCCAGTCATGTAGGACCTCTCCCAACTTCCATGAATGTTCAAAGATAATGACCAGCAGCTCTGCAATTACATTGGCCAACTCCCTCAGCACCCTTGGGAGCATCGTGTCTGGCCCCATGAACTTGTACACATCCAGCTGTTATAAATAGCCCCTAACCTGTTCTTTCACCACTGAGGGCTGTTCGCCTACTCCTGAAAATACAATGATATAAACACTTCAAGGTATTTCACCTGGGATTTTCACTCAAATCAATATAACTTTGCGGAAAAAAAAAAAAGTATTATTGGAACTATTTTTTTTTTCCCAACCAAAGAGCTGCATCAGTTCCAATTTTCTGAACAGCTTGACTTTCACTTGATCTCTGAGAGAAGTGGAGCAGGGTAATTAGGCTATACAAACCAGATGCTGCCCTTGGTTACAACTCCGAAACCCAAACCTATAAATTTCAAACTAAAGAAAAAAGATGGTCCAACAGTTAGGATGTTGGGCTTTGTGTTAGAAACCTGGGGTTTAACCCCTACTATATTACAAGCTTCCTTTGTACTTTGGTCAAGTCACTTAATCTTGCTATTCTTCAGTTTCCTATTTGTGAAATGAGGATAATTGTACTTTCATCTATGCTTGTCTGAGGGCCAAAGGTACTAAAACCACATTGTAGGTATCTCCACTACCAATGAAATTAAGGGTCAAATGTGGTCCTTTGATAAATATTGTCATTTCAATAAAGCACGCTCAATACCTGGCATAACATTTTGAGTGACAAGCTGTCTCCGTTGAAGTGAATGGGAGTTTTCTTTAACAGGACCAGGATTTCGACATTGGCCTTGCATCAGAACTTGGATTAAGGGTTCATCCTGAAATATTAAGGTGATTCTTAGATTTTTTTTAAAAGAAGGAAAGTAGAAGAAGACAATGAATAGCAATGAAAAAAGAAAGGTTGACATCTGAATTAAAAAAATACCAACATAGAAAAAAGGGCCATGAATCTAGGCAGCTCGTGGGAACTTGCGGGGGGCCTCCTCTCCAGCAGGAAGAGACTGGAAAACAAACACAAACATAAACTGTGTATTCAGTGTGTGCCTTTAAGCCATTGGCATTAATTAAGATTCTATGGCTTACAAACAATTATGACATAATTAAAGTAAGATTCTTTCTACAGTAAAACAATAAGAAATGACTTTTAGAAACCGTGGGAACTATTAAAACGGCACATCAGTACCAAAATGAGCAATATTTACTAGTATTAGCACTATTAAAACGGCTTTTGAAGACAAACTTAGGCAATTATTACTCAGAAAAACTCACATTTGGAGATATAGAACAGTGATAATTAAATCCCTCTTTCTATATATCTCCGTTTTTGGTGTTTGACAGAATGCAGTCTTTAAGAGAATCTATTTTAATGGTCTTGAATTAGCGAGACTTTCAAACAGAGAGAGTGCACTTAGCAGGAGGTTGATATCTACTGAAGAAAGCTTTATTATTAGTATTATTTTAAAGGTCAGGGAGCTGATTTTAAGGGATCATTCTGCTCTAAAATACATACTTGTGAGGACTACTGTATCCTGTAAACTCCCAGAGATCTGGACACTGTATGAAAGGACTCACCCAGTTGTTTTTTTTTACTGGGGGGGGGGGGTCTAAAACGTTGCATATATTCTCCCTCATTATTGCTATCTCTAGCAGCATCTAGAGGCTTCAAAAAATTAGCTTGATGCTGTATATACATACAGTGAGTCTCTATAAGCATCTTGGGGACAGAAAAGGCTAGGAGGGGAAACAAAGACATGGAGGAGTACAGGGACTGACTCAATATTTTAAAACAGGTTGATGACTGAGACAAAACTACATAATCCAAGCATTAGGGGTGTGTGAAGCAGTCATTATTCAATTCGGATTCAGATTCAGCCCAAATCAGGGACATTGATTCGATTCATTGATTCGGATCGCTATCTCTGATTCGGCTGAATCTGAATATTCTATGCTGACTCAAAGAATCAGCGATTCGGGCATAGACACAGCTTTAAATGTTTTTTTCTACTTACCTTGAGATCTAGCATAGTTTGTGATTGCTGCAATGCTGGGGCACATAGAGTGTCCCAAAGGAGTGGGGGGGGGGGGGGGCAGTTACATGGGTGGCGATCCCAGAAGTGGACCGGAAGTATTTCCAATCCGCTTCCAGTTCTGCCGGGGAGAGCCCTGGGGAGCCCGCCAAGTGGGCACAAGGGGAGCAGCATGCTCCCTGGCAGACCCAGGAGTGAACAGAAGTGCTTCTGGTCCACTTCTGGGTTTGCTGCTGAGTGCATTGGGAAGCCCCCGCGCTTCTGTGGGGCGCTCCACATGCCCCAGCATCTCAGCATTCATGAGTCCCTGCTACCCAGGTAAATAGAAAGAACATTTAAAGCTGTTTCTATTTCCCAGTCTCCTAATCTTTCTGAATCTCTTTGAATTGATTCAGAGGGTTCCAATTTGATTCAGAGAGATTAAAGGGTCCTCTAATTTGATTCAGATTAGGAGATTCAGCCACTGAATCAGGCTGAATCTCCACTGAATTGAATCAGGAACCAAAGTTTTGCGCAGCCCTACCAGGCATCCTCTTTCACAGCCCATTGCTGGCATATACATAAAGGAGCACTTCCACAGCTCCCAAAACCCCTGCTATGGTGACTGTGTCTAAAGAAGTTACTTGGGTTGGAGACTGGTGAAAAGATTTGGGAGATGAATACAACAGATGTATTTCTTTCTTCCTGGGAAAAGCATGGAAGAAAAAATAATTCATGATGGATGTTAGTCATATTCTTTAATATGCTACTGGAAGGCACTCAGAGACTCCAGTGATGAGCCATATATATGTAGATCTATCTATCTATCTATCTATCTATCTACATAGAGAGAGAGAGAGACAGAGAGAGAGATCTATAGATATATATAGATACATATATATCTATAGATATATAAAGCATGGAACAGAATATAATATAACAGTTTAGATGCACATCTTTCTTCCTGGGCATCAAAAATTACTCAGTTCTTTATAGGAGAGACAAGGATTTCTTAGGGTGTATCTTTCACTGGACCAGCTGCATAGCTGGGATAAAGTTAGACAAGCTTTTGAACACAAGGCATTTTTCTTCAGGTCTCAGTTCTTTAGAGCAGCATTAATAGGACACACACAGACAAAGAAGAGTGTCTTAGCCATGACCTAGGAAAGGCATTAATATTCCGTTAAAGATTTGACACAGGTCAGAGAGACACGTGTGGACATCATACATACTGTTGCAATGGATTTACCAAAGGAGGCCAGCAATGCACATGTTGATTCATATTTGATTAAAAAGCAGAGAGGCAAGTCTAAATAAGCTGATACCAATAAGAACATTCGTTTTTGAACAGAAAGGATAAGGAAAGACATTGAAGTAAATAAATATGTACAAACAGACATAAAACAAGATAAGTATTTCTCTACAAAATAGAGATTGTTGGGAAGTTTTCCACCATTTATTTTCTGGGCAATCAAATTTTTCCACTTGAAAATATGCCCTTGGTTTACCCTGAATTGAAGCCTTATGATTTATCATGCTGAAGTATTTCATTCAGCAGTAATGAGTGCATCTACACATGCAATTAGTGTGCAGCAAAAACCTCTGGCACAGTTCAGAGTTTACACATGTTCCTGGGACCACAGCACATTGAGCCAGGTTGAAGTAGCCTGGGGTTGTCTGGGGCATGAGGGGGATCCAGTGTGGGTTAGTTAGCTGGCAGCCTCTCACTGTAGTACCCTTGTGCCCCAGCCAGCCCCGGTCACCCGTCTACAGGGGCATTTCGGCGTATATAACTATTCTGCAGCAGAGCTAATTAATTCACTGCACCCTAATATGGGTTCATAGTTTCATAGTTAATAGGGTTGGAAGGGACCTGAGCAGATCATCAAGTCCGACCCCTTGCCATGGGCAGGAAAAGATGCTGGGATCAAATGACCCCAGCTAGGTGATTATCTAGCCTCCTTTTGAAGACCCCCAAAGTAGGAGTGAGCACCACTTCCCTTGGAAGTTGGCTCCAGATTCTAGCCACCCTGACTGTGAACTAGTGCTTCCTGATGTCCAGCTTGAACCTACTCTTGAACAACTTGTGGCCATTATTCCTAGTTACTCCTGGTAGTGCTTGGGTGAACAGGGCCTCTCCCATTCCCCGCTAGTCCCCCCTTGGCCAGTTTATAGACAGCCACCAGATACCCTCTCAGCCTTCTCCTGTGGAGGCTGAACAGGTTCAGGTCCTGTAGCCCCTCCTCTTGGTGCCTGCCCTGCTGAATGCTCACCTCTCCCCATTTCTTAATGTTTTCCATGAATTTGAACAGAGTGCTTTTCACCCCCCTCGTCCAAGTCACCGATGAAGATGTTGAACAGTGCGGGCTGAGGACGAAGCCCTGTGGAACCCCACTGCCCACATCCCTCCAGGCTGAATATGGCCCGTCCACCACCACTCTCTGAGTGCAGCCTTCTAGCCAATTTGTGACCTATCTGACTGTGTAGGATTCAATGCCACAGTCCCCTAGTTTTTTTAATGAGAATGGGGTGAGAGACAGTGTCAAAGGCCTTCCTAAAGTCCAGGAAGACTATGTCCACTGCAACACCTGCATCCAAGGATTTTGTGACCTGATTGTAAAAGGCAACCAGTTTGGTCTGACAGGACCTGCCCCTAATAAACCCAGGCTGGTTGCCCCTGAACATGCAGTCCCCTGCTGGTCCCTCTCAGATATTCTCCTAGATAATTTTCTCAAACAGCTTCCCCAGGACCAAGGTAAGACTAATGGGCTCATAGTTACCTGGGTCCTCCTTCCTCCCTTTTTTGAAAATGGAGACCACATTGGCCTTTTTCCAGTCCTGTAACACACAGCCAGAGTACCATGGGTGCCTGTGTAGAGAGTGACGTTTTCTGTGGAGCTAATTAGGATCATAGGAAGTTATGGTTGGAAGGGGATTCAGGAGGTCATCCAGGCCAATACCCTGCTCAAAGCAGGACCAAATTAATTAGCTAATTAATTGTCTTTGCAGTAAAGTGCACGTGTAGATGTACCTGATCTGTGTGCTTTGGCTCCTGTGGTTCTTCATGGGAGTTGTGGTTTGGGAATCTTATCAAACAACTTTTTTTCCTTTAAGCTATATTTCCTGACTGGGCTGTATCTCCCATGGTGCACATTGTTCTTTTTTCTGGATGGCACCCAAACTGTAGTTCCCACGAGGCACTGTCACAGCTCCAGTCAGCATTAAACACAGATGGGATGAAATATTTTGAATTTGAAACTTGGGTGCATTGGCACTTCTCTGATGTTCACACTGGCTTATCACCTATGAGATTTACTCACCTCCTACTCTCACCCCCTCCACTCCCTTTCATACCCCACTCCTGACCCCCACCAACTATACCCTAAGGAAATCATTTCAAAAAGACCTTAAGGAAATCACACACTGAAATCTCTTTGCATATGGTGTTCTAATTCTCAAAGGCTCTTTTGAAATTCCCAACCACCTTCTGGAACATCCCAATCCTGCCCACATTTTTGGATCCTACACTAATTTACTGGGACTGGGATTGTTCCCCAGACAAGTAACTTGTCCTCTTCTGTAAGGTGCTCGGTGAGTAAAGTCTATACACTATAGATCCCTTTAAGCTATTATCCTTTTTCTTGTTTACTATCCTTTATCCAATTTTGTTTTGTTATATTTAAATGTTTTTCTTCTTCCTTAATTAAGAAAATCAATAGAGATTTCATTACCAGAAAGAGTCATGTGATCTCTAAAAAGAAGTTTAAAAATGTTCTACAGGGAAAGCAATTGGCCTCAGAAAATGATGCTTTGTCATGCATATCGGATGGATGGATGCTGATAGTTCCAGCACATTAGAATGATTACCCTTCCACACCTTTTTTTGCACTGGAAATTTTAGCTGATGGCAAACTGAGAAAGTGTAGAAGCCAGGGTCTGACATTTACTAAGAGTCAGATCTGGGCAAACATTTTCCCCAGTGTTTTGCTGCTGGTATTTTCTATTTGAGCTCCCCTTGCCAAGCTGATGAGTCCTCATTAGAAATTTCTCATTTAGTCCCACAGCCAAATAACAATGGAAACAAACCATGTTGCAACCCCGCTTACTTTTCCCGTCTTATTTTGTATCTAAAAGTTAATGTGCAAGATTGATTTTGGCCTTGGCTTCTGAACTTCTGTTCTATGCTTGGTTTGGAATTCCTGCAAAACCGTACATGAACACAGATGGGTCAGGGCTATGTTAACAGTGTTGTTGTTTTGGTATTAAATGCCGCTCTTTTGTTGTTACAAAGTGCCTCAAGTATTCAATGGACGTTATAGAAGCTAGAAAGCAAGCCCCACTATGAAATTAGAATAAATAAATAAATAAATAAATAAACCCAACTACTGGAAGATCAACAGCAACTCCCATAAATGAACAATCTGAATTTTGGGTTGCCTAATCTGTGATTTGTTATTGTGGTTACATTTAAGCCACTTCCCAAGGTAATGTCTCTAGTGCCCTGTAATATATATATATTGGATAAGTCTACATGTCACCCTCTGGTGATCTTGTTACTGTGCCATGCTTTACCGCATGGTTAGTTTTCACTGCTACTTCACTGCAGTGGCATACTAAAGCAGGGGAAACATGCTGCTATGGCAAAGTAGCTGCTGATCACGTGTAGACTCATGATTGCTATGTCACTGTACTGCATAGTACGATGACATAGCACGTCACCACAGCGATGCAGGGTGATATGTACACGCAACTATTATGTATGTAATAAAAGTCCCTTTAGATAATAGAGGAATTCAACAGCTTATGAGCCTCATAGGAGAGATGCATGTCTTCATAGTGTGTTTGAACCCAATTCATTTACCTAAAGCTGACCTTAGGGAAAATGATGCCTTGAGTCAACCTTGTATTTTACTGCCCACCCCCATCCCCAGTCAGTGGCTCTGATGCAGGAAGAGGCAGGCTGAGAGGGACACAGGGCACAATCCAGCAGTGAGTCAGAGAGGCATGGTGCACCAGGCAAGCAGGTGAGCCAGAAACCCAGAAACTCCGCTGGGTGCAAAAACATGGAGCAGAACTCAAGGTCTAGTGGGCCAGCTCCAGCAAGAGAGGTGGGATGCGCTCTTTGCTCTATCTAGCCAATGGGCCTCTTCTTCTGATATTGAATAGTCACTAGTCACCTTTTTTATTTCTAACATTTCAGGGACTTCGACAGTTTTTGTGCCTTCCTGGATGAAACAGAATTCTTCTGAGCATGCCCAGAAATGCAAAGTGAGTTGTAGAGAAGGGAGTAATTGCAGAAATACATGAAAGCTGCCCTCAGTGCTAATTTTTAGTGCTACTTACTTGCCTAGAGAGGACCTGGAATTGGGCTCAAGTACTCTCCCTTTCTTTCTGATGAAATCACTTCTGAGGCCTTCAGCTCAGTGCAGCTGGAATCTGTCCAACTTCAGTTACACTTATTTTTATTTTATTATTTTTTATTATTTTTGGAACAGTGTGCTCGATGGAAACTAGAGTATAGAAAATTAATGACCTGGTTCCTAGCCTTTGGAAAACTGTCTGAAAACCAAATCAAGTCACCCTACACCAGACAAATATCATGGCCTCTACAATGCAGCTCCAAGACAAGTAGTTTACCATAGGCCTGCTATATATAATGTATTTCAGCAGAATGCACAATAGTCAGCACCACTCAGAAAGAGGGGGGGAAAGAAAAAAGATGGAAAGCGTATCAGCATCTAATTGCACCTGTCATCCCAAAAGAAATGGGTCTCTCCAGATCCAGAGAGAAATTTGTTGCTGGAGTAATGTCAAAGGCCACCCTGACCCAGCTGTACTAAGCAACATGAAGCTTAACACTTCAGGGCTATTCATTCATCAGCTATTAAAAAAAAAGAGGAAAAAAAATCATAAACCAGAGGAAAAAGAAAGAAAAAAACATTGTAAATGAATGCGGGTATCACTAAGTTTGAACCAAGAAAAAATTAAGCGGTGACCTGGTGTTGTTTGAATATATGCCCCAAAAAAGTATGCTCTCATATACATGCATACCCAGATGCCAATCTAAACAAGTAAATGTACCAAATCCTAGACATGGAAAAAGTTCAAGAAAACAGAACTGTTTTATTTGGGTATATATGCTAGAAATTCTCCACTTGGATACATGAGAGTTCCACAATGAGTTTTTTTAAAACATCTATCTTGTGATTTTTTTAAAAATATATAGTTTATGAGAATTCTGTAGTATCTGTCTCAGGGTCACTCTGTACTCAATGCTACTACATTAAAAAAGGAACCAGAATGTAGAAGTTCATGTATTCAGTAGCACAAGTGAATCCACCTAATTTTATAGCATCCCCGATATAACCACTAACTTTAAAGGTTATATTGACATTCCTGCAGCAGCAGGACCCCAAACCAGGATATTCCTCCGTTCGTTGTACCCAACTACTCCTTCTCATCAGCTCCACACCTGGAAATATGCTAGGGGGGCATTAACCCCGGCTCAACCCCAGTGGTTTGTTCTAAGTATAATGAGACATGTGTAGATTAAATGAGGGGCAGGTGTGCACGACACTTTAAAGCATGTTAAATGCTTTTGTACCACTTCAATGGCATTGGTATTCGCACACATCAGTGGTGTATTGTCTATTAATTTCAGCTGCTGTAGCGTACTTGGCGGCATAATGCATCTTAAATGACTTTGGAGCACAGCAAACTAAAACACCTCCAAGGAGTTAGTCTGATGCTCTACAGCACTGGGCTCCATGTTGCTCAGGGACTGTGCAGGTAGTCCATGAAGGCAGCCTGGCAGCAGCCTGGGAAAGCAGGCTCCACTGTAAGGAAAAAAACAAAAAGCAGAGACCTTGATCTTTTTTTTTTTCCCCCCTCTAGAGCCAGCCTCTCTGCATGAGCTGTGCAAGGACCTGGTCCTCCCCTCCATGGTTGTGGTATCCCCTGGGACTGATTGCAGTGTCCCCTGGGACTGCCTGAGCTGGGTGCCTGCTGATGGGTACCGCCTGGAGGTGTGGGGCTACCACTGCCACAGAGGAAAGCACCACCCTCCCCCACCCCTGCTACCCAGGGACATCTCTACCTGCTGGCAGCTCACCCTCCCCTCCCTGCCACCGGAGAGGCAAGTAACACTCCATCCTGAGAGGAACAGAGGGACCCATCTGTCACTCTGACCCCATGGCTTGTGAGGTTTGTTGCCGGCCTGGAGCTCAGATTCAGGATGTTACAGAGATGGCCTTGGACCTCATCCAACCCTCTGATCATGGTCCTCAAACACATGGGAATGAATATCATGTCCAGGGGCAGCCCAGACCATGTCATGAGGGACTACAAGGCTCTAGGGCCAAAGCTAAAGGAGACAGGGGCACAGGTGGTTTTATCTTCTATCCTTTCAGTGAGCAAGCATGGACGACACCACGAGGCCTGCATTGGCGACATCAACCGGTGGCTTCAGAGCTGGTCTTACCACGTGGGCCTTGGGTTCTTGGACCATGACCCGCATTTCCACACAGAGGACATGATCAGGTAGGACGGGCTCCATCTCTCCCCAAAAGGTATGCATGTTTTTATTTCCAGGCTGGCTGATCTTGTATGGTGAGCTTTAAACTAGGTTCACCGGGGGATGGGGACACAGAGGAATATAAGGATACTTTGCCGTCAAGCCAGGTGACATGCACAGGTAGTACCCAGATAAGTGACAGGGGCCAGGGCAGGTGTAGGAACAAGGGGGAGGCATGTGCACTTACAGGAGGCCTCAAATGCCTCTACACAGATGCTTAAAGCATGGGGAATAAGCGGAGGAACTTGCCCTCCTGCTATCTAGGAAAAACCCGGACCTAGTGGGGCTCATGGAAAACTGGTGGGATTCTACCTATGACTGGACTGTGGACATTGAGGGCACAGGCTGTACAGGTGATACAGAAAAAGGGAAAAGAGTGGGGAGGGGTGTAGCACTCTACGTCAAAGAGCAATACACATCCTAAATTATTAGGATGGGGTCAGAGGAGGGGAAAAACGAGGCGCTCTGGATAAGAATGCAAGCAGGGCATGGAGAAAGGGACTTAATAGTAGGTATCTACTATAGACCACCTCACCAGGGGGATGAGTTGGACCTGGAATTTTCAGGTCAGCTCACAGAGGCTGTGAAGTCAAGGTATGTGGTTGTCATGGGTGACCTAAACTACCCAGGCATCTGCTGGGAGGAGCAGTCAGCCAGGTCTGACCACTCATGTAGGTTTCTAGCTGGGATACAGGACCTCCACCTAACCCAGGAGGTGCATAGTCCCACCAGAGGAAATACCTTGCTGGACTTGGTCCTTGCCACAGGCGCTGACCTGGTGAGGGGTCTGTGGGTACTCAACCACCTAGGTGACAGCGATCATCACCTGATGGAATTTACTATCCAGCGCAGGGTGGTAAAAACAGGCAGCAAGGCAGAGTCCTTGACTTCAGGAGGGCCAACTTCTGTAAGCTAAGAAGATTGGTAGGAAAAGCATTGGGGTCTCAGAGCTTCAATGAGATGGGAGTCCAAGACAGGCGGTTGTTCCTCAAGCAGACGATCCTCCAAGCTCAAAGGGAGTCAGTCCCAATGCACACCAAGGGAGGCAGGAGTGCTAAGAAGCCCCCATGGCTCAGCAAAGATATCCAGGGATGCCTGAGGGCAAAAAAAGGAGGCGTACAAACAGTGGAAGCAAAGAGGATTACACCTCTCTTGCTCGGGACTGCAGGGAGGCTATTAGGAAGGCCAAGGCAGAGATGGAACTAGGGCTAGTGATCAGAATTAGGGATAATAAAAAGTTCTTTTTCAAATACATAGGGAGTAAGAAGAAGGCACCGAGTAACGTGGGGCCCCTACAGGATAGGCTTGGCAATCTGACGATTGCAGCAAATGAAAAAGTTGACCTCTTTAACGAATTATTTGCCTCCATATTCCTGAACAGGGACTGGGACATTTGCCCCACTAGAACTGCAGATGCACCCACCGACATGCCTAGGGTCAGGGGTGACCTCATTAGGGAACCTTTGGAGGGGCTGGATGTGTTTAAATCAGTAGGTCCAGATGCTCTTCACCTATGGGTGCTGAGGGAATTGGCAGGGGTCATAGCAGGACCCCTGGCATGGCTCTATGAGCACTCATGGGGCACTGACCAGGTACCACAGGATTGGAAAAGGGCCAATGTGGTCCCAATTTACAAAAGGGGAGAAAGGAGGGCACCGACAATTATAGGCCAGTCAGTCTTACCTTGGTCCTTGGGAAGACCTTTGAGAACATTATCAAGGAGCACATCTGCAAGGGTCCAGCAGGGGAGGTAATGCTCAGGGGCAAGCAACATGGGTTCATTGAGGGCAGGTCCTGCCTGACTAACATGGTTTCTTTTTATGATCAGGTCACAAGGACCCTGGATGAGGGTGTTGGGGTGGATGTCATCTTCCTGGACTTCAAGAAGGCCTTTGGCATGGTTTCCCACCACATTCTCTTAAAAAAACAAACAAACTAGGTAGCTGCAACATTAATGTCTACACCACGATATGGATAGCAAATTGGTTAGATGGTCACACCCAGAGAGTGATAGTGGATGGGTTATTTTCAACCAAGAGAGGTGTGGCAGTGGAGTTTGCCATGGCTTGGTCCTGGGCCCTGTACTATTTAACATCTTTATCAGAATATCTGCATGTGGGTGTGGAATGCATGCTGTCCAAATTCACGGACTGAGGTGGTCATGCTGGAGGGGAGGGACAGAATTCAGTTACACCTAGACATATTATAGAGGTGGGAAGAAGAGAATAGGATGGATTTCAATGGAGACAAGTTCAAGGTGCTGCATCTAGGTAGAAAGAACCAGCAACAGATCTATAGGCTGGGGAACATCCTTCTTTTCAACATGGTGGCAGAAGGGAACTTGGAGTCACTGTTGACTCCAGGATGAGTATGAGCCACCAATGCAAGGAAGTGGTCAGTAAGGCTAGCCACAATTTATTGTGCATCCACAGATGCATCACAAGCAAGCCCAGGGAGGTGATCCTTCCTCTTTATGTGGCATTGGTCAGGCCACAGTTGGAGTACTGCGTCCAGTTCTGGGAGCTGCACTTCAAGAAGGAAGTGGCTAACATTGAGAGTGTCCAGAGGAGGCCACTCGCATGGTCAGGGAACAACAGGGCAGGCCCTACAAGGAGAGGCTAAAGAACCTGAACCTATTCAGCTTCCACAAGAGAAGGCTGAGAGGCGATCTGGTGGTCATTTACAAACTCACCGGGGGACCAGAGGCAATTGGGGGAGGCTCTGTTCCCCCGGGCACCACCTAGGGTTACTAGGAATAATGACCACAAATTGTTAGAGAGCAGGTTCAGGCTGGACATCAGGAGACATTACTTTACAATTAGGGCTGCCAGGCTCTACAATAGGCTCCCAGGTGAGGTGGTGCTCTCTCCTACCTTGGGGGTCTTCAAGAGAAGGCTGAACAGATATTTGGTTGGGGTGATATGACCCCGGCACCCGTTCCTGCCTGGGGAAGGGGGTCGGACCTGATGATCTGTTTAGGTCCCTTCCGACCCTAAGGACTATGATACCAGGAAGACACGGGTGTACATGACGCGGGTGTTTACTTTGCCCTAAATTGAAGCAATGTTTTTAAAAACCCACCACTTCAATTTAGATCAAGGTAAACCCCCATTTTGTCTACACACACCCATGGAAACTAAGTTCTCAAGGTCAGTTACAAAGGGTCAGAAAACAGTGTCAAGAAACAAGAATCAAGTCCAAATTCTTAGTTCATCGTCAGACTCTGCATTGGCTTGGCCCCAAGTAACTTATGGAATGCCTATCTTTTTCTGCTGGCATCCTCTCCCCATGAATATATTGTTCAAGGACCACATATGTCAGGTTTAAAGGGGATGCTTGTGACAGCAGGAGACCAGGTATTCTCAGCTGCAAGACAAAAATATTATGGGAGATTATTATAATGTCTCCAAAACATAGTGAAAGCAGATTATGATTTAATGGAAGGGACTTGCTGCTGCACTAAGAGGGAAACTATGACTCTGGGAACCACAGTCTGCATCCCATTGCTCCTGTTGCTCCAGGAATGCACTGAACTGCACCATTCTAAGTCTATTCTATGTACAAATGGATTCTCATCATGCAGATGGCATTAGGCCACGGGACACATCTCAGTATAGATCCAAAACCCAGAGAAAATGGGCTTTAAGGCAACAATATCCAGGTCATATCTAAGAATAGGTGACTGTATATTAGGAAGAAGAAACTGAGGATGTAGGGGTCATAGCAGACAAACAACACAATGTGAGCTCTGCATGACCTAGAAATCTCGAGACAGCTCTCAGAGGTAGTGCACTCAAAGGACCTGGTCATCATGGGTGACTTAAACTTTCCAGACATCTGCTGGGGGAAACAGGCAGCCATGGAAGTTTCTAACCTCCTTATAGGACCTTCACCTATTGCAGGAGGTATACATTCCCACTAGGGGAAATGCCTTACTAGACTTGGTACTGGCCACAGGGGATGACTTGGTGGGGGATCTAGGTGTAAGGTAATCTAGGGGATAGTGACCACCTATTGACAGGGTTCACTATCTGGAGAAAGGTGAGGAAGAGGGCAGAAATGCTAGACTTCAGGAAGGCCAACTTCCAACAAGCTCAGGAGATTAGTTAGAGAGGGACTGACTAGTAAAAGCCTTGGAGAGATGGGAGTCCAGGAAGGGTGGAAGTTTCTCAAGGGACTAATCCTGAAGGCACAGAAAAGGACCTTTCCAGTACACATAACAGGGGGCAAAAAAAGCAAAGAAACCCTCTTGGTTGAGCAGGGAAATCCAGGAGAGCCTGGAGGGGAAAAAAGACCTACAGGCTGTAGAAGCAGGGGGCTGGCACCAAGGAGAAGTATACCTGCTTGACTCGAGCTTGCAGGGAAACAGTGAGGAGAGCCAAAGTGGAAATGGAGGTTAGGCTGGCAGCAAAAGTTAAGGATAACAAAAATTCATTCCTTAAATACTTAGGAAGCAAAATGAAGCTGCAGGGTAATGTAGGTCCCCTTCAGGATGAACTAGGGCAACTGGTAACAGATAGGATGGCCAAAGCAGAGCTGCTAAATGATTTCTTTGCAACTGTGTTCCTGGACACAAATACAAATACATATCTCATTGGGATTTTAGATAAGCCCAGTATAGATACCAACCCACCAACTAGTTGTGCTGACCTAGTAAAGGGGCACCTGGAGGGTTTGAATGTATTTAACTCAACAGCAGGCCCTGATGATCTTCATCCTAGGGCATTTAAGGAATTACCTGGAGTCATAGTGGAGTTGCTGGCACAACTGTTTGAGCACTCATGGGGGGTGGGGGGGAGTTGGGCAGCAAGAAATAGGGGATACAATGTTTGCCAAGGTGCCAGTCAGGGTAACTAGAAACTAGAATTAATGGCCACAAACTGGAAGAGAGCAAATTCAGATTGGATATCAGGAAAAAATTCTTTACAGTGAGGGTTGCCAAAATATTGAATATGTTTCCAAGGGGGGTAGTGCTGTCCTCTTCCTTGGAGGTATTTAAAAGGAAATTGGATAGACACTTGGCTGGGGTCATTTGACCCCAGCACTCATTCCTGCCCTCTGACTCCAGCACTCATTCCTGCCCAGGGCAGGGCATCAGACCCGATGATATAATAGGTCCCTTCCAATCCTAACATTTATGAAACTATGAAATGCTGTGGTATTAAAAATGCCCTTGTAGGAATCATGAGGGAGAGTGAAGGAAGTTGATTTGACCTTTGTATACAATATTGGTCAGATGGATTATACTGAAATACTGTGTATAATTCTAGTGTCCATATTTAAAATAAAATAAAATAAAACGTTGACATATGAGACAGACACAAAATGACTTGATGGCCCAAGAAATAAAGCATTATAGTAAAAGTTTCAAGGATTATAATCATCTCCATTTTGTGTAGTTTATCAAAAATAAAAGGAAGGTCTGACCTGATTATAGTGTGTAAATAGCTCCCTGAGAAGGAAATGTAAGGTACTGAAGGACTCTAACTCAAAGAAAACCATGAAAAGAACCAATAGCTGCAAATTACTGTCAGATGGATTCAGATTATAAACAACCCTTATTTTTTACAAGAGAGGAAGTGTTGGAAACTGTACCTTTTGTATTGTTTTTAGATCAAGATAGGATGCATTTTTTGGGAAAAAAACAACGTTGCATTACTCATACAAAAGATACTGAGCTTAAAATGGGGGAAACTACATTAAATGTAATGCTTTGGGGCACACACAGCTGATTTTTGATCCTCTGGCTGAACTGCAGTTGTAAGTAAAACACACTTTTGGATCAACCCCCCCTCCCCCTTTTTTTTTGCCATAGGTTTTTTGGTTGTTTTAGTTCCCCACCAGAAGACCCTATCATCCCATTACCCACTTTTATCTTTGATTGAATTAAACATTTTGATGAACTTTGCTATTTTCTCTTTTTATTGTATTTTTAAACAAGCTGAACTAAATTTAGTATTAAAACAAAACTTCCCTCAAAACAAGGGTGAAAAATCAAAGCTTTTTGTAATACCCTTTATTGGACCAACTGTATAGCTGGGAGACCTGTTGGAGAAGCTTTTGCACATCAAGTGCCCTTCCTCAGGTTGTTTGTCCAATAACTCTCCCAAACATATAGGTTTTTCAATAACAGATGTCACAGTAAAACCCTGCCCTCATACATTTCACGGACCATCATGGCTACAACAACACTCGAACCTTTCTACATAAAAAATCAAAGCCGATAATAATTGTTTTATTTTTGTTTTCTCCCTGACTGAAACTGTTTCCTGAAATTGGCATGAATGCCTGAATAATTTTGATTGATCTAAATCAGCACTTTTAAATGAATAAAGCATTCAGGCAAAAATTTTGCACTGCTCTACATGCAGGATAATCCCAACCTTTTTGATAAATGTGGCACACTTTTTTTCTGGATTAAAACTACTGGCACACTTCACTCTCTTACCCAAAAAGGTGTGTGTGTGTGTATGTACATATATGTGTGTATATATGTATGTATATATGCATATGTAGACATGTGTATTTTACATATGCATATGCATTAGGGCTGTGCAAAATTTCACTGGCTGTTTTGTTTCAGTGCTATTTCGACTTGTTTTGAGTTTGAAACAGCAAAATCGAAAAGAAACAAACGGCTTTCAAATGGCCTTCAAAACGAAACAAGGGCAGTCAAAACATTTCAAAAGTTTCAAAATGTTTCAAGTTTTGAAGTTGAAGCTGGGCTTGCCTGCAGGAAAACAGAAAGGAAGGAGAGGGAGGGGGAAGAGGAGGGAAGGACTGCTCTGATATTGACTGTGACTGTTTGGCTGCCTGAGATGCTGCCGGTGCTCGTATGCTGCTGACTAAGTTATTACTTGTTGTCTTTTAAAGTGGTGGACTGGGATGAGGCTGTTGGGGAGGAGGAGGCCTCATTGGGCCACACTATCATGTTGTGTAAAGGCTTCAGTGCCAGTGAGGGTGTGCCTTAAAACATATATACTATCACGTCATGAGTTTTGCTTGTCAGCAGCCTTAGGTACAATTTAACAGAAACTTCTACACTTAGCTCCTTGAAACTTGCCAGACTTTGTGGCCTTGGCAGGGGCTACTATCCCTGCAGTTTTCACCCCCCTGTGCCTTCACACCTACAAGTGACATGAGTTTTGCTTTCAAGACTTTGAGGTGCAGTTTCCCAGAAACCCTGCATCTATCTCCTTGAAACTTGGCTGGCTTCATGCCCGCAGAAGGGGCTATCTGTTATGATTTCATCCAAATCTGCCAAAAAATGATAAAGTTATAGGAAGTTTCATGCTTCCCCATTATAGCCTATATTTTTTTGGGGGGGAGGAGGGTTGTCCCCACAACTTACAACATACTCCATTCCCCTGCCAGAGGAAATCAGACCAGTGCTGAGACATACTGTTAAAAAAACAACCCCAATAACTCCATAACATAGCTGAATTCCTCAGCACCCTAGCTGAACATCACTGTAGAGAGAGAGAGAGAGAGAGAGTCTCACCCCACATCTGCTATCCTGCACCTTTCTCAATTTTTTGAATCTCAAGGCTCCCATCCACATCTTTTCTGAAGTCAGACCTATCTATCTATCTATCTATCTATCTATCTATCTATCTATCTCTACCTCCTCATATAGGAGGATCTCTCAGCACACTTCCATCACTATTGCAAGAACCTAGTGTGCTGAAGCCCACCTTTTGGGAATCACTTCACTAGATCAGTTGTACTCAGCCTTTTGACACCATGGGCCAGATGAGCAGTGTGGGGCCAGTCCATAGGTCAGATAGAGCCTTGTGTGCCAAGATTAGGCCCAGAGGTCTGGCACCTGCTCCACCCTTATCTGTGTGCTAGGATTATGCCCTGGGAGCCTGGCACTGCCCCCACCCACTCCTGGACCCCAGAGGCCTGGTGCCTCCCTTTCCCCGCCCCCAACACCAGGATTGGACACTAGGGCATGGTGTCAGTCTCACTTCGGCCTGGCTCTGCACACTGGGATCCAGTGTCTGATCCTCTGTTCAGGGGAAGGGGCTCCTCCTTGGGACTGGAAATGTGGCCTCAGGGGAGCAGGGCCACGGGCTAGATGACATGGCGCCAGGGGCTAGATCTGGCCTGTGGGCCCAGGGTTGAGCATCCCTGCTCTAGGTGGTCTAGTCACCCCCTCTTGTCTTAAAATCTGTGAACTGATTTTTTATTGTAAATGGCAAGAAAGGAGAGAGGGAGGAAGAAAAGGGAAAAAAGTGAAAGACAAGAAGGGAGGAAAGAAAAACACTTTTCTTACAGGTCCTGAAAGGAAAGTTAAGAACATCAAGCCTCCTCATTCCTGGATTGCTAAAAATGTCTGTTGAACATATTGCCAAAGTGTGTGTTGTATCCTTTTGTGATGACACAAAGTGGATGACAACCTACTATGGCTATCCGTTCTACTTTTGACTCAACTACTACAGATGTACGTGTAGATTTTAAGGGTTCATACACTGCCGACAATCCACAGGATACCCTTGTAGGAGATTTTCATTTCTCAAGTATTTTCTTTTTCTTTTTAAACCTAAGAAATTACTTTTTCATATGTGCCTGAACACACACACACGTGTACAAACACAAGCTGTGGTGAAACAATATTATTGAAGTTGCAAAGTATTGAACTACTAGGAAAAAAATGAGAAGTAAGGATCCAATGCACTTTACTTAGCTGGAAAAGGCATGTGTCCTGTAGGAGAAAAATTGTATATGGTCATTTAATTAAAGACCATATTAAAATGCCCACACACAGGGTAGTCAAATTAAACTTGGACAGACAAACTTAATTCTAGCATTCCCTAACTTGTTTTGAGTGCTTGACTTTGCAACCTTAATAATGTTCCTTTAATGTAGTTTTATGTGCAATTTAGATAGAACTAGCTTAAAGAAGCTTTTTGTCTGAAATATTACTGTTACTGAATCTTATTTAGACTGTGTTATTATATTATCATGATTTCATGGCATTTTAATTTATACTGCATTATTGGACTGTTAACTCACTTCCACTACTCAATTAGGCTGGTGATATTGTTTCACTTTTAATATGCTTCTCTTCCTTTTCAATGTATTATAATTATTAGAAGCCTATTTATATTTACCTAATATCAGTTTTTCTTTCTCTTAAGCAAGACTCTTCTGAGTGTCACCATGGTATCTGCAGACCTCAGTAGGAAGGATAATTACCTTAATACATTTATATAAATGTGTTTAGATGAATCCCTCCATCTTGTGTTAGAATATGATTTAACTACTGTATGACTTAATAGAAATATATGTACTCTTCCCCCTATAAAATGAGGCAAGAAAGGGTTTGGTTGTATGTGTATGTGTGGGTGTATGACATCATTTAATATAAATTATATTTGACCCTGATTCAATCTATTCATTACTTGGATTACATATATTTGAAAATATGGCACGTCTGCTTTCATCCATATTCTATGTGACCTCTAGTGACTCCCTGTATACTTAATACATTCATTTTACTCAAAACTACTAGCACTGCTCTTATTACGATGACTTCCACATTCAGCATTATCACAAAGTGAGCTATGGAAGATGCAACATCGCTTGTCCTCTGTAGGGGCAAAGTTGGAAAGCCTGTGGCCAGCTGAAGGTCACAATTGGTGGTGGGAGGATGAGGTGCATGTATCATGTGTTGTTCATTTTTCCTCCCATTTCCACCAGGAAAAACAAACAAAAGTCACAATATTCAGATACCTTAGGGACTGGGGTATTGTATGAATTGCAATAGGAAAGACTAACTTAGAGGAGTTATAGGTTGACATAATAATGCATGGGCAATACTGGATGGGCTTCTCCCATGCTTTGCCATCATTTTGGCTGAGGGAACATTGTTCCTGCAGAACAACTCTTCCCATTTTGAAAGAAAAGATAGCTGTCTGCTGACTCCTTCCGCTGCCCAGAAGTTGGCAGACAGACTCCACATATCCTCTTTTGAAAGCTTGAAAATGCTGCCAAACAGGTGAGGGATGCCATATGAAATGGAGGTGGGTGGGAGGGCATCCATCCCTCTTGATTCAAAGATGAATATATAGTTCTTCAGCTTTGCTACTCTTCTAAGCCTTGCTCCATAATATCAATAAAGGACATTTTCTTTCTCGTTCCCACTAATCATCCCCTACATGCACCTGGCAATCTTATCTGTGAGAATCTGTCTATAATGCTCTAGGTCAGTCTCAGACAGTTGGGAAAAAAGCATATGTGGCGCCTTTGAGCATGGGGAACCTTTAAGACAAAAAGCTACAATGCAGGGCAAAGCCAGTGGACGAGAAAAAATCAGTTCAAGTGGGGCAGAAAACACAGGCCTCAATAAATGTCAAGGAGGCTTAGGCATTTCTTAACAATAGGAAGGAGTTGATGCTCAAAGTGACATGATTCCTCCTCCTTTTTTTATGACATGGATCTCATCAACACTGTGAACTGCGGGGCCAATATCCTCTACCTTGATTTCACTGGAGTGCATGTGAGGAATATGTGGCTCCCTGTTCATCTGTAGCTGGCTGTGTATGCGGGAGGGGGGCCGAGGGAAAAGTTGTTAATTAAATTTGAAGGCGAGATTCCGCTCTTTGCAGCTGAATTAAAAATAAAATACCAATTGAAGTTTAATTACTGTCTTTGCTTACTTGTGCATTCAAACTTGAAAGATGACTTAACACTTCGTTTTAAGCTCCTGTGGCTCAGAGATGCTGTGGAGTGTAAGCGCGATGTGCCGCATGCTCTTATCAAATACCGTAATGCTACTACTGAGACGGGTATGCGGTGGAGACTGTAAACAGCAAGTGAGATGCCCCGGCCAAACTGACAGGTGAAGTAAGTTAACATGTGACTGTGCAGATGGAAGAATGGGCTGCTCCAGGAAATCACTAGTTCCCATTGGCTTCAATAGCAGTAATGATTGCTCATTAAATGGTAGCAGTTATTCATTACTCGTCTAACTATGAGATAACTGCTCAAGTCCTGCAGTGGGAGAAAAGACCCAGGGAGTCTAATTAGGACTTGGTATGTGTAAGGAAACTTAAATAGATAGGCACAGTAGCTTCTTCTGCCCCTTATGTCTATGAAATAGGGTATCTTATATAACAAAGGGTTGAAAGGATGGAGTTTGGCAAAGCTTGCTGATGCTCCTGGGCCCACTTCACAGTGTCCTTTCATGGCTAAATATATAGACCGCAGAAGTCTGTGCTACCTATACCTATCTGTTTAGTACTGTTAGTCTATAAGGTGCAAATCTATCTGGCCTTCTCCTTGATTTCAGAATAACATGGCTAGCTATATCTACCTGCTGCTAGCCCAGTAGCTGCCACTGCCCAGAGTACAAAAGCTGCTTGCTATGCCTCTGGATTGCAGCCCAAAACATCTTTCTGACCCTTTTTGAAAATCCTACTCCTCTTATATCACTCAATTAAAGGTTTCAAAATATAGCCGATAAACTCCTTTGCTCTTTTTTGTCATCTTTAGATGTTTTTCCTCTGGTTCAGCAATTTACAGGAAACTCAGGTGGGCTCCATGACCTATAGCTGTAGCAAATTAAACTAATTACTTTTGCATTAAAAAGAAATGTCCACAGTGGAGGATTTTTTTTTTCTTTTTACCAACTGTTAATACATCTTTAGTTAATCACTGTGCTATAAAGTTATTCCCTTGATGCAAGAAGTAAGCTGAAGCAATCGTGCAATCTTTTCCTTTTCCTTCAAAGCCTATACCCCTATTTGCAGTACTAAATCATTAGGGCTTCTGTTTGTCAAAAAGACTGAGACTCAAGACTTTTTTCTCCCAGCCTCTTATGTCTTCTTAGTAGAATAGAATTACACAGATAGAAAACATCTCTGCTGAAGAGTTTCTGCTTGTAAATATTGTTTAGCCGGCTCTTTATTTGTGCTCTCTATATACTTTTGGTTCTTCTTTTGGCTGATCCTCAGCATTTTGCCTATAAGCTGACCTGTGTCAGCAGCCCCCTTGTACCTAAAAGGAGTCCCGCTGGGTTCAAAGAGGCAAAGTGGCAAAAGACACCACCTAATGGTCTAATGGCCGGGCAACTAGAGATAGACTCAAAACATGTGACTTTTTCCACCACATGGAGTCTGTAGGTTTGGGAAAGTCACTTCAAGTCTTTGTGGCTTTATTTCCCCACCTACTCTTTACATTATAGGATCTTGGGATACGGGCTAACTTTAATTATCTGTGTGTTCAATGCTGAGCCAGTTCAGCTGAAGCTTCTACATACTATCTACACACTAGCTATTACAAAGGAGCAGGATAAGTGGTGCAACATATAATCAAAGTGGGCTTTTTGTCTTGATATATAACACATAACAATGTTTATAGTAAAATAAATGTATGATCTTGAGATGCACACATTCATTTGAGCATCTCAGCTTAATTATCATATTCTGTTTCTGTCCTTCTACCAAAGGGTTAATGTTTAGAGCTGGAAAAATAATACAAAGGAAAAGTATTATGCAGAGTAAGCTTAACGATACACAATTTAAAACTGTAGCAATTGTTTTTGGTCAGTTTTGTGCAATCTGCAAGGTAATTTTTTTCAATTTATTTGGAATTAGTCAAGTGCACTCTTGAAAAGGCAGAGTGAATTGATGTTAAATAGTTTTTGGAAGATGTAATTGTCTGATGATTTGTAAATAGCCAAGCTTATCAAAAAAGTAATTTAAATGTTATGCTGACAATTTTGTTCAGTTTGGTGTACTCTGTAAACTTGTGAATCCAATTTTTAGCCGTCATTAGCATCAGAAATCTCTTTGCACTGCTAAATGATTTAAGGTATTTTGTGTGTATAACCAGTGTATCTGGCTCTGAACTTTTACTAATCCTTCACTCAGCCCACTGTAGTTATACTTGGAAATCCAGATTGTGCTTGTTTTTCAACACCTAGAATGAGCTAGATGCTCCAATACCATTGGGATAAGAGTGCTGTTAGAATAGAATATAATAAAATCGGATCAAATAGGTGGGGAGTCAAGTGGACTGGAGTGGTAGCTTTTTGGCTTAAAATGTCTGTTTACCATATGCCAGTCATTCCAAAATCATGAGTTAGGCCCCATGAGTAATGAGATTGCCTTAAGATTAATGCTCTTCTAAAATAGTTCTTCCTGTTTGCTTTGTAATGATTGAACTTTTGGAGCCTGCATGTGCTCCCTTTCCTCTCGAATATGCGGGAACTAGAACTAGAAGGTGTTTTTAATGAAAGATGAAGTGTTCATGTGATCACATGACGCCAATAGTAAAGCTCCATCTATTACAAGGCTAATGGATCAGTAACCCAATGTTTACATGATCAGTGCTGGGTATATTCTTGTTCCAAGCAACAACAGTCTCAAGGATGCTCATGCAAAATTGTCCTCTTATTCTTATCCTTCTTCCATTTTCCTACTGTATTAGTTTGGTCTCCATGGACTATTTTGCAGTACTTTGTCAGGTCTTGTTTTGGGTGTCTCAGATTTTCGGGCTCCCATCACTTTTTTGGGTTAGAGTGTTTCACTACTCTAGAAAATCACCCTGAGCCCTGTTAATTTTTCATTATATTTTTAATTTTGTGTCTAAAACACTTTGTTGTTGTTGTTATTTTTTGGGGGGGGGAGGAAAAAGACCCTAAAGAAGTTTTGATTTTTGTGGGCTCCAACTCTGTTATTATTTTTTAATGGAAGAAATAATTTCATTAAAAATAAATATTTTCTTTGGCATTCTTTCCCCACAGGAAATGAAGGAACTTGGGCCCAACCCCAATTCTACCTCCAGATAGTATGTAGTACCTACACAGCTAAATTTAGTTGTATTGGTAGCATGTAAGTTGACAAAAATGCCTAGTGTTTGGGCTGCTTTCCAAGGGAACAAGAGGGACAGCTTCTAGGCCTCTCCTTCAACCAAAACCATGGGCCAGGAAAATGCTGAAACCACAGGCAAAGTGTGGCCAAGAACGCCCCTCCTTTCTACCTACTGAAGCTCTGTTGCTGGATATGTAAAGCTAGATGGATAGCAAACTGCAGAAAGTGTGGATCAGTGGGGCAGACTGTAGTCTGGAAAGAGCAGGGTTGCACTCAGTTCTGGTCCCTGTGAGAGCTCATGTAGATTGGAGAGTGAGTGAACAAGATGGGTCTTGGACTATAATCAGTCAGCATATACTTGGTTTATCAAGAAAGCGGGGTATGAGGTGTTTTGGTTGTGATGCGTATAAGTTTTGACAGAGGAAGACAGTACCATTTACTGAAGGCTCTTTAATTTAGCAGAGAAAGGCCTAACAAGAATAACAGCTGTGAGTTTGAGAAATTCAGATGAGAAACAAGGCACATTTTCTTGTTAGTGAGGGAGATTAATCATTGGAACAAACTACCTAAGCCAAGTGGTCAATTTACCATCTCATGATGTCTTCAAATTGATACTGGATGTCTTTATGGAAGATAGGCTTTAGGCAAAACACATTGGGGTTGCAACAGGGGTGCTAGCTGAAATGATTTGGCTTGTGTTACACAAGACAATAAATGATCTACTCATGGGTGGATCTAGAATTTGGAAAAGGGGACTGCAAATGGGCAGGTGCATCATCAAATATGAAACAATGCATGGTTTTTTCTCCATTTAAACGTGAACTAGAAGCTTTACTAATATGCTAAGGACCTAGGGCTGGACTATTCTGTTTTAGATGGAAGCAAAAATAAACATAACTTCTTTGAAATGAGTTAAAAAACAATCTGCAAAGCTGTGAAATAGGAGCTTCATTACCAGGAGCAGCTAATGGACAACAGAATTGCAGAACAAAGGATATCTTGAGTGGTGAAACATCAGGACCGTTAAAAAGAGGAGAGGACAGTTAACGCCTGTGGAATGAAGAGTTTAGAAGGGATCAGGTAGATATTCAAGTTTCCCTTGTTTTATGCAGTACATGCATTCCTGAAAAATGGCATATAACCTGAATTCGCATAAAGGGACCCACTTTACAATGTAACAAACCGGGGTACATTCCAAGACCTTGGCTGCACTGACCCCCAAACCCATTTCTGCCACTTTTACAAGACAATTTTGGTACTCACCAACAGCAGACAGTACACACATGGACAGAGGGCCCCTCACCAGCTACTGCAAGGTTCAAAATCTCCAGTTTTGTCTCCAGCGTTAGTGAAGGTTTCTTGCGCTTCATTGATAGACCAGGCAGAGGGGTAGGAGATAAGCTAGCAGGACACTTAGAAGCCATAAATGGGAAATGGCGACTACAGAAACACGTGTCGCAGACAACAAGCGAGGAGACTCATGTTTTGGTGCGTGTCACTCCCACAATGCACCGCACAAAGTAGTTGACAGGCTTCCACCACACCAATCGCATAAGAGTGAATTTACCTTGCATATAACACATTTTTGGTAATCTCATAAGAATGAATTCGCCCATACAGAACTTGCATAAAGCAAGGGAAACCTGTAATGACCCATGAAGTCAAATGAAGCCCTCGGCACTGCCTGACTAGAAATGCTGCTGCCACTGCCAGGCTGTCGGTTTTAAACTCAGTGTGAACCAGAGCTATCAAAGAGGAGTGCAAGCGTACCACTGCACCCCCTCTGGATCTGCCCCTGGATCTAATGGCCCTTTTTGGGCCTCAAATTTATAAATCTTTTTCCCTTCTTCATCTACTCCATGACTACTAAATCTGATGGGAAAGTAAAGCGACACAGTGCCATTCTACTCCTGTGTTCCTGGAGCCAAGGTCTGGGCAGCAAATATTTCTGTACAAGACAATTTCATATATGCCTCTTACTGAAAGCTTAGGCTTTTACTCCAATTCACAATCTACTCCTTTGAATTTCAATTTTATATAAACGTACAATTATTCTGAGCACAGGGCATGAGACTCACTCCAGCGCATGGTTTTTCCACTAAATATCGCAACTTCAGACAGAGCAGGGAATACAAACTAGCTTGGTTAGTTTAACTTTTCAGCAGTATATTTCAATTAGCGCTGGCTATATCCTCTCCTCTCCTCCTCCTCTCCTTCTTTTTTTTTTGGTTGGAATATAAGTGCAGTAAGAAGGAAACCACATGAACCACAGGTATACTGCAGGCATCACTGCTCTGCTGTTATGTTCTATTGCATTGAAGAAAATGAATCTTTTTGAACAGGTGAATTTTCCAACAGAAATGGACCAAACAGACTCAGTTCATTGAATAGAAAATGTAATGGTGATCTAAACCTATTACCTTCAATGGAGTCTGTGACATTTTCTTCAAGCATATTGATCTGCCGGAGAGAGAGAGGTGGGGGACTGAGGGAGAAAGGGAACTTTATGTTTTTGCTCACCGTGTTGCGTCAGTCATTGTAATGCTAGTCACAATGTATAAAAGACTCCCAGAATCAACAGGGCTACCTTTTTTTTTTCCCCCTAGAAGCTGTTATAACTGATTTTACAGGGCAGAATTAAGAAGCTGCTTAAAATCAATTCTGGAGATATCTTGAAATTGCTAAGAATTAATTAAGATTTGCCCCAACATTTTCCCTTGCACCAAGTCAAACCTATTTAAATGAGCACACCTCCAGTTCAACCAGTGGTCCATTCTTACTTTAAAATTAGCCATATCTTTCTGCTAGTTAACTGCATTCCTGCCCCCTCCCCATCCCACCCATGCATATTTCTTTCTACTAGGATGTTGACAGAGACTGAGCTAATTTCGTATCTTATTTAACCTAATTTGGATTGGCATCATGTCCTTTGTGGAGGAGTGGGGGGAAGAGAGAGAAAACAACATCAGCCCATTTCTTGTATATTTTGTAAGGGTTTTTGTGGTTGTTTTTGTTGTAGACTCACGTCTCCAGAGATTAGTAAAGCTGCAGAGAATTCTGCCTCATTACAGAATTACCACTTGTGCAGCTGTAGTTAAGGTTATGTCAGTGTTTCCATTATAATGTAATCGAATCCCTCTCTTTTCTGTAGAATAAAATTTCTGCTTATTTGAAAACTTTTACATTGAATGTAACTGAACTTAGGTTTTGTTCCTACACTTCTGGGTAACAGAGATGCAATCTTAGCTTCATATAGATTCATTTTGGAATATGCCACATACATTTTTGTATTTAGAGAACATTGGTAAGCCTTGCAAAGTAATACTTTGACAGCAACATTACCAGTATAGATGGAAGACACATTAAAATCCCTTGGCAACATCACGGTGCTAGTAAAGTTTTTTATTATTAACATAATATTGAGTCAATTTATTTCGGCATTATCTTAATTTGATCTATTTTCTACCTTGTCCATGGTATATGTGTATTTTTTTTCCCTTTGTGCTGCTGCATTAAACTAGTACAAGTTGTTGTAATCTGAATTTTATAATCTTGCCTATTACTTACAAACAATCTGCCGCTGCAGTTGTTTCTAGGTGTTTTTATAAACTAATTTAACATCTGTTTGTACTATATAACTGTATCAACCTGCAAATGGCCAACAGAACGTAGCATTGTTGAGAATTACCATGCAGATGAATGGAGATACATTAGTAATTGGAAAATCCACTCCATATTTCATGGTAACTTGGTAAATTGGCTGTGTTATCTGGACTACTTTATTTTGTATAGGGCTTTTGTATTGAATATTTTCCCTAAGATATTTTAGTGGCTAAAGTGTTTTTTAAAAGAAAATATATAAGTTAAATCATAGTCAAATTGCATTAAATAATTCCAAATCATTCTTTATCCATAATGTTATGCTAAGATCCAGAGACACATATATGGTATGTTGTAAAGAGAACAACTTTAAGGGGAAGAACAACTATTCCCAATCATTAGCAAGATTTAATTAAGATATAAAGCCAATCGTCTTGTGTAGGTATTATAGAGATCAGGATTTAGCTCCAAAGGTATAGCCCCCAAGCTGTCAGTGTATGTGCAACAAAAACCATCTTCAATTGGATTTGTTTACTTACCTTGATATATTTAATAGGAAAAATATTGTCTAGTGTTGTACATTTCCTTCAGGGCCCCACTGTACTATGGTCTGTTTAAGTATTTCCCAAAGCTGTTCCAGCTACACTTGTTAAGCATTATGGGCAAAATCTGGATTGGTCCCTTAGGTACCTCCACTTGGGTATTGCAATGTGTACAATTAAATGCCTGCCCCTGGGAAGAGTGGTTCCAAGAAACAAGGTTAGGCAGTTAGGTTTCCTATGGAGTCAATGCAGAGGTTAAGCACCTTCAAAAGATCATTTAAAGCTCAGCATGGAGCTGCCTGGAGTTAAAAATAGGGGAGTATCTGGCTATCCTCTCTGGAGCTTAGGAAGTAAGAGAAGGATGCACAGCAGGTTCCCCTATCTATTCAGGATCTAGAGCTTGAAAAGTCATCTTCCAAGGGAAATGCTTAACTGACATCCTTGTAATGACACTAATTATGGTATCTGCACCCACTTCTTGCACAGTAAACTAGTATCTGCACCCACTTCTTGCACAGTAAACTACTGGTTAGTGCCAGAAGGGTGAGACATGGGTTTTAGGCCTACCTCATGCTGACTTGAAAGATCAGAAGAGTGCCCTAAGTCAGTGTTTTCAGCTTGTGGCCCACAGACCTCTGAAGGTCCATGGACTATGTCCAAAGGGTCCACAAAAAATTACTCTAATCAATCAAAAGTATGTAAACACTCACACCTACCATTCAAAGCGGTCTGCACCTCCATCTGACATTTCCAAAGGTGTCTGCACCTCCATTCAGCATTTTTTAGGGATCTGCAAATGAAAAGATAAGTTGAAAACCACTGCCCTAAGCAACAAGCTGTAGCTTTCTGTTGAAACTGTACTCCAGAAATCCAAGAAGGGAGTGTAAGGAGATCAAGCAAAAGGGAACTTAGTTCTTTAACTCAATGATAAGGGTATTATGTTCAGAGGGGTGAGTTGTAGGTTCCAGTCCCTGCTTGTTAAGATTATCTCAGTGACTGCCTAAGGTCAAATGTATGTAAAATCCTGGAAGCAAGAGCCAAACTCAGGATACTGTGCTACTGCAGCTTCACTCTTATTGCTTCCCATGGGCACATACGTTTAATGCACCTTTGTTTAAGGCTCATTAAGGGATTTTAGGTTGGTATCTACATGTAGACATGCTAATGCTCATTAAAGTGCATTAAACTTAGGCTGGCATAGCTAAGCTACATTAGCCCACTTGTAGCCACGTTAATGCACATTAAGTACCTACATGAAGTAATTCATTTAGCTATGCCAGCCTAAATTTGGTTCTTGTTGTCACAGGGTGGGGACCCAGGGTCGGCCATGATCTCCCCTGTTGCCCCTACCATGCCAAGTTGCCTGTTTAGCACCCTCTTTCTCACCCGCCGTGACTTTGCTGTTCCTATAAGATTAATGGGAGTCTGCCCTTACTTGGCCCCTTGGACCCGGTGCTCTTACTCTTCCAGTCCCAGCTCTGTACCCAATGGATTTTGGTGCTCCAACGCTATGGGCGTTGCATGCCTCCAACCTCCCCTGTAGCACGCCCCAAGCCTCGCAGATGTGCCGGACGTTCTTGTGTCTCTACTCATCTTATTGAACCCTCCCAGGTCGTCTCGTTCTTCTGCTCACCCCCTTCGGGGCCTCTCAATAGGTATGCACCCTCTCCAGGGCCTCTCAATATGTCAATCTGTACGCGCCCTCTCCGGGGCCTCTCACTCTGAACGCGCCCTCTCCAGGGCCTCTGTATAGCTCACCCTCTCTTTGGGGTCCCGCAATAGGTTCGTCCCCTCTCTGGGACTCCCCTATATAGCTCGCTCTCTTCAGGCTCTTACCCGCGTATCTGCCCTCACCGGGCTCTTACCCGCGCACTTGCCTTCACTGAGGGCCTGCCAATATGTAGCTCGCTCTCTCTGGGGGTTCTCAATATGTAGCTCGCCCCTTCTCAGGGCCTCTCAATAACCTTGCCCCATATCAGGGCTCCTTAATAGGCTCACCCTCTTTCTGGGGCTTCTCATGTAGAGGCAGCGCCCCCACTGGGCCTGTCTCCCCGCACTCTTACCCACACTGGGGTTTCGTTGCCCGCGCTTTCCGTGGTAGGTTACCCACGCTGGAGTTCATCGCCCGTGCTTCCCGTGGTTGGGGCTCAGGTGGCCTGTAGCTGTGCCTGGTCCCCTGACCCGCCTTCTGGGTCATATGCCCTGCTTGGGCTCTACCCTGATACTGCCCCACTGGGCTGGGATCGGGATACCCCACTAGCTCTGCCCGATGTCGTCGCACTGGGGTGGGGTCGGGACCCCCCCACAACACAGAGCCACCCTACAGCGCACCACCTGCTATGCCCTCCCTGGCACCAGATTACTGTGCCCTCCAAGGGCATCGGGAACCCCCTTGCTACCAGGGAGCTCCCTTGAGGCCTCCTCCTTCCCCTACAGCCTCACCCGCCCGGTCCTCTGGTTTAACAATAACAAAACAGGGAACATAAAGCCATAAGCCAACTGACTATAACTCAAAATAAGCCGCCTGGCTATAACATAAACTGCGCGCCACTCTGGCTCTTCTTCGCGCTTCCCCGTCAGGGTTATCTCCACCCCTTTCCCTCATACCGACTTCTCAGGTGGTAAGGCCGCTCAGCTCTGCTCTGCTCTGCTTTGCTCTGCAGCAGAGTTCCTGCTCGGCTCGGCTCGGCTTGGCTCTGTAGCAGAGCTCCTACTCCTCAGGTCGTCAGATGGAACTGACCTGTGGCCTCAGCCTGGCTGCTTATGAAGGCCAGGCCCTGCCCCCTGGTGGTCAGCTGACCTAATCAGTTGCCCTAGCAACTTCTACCTGTGCTGCCCTGCAGACTGGCAGCTGGGTTCTTGTTACCTTTGCTAGTAGCGAGCAACCTAGCGCTCTGCTACACAGGTATCAAATTTAGGTGGGGTTAGCCTCAACTCACCATTTTTAAGGCTCAAGGGTGCACACTTGTGGACACATGACCTTAATGCACCTTAAAATGGTGATTTTAAACTTATCCCACATAAAAGGGTCACCTGTAGACAAGCACCACAATACCTAAATTAAAGCTATCATGGATGCATCCGCCTGTGCTAGGTAGCATACCTCCATATATTCAGCATCTGTGTACATCTCTACCCTACCTTCTATTCTGTGTGCAACAGCAGCAAGTCCCAGCTGATCTACCTAATCAAGTCACTTATTAATGACATATTGTGTGTTCATCTACTGTGATAAAATACAACTGTAAAATGAACTATATAGCTCATAGGCGAGCCCTGGTGAATAAAGTTTCTAGTCATCATTTTAAGTCTATTATTGACGTAATTCATAGAAGCCTCAGTCATGGAGCTGGGCCAGACTACACTAAACCATTATTGCATTTTTATGGCCACTGTCACATAGTATTTCTATCTGTGAAAAACCAGTGGAAAAATTGACCACAGGACACATTATGGTGTAACAAAACATTGCCCAACTGAGAGCCTTCAATGACAATTAGAAAAGAACCACCCCCCTCCCAATGGAAAAAAACACACCCCACAAAACAACTGCTTTTCATCCAAAAATGTAGTTTTGTCAAATTTGAATTATTTTCTTGAAACATCTAGTTGGATTAACTTTTATTTAGTCATATACTCAGCACTAAGTAGGCCTCATCTAGAGTGTGATATGTAATTCTGGGCGCTACATTAAAAAAAAAAAAAGACATGGAGAAGTTAAAGAGGATCTACAGACGGGCTGCCAAAAAAATAAAGGGCTTGGAAGGCAATTGTAAAAGAAGAGATTGCAGAAAATTGTGGGATACATGCTTAAGAGGAGAATTACAGCAGTCTTCAGATATCTGAAAGGCTGCCATCTGAAGAAAACACCTTTTCACTCTTGCTGCAGAGAGCAGAGTGAGGAACAATGGTTTGAAGTCGCAGCTAAGGAGGTTTAGATTATATATTGGGGAAAAAACTTCCTCACTATTAGAACAGACTGCCTAGGAAAGTTGTGGTATCCCCATCATTGGAGGTGTTCAAGCCTCTGCCAGCTGATTGGGATGCCCAGCCAGTGAAGCACATAAGAACAAAGGGCTGACCAGTGCTTCCAGTCTCTGGAGCACACAGGAGTCTTGTAAGCCTGCAGTGTGCTTTGGGGTCTGGAAGCCCTGGCCACATGTTCAGTTAAATGCATGATGGAAACCAACCACAAGGTTCTACCACACATATTTTGTAAAAACTTTGTGGCTTATTCCTCATTTTATCACACCGTTAATTGAATAAATGTGTGGCCAGGTCACTACTTAAGACATGATCAACCCATTAATCACATCTTAAGAGTTACATCTGTCAGGGGCCTCAGCCATACTTTTATATATTTATATTCTAATTACTTTTATGTATAGTATATAAACATGAATAAATATCTAATCCCAATCAAAATAAACAGGAGTGGTGAAGAGGGAGTGTGTGCAGACGAAACGAGGAGCCTGCATGCATAACACTTTAAAGAAGGTTAAATACTTTTGCACTGCTTTAATGGTACTGGTGTTTGCACGTGTCGGCAGTGTATTGTGTATTAATTCCAGCCACTATAGCACATTTGGTGGCATAATGTGCCTTAAAAGACTTTGGGCATAGCAAAGTAAAATGTCTCCATGGAGTTTTAGTTTGCTGCCCTACCACTGCAGTGTGAAGCACTGGGCTCCGTGCAGCTCAGGGACTGTGCAGGCAGCCAGTGTGGCCAGCTTGGCAGCAGCCTGGGAAGGCAGGCTCCACCTTAAGGGAAAAAAAAAGCAGACAGCCTAATTTTTCTCCTCCCCCCCAATCAGAGCCTGCCTGCCTGCCTGTTCTCCCCTCTATGGCTGCGGTGCCCCTGGGGCTGCCCGAGCCAGGTGCCTGCTGCCTCCGGTGGGGGCTGCCACTGCTGCAAAGGAAAGCACCATTCCCTCCCCACCGCCAGCCCAGGGACCGCTCCGCCCACTGGCAGCTCGCCCTCCCCTCCCCACCACCCAAGAGGCAGGTAAGACACAGGTGTACACGACACAGGTGTTTACTTCATCCTAAATTGAAGCTGTGTTGGTAAAAACCCACCACTTCAGTTTAGGACCCCCATTTCATCTACACATGCCCAGGGATCCTGAGTTACTCTGATCCCAAATCCACAGTTTTTCCTTATTAAAATGAAACATCACTATAAATAAATAAATAAATACATAAATACATAAACAAATATAAATATATATATATATAGTGTGTGTGTGTATATATATATATATAAGTGGTGTTTCATTTAATCTATGGGGAAAATGTGGACTTGAGATTCCTTTATTTAGCTGAAAATTGGGGATTTTTTTAACTCAAAAAACCCTAGGATCCTGGGTGGTGACAGTGAAACATTGTTACTCTGCCAAAGTGTAATATCTCAACATTATTAGAATAAAACTTACTGAGAGTCCCATAGAACAGTAAATTTGCATCTGTTCTCCTTTTCACCCATGTAAATCAGGCATAACTCTACTGAAGTCCATGGAGTTACAGCAGTGTGGGAACATAATCGGGTCTCATGTAAATATTTGCAAGAAAGAAGGGACAAGGTTCGGCACTTCCTGTACTAATCAGTATGAGCTGCTAAACTCACATACTGATCCTAAACAGTGGTATTAGTAGGTTGGGGAATCTTGATTTGCCCTGTTATGGACAGCAGGCCGTACTGACATTGAAATCCAAAGCACAGGTTTGATGTCCCATAATAGTGAATGCTAAAATCTGGGTTTTGGTTCACACTCGCTAATGATTTGAAGGCATATTTAATTTTTTTTCATGTAACATTAGCAGCCTTCATCCAAATGAGCACAGGCAGGTTTAGAATGAAAAGCTGTGGGGAGAAGCTTCATTGCCTCGGATGTGTGCAATTTTATTCTGAAAGAAGAAAGAAATGGGAATGAAAGCGCGTGGGGATTAGCCGAAAAGAATAACAGCAGCCGCGCTGGCTGCATACAACATGTTCAGAGTAATAAACAACAGTGTTATTAGCAAATATAAAGCCTGTGATAAACAATGCCATGATGTTCCATTCACCCTAATAGGCAGGAGCAGATAATTGGGACAAATAAAGTACTGAAAACTGTCTCTAACCACCTTTCTGAGCTGCTCCTAGAAGTAGTGAATCAGGTCCTGGCATGCTGCAGAACTCAGCAGTAGCTTTGGAAACCAGGTTTTGTGTTTCACTAAAAGGATATGTTCCCATTGCTAATGGAAAACAACAGAAGCTAAAGACAATCGCTTGAATTGTCAGATCTTCTTTTTTTTTTTTTAAGTGGTAATGAGAAGACAAGGAGACAGTTCCACGCATTCATCAAAGGGTTCACAGAGCTCTTTGGAATTCATTACCCATTGAAGTACCAAGCACTTCTAACTGCTGGGACTTTTCAAACTAAACTCTGAAGTTACTTGTATTATCTAACATTTTTTTCACCCCTTTACCATTGCTTTCTCCATAGGATGGGCTTGCTACCCTGACCTCTCCCTCTGCCCCGTGCTCCACGGTTATCTTTCTCCTTCCTGTTTCCTTTTCGTCATTTCACCATTATTTGGAAGGGACTTGAGATTTGCTCTGCACAAGAGTTGCTAAGAGAAATGCCAGAGTTGCTCTAATGCATTTGTGCCTGGACTATCCCCAGACAGTGGGGGGCTTTGTCACATCAGCCATACTTTAAAGTTATGACAACATTAATCTCAACGTTGAATCATAATTACTCCTCACCTGGGGTTTGATGTCCCCAGAATTACCACTTGCTGCTGTGAGCAAGTATTTCACTTTAGCAGTGTTATAAGCCCAGGTAGAGCTTAAAACAGCTTTGGCAATTTGCTAAAGGCTTTTTTTTTTAATATATGGTCTTAATAATGTAAAATGCCAGCCTAGATTTTTGTAAACTGCACATGCTAAAACACTACTGCTATAAATGGGATGCTCTTGCAGAGCTGGCATGCTTTCGAACTGAGGTGAAAGGGATATTTTCTAACTTTTAAATGAAAGGAACTTTTTTTGTCACTGTGATGACTTTGATCAAGTGAAAGGACTGCACTCTACACAGCAATCTTCCCTTTTGCATAGGAGGGACTGCTGGATACCAGTAACCCATGCACTTTCCAATTCTTCCTTCATGTGCTTTGCAAGCACTAAATTAATGAAGCCTCACAGTGTCCTCACAGTTGTATAGGAAATACAAGAGTAATACCCAGGGGTAAACTGAGTCAGGGAGAAGATACCAGCAAAGTGGAAAGGAAAGCTGGAGGTGGGAGGTGCGGAAAGAGTTCCTGGTTACAGGGTCTTGCCCCTTTGCTCAGAGTCAGACTGAGCACCACATTTGGGATGAGGAAGGGGTTTTATCCCATGGTCAAATTGTGGGATTTTTTTGCCTTCCTCTGTAGCAGGGGGCCTCATTCTTGGATCTTTCGAGCATGTTTTAACAACCCTCAAAGCATCAGGACACTAATCAGCATTATCCCCCTGCTTTATCTGTGGCAGGTTAGGGTTTTCTGCCTTGTATTTGCACAAGAGTATTGACTGTGTCATTTTTGTAAGAGGTTAGACATGGATTTGTATGGGATGGTTTGGATATGTTTGATCCTGCCACAGGCAAGGGGTTGAATTAAATCAGAGGGGGCCAAGCTCTGTGGCACAAGTCACAGACTGGGAAGAAGACAGGCAGCAGAACAGCTGATAGTGCAGGAAGCAGAAATCAGAGAAGAAGGAGAAAAATCGGAAATCAGAGCAGCAGATCAGCAGAAGGAGAACAGAGCAGCCCTTAGGGAGGGTATGGGGCCAATTTGTGTCATACCTGCCAAAAAAGTTGCCTGCCACTGGGCTAGATGACCTCCAGAGGTCCCTTACAGCCTTGCTTTGCAGTGATTCTATGGCAGAAAAGGTGTTTCAGCAATGACGGTAATACCTAGGAACTGGGAGATGTGCTCCACCACAGACTTTGGGGGTGACCTTCTGTCAATCCCTCAGGGCCAGATCCAAACAACAAAGGACTTAGGTGCATGAAGTGGGATTTATGCAGAATTGAAGGGCCAAAGTCCAAAAGAGTCCTGAAAATTCCTATTTAGCTGCCATATGACCCTGGAGGAGCCTAAACTCCATCAGCAACATACATTTTTTTCTTTACAATTCCCCAGGCACCTCAATTTGTGCCTCTGTGAATGTCCCAGTTTTTGGCAATGCTGAACAGCTCAAACCTAGGTCAGATCTAAACCCTGAGTAGACTGAAAATTAGACCTTCCTCTGACTTGAGTCCCTGCAGTGCCTGGTCCAGTAGGGCAAAGGAGCATGGGCAGAATCGGGCCCCTTACCAAATGCAATGACAGCTTCTTCTCTCTTCCGATATCATAGTGGTTGGCAGTGTTGGCATGGCTTAGTGTGGCTATTGCATTCACCCAGGAAGCTGTGAGATAGAGCAGAAGAAAATTCAAGAATTATGCCAGGGTTTACGTGGAGGCTGGGAGAGTCTCAGGGAGTGGGCAGGAGAAAAGAAGAATAAGTACATGACTCTTTAAGCTAACAGTAAAGAACATTTACCACCAAGAGGGGAGTCCTGGTGTTTACTTCCCAAGAATATCTGAATTTTATATAGAAAAGCCATTGGATAAACTCCATGAAAAGTCCTTGGGGCACAGACTGGAATCCAAGTCCTCCGTGCCTTCGGTAGCGCCTGGCTATAAAGTGATGCAGCTTCATCCAGGAGGGATTCTAGGCCGTGGAGGGGTTTGGTCCTGTATCTCTGACTTCCTAAAACAATGCTCTCACTTCCACACCGCAGGTTTGCCATTGCCCAGCGCCTTTCCCAACACTCCTTTCCAATCTGGCCTGGTGAAGAGCCAGGCCCATAAATTGAAGGTGCACATTTCAGGCCCCAAAAAACAGTGGAAAGAGATGAGGGAGGGTGACATCACTTGGTAGGAGGAAGCAATTCTGACCTGCCTGGCTTCATATAGATGGACGTTGCAGTTTTTTCTGGGAATTTTCTCCAAGCTCACCCTGAAAATCACTGTCTCCAAAGACATCTTTGCCAAAACAGCACTTTCTGTTGACAGGGATATGTTTGCACAAAGGCTTTCAGAGCTGCCTAAAGGATGAGTTTGACTAAGCAAAATGTCCACCAAAACTTTGGTCTGCACATGACGCCGTTGCCTTTCTTATTACTGAGCCAGGTTGCCCGCACCTTAAGCTAGAACTGCCCCCTCCTTCTCCCCAAATATACCAGGAGTTGCCTCCAGCAGAGGGACCAGTGGACAACTGCAAATCTTTAGCGTTGAAATGCATGCCCTGTTGTATTACTTATCTCTTTCCGCCGGCCCTTCCATTCTTTTTCTATTACATCAAAACTTCAAAAGCGCGGAGTTACATTTCTTCACAAATTGGATGAGATGTGGAATTACTGTCATGGCAGCTGAGCCACTGGAGGTTGTTATGCTTGTCTCAGTCAATATAAAATGCCACTCTCTCTCTCACACATATACTCTACTTACAATCCACAGGAGAGTGAAAGAACTAAAACCAATAGCCATGTGCATATCTTATGAGTGTTTACTTATGAAAAAGCTCTGAGGCTATTAAGTGGAAACACAGATGTTGGACCTCCGTTATTTATAGTTAAGAGTAAGCAATAGTACTATGCTGACACAAGCAAAACACATTTACCAGTAGATTGAAGGCTTCCAATTTAGTGCAAAGTTTGTGTTTTGTTTTGCTTTGCTTTGCTTTGCTTTGAAGGTGGGCAGAAATCAAGATGTGCAACATATTCATATAATCCCAATTTGTGAAACAGAAAGCAAACAAATGCATCTAATGCTAATAAATGTCTGAGTTTCTTTACCACGTTGCTGGTTTTCTCTTCTTACCTGAAAATAATATTAAGTTTCTTTCAAATTCTCAGTCTGACCTGATTAAAGGCTTGTGTTTGATTTCACTTACAGGTGTGTTTTACCAACGTAATTTTGCTGTCTAGAGCTGAATTATTTGTGATTTACGTCCGTAAAAAATGAGAGCAAATTTAGGCTTTGGTGTCCTTAAAAAGCCATAGTCAAACATGTATTTATTTATTTTTGTATTGGAGCCTGGATTCAACAAGGAGCTTAAGTATATAGTTAATTCTAGGCAAGTGTCTTGGGGCTTTTCTCAATAAGAATTACGGTTACAATTTTCGAAAGCACCAATATCAGTCAAGATGAGAAATGCCATTGATGTTTCATTAATTAGCTCTTTGACCTGGAGCTGAAAACGACTGGTTATCTAGCCACTAGAGCAAGGGTGGGCAAAGTCTGGCCTGAGGGCTGGATTGGGCCCGTGGCAGACTCCATTTGCTGGCAGCCCCTGCCCACAACTCTAGGGATTGTTTCCATGGAGACCCCAGCAGTGGTGGGGCTGTGACAGCATGGGCAAAGGTTTCCACGGAGACCAGCCCCAGCTGTGCTGGCAGGACTTGTGGCTGGGCAGGGAGCTGCTCCAGGGCCGGGGCTGCAATCTTGTGCTGGTGATGGCATGGGCTGGAGCTAGGCCAGATCTGTGATCTGCTGCGTGCATGCCCCTGCCTGGGGCAAGATCCCAGCCTCAGCCCCGGCCCCATCCCCAGCTCCAGAGCAGCTCCCTGGCCAGCCACATGCCATGTCAGCATTACTGGGGCCGGTATCAATGCAAACCTTGGCCCTGCACTGTCATAGCCCAGCTGTTGTGGGGTCTCCATGGAAATGGACCGCAGTAACGTGGCCAGGGGCTTCTGGGAAATGAAGTCCACCACTGGCCAGATCTGCCATTTTGCCCACCCCTGAATTAGAGAGTCATAATCATTTTCCTGTTGGGCCAATGAATCATGAAATATTCCATGAAAGTAGAGCAACTAGCAGGAGTGAAAAGGTTTCCCTCCTTCCTTCAGAATAGCCTACAAGCTCTTTGCTTGGGAACTGTCATGGGAGATGGAGGTGTGATTCCTGGCAGGCAGAGGTGGGACGATGAACTTCCATAGCTTGGGGAAATGCTCCAACTTATAAGCTATTCAATAAAATCAGAAAAAGGAGGTAGCACCATCCTTGCCTGAATGAAAGAATCTATTTTTGATTTGGGTTTTTTTTCCCTCTATCACCTAATTTCCAACTCAACTATATGGCTTTGACTGTGTAGTGCATCCTGAACTGCTTGACTATCCCCATGCATTGCTGAGGAGGTGCAGTAACCCACCTCACAAAAATGGGTTCCACTTCAAGGGCCAGGGCATCACAATCACCACATTCCTTGGTGTATCTAGGCGTAGATGCTCTGGACCATGGACTGTTTTTTCCTGAAATTGCACTGTGTTGGTGAATAGGTCTTATGTTGACAACACAGGCATAGAAATGTTTTCGTGGAACACGATGAGGATGATGCTGCAAAGAGACATTGTGGGATGTAAAGTTATTAAAGCATAATGCCTCTTTCTGTTTGCATTATACAAATTTACATTTCTAAGCAGTCTGCTTTGGGCAGAATTCAAGAGCCATCTTATAGATGAATGCTTTCCTGTTTGTCCATATCTTTTCTGTAGTGGGGGCCCCAAAACTGAACACAGTACTCCAGATGTTGCTTCACCAAGAGTACTGTATCCAGTTTTGGGGCCCCCACTACAGAAAGGATGTGCACAAATTGGAGACAGTCTAGTGGAGGGCACAAAAATGGTTAAGAGGCTAAGGCACAGGATTTATAAGAAGAAGGAAACTGCTGTCATTTAATCTGGAGAGGACACGACTGAGAGGGGATTGAATAGTAGCCTTCAAGTACCTGCAGGCTGTTCCAAAGAGGATGGAGCTGGACTGTTCTCAGTGGTGGTAGCTGACACAATAAGGTGCAATGGGCTCAAGTTGCAGCAAGGGAAGTTTAGGTTAGATATTAAGTATTCCTTTCTCACTAAGAGGGTAGTAAAGTACTGGAACAGGTTACCCAGAGAAGTTGTGGAATATCCATCCTTGGAGGTTTTCAAGACATGGCTAGACAAAGCTTTGGCTAGGATGATGTAGTTGGGGATGGTCCTGCTTTGAAATGTGACCTCCTGAGGTCCCTTCCAACCCTCATTTTCTATGACTCTAAGATAAGATATGCTGTGCCATTTAACAGAATAGATGCCAACATCTTCCTCTCTCATAAAAACTTTCCATTAAGTCCTTTCTTATTGTTGTTCTTAGCATGAGTGAGAAATGCTAATTGGCTGAAAGAATGTGCCTTTCTCATTGTGTGCTGAAAAGCAGGAAGATTTTAGATAAAGACCTTCCTAAAAATAGGAGTTTTTCATATTGTGAATTCCAGAATTGCCCCTTTTTCATTCAGTTTTAGAACTTTTGGATGTTATGTAAATGTACTAAAAGTATCCACAGAGGCATCTTCACATTAGATGGATATCAGAAGCCACAATCTTCACATATTACTGTATTGCCCCAATGACTTATCCACCATCTTATTCTCTATTTATAGCTTATAAGCTTATTCTCTGCATGTTCAACTGGAGTTCTGAGTCAGATGCTTACATTGCTTGTATCTTTGTTGGTGGACCAGCCCTTTTCACTCACTGAATCGGATGTCACAACAGGGCAACAAAAACAGTTCTGTCAAAATGCTAAAAAAAAAGAAAAATTCAAATGACAAATGGAGATTTCCAAATTGGAGTCTACATCCCTGCTATTTGCTCTTAAACTCCAGGGCCATAAAAGCTTTGTGTAAATATTTTGGCTGCACCCATTCATTTTGGACGTCTTCATTTTGGAGTTTTCTGCCTGGGATAAGTATAGCTTTTTTTTTTTTCTAGGTTGTGAGTCCTTGCAATTGCAGAAGTTAACAGGAGATGAAGGGGTCCAGAACGTCTGGAAATTAAGCTCCCACTGGCCATGTTTGGGTAAAAATACTTAACAGAACCCCTTTTTTTAAATATTTTTCTCTGTCTTTAGATAAATGCTTTAGTATCTTTTTACTCAGAAATGCTTGGAAAGATGAGGATGCAAAAGGAGAAACGTGTTTATGGGAAGAAAAGCAAAGGGAATGAACAAGTGGAGTGATTGATTGGTGTCTAGAACAGGTCGCAGCCTTACACTTTCACAAATGTTAGGTAAGCTGCCTTTACAATGTATAAACATGTGTTGAATGACCTATTAAAAAGAGGAGTACAAAACCTTTAATCTTTAAAAAGGACAGAGGGCATCCTCATCATAAGTCATGCTAAATCAACAGACTTCCAGCCAACGTTGTAGATAAATTGAGATATAAGCAATATCTCTCCTTGTAATGACCTGTGGTTAAATAACAATGAGACATGTGAACCCTCTGGCCAGCTATCAGAAAAGACTACTTGGACTAACCATCAGAAGAGGTTTTTTTTCTTATTCATAGCTGTGGAGCCAGGCATCAACTGGTTTGCAATGGCATACCTGAGGCTCATATTGTCTCAGCTGCAGTATTACCATGTAACTCAGAAAGTTTCAGTGCATTGGCAATATGGGGCTGGTGGGGGAGATTGTGGTTGGAAGAAGGTCCTGAGAACTAGGACCCTTATATGCTACTTTCCTGCTTTCAATACTTTGTTGTTTGATATCATACAAGTTTATCCAGTAAGATCTGTCAAGGTCTCAAGCTGCCCATCTATAAAATACATGTAATATAATCTCTATGGTAGCAACATTTATTTAATTACTTTTTGGAAAAAAAAGCCACACTGGTAGATAAGACGGAAAATAATTTTTATATATATAATTGAAATAATTTTAAGTGCGCTATGAATCAGTTTTGTTGGTCACTAATTAAATGTGATTAATTGGCAATGGTAATTAATAACAATATAATTAAAGTCCAGTTATTCATTTGAAATGTATATGTGATGAATTTTGGCATTTCTATAAAAGCATCCTGTATTGTAATAATATATCCATTAAATCTCTGGTGACTACCTTGTAGGAACACATTTTACCCTATGTGCTGTTGAGGGATTATTTGCATTGACTTTGGCTTTGAGTATTTAGTCCCAGCAGTTAGATATTTATGGTCTGTGTTGGGAACCTAAGCACCTGTTGCTGATTCTGCTCCGTGATTGTGCTGGCTTGAATTGTATCCTCCTGGTCTGTCTCCACACTGAGGAATAGGACTCACCTTTTACAACCTGCCTCTAGTAGTTCCTACAAACCAAGTCCCCACAATCTCTTTACTCAAGAGTTAAAACCACAAATCACTTCTGAGGTCAGAAGATCTCTTATAAGCCCAGGGCAGCTGTGCCCTATGCCAGGGCATTTCTGCAACAATACTCCTTAATGATATCTTACCACATTGCATCACATGCTGACCTAATGGAAAGAAAGGCACTATAGTATGGGTGCATCTACACATTGCCCTACAGCTATGTAGTGGCACGCTACATTGCTGTACGATGCACTATGGCAACACAGCCATCACATGGGTCCATACATGATTGCCAGCTACATCACCGTAGTGGTGTGCTCCCCAGTTATAATGTGTTGCTATAGCGATGTAGTGGTGGAATCTACACATCTCTGCATGCATGATGCAACAGCCACCTGTACTGTGCTGTGCTTTAGTCCTTACTTTGATACTGCCTTGCCATAGCGACGTCACCGTACGGCGACATGTAGATGCACCCTATGTGTCACCACCCTTTTTGAGTACAGTAAAACTTTTTTTCTGGCAGTTTCTCATCCTTCTAGTGATATTGCACTGCTTATAGCATCTGACATGACAACATCATAAGCTGATATAGCATTTAAGGAAAACCCTTATGATTCTAAGTTAGTGACAGTACAGCAAAGTTTATAGCTAGTGAATCTTAGTACTATAATCTAGGAAGACTTTATTACCCTCCAGACTTTGTTTCAAACTATAGCCTGAAAAATAAAGGTGAAAAAAAATGGAGTGATTACAAATGAGGTCTCCAAAGAACAGATAGAAATATTTAATGTAGATAATTATGCAAACAAGATTTTCATATCCTAAGTTTTAATAAAATTAGGTTTAATAAAGCTCTCCAAGGAGGTAGCCCTGAGGAGTTTATCAAGATGAGCATTCGACTGAGGAAAATTGAGCTTAAGGCTAAATTGATTTAAGGGTGAAGACCTGAAAGACGATCAAAGATCTATAGACAAGAATGGGATACATCTCCACTTTCTATCTCCACTTTCTTTAGCACATCATTCCTTAAATGTGTAAAACAAAGGAGAACTATGAGAAGAGATAGAAGAAAAGGGAAAATGAAATGGGATTAGCGGTCTCTGCAAATATGACACTTAGAATAAAGACACTGCATGGGATCCAAAAGAGAAACTGGTTGAACGGGAGTAGTCAGTTTGCCAGTGTCAGATAAACAGCATTAGGGGCAAAAGCCAGGCTTCTCTGTGTTTCTGGAGGATGCCCTGCTCACTGTTTACAGAGTCAGGCTCCATTTTGAATGCTACCATTTTGGCCTCAGCATTCATGCATTCTTCTCCACCAAGTAGACCAGCTTGAACAAATGGATGCCCTTGGCCCATAGTTTGGTAGTTGGGATGCTTCCTCATGAAAGAAAGATGTGGATTCAAATCCCTTTACTCTGCAGGGAACCTTGAACCCTGACCTTCCACTTGCCAGGAAAGTAGCTGAATCATTAGGCAGAAGTAGGTGATCTGGAGATGGTAGACACACATCATGGGTAGCTCTGGATTAAATAACTGAGGAGTTCATATGTGTTAGTATCTCCTATTGCCTGCCTCTAGGCAACCCCCTACTCAGTGCTGATAGGTTTACATAGCCCATAAAGCTGCTGATTGAAAGCATGTGCCTCCCAAGGGAGAACAGCATTGTTTTCCTGACATAAGATGAATACTTTATTTAGGTGAACACCAACATAGGCTTAGACATCTAAGGCATTTATAAATGTCCTGCAGCAGGTGGAGGGGGGCACTTTAATTAGCACAGCTCCAAGAGTCGTGCTAATTAAAAGCTCCTGGAGAATCATGCGTATCAGCATCTCTATGCTGAAAATCGGTGGTGGGGCACTTTGAACTAAAGCTCGTTGAATGAGCTTTAGTTTAAAGCACCCCATCACTATTTTTCAGTGCAGAGACACTGATACACATGACGCTGGAGTCTGCTGGAGCACAATAATTGCCATGATTACAGCACATCAGAGCAGTCTCCCAGCCCCTAGTGACTGGAATGGGACCTGGCCACTTGTTTCCTAAATCGCTTAGGTGCTTTTGAAAATTTTGTGTCAGGCCATTCTAATTATAGTCCATATTGTGGTTTGAATGCACCGGTTGCACTGGAGAGATTAAAGAGTTTTCACATTGGCTGTATCTCAGCTGGAATTCCTTCAGGAGCAATGGTGGCGACTACACAGAAACAGGAGTAGATACTGTGAACAGCCTGTTCTGCCTTGGGGCAACTCAGCCATCCCCACTGGTGTCAAATATAATTGAAGTCCACAGTATGACTTGGTCCAGGAACGCCACGTGCCCCTGGAGGCTGGGGGAGCACGGCGACCGCCCGCAGGCAGCGGTGGCGGCAGTGGCGGCAGCTGGGGCATGGTCGTGGTGAGCAGGGAGCTCCCACAGTCAGGTGCAGCGGTCTTGATTGCAAGGGTGGGGTGGCGAGTGCCGACCAACAGACGGCAACCACCCACAGATGCCAACAGCAGTGTCGGTGGTGGCCAGCAGCAATCAGGGACTGCCCACAGATGCCACCGGTGGTGTTGGAGGTGGAGGGAGGGCAGGGTGGTTAGTGGTGACTGCCCACAGTAGCATTGGTGGTGCTTTTCGCAGGGGGTGCAATGCCAACATCAGGTGCATGTGCACCCCCTATGCATCGCCAAGGGCTTGGCCCATAACTTGCTTCGTGTCCCCTAAAGTGAACCCTTCAAAAGCCTCTGAAGAGTCTGTGCTCCCTACTTTTCTAACCAGACTAGCTCTTAAACAATGTCTCCTCATGCCCTTTGCTCATTCTCCAGGTCTTATTACACTGTTCCCATAACTGCCAGCAACTTGCCTTGACTGAATCTCTGGCATCCATCTCTTCTTTTTTCTTCCCATTCTCTCTATTTTTCAGTCACACTTTATTATTAGGAACCGAACAGAACCTCACCGTCTCTCAGCTCTTCACCTTTCATTTGTTCCAGTGCTGAGTGAATGTAAAACACCACCATCGACACTGAATAGCATTCTCCAGTAATCTAAATGATAATGGGTCAAGGCAAGGAGAAGCAGGAGAAGCAGGTTTCCTAGTGCTTCTGCTATAGAGCTTACAGCTTAGGGACCCCTGCAGAAAGCCAATGATATACATTGTGCAGAAATAAGTCTTTCCTTCCTATCCATCATGAAGGGATTGAAAAGGGAACTTTTGTTTTCCCTGCCAACCTATGATTTTAAGAACACTGGGTGTTTTAAAGACATCTTAGAGCAGCGGTTCTCCACCTTTTTTCGACACAACCTTGATAAACTCAAGGTGCCCCTTGAAAAATACCAGCTCTCACTTTTAACTTATTTTTGAATACAGAAATATAATATAGCAATTCTTGTATTAAAGAACTCAGACCACAGCAGGTCAGAATCTTTTTAACATTTGGGATTCCCATTTGAAATCTCAGTATTTATTTTGTTAAACATGTTTGCACACCTTTGAAAGGATTTTGGTTGAGAGTCAATGTTCTACAGCACAGGGCCCCAAACTTTTCCTTATTGTCTACCCTTCCAGATTTACCAGCTGCCCATGTATCCTGCCAGCATATATTTTTGCATTTTAACCCCCTAAATACCAATTATTATCATAATGAAAATTAAATCCACCATTATGCAATTTCTCTCATGCACCCCTCAGAGATGTCTTGCATACCCCCAGGGGCAGGCATATCATAGTTTGAGAACCCCTGGTTCAGAGATACAGCTTTTTGGAGCTGCTTGTGGGTTTTTTCAAAACTGTTCTTCACAGACTGCATTTTTTTCTGTGCAATAATATAGCTCTTTTACAAACCAATGGCATATGAAATGTATGATTTGTACATGTCTGATCGCCTTGCTCCAACTGTGGACATGTTTCATAGTTTCATGGTTAATAGGGTTGGAAGGGACCTGAGCAGATCATCAAGTCCAACCCCCTGCTGTGGCAGGAAAGAGTACTGGGGTCAAACAACCCCAGCAAGGTGACTGTCTAGCCTCCTTTTAAAGCCCCCCAGGGTAGGAGCCTGCACCACTTCTCTTGGAAATTGGTTCCAGACCCTAGCCACCCTGACCGTGAAGTCGCGCCTCCTGATACTAACCTAAATCTCCCCTCTGCCAGCTTGTGACCGTTATTCCTGGTCACTCCTGGTGGTGCTTGGGGGAATAGGGATTCCCCCAGTGCCTGCTGGTCCCCTCTGACTAGTTTATAACAGGCCACAAGATCCCCCCTCAGCCTTCTCTTGTGGAAGCTGAACAGGTTCAGGTCGCGTCGCCTCTCCCCGTAGGGCCTGCCCTGCTGCCCCTGACCATGCGAGTGGCCTCCTCTGGATCCTCTCAATGCTGTCCACATCCCTCTTGAAGTGCGGCGCCCAGAACTGGACGCAGTACTCCAGCTGCGGCCTGA
>NW_017728909.1:17127289-17137012 GCF_001723895.1 Crocodylus porosus | reverse complement strand
CACTGCCGGCCCATGTTCATCCTGGAATCAATGATGACTCCAAGATCCTTTTCTGCCTCAGCCTGGATGAGAAGGGAGTTCCCCGGCCTGTAGGTATGGTGCCGGTTCTTCCTCCCCAGGTGCAGCACCTTGCACTTGCCGGTGTTGAATCGCATCCTATTCTCCTCTTCCCACCCCTGTAACCTGTCTAGGTCCAATTGTAGCCTGTTCATTTTTCTTGAAGCAGTGTGCCCTTTTTTATTTAAACCAAATTTGTTTTAACTTGTTGTCTACATATTCATATTTTTTTTTAAGTGAGAAGGGGCAAAGACCGAGATATGATCATGATATCTTTCTTCTTCGCTAATACAGGTCATACACTTTTGCCCTGTAACTTCTGCATTGTGCCCGCTACTCTTGGTTGTTTTAAATGATATGAGACTGCACATTAATACAAGCCCTTTCTCCCTTCATTTCACTGGGTTATAATCTAACGGTTATAATGAATCAGAGTCAATACAATCTGATGAGTATTTGAAGGTGATACGGTGACTTCTACTAATTAATTGATGTTTTGCACAATAGAGGATTAAATTCATCCCAGTGCAGACAGATGGCACAAAGAATGATCCATCACGCAAGTCTAGAATCAGAAGTTCACATGAGATGAAACTCGTTACAAGGGACTGGAGTATTTGTGCCTACAGAGAAAACCAGTGGCCTAGCTACGGATTATCCAGACTCTTACTCCTGGCTGTGACAAGGACTCCCTCTGTGGTCTTTATCAAGTTACTTAACCATTCAGTGTGTCAGTTTCCCATTTTGTGAAACGAGAATAATAATACTGCTTTGCCCCTTAGGAGTGTTGGTGGAATTGCTTAATGTTAGAGAAGCACTTTGAAGATGCAAGATGATAAATGAGCATTGGAGTCTATTCTGCCAGCAAAATAAACAACAAGTGAGCAATCATGCTACATATCTCTAATATGGAAATAGCCCAGATACCTCAGGGATGGGTACAATGCAGCAACCTAAAAAACAGAGAACTGCATACTCTGATGTTTAAATAAGAGATGTTCCTGAGCCTCCCATCCTCCCCATCTTTATGAATTTTAGGGAAGTTTGGATTCAATTGATTCAAAACAAACCCACTTCTGCTGTTCTGGAGTGAAGTCAACTACTGGAAATGCTCTGTTACTTGATTGTGTCTCAAATGTGACTCACTGAGCATATCCCCATGAGTGGGAACTTGCATTTCCCTGGAGACAAATAGCAGTGGCACATATTTATGACATTGCTAATTATCCCCAAGCACAGTCCTGCGCATGCACTCTGGTGTGTGGCAAATTTTCCCAGGTGAAGGTAGGGGAGGCTTGCACTAGCACCTGGGCTGGCTCTAGCAGCCTTACCAGTAGCCCTGGGGGCTTCCTGGATCAGTCTTGGGGGCCTCCTGGATCTACAGCAGCAGTGATCCCAGTGCACAGAGACTGGCTGGTGCCAGAGCATGGTTGTGATCAGACAGGCTCTGGTTCTGGGTGACAAATGCTGCTGCCATGTGTGCTGCACCATGCTGCACTGATTTTTTCTGCTGTGGGTTTTTTCGATACTGGGATTTCCCAGTATCTAATTTTGCCACTGCACTGCAAATATGCAGCATGACAAACAGAATCACAAACACTGCATGCATTTCACAGTGCCTCAAAAGGCTTTTGAGGTTCCTCTTATTGCACGTTCCCATTCATGCCAGGCCTCAGCCACGGTGGCAGAAATCTATTCAAGAAAAGGTGCTAATATGGGGAAGAAAAATTTGTGCATCTAAATGGCAGTTTTCTAGCCTTGTAAGTGCAATTTTCAGCATTTATGCATGACTAGAAATACTGTTCCCCTTTAACCATAGGCATGTAAACTAGGGATGTACACAACTGGGTATCCACATCTATTTTGGATGCATATCTGCACCTGAGCTATGCAAGTTTTGCCAGCCTAAAACCTATGATCAGCAGATATTAGAGGAAGAAGGACAGCTAAACATGTTTCACTTAGATAGGGTACTTGCCTAGGTAGCTAGAAAACTAGATTATAATACCCCACATTACTAAGGAGATTTGAACCTTCCTATTTCTGACTTTGCAGAACAATTTCTAATCATACTAGTCCACAGATCTCGTCTAATCTCCTCCCCAGTGCTCCTTTAGAAGCTGCCCCTCCGCCCAAAAAAACCCCCCCAAACAACCCATGAGGGGGAGAAAATACATGGACCCAGAATGAAGAGTTCAAGCCAAAAGTATGGCACTGATTAGGATTCCTGATCCTGTGGAATGGGGAGGGCACTGGATTCTAGACAGGATCCTTGATCCCACGAGGGAAAAAAAAAAAACTTTCCCAATGCACTGCTTATGATGTATTTTATCTCATGACTACTGCATGCAAGGGGCAGTAGCTCAGCCTCAAAAGGAGCACCAAAAAGGATGACCTGAATAATGCCTGGCACCTGGTCTGATGGCTAGAGTACACCATACTGTGCAATCAGGGGTCTAGATTTGATCTTCCTTCTGGGCAAAATGTGAGGCTAGAAGCTGTGAGTTTCCAGATTCCTGTGTAAGTGCCCTAACACTCAACTGCTGAGGCTAAGACATGAGACTATCTATCACCCTTGTCATTTTTACAGGGCTTATGATCACATACATTTATACATACCTAGCCATTGTATATACCTAAAGGGCACGCTCAGTCTACACACACACACTTAGGCATCCAAATCATAAAGCCAAGGCCAAAACAGCCAGGTAGATGGCTAGAAAACTGCCACTTAGATGCACAAAGGGAAATAGAATTTCATCCATAGTGTCCAAAAACCTCTTGAGATTTGGCCATTGCTGAAACTAAACCCACATCTTAACTTGAGTTTTGGTTTGGGTTCCTGGAGGAGGAATGGGAGTTGATACAGTACCCTGAACATTGGGAGAGAGGGATTTCATAATGTATTTTTCTACAGGCTTCTTGTCAGGCCTTGAGAGATTTACTTAGGCCATGGACAGACATTCAGTTTCTCCTGGGAGAGTTGCTACTCTCCCAGGAGATACCAAATTTTTAGGAATTTTCTGCCAAAGTAAAAATGGCCACTCCAAGAGAAAACAAAACAAAACAAAACAAACAATAACAACAACCTGGGAACAGCCAGAGGTAAAATCATGGCTAGGAGAGTTTCTCTTAGGAGAACACATGTTCACATGTGTTTCTGAGAGAAGTCACAGCAGTCCTACAGCATCCTAGGATGCTTTTCTCCCTCTTCATCCCTCCCTCACCCCCATTTGCCAAAGAAGACACTGGACTTTGCTGCTGCAGAGCAGAATACATCCCCTGCACAATCCCACATTGTGTTGCAGGGAAACAGAGGCTGAATGATCAGCTGATCAGGACTGCCCTGTGCACTGGTGCCATCGGTCACCAGGATGATTTGGAAACCTGCAGAACAAGCTGAGATGTGTGCACAGCCTTCCCTTGGCTGTGCAGTTTCACTACTGCAAGCTCTGTGCTCTGCAGGGCCTCAGCATTTCAGTGTCTCCAAGTAAGCTTTCTATCAGGAAAATAAACCTGGAGAATTCTCCCAGATTTTCTGACTGTGTCTGTGCCATGTGTATGTCTTGTGTACCTCATTTATCTAGCTGCAAAACAGAATGGTAACAAAAACCATTAAAAGTTGCAAGGCTATTACAGTCATAGAAGAGAAATGTCCAAAATAGCTTACACCCATAAAGTCTAATCTAAGCCCGGGCCAAACAGAACGTGACTTCCTCTGCCCCATTAGAATATGGCTATGTTCGCTTGTTAACATTTCCATGACAAGACATGTTCCCACCCTTGATGTAGCCAATCCCTCAAAATAACTGGCATTATGATTCCCCTCTGATTTCTCCCAGCCTGGTTGCAAGCTGTAGTATTTATTTTATTATCCCTCACTGTCCTATTTTTACTCGCTTTTAATTCCCTCTATTGTATGTAATTAAGCTATTCTAGGCTCAGAAGCAATAGGAGCTTTTTATATTTGCAAACTGAGCTTCCCTGCCAAGCAAGTGTTTTTATCAAATGCTCACATGTGATGGCAGCCACAGAACTTTTTATATGTTGGGCCATCAGACTGAGGGCCTGGGTGAGGCTGGCTGCCAGCAAACTTGACCTGCATTTCTATTGTTGGAAAAAGGAAAATAGGGCAGGTATTATAAAAATCAGTGTGATTCTAGGGAGGGTGCTTCATCTGAGAGACCCCTGTGTATGCTGAGCGACTCACACTGACCACATGTTTATAAAGAAGATGAAAAAGATGGCTGGCACCTTACAAAAAGCAAGGGGAAGGCTCCTGATAGCCTAGCTCCCTGTATAGCACCAAGGGGTTTTTTGGTTGTTGTTGTTTTGTTTTTTTTCCCATATGCACATCTCTTTTGGTACATAGCAGTTATTATTTCATGGTAGACCTATGCTGCACAAGGGAGGCTGTGAAGTATTCTGGAATTTACCTGTGGGTCCCCATGTGCTACTTTGCATTTGCATTCATGTTTATGCTAATTCAAAGGCTATTGTGATAACCCTGGGAGGAAATTGTGGGCCTGAAATAACAAACTATTTGGCCTTCATGCTTTAGTTCAGTCCCCTGAAAGGTGGAAATCCCACAAAAAGCCCAGCTTTCCTGTTATCTCAGCTGCAGAAATTGCCACCTGAGGCAAAAAAGGAAAGCCTGTGAAATATGTAAAAACACATAGCCATGATGAACAGCTGAGGGTTTCAGGGTTCCCAGGGACCCCAAAGATGCAGCCATAAAGTAAGACCAATAATTTAAAAAGCAGCTGTCTTATAGGATCAGATCTATTCTTCTTTGTTTCCCAGTTCACAATAAATGGTGTTTAGCAGCGTGCGTTTAAGTCACTTTTTTGTTGCATTTTAATCCGGTAATTAGTTTTTCCATGAATCAAATACTTTTTAAGGAGATCAAACTGAAATAGCATTTAGCTTAATTCTGATGAGGATGAAGCTATGCTTCATTTGACCAAGGGTGTTTAAGAGTTGAACAATAATGTGTAATATAGAAAGTCTTTAGCAGCAACCTTTTCCATTCTAACTAGTGCATAATATTGGTTTTGCAATCATTTAGTAATTATATAAGGAGGACATATTTATTACGAATTATTGATTTTATAATTACTGCTGCTGGTGTTCACATTATTACACAATGAAAATCTTTTAATATACAATGTTCTTCACCCTCAGCTGGCAAGTAGATAGTGCAATGCAATTTACTGAGTAGCCAAGAGTAGATTTTTATCGGCACTTTTTTGCCAACTACCTAAGTGGTTTGCTTTCTGAAAAAAAAAAAATATTGCTAATGGCACTTAAACCAAGAAGAATGCCTGATCTCTCAAGGTCATCCCTGGAAGTTGATTATAGTCAGACAACGAAGAAAGAGATCCCGTTTAATTGTTATGCTATTTTACTGCGAATATCACCGTGAATTAAAAGTTATAGCTTTAAATTTGCTGTAAGCTAAATAGACATGAAAGGCCACTATCCTACACTGGATCATGACACATGAAGATATATCTCTTATGAAATTGATTTTTCCACGCGCGCAGGCAGACTGCTCAGCACAACTGCCCTCCTGAAGAACTGCAGGGAAAAGTTATATCCGGGGCTAGTGTATAATTGTCAATATGTTTTATATTTTAGAGCCAGGGATTTTTCTTTAAGACATGTACAAAGAAGATTGTCCAAGTTCATAATTTGATTGGATCTGCAGCTGCTTGCTAATAGCTGTTGCTAAGGAACTGTCAGCCCAAAGTAAAGGGGCTCTTGAACACCACAACTATTTGGAAATAGGGCTGTCTATTATTTTTGGCCCACTTGAACCCTGCTGCAATAGCATTTGGTCCTGTCAGATGCTGAGTGATTTCACTGGGTTTGGAGGGGAGGACAGGGAGGGGGATTGGGCTCCTCACCAATGCTTCCAGGACTTGCTAAGAGCTTTGCAAGATTGTGACATTGTTCAGCACCTTTCTTTAATAAAACTACTCAGATTTACAGCTGAATCCCAGGGGAAGGTTTTTCTTCCTTTTTTCCCATCAGACCCATTTCAAGCTTGATCCTCAAGTTCTTGCATGGGGTTTCACTGTGTCCTTATTCAAGCAAGAATCCCCCCGCACTCTCAAATTCTCTGCAGAGAAAAGGGCCACTCGTTTGTCCTGCATGGTCACCCCTGATCCTGTTTTCTCCTTCACAGGCTCCAGATTTTACAAATGATCCTCGGTGCAGTGATTAGTGTCACCACTGTGCACATCCGAACCTGCGCATGCACAAAACGGAGAGATTTTGAGTGGGCTTGTTGGGCACTCAGCCTCACAAGGGCACAGGAGGTGGGTGGTGAGCACAGAAGGGTTCACCAAAGCATAAGGACACATAGGCAAAATCGAGGGAGGAGTGGAAGGAACTCTTTCTGCTCAAGTCCGAGGTAGACATAGCTGGGAAGTATGACTTTTTTTGCCAGTAGAAAGGATGGGGGAGACCTCATACTTAATTCCTGAGGCAGAGGCACAGCAACATGGTCTTGCACTAGAAAGAGCTGCTACACAGAAGACCAGCAGTGACTTCTGGTTACCAACATGTCCCTGGCACAGTTGTACCACAGCAGCAGCAAGCATTTCTTCCGTCTCTCCCCAAGTCAGTGCTGAGATGGATGCTCTGATGGCCCTCCTCTGTTTACACCATTGTTTGAGGAAATGGGGGAGGGAGGGTCTCCTAAATGCTAGATGCAGGCAAATATCCATGAAATTTTGCTGCAGGCAATTATCATCCTTTCTTCAAAAAAGAAATAAAAGAGTATCTAATAGGTCTTCCCTGCCTGTAATTTCTGTGGCCCATGCAGAAAGGTGCAGTGGAGAAACTCTATTTGTTTTTTTTTTCATCATTGCTGAGAGACTACTAAGGATATCTTTTCACAAAGTGAGTCTAAGCTACACAATCTTTCCACTCAATCCTGTACATAGATGTTGCGAAAAGACACCTTCCTTCCACCCAGTCTATAGACATAGGTGCGATGAATACCTTTCCTTTGGATATTGTAGTCCCAGGCATCCCGTGTCACATCTCAGTTCACATGGCTTCATGGCTTCAACCACTTATAGGCAGCTATGGATACCATGGCTGTTGACTTGGCCCTATTATTTTTAATGCATTTATTATTATTTTCAATGAGTATTTTTAAGCAACCGCACTATAGGTGTGACATGTCATCTATTTATGAAACATTTGGAAAGTGAGTGTGCTACATGAGGAGCAAAACACCAGACAATTCAGAGTAGGTATCACTCTTAACTTAGCATGAAGATGACCTAGCAGCTTCTTATGATGGGTGGAGACCAATAGATGTAGGAAATCGAAACTGTGACTTTAAAATAAAATAAAAGAATATGCTCTGCAGCATTCATAGCTTGCAGCTTTACACTTTAGACAGTCTCTGATCCATAAAACAAAGTAGAACACCAACAACAAAAAAATTAACCTTGACTGCTGCTTCCTCACATCTTTGCTTTTCATCTGGAAACTCAGTGTTGGCAGGCAAATGTTTTGACCTAATCACAGGTTCACTATGCCCTCCTCCAGTTTTTCTTTTTTGAAGCACCTAAAATTTGAACCAAAGTGAATGCAAGTAATTGGAAACATAGCATAACTTTAACTCAAAGATGTATTTGATGCCTCTAATAAAAGAGAAAGAGCCTATTGAAGGTACTGGTACAACATGGAGAATGCGCCTAGGAAAGCAGCAATTTAGAGTTATGGAAAAGGAATTCAGTCGACGGGTCTATGAATTTTAATCTCTAAATCAAACATCCCTCACTGGTTTTGTTTGTCTGTTTGCTTGCTTTGTTTTGCTACTATTACGTGGCTTCAAGAAGCCAGTAGCCGGTAACAAGAATAAAAATCCACGGCTTAGTACTCTGATGTCTCAAATCCTGGGAGAAATATATCTACTTGGTCTTTCAATGACCCTTTCTAGCTGAGTGTTCAATACGGTGTCATCCAAACTGAAATTCCCAAAGGTAACTAATGATTTGTGGTCTATCCTCCCCCCTGCCCCCCAAAGATTCTCTCAAAGAGACTGGGTTTCAGAGAAGTGTTGGACAGACACTTTGCAATCACCAGGTCCCTTTAACAGGATCTTGTTTTGGATACCCAAAAAGTGATGCATCCAAAATAACATGTCACTTTTGTCCTACACCTGTTATTTATTTTGTGGGGGAAGGGTTTGATGCTGGAGTCTAGGGACAAATGGATCATTGTGCTGGGTGCTGCACAAGCATATAAAGATGCAGCAGTCCCTGCCCAAAAGATCTTTCAATGTGTGGATGGCGATACAGAAGGCCCATGGGCAACCACACATCTGATTTACCTGCAGACTTACCTTTAGATTCATTTTTTATTAACAAAAATAGAAGCAAAACACCTGTCTTTTGCTGACCAGCAGTAGATAGGGGCTTTCATGGAGTCGTTTGCTCTTTTTATTTTCCTGAGAATGTCAGTGGATGCAATAATAATAATTAATGATGATGGCTGGTGCTTCATAGCCAAAGACTGTGAGTTTAATGGGTTCATAAGTCCGTTCTTGGCTGCGGAAGCTGATTTGTGACATTCTGTCAAAGGTCTGTCAGGCATTTAGTTAGAGCTGGTAGGAAAATACATTATTTTCCCATGGAAAAAAAAAAAAGTGATAAAACTTTTTACAAAAATTCTTTTAAAAAAATTAAATGAATTAATAAAAAGTTTTGACACAAAAAAAACCAGAAGAAAAAGAAAAAGCAACATATTTTGCTTTTCTTTGCCAAAATACAAATAAGAAAAAATAATGCTTTCAGTTCTTCCCTAAAAAAAAAAAATACCCCACACATTTGTAATGGAAATGAACAGCCAGTCTCCAAGCCATTTAGAAACATTGTAGATTTTTGTTTTTATAGACAAGATTCATATAAATGAGGTTTATATACATAAAATAAGATTTAGGGACAAGAAGCTGCACCATGAATACCTCTCAGTTTTCTTGAATTCTCCATTAGTAAACAAACAAACAAACAAGAATATTCCAAGCCACCAGTTGTGATATTTTCCAAATATTGTATTTAATTTTTTTGTAGCTTGCAATCATTTTTAAGTTCAAATTGTTCCTTTAGTTGTATTCAATCAAATTCAAAACTAAAACTTTGGAAGTTGAAACAAAGTATTTTGATTGACGGAAAAGGATATTTTTCACATTTTCAATTTGTTCTGGGGGGGATGAATTATTTTGTTTTCATTCTAAACTGGAATAAAATTATTTTTTCTATTTTGAATGTAAATATATATATATATTTGATCCATCTAATCTATTTTGAAACCAAAACAATGAAACACCTCTACCACTGCTGCCCCAGATGTAAGAAAATCATGCACTAAAAAGCAACGAGTTCCTGTTAGAGAAATGCTCTTTATTTCTTCAGGACTGGATGGACTGAAGAAGGAGGTTCAACAAGGACAAGTGGAAGTTTCCTGATCACAGGCCCTGGTTCATAGTATCATAGTAGCTAGAGTCGGAAGGCACCTAGGTAGATCATCTAGTCCGACCCCCTGCCTGGGCAGGAAAGAGCACCGGGGTCAGATGACCCCGGCAAGGTGCTCATCTAACTTCCTTTTAAAAATCCCCAGGCTAGGAGCCTGCACCACTTCCCC
>NW_017728909.1:17124243-17126874 GCF_001723895.1 Crocodylus porosus | reverse complement strand
GGCAAGAGGGGAGTTCCCCAACCTGTAAGTGTGGTGCCGGTTCTTCCTCCCCATGTGCAACACCTTGCACTTATCAGTGTTAAACCCCACTTTAGGTTCTTAGGGGGGGCTTCAATCACCCTGACACCTGCCAGGAGGGCAATACAGCAGTGCACAGGCAATCCAGGATGTTTTGGAGAGTGCTGGGGACTGCTTCCTAGTACAAGTGGTGGAGCGGCCAGCTAGGGGCCATGCTCTTCTTGACCTGCTGCTTACAAACAGGGAAGAATTGGTGGGGAATGTAGTAGTGGATGACAAGTTGGGCAGCAGTGACCACAAGAGGACTGAGTTCAGGATCCTGAGGAAAGGAAGGATGGAGAGCAGCAGAGTAAGGACCCGGGACTTCAGAAAAGCAGACTTTGACTTGCTCAAGGAACTCATGGGCAGGATCCCTTGGGAGGCCAGGCTGATGGGGAGAGCCATCCAGGACAGCTGGCTATACTTTAAAGAAGCCTTAGTGAGAGTGCAGGAACAAACCATCCCAATGTGCAGGGAAACTAGCAAGTATGGAAGAAGACCAGTTTGGCTTAGCAGGAAACTTCAGTAAACTAAATTACAAAAAGGAAGCTTATAAGAGGTGGAGACTAGGGCAAACAACTGGAGAAGAATATAAGAGCATTGCTCGGGCAGGCAAGAATGAAGTCAGGAAGGCCAAAGCACAATTTGAGTTGCAGCTAGCAAGGGATGTGAAGGGTAACAAGAAGGGTTTTGACAAGTATGTTGGTAGCAAGAGGAGAATCAGGGGAAGTGTGGATCCCTTCCTGAATGGGGGAGACAGTCTTGTGATAGAGGATGCAGAAAAGCCTGAAGTGCTCAATGTCTTTTTCACCTCAGTCTTCACAGGTGAGATCAGCTCCCAGACTACTGCACCTAGCAGCACAGTTTTGGGAGAAGGTGAGCATCCATCAGTGTAAAAAGAACAGGTTATGGACTATTAGAAAAGCTGGATGTCTACAAGTCTACGGGGCCAGATGAGATGCACCCGAGGGTGCTGAGGGAGTTGGTTGATGTGATTACAGAGTCACTGGTGGCCATCATCTTAGAAAACTCATGGTGATTAGGAGAGGTCCCAGATGACTGAAAAAAGGCAAACATAGTGCCCATATTTAAGAAAGGGAAAAACGAGGATCCAGGGAACTACAGACCAGGCAGCCTCACCTCAGTCCCTGGAAAACACATGAGCAGATCCTCAAGCAATCCATTTCTAAGCACTTGGAGGAGAAAAAAAGGTGATTAGGAGCAGTCAGCATGGATTCACTAAGGAAGTCCTGCCTGATCAACCTGATTGCCTTCCATGATGAGATGACGGGTTCTGTGGATGCGGGGAGACTAGTGGATGTGATATACCTTGTTTTCAGCAAGGTTTTTGATACGGTCTCACAGGCAAACTTAGGAAGTACAGGCTGGATGAATGGACTGTAAGGTGGATAGAAAACAGGTGGGAGCATTGGGCTCAGGCAGTAGGAATCAATGGCTCTATGTCTAGTTAGCAGCCAGTATCAAGTGGAGTGCCCCGGGGTTGGTCCTGGGGCTGATTTTGTTCAATGTCTTCATCAGTGACCTGGAAGATGGGATGGAGTGCACCCTCAGCAAGTTTACAGATGACACCAACCTGGGAGAAGTAGTAGATATGGTGCAGGGTAGGGCTAGGATTCAAAATAACCTTGACAAATTGGAGGATTGGGCCAAAATAAATCTCATGAGGTTCAACAAGAACAAGTGCAAAGTCCTGCATTTAGGACAGAACAATTCCATGCACCAGTACAGGCTGGGGGCCGATGGGCTGGGCAGCTGCTCTGCAGAAAAGGACCTGGGGCTGACAATGGACAATAAGCTAAATAAAAGCCAGCAGTGTGCCCTTGATGCCAAGAAGACTAATGGCATACAGGGCTGTATTGATAGGAGTGTTCCAGCAGGTCAAAGGAAGTGATTCTTCCCCACTATTCAGCACTGGGGAGGCCACATCTGGAGTACTGTGTTCAGTTTTGGGTCCCTCACTACAGAAAGGATAAGGACACATTGGAAGGAGTCCAGCGGAGGGCAACAAAAATGGTTCAGGGTTGGGGGTCATGACTGGTGGGGAGAGGCTGAGGAAACTGGGCTTATTTAGTCTACAGAAGAGAAGACCGAGGAGGGGATTGGATGGCAGCCTTCACCTTCCTGCAGGGGGGCTGCAAAGAGGATGGAACTGGGCTGTTCTCAGTGGGGGGCAGATGGCAGGACAAGGAGCAATGGACTCAAGTTGCAGCAAGGGAACTTTAAATTGAATGATAGGAAAAACTTTCTCAGTAGGAGGGTGGTGAAACACTGGCATGGGTTACCAAGAGAGGTGGTGGAATCAACATCCTCGGAGGTTTTTAAGGCCCAGCTAAACAAAGTCCTGGCTGGAAATGATCTAGTTGGGGAAGGTCCTGCTTTAAGCAGCGGGTTGTACTAGATGACCTCCTGAGGTCCCTTCCAGCCCTAATTTTCTATGATGTTTTGATTCTATAATATAATATTTCATAGACATTAGGGCTGGAAGGGACCTCGGGAGATCATCGAGTCCAGCCCCCTGCCCAAAGGGCAGGAAGTCAGCTGGGGTCATAGGAT
>NW_017728909.1:17119541-17123924 GCF_001723895.1 Crocodylus porosus | reverse complement strand
CGGAGGTGGTTCAAGCACCTACAATGAACACCATCAAAAGCAAATTGGATGCTTATCTTGCTGGGATCCTATGACCCCAGCTCACTTCCTGCCCTTTGGGCGGGGGGCTGGACTCGATGATCTCCCGAGGTCCCTTCCAGCCCTGATGTCTATGAAATCTATGAAACTGACAATAAGTTATTAAAGATACCATGGGTTTGACCCAGTATGGGAAGTCTCATGTTTTCCTTTAACTGTTTTTACTGAGGACAACTAACTAGGTGGATTATGTCTCCATTTATCATTTTGCCCCTCTCCTGGTATTTCATGCAATATACTGTAGCATATGTTTGTCAGTAAAGGATGTATTGCCTGTGTCATCGAAATACTAATGATCAAAACCCAACTTTGGTTTTTGTAACTTTGGCAGTTAGAGAACAAAAATGTCATAATCTACAGATTTTTTTCTTAGAATGAGATACTTGTATGTGCTGCAGTTATTCCCAGAGGACGGTTCTCGAATAAGAGCTTCCAGCACCTTTGGTTATTCACACAAAAAGGAAGATAAAAAGTTTGCCTGAACAGAATCTAATCTTCATTCCCAGAGCTGGGTTAGCAGTTGTTTCATCTAACATCCCTGCAAAGAAAAGCAAAAACAGAGATGGGATAATGATACACCCCTTTATAAACACCATGTATAGTGCCGACAAGATCAGATCATTGCACCTTCACAGCCTCATTTGATCATGCCACCTCAGAGATGTCCGTTACTATCATTCCCATTTTAGCTCACATACTTTTTATAAATGCTGTAGTTATGCAACTTCTGTTGCTGTTTGCCATTTAGAATTACAGTTGGGGTTGCTTTATTCTCTGTTGTGCTGTTAATAGTAAATTTAGCCATCTGAGGAGATCCTCATATTGGTACTTAATGGTTTCTGAACTAGTTCCCAGTGCAATAGAATTGCTTTGTTGCTGTCTAAGGACAGTGGAGAACAAACATGCACACAACTTCCATGGAGAGCAGCCAGCCACCGTTAGTAAGATCACCCTTTGTTAAGCAGCCAAGGAGCAGTAATCCTGCAATCATCAGGAATGTGCAAAATGACTCAGACTGCTCCTTAGGCACCAACTGACATTTATGGGCCTGGATGGATAGGACAAGTAGTTTGGAAATGTAGAACTTGTCTTCAAGGTCAATAACGGGGAATTCGGCGGCATCATTAATTGGGATTTGTGAGGAAGTCAGAAGTTTATTTCTGGCCTTCCTGTGAGCAAGAGTGGGTAACGGGTGGCCCTAGTATCTTCTCTCCATTTGAACAATGTTCTCACTGGCTGGCAGGAAGGCAGATGTTGTAATTAAGGCTCTGGACTGTATTTCAGGTAGCCTGGGTTCAATGCCAATCTGTAGCTAAAGACTTGTTGTGTGACCTCGGGCAAGTCACTTCGCCTGTCTGCTCCTCATCAGTAAATGCACATAATGATGTTGGCTTTACTTGACTTGTCCCTTTAGATTGTAGGCTCTTCAGAGTAGAGATTGTCTCTTACTATGTATATGAAGAACACCTGGCACACTGAGCATCAATCTATGAAGAAGACCTCCTATCTTCTACTGTAACAATGAATAGCAATATTTGCATAGTTAAAGTGCCACTTTATGCGGGGTGGGGGGGTGGGGAAGGAACTCTAAATGCCTCTAAATGAAATTTGAAACCTCAGCATCTCACTCACGTCCCTCTTCTTACTTCCAACCATGAAACAGAAAAGTTTGAAAAGTTTGAATTCAGATTGATTATCTCTGAATTTATTGACTGGGGTCAATAGCTAAAAATAAAATAGCTAGATAGTCAGATATATAGATATTAGCACTTTCTTTCAGAGCTGGACCAAGACCCAGCAGATCTTGCTACATTGCTAATGTGAGATAAGAGCCAAAAAATGGGATATTCTAAATATTTGGTGAGTTAAAAATATAGGCTCTTAAATAGAGGTTCCCTTTTATTATTAAGCAATTAGATGAATATAAAAAAAATCCAGTTTTGCTAGTTACGTGCCAGTACAAAAGGAAATAAAATCTGGGCTTATGGGGGTGCATCTACATGTTCATTAATGCACTTTAGGTAATGAACATTAAAAGTAGTACCTCCATTCTGAGGTACTAAAAAAATGTACACTAGCCTATTTAATGTACATTAGCTAAAGAGCATGATTTTGGTGGCATTTTTACAAAGGCAAGCACTGCAGCGCCAGACGGTTTGAAAAGCACCCGGTGCTACAAAGCATCCAGTTGTATAAGTGGTGAAATGCATGTCAGCATGCAGAAAATGGTGATGCTGTACATTGTGTCATTTTGGCATGACATTGCGCGTCATGTTGGCAGCGCGAAAAATTATGTGTATAAATGCCCTTTGTGCAAATAATCCCCTTTGTGTTAAAATAAAGTATGTAAATAAATGCCCTTTGTGTTAAAATAAGCCAATGTGAATTAAAGCATATGTGTAGATGCACCCATGCTTACTAACCAGATTGTCCCAACATAAATTCCTACTTGTCTATCTGCATATACTTGAAGCAGGGACGTAGGCAGGCTTTTCAATGGATGCTGATGTGCAAATTCTTATTTTAAACTGCTGTTAGCTATCATTTTAAAGTGAGGGATTTATTGTATCAGGAATTCTGAATACTTTTTTAATATTATTTTTAAATTAGTATGGAACATTTTGGGTACAATGTTAAGCACCAGCAAAGGTTGTACGTACTCTTTTCAGCCCTCACCATTGTGTCAATTCCTTTCTCAGTCTTCATCTCCACAACGGCTCCATTTACCTTGAACAGTGCTGCATAAAGCTTCTCTGCTTTTTATGTTACATAAACTCTGCCTCTCTCTTGAGTATTTCTTTATGTAGGAACTATTAATATAAATCTTACATTCCACACAAATGTACTTTAATGAATACAGTAGTTAATGCCTACGACTCTGCCTGATTCTGGGTTTGCGAACAAAGTTATGCGCTAGACAAGAAAAAAAAAAGATAGCATGGTCTAATGTTACAAAAGTGTTTGGGACATGACTCTGCAACATTTTCTATGGAACTTCATATTGTTGAATATTAATTTCCAGAGGCCCAGATTAAAAAAAAAAAGGTAAGTTCCTGGCCTATTGAGACGAAGACAGCCCTTAATCAGATGCCTAGGCTTCTTACACAGGGGAGGAACAGACAGTGCAGGGGCTACGCCTATATTATGGCAACAGTATGTCCTGGCATGGGTGTCCCAGTGGCTGTTTTCAAGCACAATGGGACCAAGGTCCTGAGAGCAGCTGCAGAAAGATCCCTGGAGCAGCCTTCCTGGCACGCTTCTGTGTTCGGGGGCAGAGGCACATGGGCAGTGTGTTTGGACATGTCTGGGTCAGGACAAGGTGCCCTCAGACACCTTAGATGGGAGTTGCAAAAAGCAACCTTCCACATGGGAAGAGGAGCTGGTGCCTGCCCTTTGTATCCAGAAGCCCAGTGGGAGGTCTGGGTTCAAATCACACCTCCACTCAATACAATCTACCCCCTTTCACCAAAGAGATTGCCCTAAAACCAAACCACTTTGGAGTAGCAGACTCTCTTTAAATGCTTCCGTAATACATAAAATTTTTCAAGATCTGTCATGTCTGGAGAAGTGGGCATAAGCAAAACTCTGTAGCCTACTGGTCAGACCACTTCCTGGGCTGAAGGTATATTTTATGCTACAGCAATTAACCAATGGAATAATCCTTGGTGCAGGGACACCAAGCAAGGGTCTTATCTACTCTGCAAGGTATTCATTCCCTCTTGTTCACTCTCTCCAATTCATCAAATCTTGAAATCTTTGATGCAATTTGGTACAATTTCAAAAGAAGGGTTTGAGAACTCCCCCATTACAGAACAGCCCATTGCAGGATGAATAGAGCTGTCTCTTGGGTATTGGTTATTTGAATATCATGAAATATAATCCATATGCTGGGTGAGTGATCTAACCACTGAAATAATGGATAAAAAAGAGGGGGCGCTATCTTCTGTTCCATGGATTCTGATTTTTTTTTAAAAGCAATATCTCTGCTCAGTTTTTTTGTGTAACCTGGGCTAGTTGGCTTGCTTTGAAAACACCACTGGGCCTAAACCTCTGAGGTTAGAAGTCAGGCACAGAAAAACCTAGGTTGTGCATCCCAACACAGCTTACTCATTGAACAGCTGAACACTTTGAAGACAGAGGCACTTCTTAGCATTGCCAGATGTCACGGAGTCACAGAGGTGCTCCGTGATTGAGAGGGTGACTGGCAGGGCTGCCAATCACCCAAGCAGCCCAGGTGCCGGGTTGCCAGGGGCAACCAGGCGGTCACATGACTGGAAGAGGGCAGGGCCTGGCCTTTATAACCAG
>NW_017728909.1:17062751-17118278 GCF_001723895.1 Crocodylus porosus | reverse complement strand
CACCCTAAAGTGACGGTAGGCGGCGCTAGGGGGTTCACGGCCGCCCCTAGCCCCCGCTCCCTCACACCAGACTTTAAAGGCTAACTGTCCTTAGGGGCTTTCAAGGGTAGGTGGCCCTGGAGTGGGTGATCTGAGGATTTAAATTTTGCATGAGTTCCAGTTTTAGCATGTAACTGCATCTATCTCATCTGGGCTATCATATCTGGGACCACTTTGTGCTTCAAACATGGAATAAAAGATGGCCTTTTTCCAAACACTTTTACAGCTATAATACAAGTAACAAAATGGATACAGAGGTGTAGGTTGTAGGCATGTTGGTCTCAGGACATAGGCAGACAAGGTTCTTTGGGTAAATCTGATACCGCAAGATTGATACGCTCATAGAGACCAATATAAGGAAATAACAGGACAGTATTGGTCAGCATGATCAGCATTGCCAGTTCCTGGAAGCAGAAATTTGCCAAACAAAGCCATAAGAAACACAAGATTTTGCTACATCGCCCTTCTAAATGTGTCAGAAACAATTGTCAGGAATAGGCCTTCTGAACTTGTCAGAAACGACTACTAGACAATTGATCAGGTATTACACATAATAAACTGACCCAGACTTTTTAATATTGATATTTTGTTACTAAGAAACCCCCAAATCTAGTTACTAAATCTAGCAACAAAACTGATAGAGCGGGGTTGGTAATATCGAGCAAAACAACAGTAGAAACCTAGGTGCTGTAGTGTTGTTGTTTTTTTCCTTGTAAGCATCATGACAAATGAGAGTTTTAATGAGGGTTTTGCAGGAGAATAACAAGGTAGATTTGCTGGTGTTTATGGGGACCTCCTGAGTGCGAGGAGGCAGCATGGGAGAAAGCATAACATTTTATTTCTTAAAAGATTTACTCAGAGAGCAAAGGAAGCTGGCTGCATGGGGGATGTGAAGTGGGAGTCGATACCTTGATTGTGAATGAAAGATGCTAGGTAGATTGGAGATCTATCATGAAAGGCCTTGAGAGTAAAAAGCTGTGTTTGATATAACAGAGTGGGGAGAGGCAATGGCATGATGCAAAGAGAGCGCTGATATAAGCAAGCCAGCAGGCTGGGGAAATGATCTCTGCTGCAGTATTCTGCATGGATATGACTGGGACAAGATTACATTTGTCAAAGTCAGGAAAAAGGATATTGCAGTAACTGAGCTGTGATGAACCTGGATGAGTGTTTTCATTGTGTGGTTGTATCGAAGAGATGTAATGCAGAAAGAATCTGTAAGAGATATATGTGAGAAGTTAGACACGGAAAGAGGATGGGGGAGAGAGGCTTTTGTGGTATTTTGGAGGAGTTTAAACGTTGTTCTTTGAGGAGGTTGAGCTGAAGAAAATAGCTAGACATCCATGAGGCAATCAGAAAGAGGTGCCAAGGTGATGGTTTTGCTTGCAAGCCACAGATCTGTACATCTGTGAGTTATCAGTATAAAAATGAATATATTCTTGGATAAGCTTACCCAGATGGAGAAGAGACGGGATCCAAAGAAAGAAGTTGAGGGGAATGCAGATTGGGGCAGAGGAGGATCATGTGAAGGACACAATGGAAGAGCAGTTAGTGTGTCATGAGCAGAACCAGAAAGGACAGAAAGAAGCCAAGGAAGGCCAACATTTGAAAAGGAAGAGCACGGTCATGTGTACTACAAAACAGCTTTAGATCTGTAAGTATGATAATGGAGGATTGTGTATGAACCTTGGCTTGGAAAAGATTCATAGAGACCTGGGTGAGAGCATGTTCAGGGCACTACAAGTGGTTGATGCCAGACTGTAGTCTAGGATGGATTTAAAATAGTGAATTCAATGAGTTTAGAGGGGTGAAAGGGATCTGAGATGACAGACGAGGAGCTAAATGAGATGACAGTTGTGGGGCTTTAGATGGAAGAGGCTGAAGCATGGTATTCTGCTCCTATTAAATGGAAGAGTGAGAGGTTATGAAGAGTAAGAGAGAAGAGGGAATGGGGGGGAATGAAGTCACTGAGGCAAGTGGGAGACAGAAGAGAAACTTCTGTATCTGTGATGGAGGAGAAGGAAAAGAGTGTTGTAGGAAGGGAAGGGACACCAGAAGACAAGCTGGGGGGAATGGAAAGGCCACGTGCTATTCTATGACATTTCTCTTTGTGACATCCTGTGGGGAAAGAAAAATAAGGGCAGAAACAGGAAGGCATTGAGGACTGGGTTAAAGATGCCTGGTATTCAGGGTGTGGGATTCAGTTAGATATTAAGTCTCTAGAATGACTGAAAAAAATGACTGGAAGGGACCTCCATAGGTCATGTAATCCAACCCCCTTCATGAGGGGGTTGGTCATCCCCACCCAAACCATCCTATACAAGTCCAATGACTAACCTATTAGTAAAACTCCACAGTCACCCCTGACACAATCACAAGAAATAACACCCTAACCTACACAGTTAAGAGGGGGGAGGGGGAGAGGGGACACAATAGAGGCCAATGTCCTACTGCTAAGAGGGGTGTTAAAGTATGCCCAAGAGATCCAAGGGAAGATGCCACACCCCCCACTACAGAGGAAGGCAAAAACCCCATACGCTGTACAAATCTGATCATAGGGTAACATTCCTTCCAGACCCCAAATATCATGATCGGTCTGACCCTGAGCAAAGGGGCTTGACTTTCTAACAAAGGACATCTGGGATTAACTCTCAGCTGGAGCGTTGGCACAGACAAGTCAAACTCTCCAGCCTTTGCTGCTGCCAACACCCAATGCCTCTGAGGAAGGATACCCTGCCTCCATACACACACAGTGCTCCTAGCCAAGAAGATGGCTGAGGTAAAGAAAGACAATTAATTTGAAGTAGAAGCATTCGGTTTGGTCACCATCAAACTGATTTCCTTCAGAGATGCTCCACAGCAGGAGAGAAGGATTAGAAGTGAATGCTGCGGGTTTGACCTTGTGATTAGGAGGAAGGACCAAAGGATTGAGAGTGAAAGACAGTGAAGAATGGAAAGCAGCAGTAGCTGGAAAGAAACATATGTGAATAACTCTTTTAGAGTGGCAGGGTTGGGCCAGGACACCATGATGTGCTTTCTAATGTGCTTTGAGATGTACTAATGAAAGTGATACATATGATTTCTAGCTTTCCTTTGTACACTGAGGCTTGGTCCTTATCCTAAGGATCTTTTGCTAACCAACTACTTTCCTGTCTACTTTGCAGTGACCAAGCAACGAGAGTCCCAAATTTTACCTCCAACATTTTACAGGGTGTTTTGGTTTTCATGGATTTCATAGACATCAGGGCTGGAAGGGACCTTGGGAGATCATCCAGTCCATCCCCCTGCCCAAAGGGCAGGAAGTGAGCTGGGGTCATAGGATCCCAGCAAGATAAGCATCCAATTTACTCTTGAAGGTGTTCAATGTAGGTGCTTGAACCACCTTCGATGGCAGACTGTTCCAGACTGGTGTTTTTATTCTTTGTAGGTGTAGGTGATGGTCTGACATGGTGATTTCTGGAATGACTTGATAGCAGTCTGCAAATACTTGAAGGTCTTCCAGAAAGAAGAGGGAAAGCACCTTCTCTGTCCTACTGCAGAGAGGATGATGCAAACCAATGGCTTCAAGTTGCAGCAAAGTAAGTTTAGATTGGATATCTGGAAAAACTTCACAGTTAGAACAGTGAGGCAGTGGGATAGACCACCTAGGGAACTTTGGAGTCCCCATCACTGGAGATGATCAAGAAGATTTTTTGACAGGCACTGGTTGGGGATAATCGAGGTGTAGCCATGCCCATGGTCTACAATGGGTGTTCCCCATGCTTCTGCACTTTGCTAGTTGCCCCCGCTCCTCCCTGCCTCTCCCCTCCTTTTCTGCTACATGTGTCAGGGTGCTTTTAAGCATTCTTCAGAGGAACTGGGTGTTGGCTACAGCCAAGGCTAGGGATTTTGACTGGGATGTGCAGATGTTCCTGATAGGACCAAAGCCAGAGGTTTCTGGCTAGAAGATCTTGCCGCTCCACGAAGAAGCAGACTGATCACCATATTTTGGGTCAGGAAGGAATTTACCCCATGATGAGACTGATATGCGCTGTGGCAGTTTTTGCTTTCCTCTGAAGTGGGGGGCATGGCCCTCTACCAGGGATCTTTTGAGCATATATTGACAACATTTCCTAGAAGCAGGATGTTGGCTGCTGTGGTTCCCCTGCTTTACCTGTGGCAGGTTAGGGTGTTAGGTTTATATTGTGTCAGGGTTGACAGGAGTCCTAAGTAGAGTTTAGATTATGATCTGAGATGATCCTGTCTCAGGCAGGGGGTTGGACTAGATGACCTCTGGTTCTAGTCCTACTTCTCTATGATTCTCTCTGAACTGAATACCTATGAATGTGAGAGGCTCAGCTCAATGACTAGGAGGCCTTTTGCTGTCCTATGTTTCTCTTCACTACCTAAGATCTTGAGGGTTAATACAATCACTAATCACTAATGATCATCTAACTAAGACCAAAGCATCAGCACGTTTGGAATGATATCACTTTCCCCAGTATTTCAGTGATTTCCATCAATGCTGTTTTCTGAAGGACCCATGGTCTTATAAAATTGACAACCTTCAATTTATGCCATGCTAGTATAGTGCTCTCATCATGAAATCAGAACAACTGGAACAATGCTGCCCTAGATTTTCTTAAATACTTTCTGTAACTGAGAATATTTGTCCTTTTTTTCCCTTGCATTTTCAATTGAAAGTGGCATTTTTGGCACTTATGCAGCTAACAACTTACCACTGAGATTCAGAAAGGGAAATATGATTTCCCCAATGCATAATACTACCAGCTTTGTAATAAGTTATACTTATCTCCGGCAAACTTGGTACTTTCTCTTAGAATGTAACTAATAGTCTCTGGAGCTTGTCCACACTTCTTATATTACTAGGACTTATATTTTACCTATCATCCCTATCTGTTTAAAAGTATCCCGTGAATAACCTGTGCAGTCATAATGAAGCTCTTCTTATCATAATAGTTGAGGTTCACCGCACATGCCAGTACATGTATAGAGAAAGCTATACCTGTGTCCTCACATAAATAACTTTTTTTAGGTAATCCCAGCTGTCCTAAGAGCATGACTATTGGAAGAATTGGGATATCTTTCTTTCCAGCATGTGTAAGGGCTTCGTCATTGACTTTGATGTAACTACAAGCTAAGGCACCACTACTGGTATCACATTCACTTTCTCAAAGAGACAGATCCTCCTCATTTCACTGAACAGATCCTACTTCCTTCTTAGCTTCTCTTTGATGGTGTACTGAGCGCCATTGTTTAAGAAGACAGCAGTATTGATTAGTGCCATCTTGGCCTTCTTATCTGCAGTCATGATGGATGGTTGGTTGCCACTCACTAAAGTTTTAGGAACTTAGTTTATTAGCCGGTCTTTTCCTTTGTTTCCTTCATACTATACTTCAATTATACTGTCTAACACACCCAAGATGGTTGTTCTAACCACTAGACTCTTTTAAGGTAGGATACACACAAGCACACCCCTGACCTCGTGTGTTTCTTTACCCTAAATTCTCATAGCAAGGAGAAGAGCTATGGACCTTGTACAATGCCAGCTAAAACATAGAAGCAGATTATCTTGGGACAATGGGAGTCCTGGGACTTTAACTGAAGATACCCTCCTCCAATCAAGTGCCCTTCTATTTAACCCTACGTAATGTAAACCTGAATGAAGTAGCTGGTTTTGTCTACTCCACTCATGTATAGAAATGCTCTCCAGTACAGAAGAAATCCCAACTTTGATCTAACCTTGTAGATCAAATGAGGCACCCAAATAGAATAAAAGGAAGCTAGCACTGTATCGGACTCACTTATTATCTGTCATAATTGGTAGCTTTGTCTTTCTTTTATTTCAGGGCTCGTCTTTTATTTCTTTGTATCTCATAATATTTAAACACAGGCCTGAAGTATCTTATGTAACTGGCCCAATCACAAATGTAATTACTCCATTATCTTCCTTTTATTACTCCATGCAATATTTCATTTTAAAATGTCCCCTCAAACTGCTCCAGTCGAAACGATCTCAGGCTCCTCTGCCTTCCATAGCCTTATTGACTTGAAAAATAACAAACAAGAGTAAATGACATTTACAGCTCTTAATTGGTGTCATTAGCAGTTCTTATTATTCAGCAGGACAAGCAGTGGCCCTTTATTGAGAATTCAGCCATGCGCATCTGCTTTGCTCTCATCAGACTTAAAGACAAGTAATAAAACAGCTGAGTGAATGACTTAGGGCTATATTCATCACTAAAGGGCACATCAGGAAGACTCTAGTTTCCAGTTTATTGTTAGCATCATGCTAGAGACCACAAACCTACAAATGTTAAAGGCTTATGGGTGGAGGTAGAACTTGAAATGATACTAATCGTAATAATCATGCACTGCTATATCAATGCTAGTTTACTTCATTTTATTTTATTATCAATATTTATTAGTGCAAGTAAGACCTAGGGCAAATAATTTAGGGCCATGCCTAGTATTTAGATCCTCAAAATCCATATTTAGCTGCTGCCTAACCCTTGAGCCACCTAATTTTCTCTCAGAGCCTAAATTTCTGCTGTGGGCATGGGCAGACTCACCAAATCCTGGCAATGCTGAGCCACTTTGGCACTTGGACCCCAGCAGAATCAGTAAACTAGCACCATCTCACCTGCAGCAGCTGCTCTGGTAAGCACTTTCAGAGCATACCTGTTACGCTGAGCTACACACAAAGCAGAACTGCAGACTGTACCTGAACTGTGAAGCATGCATTTAAATGCATATTATCTACCCCTTTTTAGTAGAGTAACATAACTAATGGACTTCACGGATTTCTTTTGGGAACAGGGGTAGGGCTGGTATTTTTCCAGAAGCTCCAGGAGTGGACTGCCCAACTAAACAGCCAGCTCAATGCAACTAAAACCATTCACACTTTGTACTTAACTGTCATTAATGAAGGAAATGAGGAAAAATACTAGGAAGCTTTTTTTGTTCCTTGGGACTGAGTGTACCACTGAGTGTTTTTTCTTAGGACTTCTTAGGATACGACATAATGACCATCACGGGCGTGAACAGGAAGGCCAGGATAGCAGTACTTATTGATGGTTTTATCCTTGTAGATAATAACATGCAGTAGATATGCCAGAAAAATGAGAGATGGGGGGATCCAATGCCCTAGAACCCATGTTTCTTACTTTGTGTGCAAATGATCTGACAACCAAGTTGTTGGGTCAAAGGTACTCATCCCCGGCAGCATTTTTCTGAGCAGAACTCAATACATTGTACTCCTTGTAGGCCTAACAGATCCTGTCCTCAGGGATTTTGGCAGCTCCCCAGCACCAACCTGGATCACAGCAGAGCTGAGGCAGGAGTTAGACACTGGTTTATATATAAGTTTCCAAGTATGCCCAGAAGCCCAAGTGCCGGTACAGAGGGAAATGTGTACATCAAGATGGAAAGTACCCCTGAACTTTAAGCATCTATTGAGTTGTATAGCTGGTAGGCAAGAGCCATACCTGTTCACTCCTTGAAATGTAAGCACTTTGATGTGTAGGCCCCCTTATCTAAGACATCTCTGAGATCAAACAAGATCTGCCTGTCAGTGCCCAACGTCATCTTTAGAAGGTGGCCTTAGAGGTAGTACATGGCAAAGCTGGAAATCAAACTCGGAGCTGCTGTATCCCAACAATATTATACTGTGACATGGGTTTTCCCTCCTGTATTTCACTGTATTTTCAGCCTTAAAATAAACAAAATGGTTCTACCTTTCCTCGCTAGCCTCCCATCTACATATGTCTTGTTGTACTCTCACCAACGAGCTGTTATTGAGTGCTTTTCAATTGGCATTTATGACTGCTTCTAATGGTTTGCTTGTACATAAGGCTTGCATATCCTAACTAAATATTCAGTGATTTTTCCTTATTCTAATGTCCTTAATTAGATTTATGAACTCTTTACTATGTTTTATGTTGATGAGGGACTGAGAATAAAAATCCCGAAATGCTCACTCTAATAAAATATCACAGCTAACCAACTTGTGCTTTTGCATGTGCTACTTCAGTGAATAATGAGCTTTAAATAATGTTCTGAATATGTTACTGAAGATGGGCTAAAGAAATATAGACTGATGATCTACTACGATATATTAATAAATATACTGTTACATATTACAGGCTACCCATGAAGAGCAATGGATCATGATGGTGGAATAAGTTATGGGATGATAATTTCTCCCTTCCCCCTCTTTTTTTGAAGGTTTATATATAAACTATAAACTATACATTTTATCAAGAAATAATTAATGGGTTATTGTTTTTATTCCTTTTTTTACTTATTTTAGTTAAACCTTTAAAATTTGGAATGAGTTACTGAAGGAAATCATCTCTAATGTGTAAAAATGGATATAATATAACATAGTTTTACCTACCCTTTTCATGGCTATAACTAATTAGCTCCCTTCCCTAGATTAGATACTGAAAATGTTTAAGCAACATAAACCATGGTAGCTGTCAGCCAATACTGCCCTAATCAAATTGGCATAAAACTTTCCATAAAGCCCGGAGCTAATAACTGTTATGAAATACCTTATTACACATACGTCTTAGTCTAGGTAATCAGGATCAATATGACCTTTCTTTTCCAGTATCTCTCCACTTCAGAATGCCAGTAGTCTGGGTGCTGAACCTGTTAATGTGATATACAGGTGTTCATGACTTCAATCTTTAGACAATTCATCAGGATTATGCCCCTGGACCACAGCTGATATAAATGCATAAAAGCCCATTGATTGCAGTGAAGCTACTCTGATTTGGACCAGCTGAGGATCCTTACATATGTAGAATCAGAAACCCAAATTCTGCTGCACAATGTCACTGTCAATCCAGATGACTGCCTTAGAAATAAATGCAGTAAGTCCAAATTCACATTGGTGTTTAGGCTGGCGTTGAGTGCGTTGATATCCCCACTTACTAGGTGAACTGTATTAAGTTTACATATATCTTACCCAAGCCCTTCCTCCCCATTATCTTGTATTACCCTTCTGTTGTCTCTCATCATTGAGTCTTTTCATTAATTCCATTGAACTTTGGATCAGGTCACCACATTGCAAGGTCTGTTAGGCAGGGTTTGCTTTGGTGGAGCATGCTGTGTCTAAAAGAATAGGGCCTGAATACTGATAAGGGAATGGTCGTGGTATCATTACTAAGAAGAAAAAATAATATTGTAAATAGAATTGGCTCATGGAACGTAATGCAAATGTCATGGCTGTTAGTAAAAATTCCTATAATTAACATTAATTTAATGATAACAAAGTACACACATGCACATACAACCACACTTGCAATTTTTTGCAACAACGTCTCTAGCTTTAAGAAACATTCTACAAGGAGTATTTTCCCCATTAACACACACACATAAATCACATACAGAATGCTTAGAAGATGTCTGTTGATCTGCATCATCTATGTGTACATGTATGTGTATATGAATTCTTAAACTAGATGTACGAGTACAGATAGGATACATTTATTAAAGGGAAGGGAATTCCACAGGACATAAGAAATGCCATAGTGGATCACCCCTATGGTCTATCTAGCCAAGTATCTTGTCTAAATGGTTTCAATTAGTAGATATTTTTAAGGGAGCATCTATGTACAGGGCAAGTGTAGTGTAATCAGTAGTTGCAGCAGTTCCTTAAAAGGTCTTCCAGTAAATAAAGAAGCCATTGGTGAGTCTGCAGATGACAGAGGAGGCTGGGCCTAGATCTTAATGTCTAACTGAAGTCATCGCATATAGTTCTGGGGGGAAGGAGTAGATTTTCTTGATATAGGGCTATAGCTCTTTCCCTTTGTCTCTCTCTTCTATCCAACTCCACAGTAAGGAGACTGCTCAAAATGATCAGTGCCTTGTAATGCATCACAGGGTTATTGGAGATGTTTCAATGCTTGAGCCGCCAAGGTATCAATGTTTATATTGCATTTCTTCAGACTGGATTTCAAGGTTTCCTTGAGTCTCTTCTTCTCCCCAGCTCTCAAGTGGTAACCTTTAAGTGGGTTGGAATTATAGAACCTATTTTGCCATCAGCTACCAGGCATCTTTATGACATGTCCTATCCAGTGGAGCTGGTGTGGTAGAAACATGCCTTCAATGTCGGTTGTGTTCGCTCGAGCCATAATGTTAGTATTCATTTTTTTTTGTCCTTCCAGTTGATATAGATGATTTTCCAAAGACATTACCGGTAGTAACAGTTCAAAGCTTTCAGGTGTTTCTGGTATGTAATCCATACAACAGGGTAGGGATGACAAGAGTGTGGCAGACCAGAAGCCTTGTCTTCATATCATGATCACCAAATACCCAGTTTTGGAGACGTTCAAAGACAACACTGGCAGATCTGGTGTTGAATATCATCAATTATATTTACTTTTTGGGAAACCTGACCCAAGTAGGTCAAATGTTTACATGCTCCAAAGATTATCCTCTAATTATAATGTGTGGAGAAGTCATTGTTGTCCAAGTCTCCAAATCCAAGGAGCCAGGGCTTCATGCATATTTAGAAGCTACACCTGGCCTGAATTGATGGGGTACTCCAGGAGACTGTATAAGGCTGGGGGTCCCAAGCAAGCACTCCCCTGGGAAATCCATGACATACTTGGTTGGGTGCTATACCATTGTCTGCCCATTTCTGTGATATGGGAATCACAGTGTAACCACATACACAGCAGTCATAGAGCTGGTCAATACCCTCCCCCCGATCCCAAACAAACCTGCTTGATTTTGCCCCTAAAGTACAAAAGTGTGGTTTTGTCAAAGTTGTGTTGATTTTGACACTTCCCAGTGACATTTCAAAGCAAAACAAAATCACATGTTGATTCAAACCAAAATGTTTCCTTTCAAAATGTCAGTTTGACTTAAAATGCCATGTTAGTGTCATTTGAAGTGCTGAAATATAACTCCAAAAATGATATGATATATATGTGGGTGTGTGTGTGTGTGAAATGTCAGAATTGAACAGTTGAAATATAAAAAATGTTGTTCCTCTTCCTCCTTCCCCACTTTGAAAATAGATAAACTTTTCATTTTGACATTTATAAATCAAAACCTTTTTTTTTTTTTCAGGAACATTTCATTCAGTTTAAAAAAAAAATGAGATTTTTCATATTTGCCCCAATTTCGGATGTATAATAAAAATGGTGGAATTTCCCACAGAACCAAAACTTTGTTTTTTAACTGGCTCTGATATATACATAAAGAAAGAAACCATAAGCCTACAAAAACCTTTCATAAAGTTATTAGCCTCTTCCCAAGCCTGCCTAGGTTTTGTCCATATTCTGAAAAACCCAGTGTGAGCAAACATTTCATGCCTGGAGAGTTGTTGTTTTTTTATTTTTTCACTTCTAAGTTTCTAGCTAGTAGCAGTGGCTGGAGTGTGACCTCTGTATCTTTGCAAAAGAGGCCAACATTTTTCCTCTTTGAGGCTTTCATGATCAGACCTGTGCATTTGAACTGGAACTTGGCAATTTGTGCTGTACATTTGAAATCTGTCCTGTTATCCGAATGCTGGCTTTATATTTAATCTGTATGTAATGTTAGAGTAATAGTCTGTGAATCAATATTTATAAATGAATTTTAATCTTTTATAGTAGATCCATTAACAAAACCAGAATTTATTGTGCAATAAAAGTTAGTCCAAAGCTACTATGTGTGTTAAGCTCTTATCGTTCCCAGCTGATTCCCACTACGCTGTAGATCTGTTACTGCAACATGCACAAATACTCAGGAAAAAAATGTATTCCCCCTCTATTTACTTTTCCTTAGGATAAACAGTCAAACCATAAAAACTGGGTAAGGCACTACAGGGGTTGCAAAACAGACAAACTGCAACAGCCTACTTGGGAGGATATTACAGAATTACAGTTGTTACAATGGCTACCAGCTGCGCATCTGGATTAGCTCATAGTTTGGAAGCCATGAGTTTTTAATACAGGACTAACTTGTCCAAGACCACTTGACAACTTACTTTGAAACTCTGCCTGTGCCAGCCTCTTGAGGAAGAAGTGTTTGTGTGATGGAGGGTGGTCAGTTCAGGTTTGTTTTATTTTTGTTTGCTTGTTTAAAACCGCTGTGCACTAAAGTGGAAGCGTGGTCAAAATTATGTAGGTAAAATATTTTAGGTCATCTCATTGGGCTACTGAAGTTTATTGGAATCTACTTGCTTTGCAGTACTTTTGTAACGAATAAGGAACCTTTTTTTTTTTTTTTTTTTTTGGTGTTTCGAGAGATAAGTTCTGGAATCCACTGCTGGAGCTGGTACTGATCCTTGAAGTGACCATAAGTAAATCTTCCCTGTACTTGGATTTACCTGTCTATAGAACAAGGCCGCCCCCCACCCCCCGCCCCCAAGACTCTCTTAAGAGTATAGGACTTAATTTTGAGATTAAGGGGGCTTGATCTCCATTCCAATCTCAGGAGGCAAATGTCACTAGTGGGTTCTGATGTTTCTGCCTATCAGATGCAAAACAGCCAAAGTGTTCACCCTGGACAGCTGAGCAAGGGCTGGGATGGCTCTGCCTCATGCCCTAGTCACCCACCGCTCATTGTGCTACAGCTACGTTTCCCTCCAGCTTGACCTATTGTGCCATCCACCTCATGACCACAACTTTCCTGAAGTCTTAGAATAGCAATTTGTTTTAGCACCTAATTCATATATGATAATAGAATAAATCCCAGATTGCATTTTTCTCACATAGAGATAGATAGATAGATGTTGAGACTTCCCAGATATACAGCAGATACAAACTAAATGTCTGTAAAATGTGTTCCCCATTTATTTTTCCTTATATTTTAAATTCTAAAACTCTACTACCAAACAAAATTGAAGGAAAAGCCGTCAACTTCTAACCATCCTGGATATCTAACTCAATAATGGTTTTCTTATCATTTGATATGGTATCAGTTCTACCTTTCCCATCTGCCCTTGGGCCCCATTTGCAGGCTTATTCTTGAACATAAAGACAACTCTTGGAAGACAAGACTCCCTTTGTTGCTTTAGTCTTTCTCTCTCCCTTTCTCCAATCACCCGGACAGTTCACTACTTTGATAATCTTCTGACACTCACCAGTAGCCCTTTCGGTAATGGGAAGATCAGCTGGCTGTATAGTTTACTTCAGTGTATACTGCCAGCTAATGGCAACTTTATTGGGTATCTGCAGTGAGTTAATCGGTCACCTGGGAGTATTAACACCTGGATTTACAGTCACCCTGGTAGAGCATATTGAAGTTCTTCACTACATTGAATGACTCAATAATAGCTTTTGGAAACATAAATAATCAAGAAGCATCGTTTTTGAAGATTAAAGCCAGGAACATGTCTGGCTAATTGACCGTGATGGAGTTATAATAGTGAAATACAGCACACTCGTGGAGTAAACTTCTCTATAGGGCTACCTATAGCTAAAGCACTGGGGGTTGCCAACTCCATATAAGTTTATAGATAGTGACTTCTTTGCAGAATGCTCCCTTCAGTAAGATACGCATTAGGTTTTATACCACTCTAATCTACTGCAGTGGTGCTACAAGCATCTAAGCAACTTGGAACTTATGTGATGCCTGAAGGAAATGTATGAAAAAGAACAGCTCAGGAAGAAGGGCCATGAACAAATGTGTCAGCTCCAGTTTTGTTTGCATTAAAATAAGGCCATGTACAGTTATTCTGGGCCACTTTGTATAATCTATCATGGCTCAGCAAAGCATTTAAGAACACGCTCAACCTGAGGCACATTCTTCTGTTCCTTTGCTCCAATATACCTGAGCATGTGCTCAGGGTTAAATGCGTGTGCAAGTATTCTGCTGAGCAGGGATAGCTCTTAATATGAGCTTCAAAGGTCTGCCAAATTAGGACCCAGCTTATGTAGAACTCCCGTTATGAACATTGACATTGCAGCAAGGAATATTAGCAAAATTTTCCACATGTTTAAAGTTAAGGAAATATATAAGAATTGCCATGGCACATGCTATAGATAGTATCCTATCAGGCAAATGGCCATTTATTTCTGTATTTGTTACTCATTTGGAGATTATGAACAAAATAAAAATAGAAACTAGGCCTCTGCGAAGCAGCTAGTATTTGCTTTGGATTTGGCTGATTTGAGGGACAGTGATTTGATTTGGTGATTTGAATCACTATCCCAAATCAATTCAGTCGAATCTGATTTTCAGATTCAGCTGCTGCTGAATCGGCTGAATCTCTGAATGGAACAGGCTCCATCCCCCTCCTGCTCTCCCAGCCCCGTGAATAACTGCCCCACCTGGCCCCAGCATGCAGGTGGGACAGTTATATATAAAAAAAAAAGCCTGGCATTCACCAGGTCCTGCTCCCCGCTGCGCCCAATACCCTGTCCCCCAATACCCTGCTGCATGGGGGGGCTCTGCCATCAGCCCTGATAGGCCCCAATGGCCTCTGAAGCATCTGGTGAGTGCGGGGCTTTTTCTTTATTATTAAGAGCTGGGACATTGGGATGGTTTGGGCACTTGGGGGGTGGGGGGAGGGCTGGGAGAGTGGATGGAGGTTGGGAACACTCAGGTAGTTGGGGAGCAGGCAGGGAATGGGGCCTGGTGGATGTCCCCCCATCGTGTTCACTCCCCCCTCCTCCAGCCCTGCCTGGGTCCAGCTCCCTGCAGCAGCAAGTGGTGACTGCCTGAATCTCTGAATCTTTTCCAAATCTTTTATGGATTGATTCAGAGGCTTCAAATCCATTTGGAAGTTTTAATTGGTCTCTCAATTCAATTCGGATTCGGCGATTCGGCCGCCGATTCAGGCCAAATCTTCTCCGAATCAAATCAGCAACTGAAGCTTCACACAGCCCTGATAGAAACCTCATAACCACACACACACACCAATTCCATAAGCATTGTCTGACCTAGACTTCGTAAGTTGGATAGTCCCAAAATCCAAATGGGAGCACCATTGTCATTTCCTGCCTACATGTGTCGACCAATTTCAGATTTTAAACATGACTTTTCTAGAATGAGCTCTAATTTTATTTTAAATAATCCAAAAGATGGTGAGTACACAACCTCTCCTTGTAAGCTGTCCCCATGTTTAATAACTCTCACCGTTAGAAAATTGTATCATATTTCAAAGTTGAATTTGTTTAACTTCAGTTTCAATACATTGGATCTTATCTTTACTAAACGACAGGAAAGCTCTCCCCTGTCAGACATCTTCTACATGTGTAGGTACCTACACACAGTGAGCAATTCATTTCTCAGCCTTCTCTTTGATAAGCTGTGAAATATTTGGTGAAAACAAGTGTTCCTTTTCTTTTTGAATGTAACTCAAAATAGTTATGCCATGTGAGCTATTTTGGATATTTCATTTTAGGATTTTTTTCCCCTTGGAAGAGAACTATCAAAATAGTGGAGGGATCAGGTATCTTACCTGGTAGGACCTTGTCTAGGTACTGTATGCCTGGTTTTCCACAGAAGGAACAGCACCTTAGAATAGTGTAGTTATTAGTAGAGTTAATTTGTTTGTGGAGGATGTAGGCTCAAATCCTTCTCTTTCTGACTTAAACACACCTTCCAGCTGGGTGCCTGGTTTTTCACTTCAGGCTTCAGGCAAGGGGCTAGATGTTTTAACTAAGGCACTGGATTAGGATGTGGAATGGGAAAATTATTGAGAGGAAAAATTAGCAAAGTATAAAGCAGTGGTGATCAGGCCTTTGGGAACAGACCACATCTTCTTTCCTCTATTCAGATGTCAGGCAGTCAGATAAGAACGTGCCTAGATGAAGGCATCCCACTGGAGGCCCAGGGGACCTCAGTGTCTTTTGGAATCAAGACAATCTAAAAACAGCTCTGTTCTGCTTAGAAAAGGTAAATGAACCTTCTATGGAAAGCAGAGGTGTGAAAGGTTCAAAAGAAACCCATTACAAGCTTCAGCACACACTTGTGACAAGAATTGTGACTCTATATTCTCAGTGCACAGCCTCCCCGGGGGACTCCAAACTAACATGTGAAGTTAAAACATCACATTTGCTTCAGCATTATACCTTCTTCCCTCCAATGCTGATGTAATTGTTTCCAGCAATGTCATTCCTCATACAAACGAGGCTCCTTTAGCATCATTTGGGAACAGAGCGGTGAAAGGCTATTTATGGAGCTGGTTTAAACAGTTTCTTTACTAAGTGCAAAAAGGTGTGCCGCTGCTACTTGTCCCTGGGTAAACAAATGTTGAGACACACCCAATTAGGATATTTAACCACAGTTTGGAATGAAAACAAATTTTGAAACTTCCCAAATAGCCACAAAACAGAATTGTTTTTCTTCAAACAGTCTTAGATACACAGGCCTTTTTTTTTTTTTTGTAATTTAGTAGATACTGTCCAAAAGTGGTCATATCAGAAGCATTTTGTGTCTGTGTTTTCATGACCTTTTGTGCTTTTTTTTTTTAATCTTGTTTTTCCCCCCAACTAAATAAATATGTATTGCTTGTCATTTGCTCATTTTGGAAATTCATCAAACAAGTATATGGAGACAATGGGCATGTCATTGGTTAGTGGAATAGCAAGTTAGCAACACACACATGTTTGCATGCATCTCAGTTCTGGGGATCTCAAAGCACCATGCTAAATGATGGGATAGCTCTGAACTGGCAACTTTGATAAGTGGTAACTGCTGCAGAAAAGTCTCCTGGCCTTCTGTCCTGAAGCCCTCATATGCTTCACTGAACTTGTAGATGGACCTAAAACTTGACCACAACCTCAGACTTCAGGAAAATGATGGCTAAAGTTTGTTTGATAAGAGCTGAATACAGAAAGCCATTTGCAGCATGCAAGAACTATAACTTTGTTGCATTGCCTATAATTTAGTAGATTGAATAAAGTGTCAGAAATCAGTTGAAAGTACTCTTCATATCCCCTAACAAAAATTCAGCTGGGTCTGAATAGGTATCTGCTATCGCCAGATAGTTGGGCAACCACCATCATGACAGAAGGATAAGGAACTTAATCCAAATTCTGTTTTAAAGACATATCTTTTTTACAGAGAGCACTAATCAGGGGATTAGCTGGTGGTATCTATTAAATACATCACTGATGGAGCAGGTGTGGTTAAGGCAACTGAAATCTCATCTGAAACATAAGGCAGAAACTCAGATGTATTGGAAAAAGGGAAGGGAAGTTCTTCTTGGTCTGTTTTCCTCTGTCTAGAAGTGGTGCTAAGAATGTCAGGCTGTTTGCTGTCCCTCCAGAAAAACAGCAATGCAAGTTTGAAGGGCAAAATGTATAAATGACCGAGCCATTCTTGTTTTGATCAGGCCCACCTCAATTGTGACCACATCTCAGAAAATATTTTCAGACTCAGGTTTGGATTCAAATTGCAAACACTCAGCTTGACGTTCATGAAGTGGCATGGAAAACAGCTGCTTCACCACTTTTGCACCTTCTTCCCCCAGTACAAACATAAATTTCACATGAATGCAAATGTAGCAGCTCTGTAGATTGAGGTTTTAATACTGGTATTTGTCTACGCCTCTTTTTTTTAAATAATGTAACCGAACACAGGATCATAGAGAAGGTGGGCTACGAGGAACCTCAGGAGGTTAGCCCTAGTCCAAACTCTTGCTCAAGGCAAGATCATCCCTTTTCAAATCATCCCCAGTCAAGTGTCGGTCTAAAATCAGAGTCACCTTCCTCTACTATTAGGGAGATTGGAAAACAAGAAGGAATGTATTTTGTTGGACTTATTTGGCATAGGAATAGTGGTAGATTCCTATTATTATTATTACTACTATCATTATTATTATTCAAATAGCAATTATCGAATTTCGAAATAGCAATTATCGAGAGTAGAATTATCGTATTTCTACTTGATAAAAGTAGACCAACTTTAATATCTGTGGCCATATTACCTCTAACAAGAATCTTAAACCTAGTACAATGCAATACCAGCCTGGGGAACACAAGATATGATGCTGGTACTTCTTCCCATTCAGCATAATATCCCAGACTACAACAGAAGCAATAACTCCTAACTTCATGTTGGGGAAATGATTTGGTTCAGACTGAGAGACTGACAGGAGAGTCAGCAACACGTTCCCTAATGCCTTAACTCTATTTGTTTTGTTTTTTTAAGGTCTGATTGGAAAATGGCATAAATAATAGCCCCTAAGAAAAATATTTTGAAAACAAGCAACATGTGAATGTTTAGGCTATTGGTCCAGTATAACATGAAATATGTTTCCTCCAGGCTAAATATCTTTTTTTGGTGTCTAGTCTCTCTCAGCCAGGATGACTGGTTCTTCTCCAGTTGATACAAGGTTCTCCAGGCTTGTGTGTCATGTCTTGAGCCTGGACATACTTCAGCAAGTGACACTTTTCTTTTGGTTTGAGTTTCTCACCAGTGTCCCCCCAGATGCCAGAGCATTCATTTCATATCTGTGCAGTTGCAGAATTTTAAAAGTCATTCAATCTGAGGAATATAACTGTATGGCCAAGGGAGTATTAAAAGGGAAAGGAACTACAACAAGACTGGAGGTGAAAATGGAAGAGGAGAAATGTTTAGTCTAGCAGGTTAAAACAGGCTCAGCTAAAACAACTCCACCCTACTTGGCACAGATCTCAGATTTGACTGGCTCATCACCCTAAATGCACCAATCTATGAATCTATGATACTCTTTGGGGCCCTAATGCTTAGCACTGCAAATCATCTGCTCAAAAGGCCCTTCAAAAATCACAGAAGCTTTTTGATACAATCACCTTTATGCTGCTGGAGTAAATACAGTGCCAGTTGTTTGTCTATAAACTTTTGTCTGCGACTCCAAGAAATATTAATCTGTGCGGCATGTACTTTGTGTATACTCTTCCTCTTTGGATGCTGCTAAGGCTAAGAAATTCACTTAACCTTTTAGTGTCAAATTTGATGGACCCAAGGTGACAGTATATTTTTGCAATGCACAGTACAGTTTATGCTTGCAATAAACCTGAAGGAAAAATTGATGTTGACAAAGATTGTATATATATTTTTCTCCCCCTCCTAATAAGACAGAAAAGTGACAAGTGTCACTTTTAAAAAGCAGTAACCTCACGTACAATATCCAGACAAGGTTAGTCATCAATCATGTGTTTTGATAACTCTTCACTGATGAGTTTGACTTTGGACCTGAAATCTTTGAACCTGGATTCAGCTCTGGTTCCTCAATCACAGATCCATTCATAGATTTGTTTACGGCCCAAAGGGACAATTCAGATCATCTAACTTGACCTCTAACATAATGCTGGCCACAGAGTGTCCTATCCCATCCCTTTCTCCCTCTCAGTCTCGGAAAGACCATCTTTCTTCCCTTTTCAGACACTCGCCAAACTTTGTTGGCTTCGCCGGTCTAGTGGGGCCCCATCCTCTCGTTCTGCTTGCTGATATGTCTTCCACCTGCCTTTCCTTCACCGAGCAACCCTTATATAAATCTTTTTGTCCAGTTTGACCTCCATAACACCCACTGCTTGTTAAACGTAATGAATGTCACCCCAGACCTGCCAACAACATGCCTCACCTAATAGTATACTTTAAGGGAGAATGTCCTTCCTGACCCCTAGCAGTGCTCAGCTAATGTCCTGAAATATGGATGTTTATCCAGGGTCCTTTGAAGGAGCAGTGTTACTCTATCTGTTGTGGCTGAAATACGGAATCTGTTCCAATTCATACTCAAGCCCAATGCTTTGGGCCTGATGCGTCTCTGGCTGCCATCTGCCTCTCGTGTCTGTCTTTTAGTCTGTCTGTCTCTCGTTCTCCCTGTCTGCCACATAAAAAGTTTAAATGCAAAAGGACTTCTCAGTTCGCAGGTAAAATAAATTGTCAGTGTGTGCCTAGTAACAGCTCATAGCTTTTTATCCCCCCCTCCCTGCATACAAAAATTAATAGGATGCACCAATATGCCATTGTGCCCTTGACATGTAATTTGTTATAAATAATAATACAAATGATTACAGGGAAAGCTACAACTGCTGGCAGTGCATCCGTTTGCCAATGCGGGGATAAATAAGACAGCTCTCTCTGTGGGTGACTCTGTTATCACCTTCTGTATTGGTGCTGCCCGACAGGCTTAGCGGCATGTGTCCTGTCATGGCCAGTCTCAAAGTTTCTTCAGAGAGAAGCTGGAGGGCTTAAGCTCTTTTAAGAAAGAATAACTAAAAGGAGTTAAAAATAAGTGTCTCTTCGATGGGCCTCTGTGTTGGATGTATTTAATTGCCCACAAGTTGCATATCTTCCTTCCCTCATATTATTGCACAAACCTGCTGCATTTCTATGGTAGAGCAGTTACTCAGGTTTTATCTTCTACAGAGACAAGCTGTAATTTCTTTTATAGGGAAACGGGAAAAAAAAAAGACTCATAACAGAGAAGGCAATTACAAAAGCAACCGCCGGTGCCAGGGATACGAGAAAGGATGGGTTTATAGGTAAAACACAAGAGTGGGAGTCAGGAGGCTTGGATTCGGCATTCGGTTCTCCCCTTCTGAGTGCTAAAGTTATTTACAGAGATCCAGGAATATGTTGAGATAGGGTTTTGGAGCCTCTTGCTAAAATTTTCCTATCAAAGGGTGAGAGGAGAATGGAGATCTCTTTACTTCTAATGCTGTATAGACGTCTATTATTAAATATTTATTTTGTTGTACAGCACCTAATATAATGTTGCCCCGACACGAATGATGCCTATAGGTAATACAAGTGGCTGATGTTAAATAGTCATAGTTTATTTAAGTTAGCTGTGAATGTTCTGCCTGAACGACAGAAAACAGGAAGAGAAATGCCCATGGAAGAATGGACTAGGGCCTTGGAGCCATTGAAAATGCTCATTCTGGTAACCATTTTGTTGGACTGTTACAAAAATCCAGACGACATCTTTTGCATTGGCTCAGTTTGACCCAAATTGGAGTTTCTCCATTTTTGAATGGAGCAACAATAGCTTATGTTCTGGTCCCTGCTCTCAGGGTTATTTCTGTGTTTTAATCTCTTTCTGGTTTGGTTAGTGTCTAAGATGCCTTTTGCAATTACTGCCTAAGGTACAGTGCATCAACAGTCCTGGGGACAGGGACCAGATGCCAAATTTTCTTTACCCGGTGCAGTATTCTCATCACTAAGATACAGTGTAAGGATTGCTCTCTTTGTCCCATTTCTCTGGCATTCTTAGCTGTCCAATAGTGCAGCTTTCATAGGAGAGACAGGTAGACTTTGCTGCCATGTTTTACACCAAATGCAATGCAGTCAGGGTTAATTAGGGATCTTCTGCAACTACCTGACAGAACAGAGACAGAAGCTGAATTTAGTAGCACTAGGAGCATCTACATGAGATGCTTCATTCAAGATTAGAGCAAATTATTGTGCAGCAAGCATCACCATCTACACATGCACACACTGAGCGGTAATTTGCTCTAATTATGAGTAAGCTTGCTATCTGTAAATATGAGTAGCAAATTCATTTGTGATAATTTACGGTGCTACATGGCATGGGTAGATGGCTGACTAGGAGCAAATGTGCTCCTGGTCAGCCAGGCACCACTCCTGGTCAGACTGCTGCCATGCAGCAACTCTGCTCCTGCTTCTCTGAACGTGGAGACGCCTGTCTGGAGTGGGGAATTTACTCTAGAGTAAACCCACCCCTGAGCATTTGCATATGTAGATGCACCCACTCTGTACCAACATGAACTGCAATGAAGCTTAGTTTAGGTACATGAGCTCCACTGCTTCTGAAGCTGATGCTTCTAGGGATCTTTCTCAGGGAGAAATGCAGATGCCTCATGAATCTAAATGCCTAAGTGGTTTTGCGGCAACTAGATCACATTTTGTTACTTAGGTGTCTAACTTCACCAAAATGGAGGAAAAAGATTATTTTCCCACTCTAATAGTACCCTTAGCCATTTTAACTCCTTTTACTTTTCCTAATCTATTCCCTGGCTACATATATTATGCAGATAATAGGAGATTCATGAAAAGCAAATGCATTTCCAGGGGGTGAATTTCAAAATGGATGGTTGCCATTACTTTGCTCTGGTAAGAGTCACAGGAAAGATTCCTCTCAGACTAGCCAATGAGCTTCTAAATCCTGTGACCTGTTGAAAACACAAAAACACAGGTGAAGTTGCCTTATTTCTATTTAAGGAAGCAATGTGGATATCTGACGACATAGGGAAGCCAGACTTTCCTTTTTTTCTCATTACCTTATGTATCAGGATGCTGCCTTTTACTTGTTATACCAACATAGCGCGAATCTTAAAACAAAATTGTACCATAATTGGCTGAGCTTGTCAAGCCTTATGTTCAATTTAATGGTATATCTCTGGTTGGAAGTCTGGATGTTACTCTGTAAAGTGAACATTTTTTAACACCATCACTGTGCAGTTGCAAAATCCCAGGTGATGTTCTAGGCATCAACCCTACCAATTAAAGGGCAGAAAGCTTATGAATGTTTGTGAAAAAGCCAGAAGAGGTAACAGCAAATGAACTCAGACTCCCTGGCATCTATAAACTTCAACCACCACCTCTATAATTGTCTAAGAATCATTAACACATTCTGGTGTAAAAATACCCCTCAGTCTAATATTGCCCACAACCAATACAATTAAAACCAGTTGAAACCCTCGGGATCAGGCTATGCAATATGGCATCTTTTGTTGTAACCCTTCCATTAACTCACCCATCCTTTTTAATCCTGTTCTTTTGTGCCCTCCATTCTGCCATCTTCAAAAGTAGACTGTAAGGGACTAGGTGTTGTGTCCCCAAGCTCAGTATTGCTCTTAAACAGACTGAAGTTTAAGCATGAAGATTGAAGATAACAGTTTTGCTTCTAGATTCAATCTTGAGCATGGGATCTAGTGTTGGATGGATCAAGACTACTGAGTTTAAAGTGTTTCACAGACAGTGATGCTCTAGCTGCTGTTACATTAGTGGCAAGATTACTGTTGACTTCAGTGGAGCTAGGGTTTCATGCATGTAAACCCTGAACCCAGTGCCCTGTGCTGTGATTACACTGTAACTAGCATAAGACCTTTTAAAATGTTTTTTTGGACTATTTCTTATTCACAGTGTACAGAAAGACACAATTTGAAAACCTACCTCAGACATGGTACAGTGATTAAGGCAGGTACCCTGAATTTAAAAAAAAAAAAAAGCAGGAGCAAAACAAACAGAACCAAAACATCTTCCTTGTGTGAACCTAATTCTCATTGTTGTTTTCAAAGGGAATAAAAGATTCCTCATTCATAATACACCAGTTTTTGCAATCAAACATTTCTGTTGGTCACAAAGATAGAAGGCATGTGAAAACAAAAAGGCATTTTGGCAAAAACAGCTTTAACAAAGCTCACTACACGGTGGCTTCTGTTACTGTAAAATATCGAGCTTTGAAGGATAATACTAATTCAAGTAGCATAATGCTACATACAGGTAAGGGGTCCAAAGACCTTAAATGTTGAAAAAAACTACAGATCTTCAAAGTCACACATACAAACAAAAAAAGGTGGCATGTAATAGAGACCTGAATAATGAAAAAGCTTTTGTCTGCTTGAGGGGAAGAAATAAAGAAAGGAAAGAAAAAGAGGGAGTGAGTGAGAGACAGAGAAAGAAAGGATATGAGTTTTAAACATTCTAGTCGGGAGATGTGAGCTGGCTCATCTCTTGTCTCAATTTCATAAAACCGTAATATCCAGACTTACTTAATGAACAGTTGAATGTCAGTGCCGGCTTGCAAAAGGCAGTGAGACAATTATGCTGAATCAAACCCCGAGTGAATTTCTGTGATAGGAGAAAGGATGACTGGGTTGGATTTCTAGATTGTAATAGATGGGCCCTGAAAAGGGATAGTGTCAGGGCTCGGAGAAAGGCAGCTACAGTTGCTGGAAAGTGCAAGGTGCAAACTTTAAAAAAGAAGAAAAAAATGTTTTACATTTAGGAAATTAATTGTATAGCTGTTTCACATCATAGGAAACACCGGCAACACAAAGAGGCTTTTGAAATACAGGGCACTGCCCTGTGGTGCAAAAGTTATTTCTGAGTTTGACTCTGACATTAGTCTGCCTAAAAGAAAGCAAAAGGCCCAGGAATGGGACTAGAAATCAAAAGCATAAATGAAACATATGATCCAAGAACATTTATTTGCCAGTATGGTGGAAATGGGGAGTCCATTTAATTTAATGAAGCATCATGGGCACAGCTATTAAGCCAGGCACCTAATTCCTACCAAACCAAAGGCAAGATTGTATCATCTTCCCAGGTAGAACTGGGCAAAAGTTATATTGGAACATAGCAAATTGTGTGTAAATCATCTAACTGTGATATGCTGAGGACTGGGACCTAAGCATTCCATATCCCACATGAGCATCTTAAGCAAACTGTAGAGTCATTCTGTCACAAACTGTGCTTTGTATCACCACACTCTCTAGTCTGGTAGTTAGGCCTCTAGTTAGGTAGTTTGAGAGAGAGAGCAAGCTTTGTTTGAATTCCAGTTCTTACCCAAGCGAATAGACTAGACCTTTGGTCTTCCACATCTCTGAAAGTGCACCTATATATTTTGCGTAGCATACGGTATTCTGAGATAGGGCTTCCTCAACCCTTATATTGCAGATGGTTAGGGTGACTATATATGGGATGACATAAAATAAAGAATATTGCCCCCACCCTCCTCATTTCATGCTGCTTTGGGCAGAGGCAGGGATGGGGTAACACTGGTATTACTATTCAGGAAGCTAAGGAGTTGATGGCCACTTAGTGATTGTAACAGGGTGGCCTCCTCATCAGGTCTTCTCTGGCCACCCTGTTCCTGGGGTAACCACCCAGTTCACTTTCCTGCCATGCCTTGATGAAAAAATATGAGAGTTGTTACTAAGGCAGAAGGCTATTACTCACCCTGCTGACAAGGAACTAATACCCACTCTGACCTTCCCTCTGTGGGTCCCATGTCTCATAGATGTTACTCTTGCGTTACTTCTCCAGCCTATGGCCAAAGCAAGTTGGGCACACAGTTTCTCTACAGTCCCAGAGGGCCACTCACACGCCACTGCTCTCTCACTGGGGTCCCATTTACTTCACTGGCTCTCACCCAGCTTCTTTTGCACTGCCCTCTCCCAGGGCCACACTCATTCCACCCGGCCTCACCTGGCTTCGGGCTTAGCTTTCCTCACCTCATTCAGCCCCAGCGCAGTCTGTTGGGTGTCTCCCTCTACCCTCACCTGAGCATTGACTGAGTAATTCTACGGCTGTAGGCCTATTTCACTCCTAGTACCGAACCAGGACACTATGCCCCCACTGTGCTTCCTCACTCACCCCCACTTATGGGACTGCTCTAATCATTACCCCTCTCTCAGGGTCTCACTCACACCACCAGGCTTTATCTTGCCACCTAGGCATGGCTCCAGGTCCCTCCCCGGCCTGAGCTCTGCCTCTGGACTCCTATTGCTCATTATAATGTGACCAGGGATGTGGGGATGGGGTTATAAGGACCCCGACCTGCATTTCTTGGGGGTTCCCATGCCACTAGGAACCCCACTAGACCACCCTTCCCCAGCAGAGTGCATTTTACATCTCACCCAGGACAAGGGGTCACCTCCACCCCATAGCTGCTGCCTTTATCTCCTGACTATGGCCAGAGCAGCCTCTCAGCCAGATGTCACCTCCTTCCTTCCTGCAGCAAACTGCAGCCCAACTCATATCCCTGGGTCCAAAATAGCTGCCCTCATCAGGCACCTGGCTGCTTCCTGTTTTCTGCCCTTAAAGTGGCAGGCACCAAAGGTGCACTGCCATAATGATACATTGTTTTCTTGCCATTTGTAAACAATTTCTTTTTTAACTGTCACTCCATTAATCAAGATAACCAATTAGGGCAATTTTGCTGTCTGCTAGGGCTTCCTATTTCATAGCTCCTGCCACTCTGCCTTCCTTACCCTCCCCTCCCCCTGTTCCTGGGATGATTATTTTAATTTTCACAACTTCAGCCAGCCTCTAAAATCTGGGACTGTCCTGGGCAATCTGAGATGTATAGTCATCCTTGAGATGGTCCACTTTGTACCATACCGAAAGAGTCAATGAGTTAGTAGAACTGTGTAAGGCTTTGGACCATGCTTCAGATCTGGAGAAGCTTCAGATGCTTTGGCATCTGAAGCGGCACGTCCAGGTCAAAGCACTGGCTTCTTTAGGCTTTCTGAAGCTGTTTGGAGCTTCTGAACTGTCGGGGTAAAACCGAGCCGAGTGGATCGGGCCCCAAGGTCATGGTGGGCTGGGGTGGCAATCAGATACGGACGGGTGGGATTATTGGCATGGAGTCAGGAGATACGGACCCGGAGCAGATTTAAATTAAGGTGGATTTATTTGACTTACGCTTCAGGCATAGGCAGCGATGTCTTCAGTTACAGTTAGGAACGTACAAACAACAAAGGGGTCTGTTGGCCCACGAGGTTCAGTCCAAAGACCTAGTCCCAGGGCTGGTCAACAGCTCATTAATGGGGAATACACACAATAAAATGAAAACTGTAACACGTAAACGATGAACCACGTGACGCCACTCCAAGGTGCTGGACAATCGAGTGGTCGAAGGAGAAAGCCGAGTTCGGAAGCCAGGAGGTGATGCAGCGGAGACGTCAGGTCAGTGGAGTGAGCTGAGCCGTAATCAGTGAAGGAAGCCAAGGTCGATGATCTGGAACCGGGTTACAACAGAGTCCAAAAGGGTGATCCAAAATCGTAGCCGTTAGTCAGTACCAAGGTGAATCAGAAACCAGGCGGGCGTAGTCAAAACCGTGAGCAATACAAAATGCCAAGCGGAGCCAAAGGAGGAGATCTATAGGCCCTAAAGCCTGACTGAGAGACAGTCCCTGCAGCAACAGCCCCTGTCCTCAGCTAACGCGATCTCTCCCCAAGGGAGGGGTTCACTGAACTTCTTTATGAATTTGGTAGCCAATCAGAACCCTCTCCGCAGAGAAATTTCTAGTCAGATTACCTCATGGCAGGTTCTGACTGAGCATGCTCTCAGTCAGAAGCTGACACAATCTGAGCATGCGTCTGTGGGGAAAGTAGGTCAACAATGATTGACAGGTCCGCAGGTCACCCAGGGGGCAAGGGCTGGGTGAGCCCTGGAACTTTCCACTCACAGAGTCAAACCGCGCGTGTCAGTCCAGCTCTTCTGTGTTGGCAGCATATACTCAAAATTTTGCTCTGACACGAACCACTTCAGAAAAGCTTCGGAGCCACCTCGGACTTCTGTCCATAAGGTATAATGAGGAATCAATGAAATACCTATAACTTTGTTGTTTTTCGTATGATTTGGATTAAACATTCACGATTGGTAGACTGCTGAGATCATGGAGCCTGCCAAACTTCGAGAAGATCGGTACAAGGATTTGGGGGGAACTGCACCCCAAATTCATGAAAGCAAAACTCATGTTACATGTATGTATTACACTATGGGGGGGGGGGGGTGAAAATTGCAGGGATGGTAGCCCCTGGTAAGGCTATGAACCCTGACAAGGTTCAAGACGATCAGTGCAGGGGTGTGGAGGAACTGCACCCCAAATTCTTGAAAGCAAAATTAATCTCGTGTGTGTGTTACACCACAGTGGAGTGAAAACTGAAGGGGAAGTGGCCCCTGGTAAGGTCGTGAACCCTGCCAAATTTTAAGGAGATAGCTACAGGGGCTTGGGGGGAACTGCACCTCAAGCTGTGGACAAGCAAAACTCGTGACATGGGTGATACTGTGTGTTAAGGTGCAGTGGGGTAAAAGCTGCAGGGATGGTGGCCCCTGCTGCTCCTTAAACCACAGGTTAAGGAGAGGAAATAATTAATACAGATCATCAACTGCCCCAAGATAGAGACACTCAGTTGCACAAGTACCCATGGCACGAAGTTTGCTTGTCCGCAACTTGAGATGCAGTTCCCCCCAAACCTCTGCACCTATCTCCTTAAAACTTGGCAGGCTTTGTGGCCTGAACGGGGGCCACCACCTCTGCAGTTTTCATCCCACTTTGCCTTAAAACACGCAGGGTCATCTATGTCATGAGTTTTGCCTGTTAGCAGCTTGAAGTGCAGTTCCCCCCAAACCCCTGCACTGATCTTTTTGAACCTTGGTAGGCTCTGTGGCCTCACCAGGGGCCACCATCCCTGCAGTTTTCACCCCCCACCCCCTGTGGTGTAACACATACACATGACATGAGTTTTGCTTTCAAGAATTTGTGGTGCAGTTTCCCCCAAGCCCCTGAACTGATCTTCTTGAAACTTGGTAGACTTCATGCTCCCTGTAGAGGCTACCACCTCTGCAAGATTCATCCAAATCAGACAAAAAACAACACTGTTATAGATATTTCAGTGATTCCCCATTATACCCTATGGCTGGATCTTTGAGGCGGCTCTGGAGCCATTTTGGCCAGATCAAAGCGGGAACCTGGTCCGGAGCTCCAGATCAGATCCCTACCATCCAAGTGGCTGGATCCGAAGCCTGATTGAATAGCTGCCTACCTGCACAGGCCTATGAGTTAATAAGTGACTGTCTAGCCTGGTGACTATAGCACCTGGCTAGTAAATCAGACATCTGAGCTCTTGATTATACACCACTAAATTTATATGAAGTATAAATTTATAAGAACTAGATGAACTTTCAACAGGAGAAACTGGGAGCCCCTCCACCCCCCACCCCCATTTTGTCAAAAAAAATGGGGAGGGAGGGGAGAATCAAACTACTATAATTTCCAATTTCAGTTTTTGGTTCTGCGAATGAATGAAAAAAAATTAATAACTTTACACAGTTGTCTTCATTTTCCCCATACCTTGTGCCTTTCATCTGAACAAGACTGGCTAATTCAACCACACAACCATGCCCATTTCTGTACAAGAGGCTTGTATGAAACCAGGAAACCCAGCCTAAATCAGGATGGATTTGGAACCTTCTGTTCCCCTTCAGTGCCAAACGTACAGGCTTTTACTAAGGATTTATTTAGCTATCTAAGGTATAACTAATTGCTGCTGCTTGCCTTTATGACAATTAATTTTATGGCAAGGATAGCCACAGACAAGTACTTCCCACAGGAACTTGAAAACATGAAAATCACATCATTATCAATATCCACAGTGGCTGAAAATGACTCTAGTGTCCTCTAGAGTATGTTGCATTTGCCCCTCAGTCAGTATTTTAATTTTTTTTTTCTCCCTCATCTCAAATAAAAGGCTAACAAATGTAGCCAAAAGACATAGTGGAATCCCAAGATTTTAATGCATAACATTATCATCTTTAAGTCCTTACTGACAAGGCCATGATACTTATCATCACAAAATACTTTATTTACATTAAAGAAGATTCATTTCTGCATCTGATAGCTCAAAAATGTTAAAAGGTCTGCAATGGGTTGCTGCAGTCAGAGAGATGCAGTGTGTATTTCTTTCTAGGTCATGATTAAAAAATGAACCACTTTTCGCTACTCCAGGAGTGGTCAAAGCACAGCTCCAGAGCCAAATGCAGATAACCAAGGAGTTTATATAATTGATCACCAATGAGGACTTTGGCACACCCATACGTTTTTGTAGGATTTAGGGCTGAGGCTGAGATCTAGAAAAACACCCTGGATGTCTTCAGCTTTGGCTTTATAAGACGTAAAAATGAAGTGTCTGGCTCTGGAAAGACCATACAAAAAAATAGAGCTAAGTTCCAAGGCTTCCTATACAATCAATGGGAGGAGTAAGAAATCTCCAAAGGCTCCTCCACAAAACCATACATACTGAGACAACTCCCACCTTTCTCCAGGATTTTGAACCTCTGTCGATTTGAGATCCAGGACTTGAAGTTTTCTTCTGATAGCAGGCACCTAAAAAAAGAGCTTATGCATTTTAAATATATCTGGAGGGAAAGGAAAGATTGTAATGAACCTTCTATACAACAGCCTTTAGAGAACTCACCCAGAAAGAGAGACTCAAAGTTACACTTTTTTTAATAGAGAGCATCCTAACCACAGGAATCATTTCGAGGAGGAAGGTGACACTCCATACCATTTGCTAAGGCTATGCCAGTGAGTAGGAAGGAATACAAAATTCATAGGTGCAGAAGAATAGAGGGAAAGAAATGCAAGCAAGAAGAGGAGAGCCTGGTAACTGTTGCCTAGTCGATTCATGGTGATATATAATGTATATCATCACAAATATATATAATAAAATAATTTGTATACAATATGTACATATGTTTTGTAAACTATAATTTATGTTGTATACTGTATTCTATTATATATTATATTGTATCACATATACTTTGTAAAAAAAGGTGTTTACATATACCTAGATAGCTAAATATATGTATATATGTATAAATATGCATACGCTTGTGTATGTGTATACACACACACATACACACACATATGTTTTGTATGTATATATGTGTGTATACACATCTATCTATCTATCTATCTATCCATATAAAGGGACCTCTATATAGAGGGATGTCTATATCTATATAGAGGGATAAATAGATAGATATACACACACATACGTATATATATACATACATATACACAGACACCGACACACATACATACACATACAGACATGTTGGATATTATAATCCAAAAATTCTGAAATACAAAATATCGAGCCAAAGCCCAGGCATCCCATTCAAGTATGTCTCTCCAGTGACTTAAATAGAGTGGGGGCATTATTCCACCTCATTGTTGATCATGTTGACGTATACCAAGAATCTGGATGTCTTAGTGCTCAGACTGTGATGCTTCTATGTATGTTGTGAAGTCTCAGTTAAGCTGTTTACAGAACTTTCGGGACCAAAAATGCAGGTAACAAATTAATGTAAGGTTTTGTGTAAATCCTATTTTAGCTACCTAAGATCTCACCCCCAGATTGTAGGCTAGGAAGAGGAACCCAGCGTTGGGTTTCACAAAATGGGGAACTGATTTAATTAAGGCCAGTGGGGGCTCAGCATAGTCTTATAGGATCATAAGTCAGTACGACTGGAAGAGAAGGTCATCTAATCTAGCCCCCCTCTCAAGGGAGGATTGTGTATACAAATGTGATCTAAAGGAACTCATGGGTTCCAGCAGGAAATGCTTCCTTTTGATTCAGTCGGTCTGGTCTTGGGTCAAATGTCACATTCTCCAAGCTGCTATAAGCAACACACTCTCAAGCCCAAGATAAAGGCAGATGCAATTTTATGAGTTTTTATGAGTATTAGGTAAGGCCTTTCAGCTTTTGAAACATTACTTTATTTTCACTTTTCTGGGATTTTTGACTGCATGTAGAATTGGTCATAATGTTTTGCCAATCAATAAATGTCAATGAGATGTTGATAAAATCATGCTTAAATTAATTTAATTGTATGGAAATACTATTTAAGAAGTTGAAATGCCTACCTCTGTACTTATACAAACCCATATACTATATACCAATACAAAATGATATATCTCATATATACTTTCAGGGTTTGTTTGTTGTTTAAGCAGCTGTCTTGAGAAATTGTCAATACTGCATTAGAGCATTACATTAGTTGGCTGTATTATGCTGATTAAGAACATGAGAAACTTTATAGCAGAAGAGTTGTGTGGTTTTGCGGGAGAATACTTCAGGTGCATTGTTAGGGCTCTACAGCTATGAGTTCAAGTCCTATTTTGAACAGTGCTGCCTCAGGCAATCCAGTTACAAATGGTACCTGGTCATTTAGGCTGGGAGGTTATATAAGCCCAGAAGTGATGATAGCAACATCTATTGGTCACAGAAACTGGTGTGCCCTAGATATACCAGGCTTTTTGGGTCAGGTGGACCTTAGAGATTTGCAAAGAGCCAGTTTCTTGCAGTTTGTTACGAATTCCTCAATATAAACATCTAGCACTCTGTATTTCTGCTAACCTCAACTACACTTTGGGCTTTATTCTGCTCTTGTTTGTACTACTTTTACACCAGTGTCATTCCATTGGCTTCACTGGAGCTTCTGATTTATACCACTGAAAATGAGGTCAGGTTTGGGCCATATGTTTTCCAGTTCACGGAGAAGCAAACTCTTGCTAAACAGGAAATGTCTCCTATTTATAGACTTGTTTTGTGTCTTGCCTAAGACCTTTATACCAAATATTATGTTACTTGTGTTGGAAAATGGACTGTATATAATATGGTAAGATATCCAATCAACACCCATTCAGCACATATGAAAAGTCAGACCCTTTGGCTAGACTGAGTAAAATATACCACTGTTACTTATTCTGCATGTGAAATCTAGAGAGTTGATAAAGCACTGGGAGATCAATGTGTTTGGGGCCATGTATCATCCTCAGCATTATTAACTATGTTCCCATGACTAATGCAGTAGAAAAACCCATCTTCAGTTATCGGCTCTTAGATTAAGCGTCCAGACCCGTAGTGATGGTGGTGGGGGAGCAAGTGTGATGGATTTCAATTTATAAACTGAACACATTACACTGGATAGCCATTAAGAGAAACTAAAGCCCTGATGGGAAGCCATATGAGTGAAATGGTTCATTGGTGTCAATCCAAATTCAGGAACAGGACCTGAAGTCTTAGTTTGACAGCACTAGAGTCAGAGGGAGATTTGTCATTCATTTAAATGAGAGCAGGACTGGGTTCTTAATAAAGGAGCCCATCCTTTCTTTGTTTTTTGTTTTTTTTCTGGAAGTCCCTCCTTTCTGAGTAGAACTGGAGGCCTTCTAGTGTGGACAGGAGCGGCCATTACCAATCTACTGTTGTAAGTGTAATCTCCAACATGTGGTGGAGTACATTGTACAATCCCAGCCAATGCACAGTGCAACAAAATGAAACCCCTTGTGAATGAAACTCAATATATTATTAACAGAGATTCTGGATCTGCCTGCTAAGATGGCTGTTGGGGGACTCTGGCTATGGTGAAGCAGCCAACAAAATGCAGTCCCATTGGAAACAAGTCTCACATATTGGCTGCAAAAGTCAAAATTTGCTGGTGCCTCAAGAAGGTGAGCGTAGTATCAGGAATGCTGGCTGTAAATGGAGTTGTGCCAAAATGGCCTCTGAAGACCTTAAGCTTGTTGGGGAATGTAGCAAATGATCCCACTCATCTGAAAACATGTGGTCCCGCCTGTGGATGGCAAGGACGATCCAAAATTGGAGGGTTTTTTGTTGTTTTTTTTCCCTGCGAGCAAGCATGGGACAGCATAGACATTCAGTGCCTGCTGTGTTCTGTACCTGAGCCATCATGGTTTGTGAACCTAAAGCACAGAAGTAATAGTAATAGCAGTAATAATAATAACAATTGCCTCTTCTCTTGTACTCTCTAACTTTGAAACTAATTAGGCCTCTGAGTAATCCATGCAAACTAAGTAGCCGTCATTATCCCCAGCTTACAAATGGGAAAGCAAAGCAAAAGAAAGTTATGTGCAACATAATATTGAATTCCTTCATTGATTGGTGCCAGATTTCTGGGACATGGGCCCTCTTTTCATTATGTACATGCAAGACGCCTAGTATCCTTGAACTTTCATTTCTATCCAGGAGAACTTTTACAATCTTTTCTCCAATGCCTGATGAAGGGTGTTTGTGCTTGAAAGCTTGCAATTTAAAATATTTTTTTTGCAAAAATCTTTGTTGGTCTAATAAAAGATATCATTTGTACGACAAGTCCTGATTGCCTAGTATCCTTGAGCAATCTTGAAGATTTAAGTATCTAGGCATTGCACTAATAGAAAGAAACAATAAACAATAAATAAAGTTTCGACATTTTGGCTCATACAGCTTTACCCACCTGAAATCTCACAGGAGCAGGCAAGCTCATGAGCAGTATGAGCAGGCTCAGTTTCCCCATGTTGAACTTGGATCCATAAAGTGGCTGAGGCTCCTGCCCATCACATTTAGTGCCTATATATAACATGTAGGTGCCACAGAGATTTCTGCTCTGCTGCTGCCTACCTGTGTAGGCACCTTAGTTTCTGTCGACGGGCATGCACTGAATTGCCAGTCTTTATACTGATAAGCACTACAGGGCCTACAATGCTCTGCAAATGTCTATTGGATCTGGGACTTTTGTATCTCCCTTAGGTAGGTCCCAGCTCTGTCCTGGAACACAGCAGCTAGGCACTACTGTGCTTAATCTGTCTCACTTCTGAATATGTGCACAAACCTAAACTGAAATGCTTTCAGGACTTTCCAGGCCTTGGATAAACCTAATAAATCTACTCAAGCAGGGTTCAAGTTGTCTTTTTGCGACGGGTGTCTACATTCTGCTTTATGTAGAGCTCTACTAGAACTATTTGGATCTGGCCTTAGGTCCATTTGGACTGGAAGCTGTGAGTTGGACAGTAGGGATGCGATCTTTTACTTTGGCAAAGATACTAGTGAAACCAGTGGGATTTTTCTTTTTTTTTTTTTTTTCATTCCCTTCAAAATGGAATTAATTTCAGAATCTGCATTTATAGAAACCTGACTAAGTTCCAGTGACCAGCTGGTAGAGAGGGAAAGGCTACGAGTCTCTGTTCACTTGGTTGGAATTGAAACTGCTGATACAAATTTCACTGTCGCTCCCCTGAGCTCCGGGCTGTCCAGCACATTCAGCCTGTAGTGTAGAAGGTCTGGCATGAGGTTAAAGGCTTGGAATTGATTACAGGGCATCTAATCCATCCCCAGTGTTGTTCCACAGCAGCCTTTTTGTGTAGCCTCCACCATAAACCCCTCCATGTAATCTGTTCGCCATGTGAGTACAGAAGGACCAGGATGCTGTTCCTTTTGCCAGGAAATCCAGCATGCTCAACTTAAATGCACTCTTTAGCACTACACTTCCCAAGATTTTCCTGACTGCTACGCTTCTTCCAATCAGAAACCTAAGCAAGTTAACCTGTGCTGCATCATAGCACAGCCTTCAGCCGTTTAAGAAGCAGCAATTCATAGGCATGTCTCAACAAGCAGCTGTCTCTCTAGAAAGAAGAGGAAAATAGCTCATTTTCTTTTCCATGCTGTGTAAATACAATGTACTGTGGAGGGCTTGAGAGAATGAAACCTGGGAAGAACAGGGTTCTGGAAAGGAAAAAGGAACCGAAGTAGATTGAGCGGCTGGTAAAAAATCTAAAATCCAATAAGTTCTTTATTAATCAGTATGGCAACCAAGAGCTCTCACAGACCTGTTAGTCCCTATTGTGTTTTACTTCACTTCCATGAGTTGCCAGGCATTATTAGGGCAATGTTGTAGTTTGTCCTTCAAATTCAAAGATGACACTATAATATCATAGTAATAATTGCCCCAATATAATATTAGGAAAATATCATATTGTAGCTGCTACATCCTTTGTTCTTAATACATCACCTAACCCCAGTTGTCTTCCTGCTTAGAACAGGGAGGCTGGACCCGATGATCTGCCAGGTCCCTTCCCGCCCCTGACAACCTATGAATCTATGAATCATACCTAGAGCTTCTACATCACAAGCTGACCCGTATGTGTGCCTCTTATTTTAAAAAATTAAAATTATAAAAAGCACACACACAATCCAAATATTCACGGAGTTGTTGAGGCCCCAAGTATTGTATTGTAAATTATATCAGTTTGGGAATTTAGTCGTGTTTGACTCACTTATAATAAATATGCTTTAAAACACAAAATTCACAATACCAATGAATTCCAAGTTCTCTCTGGTTTATTATTCTGCCTGCTGCATTTGGGGCAACAGTGTATTTGCACTTGAAACAAAGGCTGTTTTTTGTCTAAGACTCTACTTTGTGGTTCAAGGAAGCTAAGTTTAGTTACAATGCTGGCAGCTTCAAGTGTTCAAGAATCATGAGATTTTCTCTCTGAGCCTACATTTCCCAGGCAGATGCCCGAACCACTAGACTGTGTATGAAAGAGGAGCTTTCAGTTAGTATCTGCAGGCAGGTTTGTATCTGCAACTCAGGTCAGAAGTTGTGTTCAGATGCTTTCTTTGGCCAGGAAGAAGTACATAGAAAAAATCTTAGTGTAGGATGCAAGAAGTAAGGTGTTTTAGTGATATCATTTATTGAATCAACTGTATAGTTGGAAAGATGTTAAGCATGCTTTCAGGCACAAAGCCTGAAGCTAGTCCATCTTTAGCTAAATATGAGATAAAACAATGTCTTATGTGTAACTCCACATATAAAAGAAAGCAGGTAACTCAAAGGAATGAAAGAGGGCTAGAAGCAAAGAAAACTTAGCGGAAGTAGCTTCAAAGCAAGAAAAGGTAGAACTAGATCTGTCAGCATAGGAAAGGATGCTTTGTAGTTGCGGAGTACTGAGAAGTTAGAAGAAACACCAGTTAGATTTTAATGAATCACAAAGCCATGCTCTGTGGGCATGTCTACACATGCATTAATGCACTGGCATTACTGCGCATTAAGTTTAGTACTTGTAATAACAGGTATTAACTCAATGCTCAGTAACTAGAGGTATTGTGCAGTAGTGCCAGCCTGTAGTATTTTAGTGACACTAATGTACAGTAGACTAACTGTACTGCACATTTGCACATTAGCATGACTTTTGCTGCGATGTGCTAATGAGCAGTAGAATGAGTCTACTACACATTTAGTGTCTGTTGTAGACAGGCCCACAGAGGATGGTGATTAGCATCCAGTGAGGCCAGGATTTTTTGTTCCCAGGGTACAGTTGGATAAAAGTCTCCATCGAACTGAAGAGAGAGATGCACAGATCCATTTGGGGGATTTTAAGCGCTCCCCATTGAAAAGAGTGATAAAGTCATATCATTCTGCACAGTGAAATGGAGTTCACCTTCAGGTCAGACTAGCTGCACACTATGGTGTAATGAGATCTGGGTTTAAGTGTCCTATTCTACTCTATAGCCTTAACCATGGACGATTAAAAAGAAATCAGTACCTTAAAAATGTTTCTGGTGAGGAAGCTTCTAAGTCTCCTAGGCTATAAACAGACATCTCCTTTGAGGTATTCCTGATTGAGTCAAGACCTGAGACAGGAAGAGTGGCACAGACCTTTATACACATAGCCCTTCCAAGATGCCTTGCTGGCTTGGGCAAGTGCACAGTCTGATGGGGTTGTCTTTGGAATGACTGGCAATTAACGTGAATGAGCCATTATTAAGTTCCAGCTGTGAACACAATCATTGTCCCAGAGAGAAAGCATTAGCACATTTTATCTAGCATACTTCACAGGTATTTCAAGTAGGACAATGGACTAGTAGGGGGAATCCCAGAACTGAAAGCTTTTTCCTGGGAGAAATAAGGGATGCAGACAGAAGTGCAGCTGCCAGATGTAACTCAGAGTGTTTTCTGCAAAGCGTTACCCCAGACCAAACAGAAGTGCACTGTTGGTTCCAGCAGGGAGGGGAATCTGGCTACGGGCTGGGAGCCTGCAGCCAGGTTCCCATAGCAATGGCCAGGGCTCTCAACTAGCACTCACCGTTTCCAGAATGGGAGCGGGGAAAGGCAAAGGAGGGAGCTCATTCTTGGGCTTCCAGAGCTGGTGCTGAAAGTTGCGGGGTGGGGGGTGAGTTGGAGCCTCCCCTCCACCTAAATAAGCTCAGTTCCCTCACCTTCTCCTCATAATTCATGTGCCCAGCCCCATAACCATTTCCATTGCCCTCCACTGGACTCTCTCCAATTTGTCCACATCCTTTCTGTGCTGGGGGCCCCAAAACTAGATATAGGACTCCAGATGTGGCCTCACCAGTGCTGAATAAAGGGGAATAATTACTTCCCTCACTCTGTTAGCAATTGTCCTACTAATGCGAGGCTCTAGTCTCAAACTCGGGATCAACTCCTTTCCCAGACAGCAAGTGCCTCATTGAGAAACATTCCCTCCATGTTGCTTTATTATTCCTGTCCTCTCCCATTCTCGGCTGCCTAGGAGCCATCTCCAAAAGGAGCACTGCAGCAGCTTCTGGCTAATATCTGACCTGTGATATGGTGGTTAGAGCGTTGTGCTGAACTCTCAGAAAGAGGTGGGGGGGGCTCCAATTCACCCACCCCACCCTCCAAGTGTACCTGGAACCCCCCCAGGCTGAACTGCCTCCACTCCCTTTCCCCACTGCTATTCAGAAAAGAGTAACAGGCTGGGAGTAGAGCAGACACAAGTTACAGAAGACGCTACATTTTGAAACGTCTTTATCTGATACCTCATGCAATGAGCAGTCAGATTTTTTTGCCTGGTTGGCCATTTTTGAAGCTGTCTGTAGGTGTTCACTTTTGTTTGGTCATGGCTATAGGATTCTTTCTCTGGCCAAATCAGGCAAAAATTGTCACTTAGGTCTGCACCCAAGATGTCTGTTAATACCCCTAAGTTTCTGGAGTAGGAGGGCATGGCCTTTCTGAAATTGTGACTATGAGAAAAGGGGGGAGGGGGAGGAACCACTCATCATTAAAATAACTAATTTATTTCCAAAGAGGGAGAGTCGGGCAGTATGGTTCTAATCCCGACTCTGTCACAAAGGGCCTCTTACTACTTTTCAGCTTCCCATTGCAGAAAGGAGATAATATTACTTACCTCTCCATTGCAAGAGTGTTACAAAAATGAATTTTATCATGCTGAAGATGAAAAGTTAAATATATGAGCTAAGACTTCACTCTTGCACTTATTTCATTGCTCTTTGGACACCTAAGTTGAAACCCTGGCAGCTCTATGGCTTGCTACCAGCTTAATAAAAAGTTGCTTTAGGTATCAAAATAAATCTAAGGATGTTCTACCCTTTAGCCTTATGACAATACATCATCATAGGCTGCTTAAGTAGTATAACCACAGCATAATAAAGCAGCTAACCACCAGAAAGTACACAAGAATCCAAAGCCAAAGTAAAAGGGCAGATAACGTGAGAAAGATAAATCCACAACACCCAATTCTACAGAGTATTTTTTAACAGATTTAAGAATGTAGACATCTAACCTCAGCACAATTACCCTTGTTAAATACAGATCTTTCTCTTTTCTGCTGGGATATTCTTGAAGGCTGGACTGAGGTGAGAACATTGCAACTTCAGCATATTTGGTTGGGAGTCCAGACATCCCAGGAGTGGTCCTCTTGTCAGCCACTAAAACCAGTAAAAGATGATATGAAGGAGGCAGCAGCAAATTAAGGTAAGAAAAAGACTTTGGAGGTCAGCTAATGTTCCTTAGTTCCTCTGGGTGGTTTTCTATCATCAAGATCAATACCATAATTCTAGCACATAGATCTAATCCTTGTATTTACACAATCCACCTGGATAAAAAATCAGAGGGGTATTTTGCTAATGCAGATCCGTGAACATAGTGTAACACTGGCAAAACTATTTAGGTAGTGGGAATGTAAAAAGACATTAAAATAGATGTCTGAGCATTACTCACAAATTAAAAACCCATCACATGGACTTGACTGTTCCCAGAAATGCCTCTAAAATCTATACTCGTAGGGTGGAATTCTAGTTCTCTTTGCTTGTCTAAGTGGCAGTTTTCTCCCCGGCTGTTTTGGCCCCAACGTAATGCACTGGAAGTGTAAATGCACATGTTGGCTACTGATTGAACATATGCATATGTATATGTGATAGGTATATGTGCATATACTCCAGGTATATGCACACCTGAGTGGAAGTCCGGGAAAAAAAAATGATGGGCGGCAGGGACCCCTACAGTCAAGTGATTAGGCCACTGACCCAGGAGGTGCTGGATTCTGGAGTCCCCATTAGCCAAAGGGGTTTGAATTTGCATCTCTCCTCCCCGCCATTATCTGGACCTCTTTCTGGTGCTCTTTTTGAGACAGTGTCATTGCCCCATACATTAGTCATTGGCTAAAGTCAATGGATGGCAGTGAAGAGGGAAATGTCTGCTGTAGTGGAATCATAGAATCATGGAAAATGAGGGTTGACGGGACCTCAGAAAGTCACACCTAGTCTAACTTCCTGCTGAAAGCAGGACCAGCCCCAACTACATCACCCCAGCCAAGGCTTTGCCAGGTCTTTCCAAGGATGGAGATTTCGCAACCACTCTGGGTAACCGGTTCCAGTGCTTCACCACTTTCCTAGTGAGAGAGTTTTTTCCTAATATCCAACCTAAACTTCCCTTGGTAATGTCACTCCAGGGTGAGTTCTGTGAACCTATCTATGATCTGAGGTCCAGGTATCTGATAAGAGATTGCCTGCCCTTCTCTTTTTTCCCTCCTTTCCTTTTTCTCTGATTGATAATTTAATATCCAACTAAAATTTTCTCTTGCTGCAACTTGATCCCATTGCTTTTTGTTCTGTCATCTACCACAACTAACAGGCCAGCTCCATCCTCTTTGCAACCTCCCTTCAGGCAACTGGTCTAAGGACAAACATTACACATAAACAGGTTTAAGTGATCAGAAACTGGCTTAAACCTGTAACAGAACAGATGTTCAGTGGACATAGACCAGTTTGAAAATGGCTGAAACTGGTTTGAGATAAACCTGGTTGAATGTAGTATCAGACTTAAGTGATTTGTGTCAAACTAGTTTATGCAATGTCTGTCCCAGACCCGTTGCTGGTTTAAGTTAAATCAGAGTCCCCTAGCATCCCAACATACTCTCTGGGCTGGGCAGGGCTCTCTGCTTCAAAGCAGGGCTGGCCCCTCCCCTCTGCTTCCTGGCTGAGGTTTGCAGCTCTGGCAGAGATTGGCAGGCACAGGGTCTGCAGGCTTCCTTGTGCCCTACTTCCCTTCACTGCTCAAGCAGGAACTGCCCCCGCACCCTCCCACCCTCCCTCCCATCCCTCACAGCATGGACCCCAGCCCCAGGGACCCTAAGCATGTGCTATGTTAGCTAATGTGTATCTCTCTCCAATTTGACTGAGACAGGCAGACAGACAGAACAGGGCTTTTGCAGCTAAGCAACAGATCAATCAGTAAACTGTTTAAGAAGTTTGAACTAAAGAGGAGAGGCCATTGTTTTACTAATGGTGTGATAAAGACACTTAATAGCTCCCAGCTCCTTTGCTTGCCTGTCTGCTTGCTGCAGACAGTATAACAAAGCATGGAGGGAGATTGAAAAGCTCTGCATCATTAAGGGATGCATGCACTGCACAACCCCTCTTGCCTCAGAGTGCTAGTCCAGGACCGGGGGTTGACAACACTCCCATCCCCTGAGCAGCCAGTGTGGAAAAGCCTGAGACAGTGCAGGCAGACCTCCCTAATGAGAAAGTCCTGCTAGGGCCAGGGCCAGGGCCTGGCCATGCCCCACTCAGCTCAGCTCCTGGCAGAAGGGAAGGAAGAGCTGCTCTAGCGCCCCCCGGCTCCTATCCTGAGCCACTGCAGGCATGTGCCTGCATTTCCTCAGTCCAGAGAGAATGTCTGTGCAGTTACAAATGGGTTCACCCTAGCCAGGTTAGATAAACCCGCAAAGATTGAATCAATTCAGGCTTTTTGAATGTCTGTCTGTAGCCCTGAAGGTTGCTATCAGATCCCACCTAAGTTTTCTCTTCTGCAGACTAAATAAGCCAGGTTCTTTCAGACTCTTCTCATAACTCATGTGGCCCAGCCCCTGAACCATTTTCATTGTCCACTACCGGACTTTCCCCAACTTGCCAATACCTTCTGGACTGTTTTATTTTTCCTGTCCTCTCCCATTCTTGGCTGCCTAGGAGCCATTTCCAAAAGGAGCACCAGAGTAGGGTCTGGCTAATATCTGAGCTGTGATATGATGGTTAAAGTGCTGTGATGAACACTCAGGAAGAAGCCAGCTCAAGTTTTTGTCTGAGCTAAAATATGGGAGAGGCTATTGGCTCCATCCAATAGCTGCTAGTTATGGATTTCTTGGCCACTTCCTTTTTTACGTCTTTAGTATGCATCGTCTATGGGTGTGCATGCGTAGCTGCTTATATGAATGACTTTTGTGTAACATCGTGACTGTGCTCAGTATGTGTGTGAAGATGTGTCCACACTTCCAGGGAAACAAGATAGGTTTTTGTGCATAAATAGCATTTTGGGCAGCTGCTATTTATATGTGCAAAGAGAGCTGGAATTCCAGCCTCGCCCAGGAGAAGTTATGGTTGTTTGTGAAGAGTTCCCCGTCTGCAAGTATACACGAAGATATATTAGAGGCACAGAACAGGGACCGGATAGAGGAATGCTGCAGGCACACCAATCTACAGGTGCTAGAGTACTACAATTACAACAACTAGGATGAATTACAGCAATCCAGCTGAGATGTAATAAAGGTATGAATTATTGACTTGGCATCATCCTGAGACAGCTTTGGTCACAGCCTTGCTATGTTTTGGAGATGATAGAACAAAATTTGTGTGATGTAAAATTATAATCAAAGAAAGTTCAGGATGAAAGATGACCACCAAGGTTATGAACCATAGTGGGAGGCTGCCTGCTGCCATTAAAAAGGAACTGCCAGGGAGAAGGTATCGATCACTTGATTGCAGGAAGCCAACTCAAACCCCAGGCTTTCTTCAGAACTTAACTTTGGGAGGGTTTTTTTGGTTTTGGGGTTTTGTTTTGTTTTGTTTTGTTTTTAAGTATCTGAAGTATAGATGCCACTTAGGTAATTAATCTCATTTGTGTTCATGAGGAATGGAGAGGGGAAAAAAAGCTCCAACTTGTCCAGCAGGATCAGCCTAATGAGAGTCACTAAAACATTGCCTCTGAAATAATTAGTACATAATGGAAAGGCTTAGAAACAGAAGTGGATGGGGAAGGAGTGCTAGACAGCAGCTGGTAGGAAAATGCACCTCATTAAGACTTAAAGTATCTTTCTCTGTCATGGATATTCCTCATGCCAAACTTCTGTGCTTCCTACAGTCAGATCGGAAATAACATTTGGGATAATCTTTTGCCCTTGAAGTTACTGAAGCAAGGTGCTGCAGGTCAGACCCACTGAACACAGCAGGAATGTGAAATCTCATAGGAGTAAAGAACATTATGGTGGAGGCAAAACTCTGTGAACACTGAAAAATAGACCAAAAAGCGATGGTTTGATGGCAGTGCTCTGTGGGAGGAATGCGTGGGTATTGCTGGCCAAAGCAACCATGTCATGTCAGATATACTGGTGAGCGGTGGACCATAAGAAGAACCTGCATAGTTTAGACCAGAAACATTTGGATGAACTCAGTCTTCGCTTTCTGCCTGCTCCCACCTGCCCTCCCCGTGTTTCTCATCCTCCTCGAAGTTAAATCCGGAAGTAGATTAAGGGTCTTCATGCACTCAAGTGTCTATAAGGAAGTGTAAGGAAAAGGGGAAATGAGCAAAAGGAATTGCTAGTCATGCTAAAAGCCAGAGAAAGTGACCGGGGCCCCAAACTGAGATTTGGTGGGCTGATTTTTCATAACCAGTTCAAAACAACCTACTGTTTTTCAGCCTCCTCATGGACCTGTGCCACCTTTCCTCACTACACTCATCCTTTTCTGCTCTTCTTCCCATTCCCTCCACCCACATTCCTCCCTCCTTTCCTCTGTCCGCTCCCCATAATCTCACCATTTATCAACACCTCCTCAACTCCCCATCTGTTCTCAGAGCTTAGCTCAGAACATTTCTTTTAATAGATATCTTGCCTGTGCCTATTAATTCCCATCCCTTCATGGTTACAGACTGCTTAGATATTTTTTAGTGTACAATAATTTTATGGGACTGCTTTCTGAAAATGTGCAGCATTTAATACACAATCCCTTGCCTTTTATTGTATTAAAGAGTAGGTGAAATCCCTCCCCTACTGAAATTTATGACAAACCTCCCATTGACATCAGTGGGGTCACATGTGATTTCATCGAGTGCAAGGTAATATTGTTCAGATAAAAACCCTATATAAAATAAGGGGCAAATACTGAAAACATTTATTGGCAAGCTTTTTATACTAGTAAGCACTATACAGGATACATTAATTTGGATAAAACTAGTAAAAAAACATTCCCACTGAGTACTTCAAAATCTTTTTCATTTTACTGATCTGAATTTATTTATGTATTTATTTATGTTGAAAATAGGATATTTTTTCAGGGGAAAAAAAAACTAGGGATAAACTACTTGCATTGCAAAAACTGGGGTTTACAAATTTTTCTTTTCATTTTTTTTCTTACTTCCCCATATTGATTCCCACCCCGCCCCCCCGATTGTCCATGTTCCCACCAAAAGAAAAATTGGGAGAGGAGAGTACAAGCAAAAAAGTAAAAGAAAAAAAAAAAGGGGGGGGGTTTGGAGAGGTAGAATGAACAGCAGAAATGATACCGGAAAAAATCAAGTTTTGTCCAACAAATGGAAAACTTCAAGGAACAATGAAAAGATGCTTTTCAGTTTAATTGAAAAAAGCTATTTTTGGTTTAGAACTTTTCAACCTGCTCTTTCAGTGTGTATTCGCCAGGTTCACCCTTAATATCATGTTATATTGCAATAACTCACCTGGCTCATCAGTTTCCTAACATTTATCCGATGTGGTATCCTATCTACATCTTTTTTCCTCCTCACTAGTCCTCTTTATTTGTGTGGAGGAGGTTGAAACACAACTCAGCTTCTTTCTTGAAAACAAAGCTCCCTTTAAAAGGGTCATTAAACTGCTGTCTCACTTGATTATTCTGTCCTCAGCAAAGTCCTTTATTTTTTACTACTAAATGGCGATTTTTATGGACAACATTTCTTTCCTTCCTTCTTCCCTTTGTTTCGTTTAATTTAAAGTCCCACCAATGCTTTCAGGAAGAAACACGAATAGCCACAATGCAGAATCTCCCACTGTGGAATGTCGAGATCATGAGACAAAGACTTCATATTATGTTACCTAATGAGTCAACCTGAGCTCATAGGAAAACTATAGCAGTTACTTAAGATAGTTGGGTCAAAATCTCTCCTCAGCAATGTATGCCCATATATAAGCTTAATTTAATGTAATGAAACAATAATTCATAGATTTACACCATGCAGCACAACATTTTTATGGCTTTACATAAATTCAAATTACATATGAAAAATACAGTAACTCAAATTAATGCATTTCCAACACATGAAAAATTGCATTGTATTTCCCAGCCATTAAAATATAGCTTTATAGCATCAATAACAAATATAATAAAAATATATTTTCTTATTAGGTGTTTTTTTTTTTTTAGGTGGGGGGATAACTGAAACTTGTAATCTTTAGAGTTACTTTCTTTTAAAAAATGGTTTAATTGTTCTTATATTGCATAATAAAAGAACAGACGGTATTGACAAAATTAATTCAAGAAAAAATGGTTGTTGTTCATCTTTTATTTTCCACTAAAGCATAATGTTTGGCTGGAATTTGAAAAATGGCCTAATAAAAAAGAAATTACTATTAGTTACAAAAATGCAGAAATCGATAGGAAAATAAGTTGCTATATTTTTGACATACAAATCTTGATTTGAAGATATATATATTATTGTGGACTTTTTGTCTCATTCGGTGTTTGAATAACCTTATTTGCAATTATTTTTTATTGCAAAACAAATTATTCTATGGATTTTTTTTTTTTTTTTGGTAGATGTATACTTAATACATATTGCTTTTTTTTTTTTTTCACAAGACATTTTTCGTCTTTCCTCTTCACTTGCAGCACAAAGGCTTTTATCTTCAAAACTTTTTTTCTTCCCTGCTGATACACAGGCTGGGAGAGAAGGGAAACTTACTTACTCTGGAAGGGGGTAAATTGGCCTGTAGAACTACTTTTATTAGGTCTGAGAGATTGTCACTGACCTTTGACTGAATGAAGAAGCTGATGTTTGTGTGGATCAGAGACATCAATAATTCTGCAGTTCTTTTGTCCTAGGTCTTTGAAATCATACTCTGTCTGGTCCCAGGACTTGTCTGGGTCAGCACGTCCCTTAATAAGGACTAGGGAAGTAGTTCGCCATAGCAGGCTGCCTTGTTCCAAATTCTTCTGCGAAGGCTAGGAAAATAGGGGGATGGGGGGGCGGGGAACAGTAAAACAATGTGTCTCTCAAATGTGATTACTTTGGTTTGCTAATCTCATACAGGCAGATGGTCGGTTGTGAGTCATAAATATTTATTTATGCAGTGGCTTATTTAGCAATATTTCGAAAGCCCAGCAATCTGCAAGTGGGTCGTCAATGCAATGTCATGTTGTCTTGACTATTACCCTTCTGCTCCATCCTCCCACCCATCCATTTTACCTTGTCTTTCCTTAGGACTCAGAAGTTATACTCATACCTCTCAAATTGAGTGAAGGACGATAGTTTTGCAATTGAGCTCCTTAATGGACTTATCCCTTCGATACCCCAGTTAGGTATGAAAGGGTTGTTGACCCCATTTTATAAGAGGGGAGCTGAGGGACACTAGGACTAAGGGCTAGATTCAGTAAAGGTGCCTGGATGGTGCTTCAGCAGGATTTAGGCAGCTGAGACCCAAACTATGAACCTGAAAACTCCTGCCATCCTCCGCCTGACCCTGGCGGCACCTACAAGGTGTAGGTGCCTCCGTCTTGGATACAGAAGTTGTCAGAGTTATGCTTCTGCCCATGCCCAGAACCACTTCAGTCTTGACAGCACCGAGCAGCTTGGTGCCTACTGCAAGCAATAGTCCAGCCAGCATTCGGAAGCCAGATGTTCCCATAATTAATTTCTTTGACAGGCCAATCTGAGCACATTTAATATGGTCCACCTGGATCAAATTCACGGGCCCAAATCTATGAGGGTAAATAGCAATTACATAACTCAAGTGAGTCACAGTGGTGGTATTTGGGGAACTCAGATTTTAAATCTTGCTCCCCCTTTCATAACTCAATTTGTCCTTCTTGCTTAGATGGCTGTAACTCCGTTCCACCTGGGAAGACGTGTAATTCTTGTGTAAGTGCCTGAAATGTTAATCACTTATAAACCATGAACTGCAACTGATGCTGGGGGAAAAGAGCTTCTCTTTCTAGTCCACTTGCTTTGCAGTGAGGGCATTTTGCCCAGGCAGAGGGGGAGATAGGATCTACTCTGTTTCCCTCTTCAAGCCTGAAGGGGCTTAGGCTTGTGTCTTCCTGCCAGCAAAGTGCGGTAATGACCAGGTTGTGGGATGGACAGGTACACCCTACCTGCCCCTGCTGAAGCTCAGAGGGGTGAGTGGGGCCAGAAGGAGAACATACCACAGGGAGCTTGGCTCGGTGACTCAAGAAGAAGAGCATTGACCTGGATTCTGGTGTTTTCCATGTGCTTTAGTCAATGACTGTCCCATGCACAATGAGGGAATACCTCTAGAAGCAGCCAAAATATATAGTCAAATAGAAAAATGTCTACTGACATCAGGATTTCCCCTTCAGGCCTTGATTTTGATGCTGAAAGCATTTATGGGATCGTACATGCATGCTTGGTTAGGTCAAGGATTGGGGCTTTTATGAGCATCATGGATGTGTGCAGGAGTAACCAAATTCTACCACCAGCTTTGCAGCTTGGTTTTGCTCCCTCTTGTCGTTATCCCGCTAATGAGTTGAATGATGGACCTTCAAGACGACAGCATTTTGGAACCATAATATTTCATCCAACCCCTTTGACAGAAAGCAGAGCTAGAGTTATAATTATAGATTGCCTTTTATTGTACTTTGGAGCCAGCATGACATTAGCCTAATTAAAAACATCGTGTGGCTGTTCTACTGATTTCCCTGCAAATATTTGAGAAATCTCTGCAGCAACTGAAAATACTTTGACTTCACAGCAAAGCTCTAGGTTCACGAAGTGGATGTGCAGGTACCCCCCCTTGTTCTGTTGTGAAGGACCAACTCCAATGACATATTTATGTTACATTTCTTGCATATGAATCTGTGAGACCTGGCATTCCTACTAGGGAGCACTGGACCTGTAAGAAAAATAATTGCAATACTTTTTATATTTCTGGCCTCTTTTTGCCAAACACCACCAGGCACTTTGCATGAAAACAACTTAAGTCCCACAACATCACACTCAGTTAACTTTTCAGTCTTCTGCCTAAACAAACTTTGCCCACTTAGCTGTTTCTAAATGGCTGTGTTGCTAAATGCCCCTTGTTCATCTCTGGTATAGGCCAAGATGGTACCAGTCATTCCAGCCCTCAAGTTCTTCAATATTTTTCCTTTAGGAAATATGTTTCTTTATTTATTTTTACTCAGTGGGTGCATCTACATATGCAATTAGTGCAACAAAATGCAGTTTGCACCAGAGTCAACTGCTCCCAGGTGCAGCGTCTGCATAGCATATGCACCCAGCACATTGAACCAGGGCAGAGAAGCCCTGTGCTGGCAGGAGACCGGGGTGGGGGTCAGCCCCAGGCTCCGGGTGGTGGTATCAGGCAGTGGAGGGGCTGTCTGGGGCAAAAGGAAGATACAGAGTGGGGCTAGCCAGTAGCATATGTAGACCATGATGCTTTACTGCAGAGATAATTGGTGAACTCTGCAGTAAAGCGCACATGTAGATGCACCCAGCTTTGGCTCAATGGCTACATTTTCAATTCCACTGTTCTAAATGAGATTTCTCTTGTGTATTAAAAAGCCATACATCTGCAAAAATATTGCAGAGTAGTTTTTCTTCTTAGTTACTCTACTTAACAGGTTTTGAAATATGAAAAAGTACGTAGCAATGGAAAAGTTCAAATATTGAAAATTGCTAAATATAACATTTTTATGCGCGGGTTTATGAGGTGCAGTTTTTGGATTTTTTTAACTTGTAATAATTGTCTTTTTTTATTTGAGCACTTTTTTCATCAGCTGTTTTATTCAACTGTTATTTTATGACCTATTAATCATGCTAAATGCCATTTAAACACTTAAACTGAGCCGTTCATATACCACCTATGGGTTTTCTTCCAGATTGATATCTTTTTGCTAATACTTAGAGAGCTATGCTGTTATTATATTATGGTTCAATTGATGGGAGACTTCCAGTTCCACAAATGCAGCCAATACCACCATCAAGAGAGTCACAAAGCCTGCAGGACATCGGACCTTAGGTGAAGAACACAGTTCTCAAATGCAATCTGGGTAAGGGTAAGGTGGTCCAAAGGGAAACATGGTTTGATGAACTAAGAGAAAAACTGCTTCTTTTTTTCTATAAAGCATGCAGCCACCCATTGTTGAAATATTGCAGAGACCGAACTTAAATAGTTAGGTCATACCAGTCACCTTATGCCAGAAGGAAACTAGCTCTAAAGGGAGATAGAAGTTACAGGTACAGAAGCAGTAGGATAGAGACAAACGGTTGGGAGCTGGCTCTAATGAGGAGCCCTATCCAGTTGGGAACTGAGCCTGTAAGACTGGGATGCTAGGAAGCAGTCCGTAGGTGCTAAAGCAACACTGTAGGCATGCCAGACAAATGCTGAGGATTGGGCTACAAAAAAAGCGGATAATGAGAAATCATCAGAATGAAATGATGGATGAAAGGACTGGGCTGTGGCTAGGGGACCAGAAGCTTGGTACATATTTGTTTGTCAGAGAGGTGTGGGATGGAATGAGCATCACTTGACTTGAATGATTTTGTTTCTCATGTTTCATTCATAACCCTGAAGCAATCGTGTCTAGCATGTCTGCATCCCATTCCTGGCATCCTGATAAAGAAATTATCTTTGCTACCAAAAAGTATGAGTGTTACTGGGTAGGACCCAAAAGCCACATGCACAAGGTCCTAATGTTTTCACAATGAAGAGTGCTTGCTTCTGAGCATATGTTACAAGACATCTAGCAGCTGATATACTACAGCTTATAAAATGACCCTTCCCCTGCCCCTTTGCATGGAATGGAGTGCAAATTTGCAAATTCCCTCTGTCCTCCTATATGCAAATATATGCATCTATCTATACATTTGTCATCTCCAAATAATGGAGGTTCCTAATCCTAGAAAATGGGCTTGCACCTTCCTCAGAAATCACTCCCATGTTCTTTATGCATTTTAAAAAATGACAAGTCAAGAGAAGTTAGTTGAACATCCCTGGAAACTGGAGCCAGAACCTAGGGCTGTTTCCCTCCCAGGACACAATCTTCACCACTAAACTGCAGATTTGGGCCATATTGTACATTCTCCTTTTTTGGTCCCAGGGATTGTAGAACCATAGAAAACGAGGGTTGGAAGGGACCTCAGGAGGTTACATCTAGTCCAACCCCCTGCTCAAAGCAGGACCAGCCCCAACTACGTCACCCCAGCCAAGGCTTTGTTTAGCTGGGTTTTAAAAACCTCTAAGGATGGAGATTGCACCACCTCTCTGGGTAACCTGTTCCAGTGCTTCACCACCCTCCTAGTGAGACAGTTTTTCCTAATATCCAGCTTAAACTTCCCTTGCTGCGCTTGACACCGTTGCTCTTTTTTTTGTTATCTGCTGCCGCTAAGAACAGTCCAGATCCAGATCCATCTTCCATCCTTTTTAACCCCCTTCAGGTAGTTGAATGCTGGTATTAAATCCCCTCTCAGTCTCCTCTAAACTAAATAGGCCAAGTTCCCTCAGCCTCTCCTCATAAGTCATGTGCTCCAACCTCCTAACCATTTTTGTTGTCCTCTGCTGGACTTTCTCCAATTTGTCCATATGCTTTCTGTAGTATCCTTGTACATTTTTCCAGCTAGGTTCCCAGTTTCAACAGAAGGGGTGGAGAATGCTCTCAGTGTTTAAGATTCATTCCTAGGAAGTGGGAAATATGGGTTGAGACAAGTGTCCTTGGCTGACGGGGGGCCTAGAATCCAAATCTCATTTTCTGAGCAAATATCTCAACCATTTGACTGTTGGGCAAAAGACATGAATGCGCAGTTATCTCTGCACTGATTCAAGCAGACCACTCTCCTACTGAGGGTGCTGGATTCCAGCAGGATGTCTTCCTTCCAGAAAAGTTTAACTGCAAAGGTTTCTTCCAACACAGTGGAATGACTTAGTGTGGCCTTGTTAACAGAATGAAACAGCTATGTCTTAACAAGACTATGAGCATCCTCTTCAGTTGTATAAGTTTTTATATTGCCTGAATAAAAGAGCCACTTGCATTTGTGGGTAGTAGGATTGCACTCCTGGGGTGAAGGTTCATGGTTGTAGCAATGTCGGTTTAAGGATATCGGCAGACCAGGTCTTTTATTAGACCAAATAAATAGTAGACAAGATGCTTTAGGTTAGACCAACTCAATAGTTGGAAAAATTGTTCTTCCAGTGCAAACACCCTTCTTCAGGCACAGGGAGTGTAGAAGAAGGGTTTTTGTACCTGAAAGCTTGCAAAGAATTTTTTTTTTTCCAATTATTTAGTTGGGCTAACCCAAAGAACCTTGTCTACTCCTGAGGTAAGACATGATATGTGTTGGGTTAGTAGTGGCAAAGACTTAGGTATCTTACAGGTAAAATAACCTCTGTAAAGAGATAAATCCTGAAGATCCATGTGATTTGAAGACAGTTTTGACTGAAGAAGTACTCTACATAGAGGTAGGTTCTTGGAGATCTCTGTGACCCCACAAATTGCTAACAATGGTGCATATCATATAAGAATAGTCTCCTTTTGGCTAGGGGTCTAGCATGAATTCTGGCTTTAATTTTTATTTTTACTCAGCGTCCTTTTATGACCTTGGGAGTGTCTGGCTTTCAGACTTCCCTGAGTGTGCTAAACCTCACCTTAAATCTGTGCAATTGCAGTGCCTTTGAAACTTAGGCTCTTATTCTCTGTATGTGACCATGGGGATATTGCATAAACTTGTCCTGCATGACTTAGGAATCTAATCCCCCATCTTTAACTCCCCCCATCAAGAACAGTGATTTAGGACAGTAAAAATTGATTCTACATTGAAAGACCCTCTTGGATCAGAAAATGCAATACCCCTCAAGATGATACACAGTAGGTAGGAAGTAGACCCATGTAAGCCTAGCTGGACAAAGAATTCTGACCTTAATCTTGCAAGATATCTCTTGACAATAAGAACTGTAGGGAGGAATACTAGGCACAAAAAGTTGTAGAGGTAATTGTAATACTGTCATGAGGAAAGCCACTGTGGTTTGTGGTGTAGGATGGACACTGCATCCATACCAGGCTGCTGAAGCCTCTGTGCCAGTTCAACTGTAGGGAAAATATCAAGCATGAAACCAGCCTGAGAATGCAAACAGTCATGTGCCACTCCAGCAAGAACAGCTGTCTGCCAATGGAAATGGCTTGGCAGGGGCAAATTAAAACATTCAAGTCAAGACCATGTCCAGAATCCAAAAATAAGGTAGACACATGTACAGGTCTCCATCACTATGTGAATGGTGCCCTGTACATGTAGTAGAGGAAAACCCTTGGAACCAACAGTCATATCCAGTGAAGCTCATGAGACATTTTAATTAGGGTCCAGAAGTCATGATGACTGCAAGCTTCTGATCAAAACATGCCATATCAATCCTACAGAGATCAGGGTAATTTCCCAGTTATGGCTAGGAATCTACATACATGCTATGCTATGAAATCCTGACCTCATTAATTCAATAACACAATTTCCATAGCTTTCAAAGGAGCAGGATCTCACACTAATGATTCTTCTCCTCTCTTTCAGAATAAGAACTTTGCTATCAAGGAAACTGGAGAAAAAGGATAACCCACACAGTATTATTTCATTTTGTTATTAAGTCAGACAGCATTCAGAAAGAGAGAAAGAAAATGCTGGACGCCTGAAATGAAACCACTATCTATATATGTGAATTTTGTTTTCTAGAAGGAATCTTCACAGTGAGAAGCTCTGGAGACTTTGGAAGTTTGTTGAAAATATATATATTTGTAGCTATCTGGTCTATCCAAGACATTGTTCCTAAATGCTCAGTTCTTGCCGTTCCAGCTACTAACTCTGTTTTCCTTTCCCCCACCCCCAATTCTTTATTTCAGGATCACTGGAGTCTACTGTGTTGAAAAAAAAAAAGAAGAACTATAAACCTAAATTATAGCCAATCAGATTGTACTCACAGCTGAACTACTAGACAAATTGCAGCTCATGAAATTTGCCATGGGTCAGGAGACTGAGTAATTTCATTTTAATCAGTCTTATTTGAAGCAGAGATGCCACTGCAGCAAAAGCTTCGTAGCAACTGAAACCTGGTGGAGAGAACACATCAAGGGATATAAAGTCGTCGTCTTTTTTTTATTATATAGTGAGCAGTTTCTGTACTCAGGCTAGGATTTTGAAATATTAGCAGAGATCTTGGAATTTTCATCTAGCTTGAAATGAAACATCGTTTGGAGCTTGAAATTTACCAAGGCCTTTATTACATGCAGAGTTAAGCCGCCGATAATAATGTCCCAGGAATATATTTACTTGGTGATACCCTAGATTGAATTAACCTCTCTTCATTTAAAACAAAGTCTTCACCCATCCACAGATTCTTTCCTTCTCTCTCCCTTTGGAGTTTAAGAAATTTATGTTGTGTACAAGGTCATCAACTGGCAGACTTGCTGTACGGGCCATGTATCGCAACTGTACACCAGCACAAATTATGAGGAGAAACCACAAATTGATCCTCACAAGAGCTTTTAAGCAGTAGCAGGAGTTACTAATGTAAATTACATTAAGATTTTTCCCAAATTACTTGTATTCATGATCAGAACCCTGCGTGCCGATTAGGTTATAGCTGTAGGGGAGAAGTGATCTTAACACATGAAGAATTACTGTGCGTGAAAAGAGGAAATGTATTGCAAAACTTCAACTTTAATTTTCGGTGGAAAGTTTAAAAAAGATAAATATAATAATGAGACTTTTCATATACTCTGTTTTCAGCTGCAAAGGTTTAAATCCTAGAATCAAACAATACAGAGAAATACTGGTTTTCCTGCAGTTGGAACTGACAGATCAGGCGTGCATAATTCTATCTATCTATCCATCTATCTATCTATCTATCTGTAGATAGATAGATAGATAGATGGATAGATAGATAAAAGAAAGGAAGGGGGGACCTACTCACCCCTACACATACAGAAAAAGAAACCAGCAACAACAAGACACAAAACAGTGCTCCCTTCTCCTGTGTAACCCATCAAAACCCAGGGTCAATGAAACTGGGATGGGTTTAGTTGGCTGGGGATTGGATCATACCTAATATGGTTTTCATAAGATAGTCCCTACAATCAGTTTGAACGATTCATTAATAGCAAGGTGTATACCACTGAGACTTGGTCAACAATAAACCTTTAGACCTGTCTGACCATTTTGGTGAGAGTCACCGTTCTTTACCAAGCAAATCATATGCAGAAGAGCCAGGAGTGTGGACTTTGCTATATTAAAAACAAGACTGTTTAATTTCTGTCCTATATGCACATAGTGATATTGGTTAAAAAACAAACAAACAAAAAAACCCACCTTATCAGTGTAAATGTGTCATCATTTTTCAGACATGGTCTTGATATAGTGACACTTAGGGCATGTCTACATGTGCCGCTATGGCAACGCTGTTACTGTACTGTGATTTAATACTTCCTTTTCGAAGTACTAAATCATGGCACAGTAACAGCCCACACTGCACTGTGCGTGTAGTGCACGGTTATTTTCAGCAGCTACTTCATTGTAGCAGTGTGCTATACCAGGGGACTGTATCACTACAGCGACATAGCTGCTGGTCACATGTAGATGCCTATTGACGCTACGTCACCATAGCACATTGCTGCAGTGGCATAGCATCTTAATTCCAAATTATTTTTCTGTGATATGATATGAGAGGTCATATTGTGTGATGACAAGTCTTTTCTATGACATGACAGGTCATATTTGCCCTTGTATGTTGTGGCATAATGAAATAAGGTAAATAAAATAATATACATTTCAGAACAAACTTAACTGTATTTTTTCCAAAACCATTAAAAATATATATATTCTTGTTTCATGCAAAATTTCATCAAAAACTGCATCATTTCACAAAAGCAAAACAACCTTCCAAGCCCCTATGAAAACAAAGTGCTATCTACTAATTTGGTGATTTAATGGTAGTGATTGCTTCAAGTGAAAAGTCTAGGTTTCACTTTGACTTGTGACATTTAGGTAACTGAGAAAACTATACCAAGTAAGTCATGCCACAAGAATTGCATACTTTACCCTCCCATCCCTCCTCCCTTCCCCTCCAACCTTCTGCTGATGAGGAAGCCAAAACCAAGTTACTTAAATTGAAATGACAACCAGGCTAGTCTGCAATAAAATCAACACCATGCTTACCAAATATATACCAGGTGTATGGTTTCTTGCTGGTAATTAATAATTAAATTATCCTAAGAAGATGCTTCAGTTCTCACTAAAATACACAGACAATTAATGTCTAAGATATTGCAAGCATCACTTTCACACACATAAATAATAGTAGCCAAATCTGACACAGAATATTCCTTGCCTTGAAAAAGAAATAAAGTGCTTGAATCTTGTAATCAGCATCTCTTGAATAACCTTTCAAAATTTCCTTGCCATGAAAAACAAAAATGGGACTAAATGTGAGAAAGCATCATCAAGAGCATGTTCATGTCAATGTATGTGCTTGTTATTGCCAAATATATATATACTTCAACTTTAATTTTCTGTGGAAAGTTTAAAAAAGATAAATGATAGAGCATGTTCATGTCAATGTATGTGCTTGTTATTGCCAAATATATATATACTTCAACTTTAATTTTCGGTGGAAAGTTTAAAAAAGATAAATATAATAATGAGACTTTTCATATACTCTGTTTTCAGCTGCAAAGGTTTAAATC
>NW_017728909.1:17056158-17062651 GCF_001723895.1 Crocodylus porosus | reverse complement strand
TTATTTTTTTTATATATATATATATATATATATATATATATATAAAACACACACACACACACACACACATATTTAATCATGGGAAAGCAGTGCTATTCAATTAATCTGTGCTGACAAAATATGAAAGAAATTCCCTTTGCACACCCATTTTGCTGAGGTTTGTGACTACTTCACCAGGCCTCACTGGGAAACTGCTTTTGTCAGGAAAATCTGTGTTTGATACAAGCTCATCAACTGGATGAATGGGGCTGACAGTACAGGAAGCTTGCAAACTGAAGGATAAGTTTTCAACATTATCAGTGCTAAAATGTCCTAACGCCAGATTGCATAACAACTAGGCAAACAAATGTAGCAATTTCTTTCTTTTTCTTGTGCAGGACATGGATAGTTTAATACACAGGGAGACCTGGAGGTTGTCACAAAAAAAAATTCTCCATGAAGTGTAGTTATTGTCAGTCTTATATTTCCATTCTTTAAAACTGGAATCAGTATGTTCAGAACAATTAATTGTGCACTGCAAGTTTTGAGACCTCACGGGTAAAAAAAATATAAATCCTTAAGCTGCAAAACAATGACTCATTGGCCTCAAGGAAGAAACAATTTATTGCCCACACTTCATATTTTAGACTGACTGATACAATACATCATACCTATGATTAACATACACTGCTGGTATAAATGTAGACAACATATTTTAAACCCCAGGGTCATACTTAGGTTGCATTTTCTCATTTTGTTATTTTGCTTTGTTTTCAGCTGATACTTTCAGAGAGGACATATCGTTAAATTCTTTTCCTACTGTTCAGTATTTAAGTACTGCTTATGTTTCCTGTTCACATTGTTGTTCTTATTATTAACATCATCATGCCCTAAGGGTCCATGGAATGTGCTAATGCTTATGGAGAACATGGCAAGTCGTGCCTGTTTGCACAGGGAAACACAGGGGTTTTTTTTAGAAAACTAGAAACACAACCTTTTTTGAATCGGTAGGATCATTCATCTCATTTCCAAAATTCTCAGTCACGTCACAGTTGACAAGCAATCTGCTTTTCGTACCAAGGCACTAAGTCGACTTCACTTCTGTGACCACATTATAGCATGTTTTTAGCTGTTCTCTGGCAGTGCACTTCAGTGTTGCCCTGGCTTTCTGGTCCAAACCCATGATGCCTGGTAGGTTATGTGGAAGGGTCTAGTCTGTGAGAGTTATCAGATCCCAATACATTTTGGTTTCATCATTTTCCAGTACTGTTGGCAGCCTGTACCTGTACCAAGCAGTGATGGCATTGATCTGCTCTCAATAAATGAACCTATGGCTACCGCACCATTTTACAGGTTACAGGGATGGGCGGAGGAGAACAGGATGGGATTCAACACTGACAAGTGCACGGTGCTGCACCTGAGGAGGAAGAACCGGCACCATACCTACAGGCTGGGGAACTCCCTTCTTGTCAGGGCAGAGGCAGAAAAGGATCTTGGAGCCATCATTGACGCCAAGATGAACATGGGCCGGCAGTGTGGGGACGCGGTCAGGAAAGCCAACAGCACCTTGTCATGCATCCACAGATGCATCTTGAGCAGGTCCAAAGAGGTGATCCTCCCCCTCTATGCGGCACTGGTCAGGCCGCAGCTGGAGTACTGCGTCCAGGTCTGGGCGCCGCACTTCAAGAGGGATGTGGACAACATGGAGAGGTTCCAGAGGAGGGCCATTCACATGATTAGGGGGCAGCAGGCCAGGCCCCACGAGGAGAGGCTACAGGACCTGAACCTGTTCAGCCTCCACAAGAGAAGAATGAGAGGGGACCTGGTGGCTGCCTATAAACTTACCAGGGGGACCTGCAGGGAACAGGAGAGTCCCTGTTCCCCCGAGCACTACCTGGAGTAACTAGGAATAATGGCCACAAGTTGACTGAGAGTAGGTTCAGCCTAGACAGAAGTAGGCATCACTTCACGGTCAGGGCGGCTAGGATCTGGAACCAACTTCCAAGGGAAGTGGTGCTGGCTCCTACCCTGTGGGGGTTCAAAAGGAGGCTAGATAATCACCTAGCCGGGGTTATTTGACCCCAGCATCCTTTCCTGCCATGGCAGGGGGTCAGACTTGATGACCTGCTAAGGTCCCTTCCAACCCTACCAACTATGAAACTGTTAAACTATTTTGGCCATGGTATTATGCCTTTCAATGTACTCCTGATTAGCAAGGACCTGGAACAGACATGTAACGGGCTGCATCACTTCAATGATGATGTGATACGTTGGGGATGTCTATCTTCTGGTTATTTGCTTTGCGGTTCTTTGTCATAACTGTCTGTCCTGGATGGGGCAAAAAAGGCATCCTATTTCAACAATGATTTGTCTACATTTTAGCCACTCAAAATAATGCTAGGGGTGATTCGGTCTGCAAAGTCGTACAACACCTTCCACCCCATATTACATAGGGACCTTGGAAGTAAAATCAAGGTTCCATGTGTCAGTACGCTGCACACCAGGTGAAAGGCAGTCCTGGACCCAAAGACTGGCTAAAGGCTTATAAGAAAAGGAATCACTTGATGGCCTAGCTACTCAGGCAGAAAAAAACAGTGACAGAAGTGGTGAGCATTGGGCTGTGATATGTTGGCCTCCAGAGGTATTTTGGGAAACAAAGAAAGTTTGAAGAGCCCGTCTTACCAAAAATAAGTCCTCAGGAAAATCAGTTTAACCACATTTCACTAGCAAGCCCCATAATTGAAACACAGAGAATACGTAAATGGCCTAACAGTACAGGTAAGGCATATCAAGCAAATTCATTATGATAAAATGCTCATCCACCTAAAGAAATACCAGTCTTATTAATATTTGTAAGAAACTAATACTGAAGTCTCAAAAGGCCTTTGGGTGTTCAGCCTGTTAGGGGAAAGGGCTTCTTACCTAGGTTTCAAAACCTATGTTTTTAGGAAGTGCTACCTTTCGTTCCCTTGCAGATGGGCAATTCAGCAAGCATCATTGTTCAAGTCTGAGGAACCAAATACCTAGATCGACCTGGGTTTTTTATATGCAATTACTTTTTTCAGTTTCAAAAACTTACACAAGAAGTTTAGTAACTATAAAAAATGCCCCTAGGAAGTTATATAATTAATATTAATATGCCATTTGTATCCCTTATTGCAATGCTGCCTGTCCAGTAAATCAAGTGTAACTGGTCTACAGTGACTGAATGAATTGTAAGCAACACTTGTCTGATTTTTTTTACTTGCCTTCTTTGCTCCTTCAAAACTCTTCTCCCTGTAGACATTTTCTCACCTGGTTATTTCCTTTGCCTCTTCCTTTCTTACCCAAACTCTGATCAAGTGGATGCAAGAAGATGCTCGACTATATTGCCATTCAGCAGTTTACAGCCTACTGGAGTCAACAGGTAGCAAAGTGCTTAAGATGTCTTGCAGGGCATTTCTACACATGTTGTTATGGCGCCATTGTTACTGCACCATCATGTAGTGCTTCTTTTTGGAAATGTCATAGTTTCATTGTTTTATATGAAATGATGAAACTTCCAAAAGGAAGCACTAATTGATGGTGCAATAACAATGGGACCATATCGACACATGTAGATGTACTAAAAGGCAGCGTAGTAATAGTGTACTGCACCACGTGTGCCCCACACAATTATTTTTAGGCACTACATCGCTGCAGTGGTGCGCTATAATGGGAGACCGTGTCACTACAGCAACGTAGCTGTGGCATCACAGTTTTTGCCTGCGGATGCATCACAGGTAGACGTGCCCACTGTGCTCTAGAAGCAGAAGTTCAAGATCTGGTTTGCACTGATGTCAAGGGTTGTCTGCAGTCAACCTAGATATAAGTGCCCAGACTTTTAAGTTGACGAGTCAGAAGTGATTCTGTATGATGCTAGCTGTGTTGCACCCGTGCGTTGTCTGTTGTTGGCTGTAAAAAGTGGTATGGCTTACCCGACATGCCTTTATCCTTTAGCAAACCATTGAGTTGACATACAAGGAAGGGAAGAGCTTCTTTAGTGTGACTAACAGAACCAAAACTTCTTGATATACACAGCATGCAGAAGAAGGTTCCCAGCCATTCAGCTGCCATATTTACAGCGATGCTATTAGATCAACGGCCAGTTCAGTTCCTGATGGATTGTGTTGCCAACTGGAATGCAATCTGAGCAACACTGATATGCAGCCGTATTAGACTGAAGATATGCAACTGAAAGCTGGTGATGTACAATAAAATGATTCTACAGACAGTAAGCAAATGCAGACTGTTGATAAGAAAGCTAGGAAATGAGGACATTATTGCCTGGAGTTTATAGGAGCTGACACACAGTACAGCACGCTACAGGGCAGCAAGGCAGTGCAAGCCATGGAGTGGATCACAGGAGTACCCTCAATGGGAGAAAGTGAGAAAGGAGTCAAGGTGAACTCTGTCTAGCTTTCTAACAGAATATAAGGACATGCTTCAAGGAAATGGACACCTCGCAAGGCTAGCTGAGTTGTGCAAATAGATTGCCTCCCGGACCCGATAACACTACTTGAAGTCGGACTTCTATTGCAGATCACAAATAGGAAAATGCAGACATATGCTGTCCAGTCACTTGTCTGTTGCTACTGTAAGCTATTCAGAGCAGAGGTTGTCCTGCAGTCTCGGGCACAAGAGAGCCTAAACTTTCGTTTGATCTCTGGATGCGACAGTACTATTAATAATCAACAATCACCAAAACCAAATTCTCCTACATACCCAGTTTCTACCATTTTTTTTTGTAGGTTTTAAATTGGCTTCAGGGCAGAAGAAAGCGGTATTAAAAATATGGGGGAAAGACTGAAAAACCGCACACGCAAACGGTCTGTGAAATAAGGAAAAGCAAAGACCTGAAAGGCCCTTCATATCTTTTTTTTGGCATTCCTGGTGTCTCTTTGATCTGTGTGATGCTTCACTCACTCCCCACCTGTGAAATGGGGATAGCAACTCTTCCTCCTCTTGCAGAGGTTACATGTCAATGAATTCATATCCGTACGTGACTTCAAAGAGGTAAAATGCTATATAAATAAATGGCAAAATTAACTAAAACAGTTCCTGATAGCGAGCATGCTATTGTTTCAAAGGTACAACCGGTGCAGTTAAGATGAAATATTAGCCTTTGAGGAAGGTTAAATTCAGGGAAGATGTCAGAGATGTGTGTTTTGCTAAAGCTGATTAGCGAAGCACTGATGGCAGCAAAATGTGCAGGCGGCCTGTTTAATCATGGCCCAACCAGATGTCCATCAAGAGCAGAGTTTACCTCTTTTACATTCTAAACCCCAGATGCCTGTGACAGGAGAGAGCTGATGATTTGAAGCTTGCCACAGTGGATAATCCAGGAGCGACATTTGTGCGTTTAAGTGGTCTGCAGAGAAATTAAACGCAAACCTCAAAGGAGCTCAGCTCGAGCGTTACAGCCCTTGGTGTCACAGCACTTGCACAGTCCCAAAAGGATTTTTTAGCAGTAATTTTTTTTTGTTCAAAACAGCTCCTTACCAGCTCTTTTTAATACATAAAAGTGGTTTTCCTTTTAGCTAAAGCTGGATCAGACCGCTGTGCCTCCCTTCTCCCCGGGCTTTCGGAGCACAGGTCACTGTACTGAATCTTGAACTTGCATCTTTTTTAATCAGATGCCTTGATTTTCTTTGCACCCATGGAAAGTTGTTTTTACTTTTTCTCCCTCAATTCAGCCTGATAAATATGGAGAAAAAAAAAAATCTAGGGAACACTTACTACTTGATTTCACTTGCAGTGCAAGGGACCAAATAAGGAGGAAAAACATGTCCAGGCAACCCTTGGTATAAAGATAACATCCACGTAGGTGGTGAAGTGTATTCCACTTTGCTAGGGGAGACTCATTGTTAAGAGGAAGTATCATCATCTAGGGAGTCAGGAACCCATGGCTTTCATTTCTGATTCTATCCTTGAGCTGCTGCCCTGAGATATTCTTTGGTCAATGCGATTGTGCCGTGTGGGGAACAATAGTGCACTCCAAGTGCGCACAGAGTGATTCACAGCTCCTCTCTACAGCGCAGCTCACAAAGAGCAATGTTCTCCAGCTTGAAGCAAAAGCACCAGGCAAGTAATGCATTGAAGGCAGCAGCATCATTTGCTCTGCCTGTCAACCTCGCATTTATTTAGTTACTTCTTTCCTGTGGACACAAGCAATGCCAAAGCATCTCACCGGCAGCATGTTTCTGGTGGGCTATGGATTTGGGACTAGTGACATAAAGGTGGATGAGGATTCTTGGCTTGAATGATTAGATGTGCATTGCTTCATCCAGGCAACTATTAGATGTGCACTGTTTCATTCAGGATTTTTTTTTTTCCAAAGGCAACTGGTTTACTCCCTGCTGCTATCAGGCCACTCAGGAGCATCACACGTATGATGCTTTTGGTTTTCTTCATGATATACTTTGAGATGAAGGCATGAGATGTATCTCATGGAAGCAAAAATACTAAAACAAACAAAAAAACCCAGAAATCAAAT
>NW_017728909.1:17021858-17056043 GCF_001723895.1 Crocodylus porosus | reverse complement strand
TAAAAATTCCAAATCAGGAAGTCCAAATTTTTCATGGAAAAAAAAAATCTGGAAGAAATATAATCAGTACAGTCATTTGTTTTGGCTTTTATTTTAAGAATGTCAAGAATAAAAAATAAGTTTCAAAACAGAAACAAAACACATGAACAATTAAGCATTTCATTTTGAATACGGTGAAAACCCCCGCTTTTTTCCATTTAAATGCTCCATTTTTTTGCCGACAAAAATCTCATCAAGCAATGTGAGTTCTCATAACAGTTCCTATAACTGAAACAATTTTCCAATAGCTCATGTTTGTTTTTTTTATTTGCAGTTTTTTGTTTCCCACCTCTAAAGGGTAGCAGCATTAACTGTTCTAGTGTCATTTTTGTGACAACGTGCCACATTTTCAAAGATGCTGTATGTTGATTTGGAGTAGAAGAAAAACTCCAGAGAGCAAATAGTGTTTTCCCTCTGGAAAATGGTCTGAGTCACGTCGGGTTTCTATCATTCATGTCATTTTCCATGATGTTCCATGATACATGCTGCAAACACAGCCACTTTAAGTGTTCTTATTTTTTTAAGCCCCAATCACCTGCCAGAACGTGTTATCCTCCAGAGCACTGTCACAACAGATTTCTTTAAAAACATGATTAAATGAGTCACAAAATGTCAAAGGATAAAAGAAATGGGAGGGGGAAAGCATATGATGCTCATTACAGAACTAGAGCGAATCTTTTACAACTTTTGTTAGCAATGACACAAACTATATGACAAATAAGCCTATCTGTAGTTTTAAGGTATTGGGCTACGCCTAAGTATGGTATAAAAAGTTTTAAACCTAAATTGTGTCTTCAACATTTTCTTTTCTCCACTATAATGACAGTAACATTAACTTTGCATTAATATGCTTTTCAACTCTTCTTTACATAGGTGTATCAATATAATTATCTCCTTCTACTCATCCCCCTCCCCACCATAGGTGAGGAGCTCCAAAGTGCCTATCTGGAAATGGGGCGTCTGATAGCAAGCATGCTATTGTTTCAAAGGTACAACCGGTGCAGTTAAGATGAAATATTAGCCTTTGAGGAAGGTTAAATTCAGGGAAAATGCCTATCTGGAAGTGGGGCGTCTGAGTCACAAAGAACTTTCTAGACCAAGCTCCCTCCAGGACCTTCGAAAAGATTGAGAATTTAAATGCTTATATTTATTAAGCATCTCCAGTTTCTTCTGAAAAGATCCCCATGGCTAGGTACAGACCTTCAAAAAGCCCAAGGCAGAATTGATCTAAGCTATGGACTGTTCTGTAAACGGCATAATTTAGATCAGTAACCAACAAGCACAGATTCGCCCTTTGGTGGACGGGAAAACTTTAGACCGGGCTTTGCCATTTTTAAACTAGTTAATGTATTTTGAGCATCTGTTCTGTAACATGTATAGACAGTTTCTGATCGCTTACACTGGTAGAAGTGCGATGTCTGTACCTGGCCCTTATGCTTTGACTTGGTCAACAAGCCAGATCAGCCATTTCTTGTCTAAACTTCATTGGGAGCCAGATCAATACCGGGAGATGCCTGCAGTTCACCTAAACCCTCTATTCCTCAGATGCCAGTGGACGATGCTTAATGATTGACCTCCTCACTGGGCTACTGGGCCATGAGCTGTCTTGGTTCAGTCTAGTGTGGCGGGCTTGCTGGCTTGGAAGGGCTCCAAGCGATTGGCGGGCCCAATCAGATGAAGGCAGGGGAAAGGCTACCCCAGAAGAGCTGGACCTGATTGAGAACTACACCCCACCTCCCTTCTTGATTGGTCCATTTGCAATCCAGGGAAGGAGGCTCCGGAGGGGATAAAAGAGTACTGTGTCTGGCACACGGGTGTCTGCATTGAGGGACAGCAAAGAAGACAGGCAAAGAAGAGCTGGCAGAGTGGCCAGTGGGGTGGAGCTGTTGCCCTTAAGATCCTGATGACTCCTCGCTGGTGCATGCTGGGTCTGAGAGGGACTGAGACTCTAGGAACTGCATGAGGCAGTTTTGGTTTCCAGCCCCTGGCACAAGGCCAGGAACTCAGTGCATGGATGGTACACACCAGGTTTGGGAGTGGACTGAGATGATGGGTGCTTGAGGTGGCTTGGGTCTCCAACCCATGGCACAAGGGCAGACAGCAGTGCACAGGCCAGTGCACACTGGGTCCAGGAGTGGATCAAGATCCTGGGAGCCACTCGAGGAGGCTCAGCTCTCCAACCCATGGCACGAAGCAAGGCAGCAGTACCTAGGCCAGTGCATGCTGGGTCCGGGAGCAGACTGAGTCCCTGGGAGTTGCTTGAAGAGGCTCAGGTCTCCAACCCCTGGCACGAGGCCAGGCAACAGTGCACAGCCGGTGCACAGGGTGGTCTGAGCTGGACCAAGGCCCTTGGAGGTGCTCAAACTGACTTGGGCCTTCAACCCCTGGCATGAGGCTAAGCACTCAGTTCAAAAGCATTGCACAGAGGGTCTGGGAGTGAACTGAGACCTCAGAGCTGCACAAGGCAGCTTGGGTCTCCATTCCCAAACAAAAGGCAGATCCCTTGGTCCATGTGACAGTGCACAGGGCCCCAAGAGGGCTGGCAGCCCAAAGAGAGCTCGAGGCAGCTGGGGCCTCAGCGAGGGATAAGATTTGCCCAGGGAGATGAGACCCTCCCACCCCGGGCCCCCAGAGCTGTGAGTTACCAGGGAAGGGGATTCCCACAGGGGAGGGGAAAATTTCCCTGGTCAGTGAGACTGACCACTGGACTGGAAGCCCAGAAAGAGAGGGCCGCTTGGGTTTGGATGCCACCTGCTTGGGCTATGGAGGGTCCTGATCACTGGAGTGCAGCCACTGTTTCAGGACAGCTTGGGCTGCTTCTTGGACTGGGTTACAGCATTAGCTTATATTTTGATATTCATGCCCCTTATATTTTGTGAATTAGCACCTCATTTTTTGTGGTTTGTATTTTAATAGAGTTTGAGATTGTATGTGCTTTATTGAAACCCTTATACTGGCTCTTTTGTATAACATACCTGTATTCTGAGTGGTGGTGAAGGACTGTAAATACACATTGCATGTAGTTCTATATTGCGTGTGTATGTGTGTGTATATCTCACATAAATATACATATCCTACACATACATATATATATTCCTAGTTATTGTATTAACTAATTTTTATATACAGAATGTCCTGCCTTGGCTCTATAGGGGAAGGAGGGAAATTGCATGCACCCAGCAGTTTCATCCCATGACCTTCCCTGCTAACCTTTCCCTTCAATTGGAGAGGGAAGTACGCAACCAAGTACTACCCGGGTTACACTTGTATTTTGGCTGCCAAGTGGTCCAGCTTCAATAAGAGGCGTGGGGAATGCATACACCGGGATGGTTCTACAGCCTTGTGGTTAGGGCACTTGCATGGAAAAGGGCATGTGGGCTTAAGTCCCCTCAGGCTGAGGAGCTCCTGGGTTTCTCAATGCCTGGGCAAGAACTCTATCCATCAGGTTCTTAGGCAAAAAAGTGTGTGGCCGCACCAGTGCTGTACAAGAGATGACATGGGGGCACTGTGTTTTGATATGAGGCAATACTACAGTCAGGTAGGAATGCTGGTTCGATAGACACTGCTCTTCTGTGTGCTGTGGGCCCAGGGGAAAAAAAGAAAACACTTAATACACAATTGAGAGTGAGGAACCTAATCTCTGAGGGGGGGGCAGGAGTTCACATACAACTCTAGCCTTAGTAATGCCTATTATCTCCCAATAACTGCCTCCCTGCTCGGCACCTAGAAACCGTGGATAGCCCTTGGGAGGCACCTATATACCTCTACTTATTGTGCAGGGCTCCTAGGTGTCTAGCACTATCGATTTAGATCAGGATCCTGGGGCAATTCATCTTGTTTAAAGATACTGCCTGAGTGGGGATACCTACAAGATTTGGCCCTTTGTCTTCCCTGAAGAACAGGGTCCCTTTTTTTTTTTTTACATTGATATAGTTATTTCAATGTAAAATATTATTGGGGTCAAGATACTAGTCTTTTTTACATCACTGCAGCTTGTCAAGGTCAATTCTATATTCCCCACCAGGGGCTGACCTTGACTGCCTACATCAGAGTAAAAACTGCTGTGCTTTGTCTCCACTAGAATTTTACAACTAGGATTTTACATTGAGATAGTTATCTGGATGTAAAAAAGGTATTCTTTTTTTTTTTTTTTTTTTGAGATGAAGATATACCTAGAGAATAAAGAGTCACAAGGAGGATTAGTGCCTTAGCTAACATTTCAAAGCCAGCAGATAGGAGATCAAGGAACTGGTTTCTAGCATGCTTCCTTTCAGTGTTGTGGCTTCACTGGCTTTTCCTGTGTATGCATAAAAAAAAAAAATATAGGGTTTCAGTAGGATTTAACAACACATTTTTCGATGTTACTAAAAACACGGCATCCAATTCTCTTAGTTACGCAAATTTAGGCTCAAGGTCTCCTTTAATAAGGTGAAGAATTATTGGGGCTCAATATAATGAAAGAGGCTCTTTTTGGTGTTTTGATCATCACCACTTTAGTTTCAAGTTATTTCCAGAAGTACCAAGGATGTTCCAGTGAGTAACATCTAAAGAAGAAAAAAAAAAACAAGTGCAAAGACAATCTAACATGGCTTACATGAGGGACATCCCAAATCACTAGGCATGTCTGAAAATTCAGGCTAGTTATAAACTAAGCTAATTTAAACTAAATTAAACTAAACTAAATGGAAATAAAAAGGTAAGGTCTATAAAAGTGGGACACTGCAATAGTATGAGAGAGAAACATGGTGGTCCTCTTGTTAAGGCCATAGTGTGGGAGTTGACAGAGAGAGGCTCAGTTCCTTTTTTTCCTCTTTGACTTCATACATGATTTTAGGCAAAGGACTCAGGCCATCTCTAGGCTACAGACTTATGGGGCGGTCAGGAGTATCCTTAAATGCTCCCTGATGCTCTGTCCAGGCCACATCCTGAACCAGCAACAGGACAGCTATATTCACATGGTATTGCAAGCAGGAAAGTGTTGCAGAGTGACAGTCCTAATAAACCCACTGACAGCACCTCATGAACGTATCTACTCTTGTTCTACAGTGACTTGAAGATGCTGACCAGCTCTTACTCTCTCAGTACTTTAGTTCCTTATCTGTAAAGTGCTTCCCCGCAGCAAGGCTTTTAATGGAATTAGCTTCATGACTGTGAAATGCTAAGATGCAATAATAATGGCAAGTATTTCAATATTATACATTTATAAGCTAGATACTGTTTCTGAATAGCTACAGATTATTTTTGTTACAACCTACATGACAAGAAGCAGAATCTATTGGAAAGACCAATTTCAAAAAATGGCAATGGGAAAAAATGTACTGGAGTCCTACAGGGATCCTCCGCACTGCACCAGATAGAGTCTGAGACAAAGAGATCCATTTGGTGCCACATACCAGTTTGAAGGTTTGCTGGAGGTTGCTCAACTGGTGCATAGAAAAGTCACACAAGCACCCATAAAACAACAGTCGAATGAGCAAACAATAAAACTGAACTGCAATAGGCAGTTAAATGACAAAGAGAGTGCAGTGTACAACTTGCTTAGGTAAGAACTTTCTGCCCAGTGCCATCCCATTATGATTAATGCGCGCACATGAGAACTTTATGAAAAAGATAATTAATTGATGGTGTTTCTAAATGATGACATTCTGGGCCTGTTTGGATTCTTTCCCTCCCTGGAGGAACCAGATGACCACACACTGTTAGTTTAAACAAATGAACGTTTAATGGTTGCCTTTCTGCTGGCCAAGTGGAAAAAGGGAAACATTTATCAACAGAAGGAAGGAGGGGGAAAAAAAGGAGATCAAAGAACCTGTTCTTCGGGGATACAGGTCCAGCAAAGTGCTTACAGAGATGGGAAAACAGTTGCAGTTAATGTGATGAACTCTCTTCAAGTGCTCTTTAATATATCGAGATGGCAGATCCTGTGACTGGGGCATTTTATCTACATTGTTTCCTAAAATACACCAGACAGAAAGGTTAGTGTAATTACTTACATGCCCAAAACAGACTCACACAAGGAGCATGAGCTTGGTATACTCCTTTTCTCATGTATATAAACAGTAAATACGCTACCCTTTGCCATCCTCAGCATTAGTTTCATTTTTTATGAAACTAATCCAAATGATTTCTGATGTTGTGAGAGCAGCCCAGCAAGCTGGAAAGCAGGATTCAGGATTTCAGGATTCTCTTTCTGCCCCCGAGTCAGACAAACTGTAAGATCTTGATCACATCCTATAGGCGAGGATTTTTAAAGTATTGAAGAGTCCAACCCTCATGAAATATTAATGCTATCTGGGTTGGCAATGCCAGCCTTAAACCTTAGGTACACTGATTTATCCATTAGTAAAACTGAAGCTTAGAGATAAGTCATGAAGGCCTATGGTAAAAGGACTTCTGCTGTACAGCAGTTGGTCCATATTATTGTTATAAATACACACAGGCATGTCTACATGTGCACTTTAATGCACATTAGCCTATTTTAATGTGCATTAAAGTGTCACCAAAAAAAAGTGTGCTTTCATTCATTTGCATTAAAATAAGCTAATGGACTTTTTTCTAGTACCTCACAATGGAGGTACTAAATTTAAGGTGCATTACCAAAAGTGCATTCCTGAGTGTGTAGCTGTGCTCACTCAAACACATATACATGTATAAGGATCTATACTATATGAATATATAGGTACACATATATTCATATAAAGGAGATTTAATAATTTGCAATAATCTCTTATATATACCTTTGAAAAGGATTTGTAACAGATCTGCAAAATTAAGATAATTTAAGTTCACTGGCAGTTCCAAAAATAGATTTAAAGAAATGTTTGGAGGTCTATTCTGTAAAAAACAGAACCTTTTTAATCTGGATTGAAAATTGTACTCTGAAATGAAACGTTTTGTTTTAAGTTTAAGCACCTTCTTTAATACATTTGAGGGAAATTTCAATATTCAGGTTTCTTTTGAAACAGGAAATCAAATTGTTTCATTTCAGAAACTGTGACATTGTTTCAATTTTTCAGAACATTAAAATGACTCTCATTTTGTTTAATTTCTTCTTTTTTTTGCCCCTATTTGCTTTAAGGAAACTGAAACAAATTTACTAAACGCCATGGTGCTGTACAATTGCGTTTTTTCCACCAAGAAAGGTTTTGTCTAAAATATGCTGCCCTGTTCTACTTTACATATTTTAACTAAACAAGCACGGAGAGCGAGTATCATATAAAATGACTGCTGTAAACTCCCACGATACGATGTATTTGGAGTTTTTCTATTATCTGACAATAGTAATGTCCTGTTTCTTGCACAGTTGTTCTTCCCCTTTAACTTATTCAGCCCTCATGATCTGCAAGAATGCCATCCATTTCCAGAATGTATTTGCTCCAACTTAGCCAAGTTTTCCATTACGTCTATAGCCAATAAGAAGAAGGATTTCTTTTAAAGAAGATAGCAGCGTTCCTTCTACAGGATCCCAAACTTCTTGAAAATCTCATCAGCCTATACCTGGAACTCCAGGCATGTCTGGAGTGGAGCATGGCAGCTGTTAACAATAAAAGCTATGTCGTTTCCTAATTTTGAACAGCAATTTTATGAGAACTTTATACCACATAAGCAATTTAAGTGCTTAGTTTTATGTCCATTACTTCTAAGACCAGAGCATATTCCTCATGTAATCTTGAGGCACTGGCTACAGTCCACCTCCTAGAGAAGAATGCCATCTATTGAAAGAATCACCAGCACCACTAAATGTAAAGCCTGAGGTTTCCCAATGTTCAGCTGGTCATTTTGAAATGACTAGAACAGACATTTTCAGATGTTTCCCCTTATTTAGGATGTCTGGCTTGAGGTATCATCAACTTGATTGCAAGAAGTCCTGACCGCTTTACCTTCCATTCAAAAGCGAAAGGAGGTTTCAGGTATTCGGACTCCCTAGAACCCAGTCCTACCCAAGAGCCAATTTTTAGTGGCCCAAAAGAATGAGCAATTAGCTGAGTTAAAAAATTTGGCTCTGGCCTAAATTAAGATTTAGATCCATGTTTCTAATTCATGCTCACCTGTGTCCACCAAATGACTGAGAGGTTTTGCTGACAGGAGAACAGCCTTTTACAACCTTGCATGTTCTGCCCTGCTCCCAGGTTCCCTTCTTTAAGTCAAATGATCGGATGCAACACTGCTCCAGTTAGCAACGTATGCCAGATGCTTAGCCAATTCCTTCTGCTAACTACATTTTCCCTGTGTAAATTATGGACATGCTAACCTATTTAAAACATAACTCAGGTGATTGGCGAACCATGGCGGCTGCCAGCTCCTCAGATAAAGAGGATCTACTTACTCATCTGCTCTGTCTCCATCTGCCTGCTAAATTTGGATTGACTGCTCCCTGTCCAGGCTGATAGCAGGGGCATCTGACTGAGAAGGAGATTTCCCTTGTACACCCCCCCCCCCCCCTTCAGATACGGCACAACTGGTTTGTTGTGTGGAGTGTGTTAAGCTGATGTGACATGAAGTAAGATGATCTGCCAAGGCACGTCAGAAATTAAAAAGAAAGTATTCTTTCAGACTGGAATTCCTTATGTGATTTTTATTTCCTTGGGCTTCTCAGAGATTGAGTATTGAATTGCTCAACTGCAGCCCGTGGATAATTTAATACCGGAACATTCCTCCTAGTGTGAATTACAGCCACATTTGACTTGTTCGACAAGGTCCTGCACATATTGTCTCAGGCCTTATCTATTTCATGGGAATCTTGTAAATATTGATTGATGAAATCCCAAAGAAATCTCTTTGTACAAGTGTGGTTTTTTGAAACACATTGAAAAGGAAGAGACTAGTCATCTTTCTTTCTGTCCACTACAGTGCACAGACATTACAAGGAAGTTTGAGACAAGTGAGCAAATCCTCAACTGATCTAAATCAGTGTTGCACCATTGACTTTAATGAAACTTTGTCCATTTTCACTGCGCTGAAGATCTGGTCCCCTTTATTCACATTTAATTTTCCCCTTTGAAGTTAGTGGCAGCTTTTCAACTTAAAAAAATAATCACAGCCCTATTTTTCCTCCCACTTTCATCAACATAAATCAGCTACAACCCTGTTGAAACCAACTAAGTTACTCTAACATAAAATGGGGAAAGTGAGATAATAATCGGGAACTTTACATTTATATTTGTAGAATATATATATTTTTTTCCTGCTGCAGCATCCTCAAAGAATAAGTCTGCATTACTTGCTGCCATCTGTAGTGGAGAACGTGGCAGCTGTTCAATAACCCTCTACAGTGACTCAGGGTAGGAAAAATACCATATCAAAATGGAAGCATGGAGAGAATTTTAGGTAAGTGGGAATTGGGCTTTATACCTAAGCAGATACTTGTGAAGAGGTACACTTAAGCCATTAATAGCTAGCTCAAAACTTCAGGGACAATTTATGAGTTCTGAGCACTGAATGTTGTGTGTTGAGAAATGTGAAACATTTTTGCAGCTTTACCAAACCAAATGATATTAAAAGGTTCATCCCAGTGAGCAATATTGGCAGAGTCTGGCACATCAAACTATATGGTAATAAAGTTCATTTTCACGTAGATCCCATTCCAGAGGGCACCGAAGTTAGAAGAAGGATTCTCATATTGAACTCACTTGAAGTAAAAACCTTCATAATGGGCACGTCTACACGTGTCACTCTGGCGATGTTGCTACTGCAATGTTGTTCCTTCCAAGTGGAAGTACTAAAGCACGGCACAGTAGCAGCCCATACTGCACTGTATGCCAGGTGCACAATTATTTTTAGCCACTGCCTTACCAGGGCAGCATGCTATAACGCCGGAGAGTGCCGCTATGGTGAAGTAGCTACTGGTCATCTATAGATGCATGACGTCACTACGTTGTTGTAGCGCATTGCTATGGTGACGTGTCATCACATGACGATATTCCCAATGTGTTATGAGGAATGTGCAGGTTAAGAGAATAAAGAAAGTGCGAGACTGTAGCAACATCACTGTACAGAGATGTGTAGGTGTGCCCAAAGGTAATAATCAATCCTGAATAGAAGATTCTGGATTCTTTGGGACTATCACTTGTCCTCTTTTTTTTTTTATAATGAACATATATTTAATTAGAAAGGTGCCTATTTTGGATTTTTTTTCTTCACTTGTCTGTACTTCTTAATATATAGTGGGAAAAAAGCAAGAAAAATGAAAACAAACACATAAATAATCAAAACAGAAGAAGAAGTATATACATTTTAAAAAGAAAATAGAATTTAAAAAATGTCTTGAAAAAATGATCCACATTAGAACTATTATTTTTTTTTTCTTTGACTTGAGCCATACACTTACTTTCCCTTCTGATTTTCTCTACCGTTCCCATTTCTTCTCAATGAGTTAAAGCTAACTGAGTTATGTAGAACATTAGGGACAAAGAAAAGGAAACAGGAAATAAAAACATGTTGTTGCCATTTTGGTTTTTGTTAAGCCAAAAACAAATTTATAAATAAAAACCTTGAAAAAGACACGGAAATGGTGGATTTACAACCCTGGCTCATGCATCTTAAACTTGGCAAAGTTGACTGTATAAAATAGCATTGCAGAACTTCACTGAGTTCAAACATAAGTAAAGCAGTGATTTTTATTTCCTTGGAAAGAACTCATCCCAGAACGCTGCGTTAGAGTTTGGACCATGAATCTGAAAAAGGCAAAATACATGTTGTCGTTCATTTTGTACTCCTCCTGTGTGAGGATGCCAGTGTATTATAGGAAATTATATGCCTGAAGAAGGACAAAACTGGGGAGGATAAAGGGAAAATTTAAACCAATTTTGGGAAGTTGGAAAAAAGTCTTGCGTGTTGGAAGGGGAAATCTAGTTTATTGTTTGGGGCTCTGGAACCGGAAGGAGGTGCACTAGTATTCTTGTCAGCTGACAAGTTTTTATTTATGTCAGTGGTTTTCAAATGGTCTTGTGTGGATTGACCATCGGGACTTCCACAAAGATAATGGGGGTAATGGTGCTGCAGGCTGGGAGGTGGTGTGTTGCCATTGCTGGGCTGGGAACCTGGTTCTGTGTCATCTGACATGGTCTGTTGAGCCAGGCGTAAGAGTTCTGCAGGAGCAGATGTCATATGAAAGGGTTTTGTGACTTGAGGTAGTTTGAAAATCTAAGTAAAGATTTCAAGACCACAGCCTCGGTCCCAGATACCAAGCTGAAAGCACCCACAGATACCCCTTGGACAACGAGAGGCAGCAATGGCTTGTGACATTTAAAGGATCCCATCTTCATTCTGCTGTGATCAGTCCTGCAAAGTAGAAACTGGGAGTGAAATTCAAACTCACGTGAAGTCAATAGCAAAGGCTCCCATGAGTTCTGTGGGCTTTTCACCATGAACGTTTTTTTTTTCTTTTCAGTTAAATCTGGATATATCCATTAAAATAGCTCTGCAGGTTACCCTGGAACAAGGAGTCTCTATTAAAGCTGGTTGCTTTTCATTTAGGGACATGGGCAGGGTCATCAAGTCTAGTTTTTCACTAATGTAGCCAACAACGGATAATCATCCTGCTCCATCTTAGAACCAGTTAGGTTTTTACCTCCCATTACCACTATCCAGATCTACTGAAATCAATAAATTTGGCTAGAACGGTCCAACAATACCAACTGGGGAAAAAAAACCATTTTCATGGTTTTCAAGTTCTGATTCTGTTCCTGTCATTTTGTTTTGCCTTTTTTTTTTTTTTTATAGCATTTTTTTCCCCATCTCTGCCACTAGTGTGCTTGGTAACCTCAGGCCAATCATATTATCTCTCTCTGCTGGGTTTGTGTGTAGGCTTTGTCAAAGAGTGAATTACTCAGGGAATCCCTCATTTCAGGGCCACCTGATTCTGTTCCTTTGTCTTCGTAGTACTTGGCAGAGTTAATAACATTTTATTACAAATCAAATTTAAAACATAGCAGCTTCCATACCATACTAGCTGAAACTTTCAGAGACCCCTAATATAAGCGAGCCTTGCCCCATCAGTCATTTCCATCTTGCTCAATAACAGATGCTGAAGAGCTTCTCCCTCCTGTGGGCCCTGGAGAGGCCTGGACCACTCTTCTCCCTGTTCACCAACTAGTCACTAGTGAACTTTCTGTTCACTAAGGCAGTGGTTTTCAATCTTTTTTTATTATTATTTGCAGAGCCCTTATTTGGTTTTAATGGAAATGAGGACCCCCTTTGAACTGTAAGTGTGGGTATTCACATGGTTCACAGACCCCTTAGAGTCTGAGAGTCTCCAGGGGTCTGCAGACCACAGATCAAAAACCATAGCTCTAGGGTTTCAGGCCACAGTGCTTACATCACCTGAGAGCAAGAATAGGAGGCAATCTAGAAGATGGCTTTTAAATGTGAAACCAAAGATTGATCATTAACGCCAACGCTTCAAATGCTGAGGGACTTCACATAAAGAGATTTTCCCTCAGGTTTACAAAGTCATTGGATTGAAGATGCCATCATATTGTCCGAATAAACCAATTACCCAGAACAGTCAAGCAGATCTTCCAGACTGAACAAGAAGATAAGCTTTCACTGAAGTTCTAAGTTTCATATCAAATAGATGGACAAACAAATAAAAATTCTCACTTGGATATGAGACTGCGTTTTTACAGGAAGGATATGACCTTCTGTTGGTTTATAAGAACCACTGATCTGGAAAAGTATTCTCATCAAGTTTGAAAAGAACCTTATGAAAACCATCCAGACATAGCCCATATGAAAGCCTTAGCTAAGCAGAATGTTTGGTGGCCAATATAGATAGGAAATTGAAGCATGCGAGCATAACTGTGAACCTTTTCACAAGTTAAAGGCTTGCCCTGAGTTATCGAATTCCTGGATATGTCCATCACACATGGAGAAGTGATTTCATGCAGTTTGCAGGTCTTTTTTAAAGTTATAATAAACTGGCTCTGGAAGACATTCTGTTGCGGTGGCCAGATGTTATCTCTATGTCCTCAGCTAACGTAAACAGAAACATTAAGAGCGATGCTTCATTTTGTGACACATACATTACCTGGGGAATGAATATGACATTAAGCCTCATTTTATATTGCAATAATTCAAGAACTTTTTTTTTTCCAGGTTAATAATAATGTTCAGCATATTTTTTCCCTTTTCAGATGGGGAAGATGATTGTTTTGTTAAAATTCTGTAAACTGATATGAAAGACTGTCAAAGGAGATAAAGTATCATTAAATCAAAAACTATCTTCATTCTTTCTATCAAACTCTGCCACATTATTCTGCAGAACAGATGCCGGCTGCATGACTAAAAAGAAAATTCTAATGTTCCGGCATGAAATCTGTGAGACTTCACAGGGATAAGGGCATCGACAGCTCCTAGGAAGACAGCTAAGCGTGCAGAACTTGGAGATCCAGTGTTATGGTACAGTTTAATTGAAAAAAGATGCGGCTTGAAGCATCAGCTTTAAAAAAGAACTCTCCTCATTCCAAGTAGAACATCCCTATAAAAGACACATGGACCAAGTTAAGAGATATTTGAGGTCCTTTGGGAGGCAATCAGAACATAGCATAGCCTGGAGAATGAGAAGATGCTATTTGCACGCCTGTTCTTCAAGGATGTGTCAACATTCCCCCCCAAGATAAGTTTGGAAGTGTAAGACAGTGTATCTCCTCACATAATGACAGATGAAAAGCTAAAAGAACTATGGGAAATTACCTCTATGCAGCGGTCTACAACAAAGCCAAAAAATCCCCATCCTCCCCAAGTGGTCCATAAACCTTCTGCTTGATTCCTGTGCTAGAGTGAACTTCACCCAAGCTTAAGGAGGACTTATGATAAAGTGTGAACTCTTTTGGCATGGTACCCAGGTGTGATACACCTTTTAAAGTTCTAGCTGCATCTTATGCAAATCACCATACATTATGGGTAGTAATGGTGCTAGTAGTAGCACAGAAGTATCTAGTGTTTGTGTTTTGGGGAATCCTAGCATATACAAACTCAGGAAGGATTGTGTGATCTTTGCATATTACTGGGCACATCTACACATGCAAAGTTACTGCACAGCAACTTAAGTTACTGAAAGTTACTGTGCAGTATAGGTGTGTGTCTACATGTGCGTGCCCATACTGTGCAGCAACAGCAACTATGGTGACTTACGCTGGTCTGGGTGTGAATTTGCTACCTGCATCATGCAGGTAGCAAATTAATGCCCACTTAGTTACTGTGCAGTAAAGCATATGTGGGCACAGTAACACTGTGTGTGCACTCCAAGTTGGGAGTAACTTTACTCCCAAAATGGAGCACGCATAGTATTACTACTTGCTGTGTGCTAATGCATTACTACATGCATTAGTACTACCAGTGCTTACATGTGTAGACACCTCTGTAAAAGCCACTTACTGTGCAGTAGCTTACTGTGCAATAAATACCTGTGTAGACATGCCCACATTGTTTACACATACCTACACAGGTAACATTGGCTTTATATAAGACATAGATAATCTACTATTTTTTCCCATCTTGTTCATTTTTTACTTATTTTTAAGAAATATCTAAATCAGGAGAAGCCTCCCAATTTGAATATCCAATGGGGGGGTGGGGAGGGGAAGGGGAAGATATGACATACCACTAACATCAAGCCACATGCAGCACTGTGGAGCGTAGAGTGAGCATAGGTTATTTCCATCCTACACTGCAGGTGGTGCTTAGATTTTGTCAATTGAATTAAATAAAGCAAATGGGGAAAAAATGCCCTCTGTTTACAGGAAATGCCTGTTTTAACAAGTGTTTCCCTGTTAGCCCTTTTGCAAGAGTTGTCCTTGACGCCAAATGCCAAAACATCTTTTCTATATAAATTATTAAGAAAGAGCATTGCATATATTTTGCACCAGATGAATTATGCAACCATTTTAATCTAGACAAGAAATAAGGAAGTCTTATTCTACTGCATATCTGAATTTTGTATGGAATTTTGCACATACTGTGATGTTGGGCCCAATATTTTATGCATCAGCATATCTCATGTTTTCTTTATAAACTGCAGAGAATCTGCACACTGAGTTATGTGTTAAAAAAAAGCAATTCCAAATTTAAAACAATATGTTCAGAACTGATTTTTCTTCTGTTTTCTCCCCCGCCCATTCTATTTTGGGTCAATTAGAACTTCTGCAGTCAACTTTAATTTGAGAAATTATGATTTCTCAGTGAAGACTAAAGAAAAAAAAAACCACACACAGGATAGTGTACATGTTTTCTTTCCTCCCCAGCCACAAACTTGTACTCATTTGTAGAAGCAGACTCAAACCAAACATATTTTGGGGAGGCTGAAAATGTGCTTAGCGTATTAATTTTTACAGTGTCTAATACAGTCTAGGTTTCATTTAGCAATATATATAGACAAAAAGGGATGACCAGCTTATATTGATAGGAAGAAAGGACACACATAACATTATAGTACACAGATAAACAAATATGTGCTGATACAGCAAGTTTCTAGCAGCTCTTATGAGATGATAACTACCTTCACCCCCTGACCCCCACACCTTGATGTCATTAGTTAAGGGGACTTGCAGTTTTTGAGCCTTTTATAAATTAATAAAGGGAAGGAGAGGGCGGAAGAAGAGAAGTGAGTCACCATGCTCTACTTAATACTTCTAAATATTCCCACTCAAATCAATGAGGTAAAACATGAATGTAATTGCTCCTCTGAATTAGGGAGAATAGAAAAAGGAATACAGGGAAACACAAACTCCAAGATTTAAAGAAACGGTAAGCAACAACCCAAGTTTAACAAATAAGAAGAGAATAGAAAAAAAAACTTGTGGGCAGGGAACACACTGCAGATGGACTAAGCATGAAGACATGGAGAAATTTTGCCAGACCGTGCCTGTTAATCTTGCCTGAAATCTCTTACCCGTGGGAGTTTAAAATACATCTTCCACCCCCCTCTCTCTCTCTCTCTCTCTCTATTTAGGTATTTATTTTTGCACGGTCTTAATTTTATTTTGTTTTAATGGTACTGAACAAACCCTGAAATCGTATCCAGTCTTTGGGACATTTACAACCATCTATTTCATACATCACTCTTGGGAGTTTCCCTCGGGGCTATATTTGAGAGGCAAATGAATCCTGTGCACAGCTGGTAGCATGACATGAACACTTTCTTTTTTTGTCTTTGCAGATTTAACCCTATGATACATAAACACGCGCGCGCGCGCACACATACACACTGTGTGTGTGTATGCATATACACCATGCATATATATAAACTTACTCACATGCACACACACACACATATATATATATATATCCTTTTTACTGCCTGCTATGCTTGTGATGCTTTACTTTTCTTAGTGCTCAGTGTTTTCTAGCTAAAATCTCAAAACTCTTAAGTAAAGCAGTTTAGTATTATCACAACTTTTTGCTAGAACAGGGCCCTCAGGGAGAAGAAGGTGTTTTGATAAGCAAACCATCACGTCTCGTGGGGCACTAGGAAAGTTAGGAATAGCACCCAGATTCTCTGCTGTAACTCAGCTATAAACCTTGAGGTGTGTGTAAAGACACAAGATACAGATGTATGTGGTGTGTGATGCGCAAAGAGCAGTTATGGCAGGCTCATATAAGGGTTGTGCCTAATGGGAGAAAAGATCTGAGCAATTAACAGAAGAAACAAGACAATTTCTTATTTTCCCCCCTAAAAAGTGAAAATTTTCTATATGCATGAATAATGAAAAAATAGTGAATAATTTATTCAAAAAATATTGCAAATTTGATTGAATAAATTATTCAAGCTCTATTATTCAGGCAGCTCTATTAAGGACACTTTGACATATTCTGTGCATGATCTTTTCACCTTTTCATGCATGAGCTTTGTGCTTTTGCTGATATGTGGAAAATGGTGTTGTTTTTGTATTCTCTAAGGATGAAGTCCCCTCTCTGCAGGATGCCACTACAGAACCTAGGGGCTTGCTACCTTACACTTCAGACATCAAAATATAACTGGCTTTCTAAATTTCACCTTAAACTGTATCTGGCTTTGTCAATGTCATATTGTAAATTTTTAAAATATAAAGTAAAAACAAAAAAACAAAAAACAACATGCGGAAGAGAGGAATAGAGGCTGTTCCCCAGATATCTGCGGTTGGGCCTTTATGTGGAAAATAATACTAGAAATCCTATAAGAATGAGAAATTAATTTCTCAGAATACTTCCAGTCTTACAGAAAACAAGCAATATGGAAATTTGATAGTAGAGCCATTCAGAAACATTACTGTTCTGTTTTACAAACCAAATCTGGTAGAACAGGACGGGAAAAAAGTACGAAGACCCTAATCCTCAGCTGCAAATACTATGATGTGTAAAAACAAAGGCTAAATACAGATGTTCAAAAAGCCCCTGGCGAAATTGCTCCATTTACTGCACTTTATTTAAAGTACTCTAAGTTAGAGTAGGAATGAACCAAACAGACATTCACCATTCAGTTCCTCCCTGCACTGGCCAAGGCCAGCAGGAAGGGGGCTCTCCCACATGTCTCCTAGGAGGATGTAAGAGTGGCCCCTCTCCCAAGTTTGTCCCCACCCCCAGCACCACTTGGTGACTGTTAACAGCAGCTGGGGATGGGGAGGGCACCCCCATAGCTTGCTGCTGAGGCCTTGGAGGGGGTGGTCAGACCAGTTTGGCATGGCAGTGGGTTCCCTTCCACCCCTGTCCCAGACTTTTGACAGCTGCAGCTGTAGCCAGGAGCTAACCAGCTGCCCAGTGAGAGGCCTCTGGGATGGTGGCAGAACACGAGCTACATTGAAGTGCAATGTATATGATACAGATGTTCGAAAAAGTGTTCTAACCTAAAGCACTTTAGTTTAATACCACATCCATCCAAGGGTTAACTGAAGGCACTTTGACGCGTGCATTGGGGGCAGAGGGGAGGGCTTTAGACTAGCTCCGAGAGCTGCTCTAATTAAAGTGCTGTAGCATCTCGTGTATCACCATCCCTGTGTTTACAAATGGCGGTGGGGGCACTTGAACTAAAGCTCATTCAATTAACTTTAATTCAAGTGCCCCCACCATCATTTTTAAGTGCAGGGATGCTGATCCATGAGAGGCTGCTGGAGCATGGTAATTACTGCGTTCCAGCAGACTCAATTAATAGGACAAGCCTCCACGCTCATGTGCAGGCACCCATACTGCAGGATCCACCCTTTTTAAAGTCCTTTAAATGCCATGAATATCTGTTCTGTTACAGCTTTAGAGAGCTTTCTGTGCACTTAACACATGTTAAGTGTAACATTTGTACCTAGCCAAAGAGTTCATTTAATTGGTATTTATGGATTGTGCTGGTTGCTTGTCCCTTAAAACTGACCCTAGCCACCTTAGACAGGCCCAAGGGGCCCACTCTATCAATCCCTGGCTTGGTTAGTCCTTATGTGGAGTATGGTGGGGAATTCTGGGATATGAAGATGCTGGAGAGGGTTCAGAAAATGGTAACAAAGTAACAAAATGGTAAAGGGCTTTGTAGGCAAGCTGGGAGAAAAAGGTTGAGAGAGCCAGATGTATTTAGCTTGGGGAAAAGGAGCTTTGGGGGTGAAGAGAGGGCATAATAGGAATTTTGAAACTTGTGAAAGGCTGCCATAAAGAAGAGGAAAAACAACTGTTCCCCTTTGCATCCCAAAGCAGGACACAAAACAATGCCCTTAAGTTAGAGAAAAGTAGATGTAGAGTAGATCTCAGGAAAAGCTTCCTTGCTGTTAGAGCAGCGAGGTGGTAGACTAGACTACCCGAGGAAGTTGTGGAGTCTCCTTCACTGGAAGTTTACAAGAGGAGTCTGGATAAGCATTTTAGGGATAATTTATGAATTGCATTCCTACATTCAGTCAGGGGTTTTGCAATAGATCCCTGCTCACCCCACGATGCTATGATGAATGAATACATGGGACAACAACTGGGTTTTGTCAAAATGTTTTTTAAATCCCTAACATATTCCACTGTGAATAAATATTCTTCTAGAAATTCAGATTAGATATGTAAGAACCATGGTGAAGGCATCCTAGGCAAAAAGAAATAAAAGACAAGAAAAGAAATAACAAAAAATAATTACAAGACAGAAACTATGTCACCAGCTAGATACCTAGGTTGACTTAGCTTCCAAAAAGCAATTGGAAAGTGGACCATCCTCCTCCACATCATTTTATAGGATTTAGTCCTAAGTTTCAGATGACAGCTCATTACAAAAGTGGCCATGATTTTTTTTTTTTTAGGGATGGGAGTAAAATGGAAGAGGATTTCATGAACACACATAGTAAATGGAGCATGATGTAGCCTTAAGTAATCTAGTACAATAGGTCACATTGATGATTGGCATGATTAGGCTTATTCCTAAATCATGTAGTCCCAAATGCCGCACAGCACTTAAGTGCTAGATAGCCATCTAAAGGCAGGTATGCAATTGGCACTTACTGCCAATTCCAGAAATTTGAAATCCTACTTCCATTTGCTAGTTCCTTTACAGACACTTACTGTAGTCCTGTTCATTGTCAAGAGGTGTCTCTAGTCCCCCCAGCAGCCAGCCAGTAATGGGGGGGGGGTTCCCCTTCGCTGAACTGGGGGGGGGGGTCTCTCATGGCCAATCACACCAACTGGGAAGCACAAGAGGGGCACCTGGAAATGCCAGCACTGCTCCCAGAACTGCCAGCAGTTCCCCCACTCCACAGCCAGTGCTCACAGAAGGAGCATCAGTGCTCCACCAGTGCTCACAGGAGGGGCGCCGGCACCCCTGCCTGGCTCCCCTGCCCATCACCTCAGCGGAGAGCACTGGTTGTAAGGGGGGTGCAGCAGGGCTCTCAGGGGGTGCACATGCACCCCCTACATGGTCCTGCTTTGCCTGGGAATGTTCATTAATTCTGTAGAGTCCCTGACACTTGAACATCTTCTCCTTGGGCTCCAGGGTGGAAGGGGTGTTTTAATTCGAGTGGCTCTCAGAACTACTCTAACTAAAGCACTTGGAGCATCTCATGTATTAGCTTCCCTCTACTTAAAAATGGCAGCAAGGGTGCTTTATGTAAAGGTCATTGAATGAGGATGCTGACACATGAGATGCCGGAGGCTGCTGGAATGTGGTAATGTGGGTATTATGATCCCAGCGCTCGTTCCTGCCCAGGGGGTCAGACTTGATGATCTGTTCAGGTCCCTTCCCACTCTAGAAACTATGAAAGCACCCCACCACCATTTTGGCAGCATGGGGACATGTGGCAATGCTGTTACACGTGATGCTCGCTAATTAAAACACCCAGTGCCACATCTCACAACATATGTAAAAATGCCCACAGTGTGCTGAATCATTAACAATATATAGCCATCCAGAATAATTCATGGCTGACACATATTCATTCAAATTATTTGACAAAGCCATTGCGAAAAAGTCAGGATATGTTTATAAAGGATATGCTGAGCAAAACATGAGCCAACACCCAAGTCCAGGAGAGTACTTATTCCTTTAAATTCAATAATTGTTCTTGTAAATAAAGATGTGCTCCTGACTCTGGAGCTACTGAAGAGTGGTCTTTATTGGGTAGTTCACACAGATTTACTCAAGAGTTTTGAATCACTTGGAACGTTCTGATGGTTCCTGGGAAGGGACTTGAACACTTGGATGAAAAAGCTTGATAATTTGCTCCTTACTGAAGGGCGAGTGCTTTGCAGTATTTGAGAATGACCCCCCAAAAGTGATGCTACATGGCCAAGTAACTGCAGGCTTCTCTGAAAATAGAAAAGTAAAATCAATCTCAAGACTATCTTTCAAAAGTTCAGTGTATTCAATTCTTCATGGATCAGGCCCTCAATTCAACCCTCAATCTGTTCGTACAGTGTTATTGCTTTCACATCTGTTTTGTGTGCTACAGGTGTAGTGTAAGGGAGGTTTGATAGGGAGGTCATAATGACATCTCTATTTGGGAGATATTAAGGAATCCATTTTGAGTAGGTAAGGAACCTTTGTTATCACTGTTTTGCAATGTGATTAATTATTTTGAGATTCCCCCCTTTCGTGCATGCTATGTTAGTACAAAACTTTGACCTTGCAGAGAAAGATAATAACAGAACATATCTGTGGTATCCATGTGATTAATACCGCAGCCTGAAAGTTGCTATGAGACTTATGGAATACAACTAAGATGCTTGAATACACCAACGATCTCTTCGCCTTGTTCACCTTCTTACTAAATAATTCATCAGCTTAATGATAATGACATTCAAATATCATAATTACAGCCGACTCTTTAAAAAACATCAATTCCAAAGCTGAAAATGTAACAGTTTCCCCCCTCCTTCTTTCCACCATTAGCTATTAATGCCAAAATATGATCTTTATTCATTCCACTGACATAATATAAAACCAACGTAGATTTCCCATTTTTCATAAAATTTCCATCCGCACTATTAGTTTCACTGATATCAGGCTGGGAAATGTTGTTAGGCTACAAGATGGACGACACTGCAAAACCTCAGCATGTTAAGAAGCCATAAAATTTTACTCAGTTCATTTACTGCTACAGTCCAGTAACCCTATAGTAACAGTGTGCTATTTTTATTGTGTATTTATTTAAAGGTTGAATATTCCCTCTACTGGGCCATCTAACTGAATTAATCTGGATTTCTAATGAACTCCATTGTAGGAAACGAGGGATGTGCATCTGATCCATTGTTTCTCTTTCTCTCCGTCTTCCTGCATATATATTATGCAGGTGGTTTCTAAGAACTGAGTTTAAAATGCTTGATGTATGAAAGAAAATTTGTCTAAAGGAGGAATGTAGGAAGGGGGCAGTGTTATGGATCACTAGAGTAAGCATTTTTTAAAGTATGAAAACTTTATCAGGATGCTGGTGCAGCAACTGTTCTCAGTGGTGGTGCCCTAAGTCCATGCAACGCGTAGAAGTTCTGTGGCTAGGCCCTGTATCTAGTGAAGTGAATGCCCTCTCCTACTTTGCTTCAGAGGGTGAATGATGAAGTCTTCAGTTTGCAAGGAATCATTGCAACTTTTCCCTTATTTTAATTTCAAATCATCTGGGAGACTCTGGAGTTTCACTTAGAGGTTGGTGGTTAGAAAAAAAGCAAAGAAAAAGAAAACCAAACCCTCAAAGCAAAGAAGAGAATCAGGTGGAAACAACCCAGTTTTGGGTCAAGCCCTCTGGTTCCAGGTTTCTTCCCAAAACTGTAAATCAAAGTCAATTTTTTTTGAAAGCCATTCCAACAGGGAGCAGGACTGAATAGTCTGCAATGATCTAATTTCTATGAAATGTTCATGGCGGTTTGCTTCCTGCTTGCCCACAGTTTGCTCAAAGGTCCTCAATAAACCTTTCAGCAAGAGCTGATTGAATACTGTTCATCAGACCCAATCAGGGATTAGGCCACGCATAACAAACAGCTGGTTCCTGTCCCCAAAAGTTTGTAACATAAATATAAAATATAGAGCAAGAGACAATGGAGAGATGCAAAAAAGCAGATGGAGGGAGCACAAGGTAATAGTGGGGTGATTATGAACAATGTGGTAAGCAGAGGGCACAGCATCCAAGCTGATGCTTTTTTGTGAGTATCATGGGAGAGGCAAGGTTTAAAGTCTTCTCGAATATGTCAGTGAATTTCAAAAAGATCTGTACATTTAAGCCTGAGATCCAAACAATTTGCACCAGAAACTGGGGACATCCACCCAAAACATTAGCTGAGCCATAGACTAATTAGCTGCACAATAAACATTGCATATCTACACAAGCACTCCTATTAGGCTGGAGTAAGCACATTTATTCTGCAGCAACATAGTACTTAATCATAGAATCATAGAATCAATGAGTCAGAAGGGACCTAGATAGATCATCGAGGCCGACCCCCTGCCATGGGCAGGAAGGAGCACTGGGGGTGGCAGGGGTCATAAGACCCCAGCCAGGTGCCTATCCAGTCTCCTTTTGAAGATCTCCAGGGAAGGGGAGAGCACCACCTCTCTGGGGAGGCTATTCCAGGCTCTGGCCACCCTCACAGTGAAGTAGTTCTTCCTAATATCTAACCTAAACCTACCCTCCCTCAGCTTGTGGCCATTGTTCCTGGTGACTCCAAGGTGGGCCCTGGTGAACAGCCAAGGGGGGCCCTGGTTTACTTGTAAACAAAAGTACTATCCTACTGCAGAGTTGTTTTACTCCATAGCAGTGCACATGTAGATGCTTCCCCAGCTGGCTGGGGCATGAGGGTGCTTCAGTGTGGGGCTGCCTGCCTGCCAGCTAGCACTGTGCTGAAACATCCTTGTGCCCCAGCCAGCCCCTCTGCAACGCATTAAGCCAGTGGGAGCAGACCCAGGCTGGGAGGCTGACCACCGGGACCCCCTGCCAGCTGGACCTGCTCTGACCTGGTTCAATGGCTGCAGTCCTGGGTGCACATGAAGACGCAGTGCCCCAGACCAACAAACTCTGGGTCAATAAGCCCCGGAGTTTATTTATGCATATTAATTGCATGTGTACACACACCCATTGGCACGCACTGTTTCATAAGTGATTTAAAATTTTGTAAATAGCCAGTCAGGAAGGCAAAACAAGGCCTTTGATGTAAGTCCCTAATACCATACTACTGAGGCAAGAACAAGACAAGAAAAAGAACCAGGTCTGATAACTGTCAACCACATCACTTAATTCACGACTGGAAGGTGCCCAAATCCACTATGGTGATATAGATACCATATACTATTTGGAACAAAACACAAATGAATTATTATAAGAAATGGTGCTCTTATTTATGGCCCAAATAACTGCACTGACTTCAGTGGCCTTACTCTGAAATTACACCAGTGTAACTAAGAGGATTTGACCCACAGTGACTGACCAAAGACAAACGGCTTGTGAATAACTCACAGGCTGAAATATATTCTTCCAAAGGCATATAAAGAAGAGCTTGGGTATATTGTGTACATTTATCAAAGTGTAAAAAGGGATCTAAAGATCTGACTATGCTTCCAAGAACAACCAAAGTAAGAAATATCGCCGTGAAAGTCACAGTAGTTCCACTGTTGAGAGCCAAAAAAATAGATGTAAAAGAGTGAAACGCTGGCCAAACTGGTGTCAATGAGTATTGATCTCTATTGGATAGGGACTTCCTCCACCTGTATATGCTTTTTTATTCATAGTAAATAGCCCAAGTGGCTCTACCACCTACAAAGAAAGACCTTGGATTTCGTGGATTTACAATTAAATTCAAAGCAAGGTGATTCTGGAGTTTTTAGAGTTAAGGCCACAAGTGACCATTAGACCATAGGTGGTGCATCTACACGGTGCCCTGTGTTGCTGCATTGAGATGCTACATTGCTGTATGGCATGCTACAGTGACACAGCTATCCTGTGAGTCTACACGTGATTGGCAACTACGTTGCCATAGCGGTGTGCTCCCCTGTTTTAGCGTGCTGGTACAGCAACATAGCGGCAAAATATAACGGTGTGTGCGGTTGCTTCAGCGTGCTTTAGTACTTCTAGAAGGAAGTGCTAAAGCTGGGCAACATGTAGCTGCCCCCAGAATCATAGAAAAAAAGGCTTAGAAGGGACCTTAAGGGGATGTCTAATCCACCCCCCTACTAAAGACAGGATCATTCCTGTCAAACCCATCCTAGACATGTATTTGTTTAATCTTCTCTTAAAAACTTTGCAAACAACCTTCTCACACAAGTGCTGGATGCAATGCTTGCAACATCAAAAGCATCCTTGAGCTTGCCAGCATAAAGCAGGAGGATGAGGACAGTGTCCATGTCGTGCCGCTGCAAGGACAGGAAGTTGTTAAAAATCTACTCAAGGAAGAGGACTATCCCCCTCCCCACCACCACAAGGGAAAGCAAACCCTCCAGAGTCCATGCCAATCTGTCCATGGGGTACAATTCCTTCCTGAACCCAAATGTGGTGCTTTGATCCTGGTCAGATGAGCACGGACCCTTTAGCCAGGAAACCCTGGGCTTTTTAGGCTCTAGCAGGATCATCCGATCTAATATTTGTTATAAAACGGGCCATTATATTTCACCCAGATCCCGAGCCCAATGATTTCAGGTGTACAAAAGAATTTCAGTTATCAAGAAACTAAACTGTTGTTTGCCACAGCCAAAGGGATGGACGGAGCAAAAGATGACCATTGCCAAAGGTGTAGGTGAGTGATGAGGTGAGATAGGTGTAAACAACATACTGAAGATCAAGACCCTGTGCTTCCGAGGAAGGAAGGAAGGAAGGAACCATGCCCATCTGGTCCTTATCAGGTCCTTGCCCATCTGGTCTAAGAAAAGCTTCCTTCCTGACCTTACATTTGACAGTGAGTTGGATGCTAAGCATGTGAACCAAACTCACCAACTATAAAGGTAGAGAATTTTCTGTGACATCTCGGAGCCCTGATTTACCTGTCTAGCGTCCCTTCACTAGCAGCTGGTTTCTGATGCTGCGGCAGGAGGGCGAGGTGTGTGAATGGCAACAACACACAAAGAAACAGCCTCTCTCAGACTGCGCATCAGGGGAAAATGAAAATATTTCTGACACCTGAAAGCAACTAACTGAAGCCCCAAAATATCACATTTGGTCTTATCAGTGTTTTATTCCAAAACTAAGAGTTATGAGCATGTTGAGGACAATGAATACAATCCTTCCCAGGACCCAAGAAGGAAGGGGATGAACAAGGGGATTCATAGTTTCAAAGGCCAGAAAGATACATCATGACTATCCAGCCTCATTTTCCTTCCTCCTCTGCACACACTGGCTATAGAATTAGAGAGTATATTTTTTGGAAAGAAACGTTGACCCTGCTTTCTGGACTTCAGCAGGTAGGGAGTCCACCATCTTCCCTGATAAGTTGTTCTAATATTTGAGCTACTCAGAAAAGAAAATTTCTCTTTGGGAAAATCTGACGTTGCAAAATGTGTTCATACTCTGAAGGAGAATAAAAACATAAATATGTTGGAATTCAGCTCAGATCAATAAAAAAAGGGAACTACTTTGCTGAAAAAATTGTTTTGGAAGCATCCAAATATTTACTTTTAATAAAGTTGATTAGTATTATTTTAATAATGAAATGTTGCATTATCAAATATTTAATATAACACACTAAATAATAGAGAACATTACATTAAATACTGACTTTTTATACTGTTGTAATAATTGTGTTATTATAAGTAATACATAAATAATAAGCACATGTGCATTTATTTATAAAATAGTATTCAATCAGAATTTTAATTTAAAGGCAATATAGAAGTTACTCAAAATTATACAGTCACAATGAAATATTGTTATCATACCAAAATAAATCATGTTGGCATTATCAAAGCAAATGGATAAAAGTGATTCATTAGCATTTTTTTGTGGAAATATGTCTGGCAAATTGACACAATTCATATATATATATGTGTCATTAATAGGAATCATATATATACACTTACGTACATACATATATATGTGTGTGTGTATATATATATACACACACACATATATATGTGTATGTGTGTGTGTATACACACACACACAGTATATATTTACACATATATAAATATGCATATATATACACATACATGTATGTATGTATGTATGTATGTATGTATGTATATGAATGAAAGTGCATTTTCCAATGGGAAACTGTTGTAACAAATTATTTTTACCATCTCTACTGAGTATCCCCAGTTTTTGAATACTGCTTGGGAAGTTTTGAATGGCTTCAGTATTGTGTGCTCAATAGAGAACTCTGCAGAACCTTCAATGTGAATAACAGAGGCCTCAAGAATTGCTTGAGGTTTTTTATTTTGTTTTGTTTGATTTGTTTTTTAAACCAGAACAAAAGTACAACATTCAGAAGTAAATGGGAAAAAAAAGCCAAGGGGGGGAAAAAAGTTCTTTTAAACGCTGGGCACATGAGGAACACGGTGCACAGAATGACCTCGTATGTAACAGGAAACATGATGATTATAGTTGGCATTACCAAGATATTGCTTTCTTCTGGAAATACAATGGACTGGACTGACAAAAGAGTACAGGATGTTTTTCAAGGGCAGGAGCACAAAAGGAGTGAGAGGTAGCCATGCACATCAGGGTAAATGATTCTGAATGTATTCATTGCAAAAAGCTTTGTTAAGGAGTAAAGGGTCATAAGGAATATGCAGAGGACAGCCCCCAAGGGGCAGGAAACTTACATTAACATGGGAGAATGTGTGAAAATAAATCAAATACTAACTATGGGTGCCTTCAACGTCTTTAACATTACTGGGTGAACAGTAACAAATCAATAGGTATACTAAACAATAGTTTCTTAAAGTGAGATGTCAGAGACGTTTCCTAGAATAACTAATACCAAAATCTAAACTAATCCAATGAGCAAAGTAAAACTAACAAAGTTAAAACAAATAACTCAAGGAAGGTGAACAATGTTAATTGAATTTGACATCTTCTAAAAAAGAATCTGCCCTTTTCCAATAACCTTGATTAGCACATTGGGCCCCAGTAAAGGGGTTGGGAAAAATTAAATACTTGGCACCTCCAAAGGAATCAAATATTCATGCTTATTTTCTAAAAATGTGCCATTTTCAGACAGGGACACTATAAGCAGATGCTAAAAGCTAATCTTTTAAAAACTGAATCCAAACTCACCAGAACCTAAAATATTATAGACAATGAAGCAGGGTCAAGAAAAAACGCAGAGAAAACCACAGGTTTCACTGTAGCCTTGTGGCTGAGAGACTAGGACATGAGTGAGGTACAGTCAAATCCCCTAGGCATAAGGGATCCCCATGTATGCATTTATTTCTTCATTTATTTATTCATTCATTCAAACTATATGCCACCTTTTCCAACAAACACTCAATAAGAAAACAGAATAATTTAAAAACTAGAGAAGGACAATAGGGCCATAACTTAAAATAGAACCAGATCAAGGTAATGCTGGGACACCTTAAACAACATTTCATCCTAGTTTGGTTTGGTAAACACCTTCCCAATAGGAAACACTCACACTGCTTATGAAAGAAGTGCAGACTGGGGCTCTGGTGACCCTCAAGAAGGACAGAGATCCAGAGCTGAGGAGCAACTGCAGAGAACAACCTCCTGTGTGTTTTTGCCAGGAGGACTTGTTGTACTGGTGGTATTGTAGGAAGTCGCTCTCATATGACCTTAGGATTTGCAATGGGGTATAAGGGAGAAGGCAGTCCTGTAAGTATGTAGACCAGCCCCTATGTAGCCACTGGGGAAAGTTAGGTGACTCTGGAAGGTGATCCAGAAGCATAGGCGATGCACAGGGGAGGACATGGGGGTGGGGGAGCATGTGCCCCACCTAAGAGTGGCTCTCGCCAGCCAGGGAGTAGGGAATGCTGCCTTCCCCCTGATAAGCACCGGCAGGTCGGTGATTGGCCATGAGGGACTGCCCTCCCATTTGGCACTCAGCCACTGGGAGACCCCCTGCCAGTCAGTGATTGACCACTGGGGGACCCTCCCCCCAGTCAGTGATCAGATGCTGGTGCCCCCTCCCTGAGTCAGGAGGCACCAGTTGCCCATGTCCACAAGAACCCCCGTGATGCTTAGGAAGCTGCCTGGAGCTAAGCAATAGTAACTGCTAGGCACAGGGTTGTGCACTAGATAATTAGCTCAGGGTTGCACAATTGGTAACTTTATCCTTAAAGGATGGAGACCTTTTTAAAGGTGTGCGACTGTGAGTGAACAGCTGTTGATGGTGCTGCCACCCATGAGAGTGTTCTAGTGACTATGGTGTTGTACAAAAGATGGGCTCATGAGGACAAGTTGTGTGAAAGTGGCTTCAGCCCATTGGTGCATATTAGGAATTTTCACCTACTAATTTTCAATTTTGCATCTCCCCTCTTCCCACGTTCTGTCCCCTGTAGCCTTAGGCAGATCTCTTCCTCCTATATGCATTAGAACACAGATTTTGGTATTTCCACACTATGAAGTATAAATTTAGACACCAAGGTCCAAATCCAAATCTAATTCCCCTTTCGATGTGTAAAGGGCATTTATGTGGTGAACTTTGGATCTATACCTGCTACCCGAGCCATGTACACAGATGTTTAGATCTTATTTCCTTTGTGCATCTTGTCAGGTATGCTGAGTATTTTCAGCTACTTATAGAATCATAGAAAACAAGGTTTGGAAGGGACCTCAGGAGGTCACATCTAATCCAAGTCCCTGCTCAAAGCAGGACCAGCCCCAACTACATCATCCCAGGCAGGGCTTTGTCTAGCCGGGTCTTCAAAACCTCCAAGGATGGAGACTCCACCACCTCTCGGGGTAACCTGTTCCTGTGCTTTACTACTCTCCTGATGAGAAAGTTTTTTTCCTAAGATCCAACCTAAACGTCCTTTGTTGAAACTTGAAAGCATTGTTCCTTGTTCTGTTATGCTGTTGTGATCCTACTTCATGTGAGTAGGCATGCGCACTCCCTGTAAATATTATTCCTAGAAAACACCATCCCCCACACGCACACACCCACACACCCAAACCCACACACACACACACACACAGAATTCCTCCCACTTGTAACCCCAAAAGCCTACTGACAGGTGCCAGCTCCTCCCTTTTTAGCCAATAAGGGTTTGAATTTACAGCTCATCCTTCCCAGCAAAGTGCTACAACTACCAAGCCATGAGCTCCAATCCTGCTTACATGTTTCTGTCTAAATAGGCCAAAAGGCAGAGTCCTTATAGCAGGGAACAGAGCTTAGGGCCTCTCTTTCACAGAATAATACCTTGTCACAAGGGAACAATATTACAAATCCATCTGCTTGCTCCCCTTCTTATACTCCTGGGTGCCCGGTACCCTGCCTTCAGCAGCATGAGTAGAGTGGGGTCCCAACTAACTTTCTCCAAGACCAGTTGCTTGGGCAGTCTTCTGGGAAGTGGAAGATGTGAAGTTAAGTACCCTGCCAGATGAAGGCACTAACCAAAAGGGAGACAAATGAGCAGTACTACTTCCTTCTGTACCGGTGTTTTGCAGTGAGCTGTATACGTGCTGTCATTTATAATGAGCTCCAAGCTATCAGCAACAGATATTCAGTAGATGTCCTCTGTCCCTCTTCCAAGGAGCTGAGGATTTAGCTGGATGTTAGGCACTTCCACACCGATTTGGGTAATAACAGCAGATCCAGGGCAGAAGCTAGGAAGTCCGGAATTGCTTTTGAGAGTGCAAAGTAGTCCCCGCCCAGGCACCGATGGGACTTATGAGGCCAAAATGGGTCTTTGTAATGAATCTAGGAGCCTACACAGTTTTGCAGGTGCTGGAATGGGATGAATCTGGTTTGCTTCTTATGTCTTAGGTGACCAAATTATGTGTAAATTCTAATTTAAGGGCTTACAAAGTTGATTTGGAGCTGGCCCTTTGGCTTCTCAGTGCCTAGCCCACCTTGGAAAAAGAAACGTGGGTTCCTAAATCATGTCGGCATTTCTGAAAATTCTACTCCAAGACTCCTTGAAAATGCCAGTGCTTCTATGGTTATTTAGCTGCCTACTACTTGGTTTAAACCTCCCAAAGTGGCATGTGATACCCTGTTGAAGCTTCTTCATACGTCTCTAAGAAGCCACACGGTAAAAATTGACTCAATTCTTCATGAGGAGGAGGAAAATAGAGAATGCACCAAACTCACGTCTTTCTGGAAAAGTGTAGCAAAAATCCTGTAAACTGACAATATAGTCCTGGGGAAAAATAAGAAAGGTCAGAAAAAGTGTAGTGAGACAATGCAGAGAATAGCCACAGCAGTCGGCCTTGTGTGAATCAACAGAGCTAAGATCCATTTCAGGAAAAAAATAAAATAAAGCCATGAGATCATTATTCAGAAATGAAGATTCTTTGCCCCAAGGCTGTAGCCGAGGCTGGGGCTCATCAGCCCCTACTCCCTGCTGACTTAAAGAGAAGAATATCAAATATGAGAGAGGCTGAAGAACAAAAGAGACAAATCTCAAAGCAACTAATGAAAGGCAAGAGCGCTCAGGCTCCACCTTCTACTCCAAGTTAACTCTAGAAGTAGCAGAAATGTATAAGCAGAGCAGAGATTTTTTTTTTTTTCTTTCTTCCTTTTCTTTTGCAAACTCTTGAGGAAAAGAGATTCAGAACTTTCCTGGACAGAAACTTCAAACATGTAAGGACAAAAATAAAACTTCAATAGGCAGAAAAAGTCTCCTTGAATATATCCTTCTATGCATGCATGCGTGCAGCTCTCCCCTCCCTTCCTCTGCTAAACCAAACCTGTTTGAAGAAAGAAAGACCACTTAAAAGAAGGTGTGTTTGGAAGCTTAATTCATGCCCTTCTTTTTAGTCTGTCCCTGTCTTTCTCAGTTGTATCCTATATTAAGTTGCCCTCTGTCTCTCTCTTTTTTTTTTTTTTTTTTAATTATATTGCAGTGACCCGGGAACTTCTTTAAGGTACATGCATCATGTTCATTTTTCATATCAGGAATCAAAATATTTGAGATCTTTTTTTAACCACAACATGTTTTGTGGAAGTCGTAGGCCATCGTGAGGAGAAGGTGCACTGGGTTAGCCAGGAAAAAAGATCTAGTGGAATGAGGATCCTCCTGCATGCCATTACTCACCTATCCTCTTTCATGCCAGCTTTGGATGCATTTGAACTTCGAAGTTTTTCAGGGGTGTGCTTAAAAAGGGTAAGGGTAAAGTTTTTCAGGGGTGTGCCTGTTACCACATTTGGGGACAGAAAGGAATTGTACCCCAGGGTCAGATTGGTACATACCGTGGGGGCATTATTACATGTGTAAGCGCTGCAGCACTGGGTGCTTTGAATAGCATCTAGAAATGCAACGCTTGCAGTTGTGTAAGTGGCAATACACTTGATGCACATCAGCTCTCATGCAGAGCAGACTCAATTAATTGAATCTGCTCCAAAAAAGTGGATATCCAACGCATCAGAGAACTAAAAGATATGTGTATAAATCCCCTGGGTTTTTTGCCTTCCTCTGTAGGCCAGGGTTTGGATAAGATAACCTTCAGAGATCCCTTCTAGCCCTACTTTTCTATGATTCAACGATGCATGGGGCTGGTGTGCTTAAGGCATGAGCTTTTCACCCAATTGCACACCAAACAACAACATGGACACACCACATCTAACTTCTCAGCTCTGATGATCAAGTACCCATTTACAGCAGGGTTGCCTGAGGGAAGGTTGAACCCATCAGGTGGAAGGTTCACCCTCATACACATCTATATCTACAGCAGGACTTCATAACTGCACCATCACCAGACTTCTATGTACTATGCACAGTTCAATTAGGAACTTCTGAAAAGCTTTGTGAGGGCCCAGATCCCCCAATGCAGGATGGTTATCATCTTGAAGTTGGCAAGCAAAGCAAAGTTCACAAATTAACTTGAAATCCTTTCACCAGCCAAACCACAGAGAAAACTGTGTAAAACTTTAAAGGGAACAAGGGTCAACTCAGCCCTTGTCAATATTGTGCTTACATTTGTCAAACAATAGCGCTTGACAACATGATAACCCCATCACTTTGATTTGAGAGGGAGAATGCGGAGTGTGAAGAAAGCTTTTCTAAATTCCCTGTAGCTAGCATTTGATCAAAGAACTCCAGATAAAAGACTGAAAATTGTTTAAAATATATAATAAAAAGGAAAAAAAAAAACCGCTGTATTTTTCCAATCATATTCTTGCTGAGGTTACTAGCAAGCCGATGGCAGCTAGGTGCCTGCCTCCTTTGGCATGATATAAGCTTTGAGAAAACTCCAGAATTTTTCTTATTTGATTGTTACCTCTTTAAAAGAAAACCAGGTATATTTTTTGTTTTGTTTTCTTCTCCCTTTTTTTTAACTTTACTGCTGGCAAAACCATCACTGAAAATCCTTGAATACATGAAAAAGGCTGAGATTTATTCAATGTATTCAACGAGTGAATTATTTAAGTCTAGGAAAGAAGCCATATATATATATTTTTTTCACTTCCTTTCTCACTGTGGATAGTTTTAGGCTGAATAATATTACCTCCACCTTCCCTATACTATATGTTCATACACACACTCTTGGGTATGTAACTTATTTTCACTTTACTTTTGTCGGCTTTCAAGGAAGGCCTTTTTCCCCCATGACTCATGGCATGACTGCTGGGGGGGAAAAGAAAGAAAGGAAAGAAAAAATTGAAAATACTTGAATAAATAAAAAATAGAAGATTTATTCAATAATTCAATTATTTAAATCTGCATAAAGTATGAGACCTGTAAGGCAAAAAATCTGTTTATAATACTCCAGGCCCTTTGGAACTTATTTGATATATAATTTCCTTAGCTGTTTGCTCTAATGTTTTAATCCTATTATTTATTTTCCCTGAAAGTATATTATTCTAGGAAGTGAAATCTCAACTGTATCTGAGCTGACTGATCAATTAGAACCAGATTCCTCTCTCATTTTCATAAATGTAAATCCAGAATCGCACCATTGATTATTGTAATTTGGTAGTTCTTCTAGATTCACAATGGCATAATTGAAAGCAGTTTGGTCCCTAAGGTCCTTTTTTTCCCCTCCCGTTTGCACGTATAACAACATTAGGTTTAGCCTAGTGCCAAATGGATATGTGCCAGTATTTGAATCCTTGTTTCATTGTTTTCTTCACTGCCGCTCTGATTTTTTTGTTCCTGTTGCTCGTCCTAAATGGGGGAGGAGAGGAATGATGCATAAAAAGAAGGTTAGTTAAAACTATGTCGTCTATGTCCATGCCTGAGTTTCAGCTCAGACAGATTTGTTGTGTGATTTTAGACAAGCTACCAAATATCTCCAAGCCTCTGTTTTCCCACTTATAGAATTGGACTGTTAATTACAAATGGCCATTTCTGCTGTTCTTTTTCCTTCTTCAGTGGTAAGAGGCCAAAAGAAGGGAGCAAGCCCGGCTCAGAGGATCCTGAGCTAAAAGGCCTGTCTGACACCCAGTACGATCCTGTCCGACTGCCTGTGCCTCCGTTTCCCACATTTGCAAAATGAGACAGTAATACTATTTATTCACCTTTTGGAGCACCTCTGGGTGAAAAGAACAATGCATAATGTGGAGAAGATTTGCACGGATGATTCTTAGAGGCTTTGCTGCGTTGGCATTAGTACCGTGTTTCCCCAAAAATAAGACACTGTCTTATATTTATTTTTCCTCAAGAAGACACACTATGGCTTATTTTCAGGGGAT
>NW_017728909.1:16995815-17021573 GCF_001723895.1 Crocodylus porosus | reverse complement strand
AGGGCTGCCCGTCTTATTTACCGCTTCGCGCCGGTACGCTTAGCCACGCCTATCACTATGTCTTATTTTCGGGGTATGGCTTATATTGCGCAAATACGTAGAAATCCTGCTACGGCTTATTTTATGGGTATGTCTTATTTTCGGGGAAACACGGTAAAAGCGTCTGTTCGAAAGACTTGTCTCTCTGCTGCAGAGCGTCCAGATTGCTCTAATGTACAGATGATATGAATGGTCACAACAGCAAGCAATGCAAAGAAATTAAAGGGTTACAAATTATATTGCGAGATACAAACCAATCCCTAAATAATGGAGGTTAAAGAGAAAGTATCCTTGTTGCTGGGGTTGTCAGCTGCAGGATGCCTGGCACTTCCTTCTGAGATATCTCATGCTGACCATTATAAGAGGCAAGGCACTGAACTAAATGGATGACTGACTCATTTCAGTATAGCAATTCCAATCCTTGTCTAGTAATAGTAATATTCCTTTAAAGACTTGGGAGTCCTCTATTGGGACTCCTGGCCTGCTAATGCTGAAGGTATTAGAGACTAACAAAGCAACTATGTTCAGATTAGGTCCCTTTAAGTACTTTCACTGTTACTAAAACCTTTATTGGGAGTCCACTTGTGTGTATTTTTTATGCCGTTATTGTTGTGTAAAGAGCAAAGGCACAACACTGTTCCCGTGAGCAGAATTTTTGCCGTTATTTTTGCTGCTTTCTATTTAAGGTAGGTTCTGCCACTAGAACCTTTTTTGGTTGTTTGTTTGTCTTGCACCACATTATTTTCAAGCTAGCTTTACCCATTCTTCATTGCATCATGAATGACCTCTTTATAAGATTGAGGAGACAAAAGTATATTGCCTCTCTCACCTTGCTGATGAGAAGCTGAAACCAGTTCCTTAAGCTAATGAAAACATCAAACATGAGTCTCAATTTCCCCATTAAAATGTAGATAAACCAATGTACCATGACACCAGTACATACTACTAGAGCTCAGACAGAGATGCCTTCTGGCTGTCTAAGCTGAAGTTAAATATGACACTGTTAAAGACTAGAAGGCAGGCTCCTGACCGATTCTTCTCTCAGTAAAATAAGTACTGGCATCTTAAGTCTTTGTGAGTCATCGGGGCTAGGGACAGAAGTTATACACAAACCAGTTTAAGTCATCAGAAACAGGTTTAAACCTGGAACAGAACAGAAGTTCAGTGCACATAAACCAGTTTCAAAATGGCTGAAACTGGTTTAAGACTAAACTGGTTGAATGTAGTATCATACTTAACTGCTTTGAGTCAAACGGGTTTATTAAACTTCTGTCCCAGACCCCTTTGTGGTTCCAGTTAAATTGGTATCTCCCAGCATGCTTCCCAGCCCTGATCTGGGATGTGCTGTCTGCTCTAGCAGAGAAGGGCTGAGGGGTGGGGGAGGTGAGGCAGGAACTGCCCCCCCTCGGTAAACCCCAGATGGGGTCTGGGGCCAGGGAGAGGGGCTAACTCCCATTCCCCCAAGTACAGAACAGCCCTGCCCTGCTCTGCAAAACTGAAAGTTACTGCTGGCTGTGACTGGGGACTACAAATCCCAGAGCCATTTGCAATTGCAGAGCGGAGGCTGGGAACTGTCCTGGTCAGGGGCAGGTCCCAGGTCCTTGCCCTGATCAGGTGATTAAGGCACAGTGCTTATAAAGACCTGCAAATGTGGGGTAGATCCCAGCCCCATGCCCTGATCCACTGTTTGGGTAGCAAGCAGGGAGATAGCTGCTCCACTGGCAGATGGGACAGGGGGCTGGCACCTCCATCTCCCCTGCAGCTCTTTCCAAGTCCCATGTCCCCAGTCAGGGAGCCAGGGCCAGGAGCTCCCTGCTGCCAGGGCAGAGGGATATTGTCCCGCCCCAGCAACAAGCAGCCCCAAGCTGCAGTATCCCAGCTCTGGCCAGGAGGGTGCTCCCTGCCAGACCCTGGGCTAGCAATCACAGGGAGCCTAGAGCTCCCACTGGTGGTGGTGGAGCTCATTTCAGGGTCCCAGGAAGCAGGAGCTAGGAAGTAGTAAATGACTCATGAGTAAATGCTCCCAGGCAGGCATCTACACGTGCAAGGAAACGGGAACAGATTTGCTGCTCTTTGAGCAGAAAAGGGGTGGGGGGTGAATCTGCTTCCACTTCCCTTTTTTTTTGCAATTATATATTACTTCCCATGAAAACGTTGCAGGTCTCTTTGTTCATGTTTGTCTTTTTTAACTGTGGAAGAAAATTACATGTGTATATATATATATGGAAAACAAAACCTAAGAGGTCATTTTTGTGTATAGTCAATAAATGAGATCTAAGATCAGTTCTCTTGGCTACCTAGATCTGGACCCTGTCCCAAGGAGTGCTTTCATTACCAAGGTAGGTAACCTGAATTTGTTACCTAGTTTTCAGAAATTACCACACCATAGACCCGTGCTCTAGAATTTGCACTGGCTTATAGGCTTGTGCAAAGCTTTGGTCCCTGATTTGATTCAGCCTGATTCAATGGCTGAATCTCTGAATCTGAATCAAATCAGGGGACACTTTAATCTCTTTGAACCGATTTGGAGAGATTCGGAAAGATTCAGTGACTTGGACATAGAGACAGCTTTAAATGTTTTTTCTACATACCTCTAGGTAGTGGGGGCTCATGAATGCTGAGATGGTGGGGTGGATGGAGCATCCCACAGCAGCATGGGAGGCTCCCCAGGGCACCCAGCAGCAGACCCGGAAGTGGACCAAAAACACTTCTGGTCCACTTCTGGGTTCTCTGGGAAGTGTGCAGGGGGACCCTTCCACACACCCCCCACCCCCAGCTTGGCGACTGGTGTCTCCTGTGTTTGGGGCGGTACCCAGGGTCCCCCTGTGGCTGATCACCAAGCCAGGGGTGATTACCATGCCAAGCACATGGAGGGCCCCCCTGGCGCTCCTGTGGGATGAGTCATGCACCCCAGCACCACAGCAATTAGGAGCCACGCCTGCTACCTCAAGGTATGCAGAAAAAACTTTTAAAGCTGTGTCTGTGTCCGAATCGCTGATTCTCTGAATCAGCATCAAAACTTCAGTTTTGGATTCGGCTGAATTGAATCCGGGACAGTGATCCGAATCAACAAATCAAATCACTGTCCCTAATTCGGGCTGAATCCAAATCCAAATCTGAATTGAACAGTGCCCACTTCACACCTCCCCACTTGCTACCAATTAACTCCTGGCTGTATCACAAAAACACAGCTATGGAAACCAAGCTCAAATACCTCTAGGTTACAGAAGAGGGTGCTAGTTTGTACTGAACTCTTTTTCCCCGTCTCCTTGGGTAGAATGATGCTTGGATGGAGTAACTAGTAGATGGAGTTTGCAATAGGAACAAGGAAGAGTTAGAAGTTTATTTAAATCTTCCATGTTGGTTTAGCTATTATTTACATGTTTTATTTTCCTCATAGCACCAACATATTTGATACGGGGTGAGTGAAGAAAAAAATCCAAAATATATACCTTCATAATTACATACAAATATGACATGAACCCAGCAACCCTGACACCAATGTCTCATTCATCATAGGGCCAAGTAATATTTCATTTTTATATACACAGTTGGCAGCTACATAGCTGCCAAAGCACAATTTGGGGCACTTTGTAGATCCCTGGTGCTTACAACTTGGGTTTTAGGCCCCTCTCACACAGAGGAAACTCAAACCTGTATCTCATGCTTCCCAACAAAGTGCTCTAACTACCACAGTTTGAACTTCACATCACCCATGCTTGAAGCTGGCTTGGTCACCAAGAAGGAGAAAAAATGGAGGATGAGAAGGTATATAAATCAGAGCAAGTGCGGCGCACTGAGAGTGGGCCCTGGCTTTTGGCCTCTGCCCCAATAACTTTTTTGCATCTTGCATTTAATATTGGTTGGATAAAATGGATTAGCAGCACTAGGACAGTTTCTGTCCCACTGGGACCAGGGTTCTCTCTTTTTCAGGGAAGCATTCATCTTACTGAGCTACGTTCCCACTGTCTAGGCAAGTTCCCTAGCCACTAAGCTGTTTGGCTTCGAGCTATAAGGGCTCTTACATTTTACTTTGGACAGATATGCACATATCCACAAAGTCCCATCCTGCCACAGCAGGGAATAGAATCGAAATATTGTATAAGTGCCAGAAATGACATTCATGCAGCTATAGCTACAACACAAAAGTGGAATAGGATTTTGGCCCTCAGTTTGCATTTAATGTGGTTACAATATGGTATTGCATTATGTTGTGCGTATGTGCGTATATAAACACACAATATGTATGTAAAATAATGACTCTCTCTCTATATATATGTATGCATAAAATCAAGCAAACAAGCTAAAAGCAAGGATAAAGAATAAAGTAAAGACTTAACTATGATTGTTGATTGCAGACCAGACCAAATAGCTTACGTTTGGAGAGAGCAGACTTTCTCAGTTTGTTTTATATAATGCCTTACAGGAATGCTAATGAAGACAACAGGGCTCATTAGAGGAAGATACTGTTATTTTCATTTGTTTTCTTTTTTTCAGAGGAACTGATGCATTTTTCCTGCAGATTGAATAAGGCTATGGATGTGTGAACCTGTCTAGGAAACAGAATTTTTCCCCCCACTGGCTCTCTGCCTATTTCTACAAGCAAACCTAAACCAGCCTTTTCAGAAAGAGTTGGCTAATATTTATTTTTGTTATTATTCAGTGTTTGTTGCTACGCATCCCAGATGTATCCATGTAGTTCCAGAAGCAAAATACTGCAAAGATCCACTTTTATATTTCATTCAATGTTCACAAGTCCGTGGTTAAATAGACATGTGCTTGCTAGATGAGGGGCCCTAGAATATGAAGACTTTGTGGTCGGGACTGCATCTTCCTCTTTGCATTGATATTCAGCTGCACATTCATTCATCAAATGTATATTCAGTGCATTCAGATGCTAGAAGCCCATTCTTCGCATCTGACAAAGCAGACTGTTGCCTGTGAATGCTCATGCCTCTCTGAACACGTTAGTCTCTAAGGTGCCATCCGTCCCTACCTTCTCTACCTGGTACATTCTGTGATTTATAGAGTTGGAGAGGAATTGTGTGGGGTTTTTTACAGTTTCATTTTTTGTTAGATCTGAATTTTTTTGGTAAAAATGATTTTGTTCCAACAAAACTTTCATCAAGAAATACTCTCAGGTTTAGAATGGATTTACTGGTCAGAGGAAGAGCCACTTGAAACAGCAATATCTCAGTGCACGTTCTTTACCTGGGAGGTAAAAGACTTTGAACTCGAATCTAGGTCCCCGCCCCCCCATAAGAACCGAGTGCCTAGAACATGAGGATATTTTATCCCTCTGCCTCTCGCCCATATGGTTGATCTGTGTGTCATGCTTTTCACCACTCAATCTGAAAATAAAAATGTCATTTTTATTCTACCATCTTTATCACATTTTTTTTGCATCAGAAAAAAAAAACAATAATATTTGAAACCCAACACTTGGCATAAAATGGAAATTTTTTCTTGCCAATTCTATTGAACTGTAAATACAATAATAACTTCTGAAATAAATCCTGCCCTCATGTATTTTCCAGCTGTGAACTCCTGCTTGTCTCCCCAGGTATACTGATGTAGCCTTAGCAGAGTCCCTTACCCTAATCATAGCAAGGGATGAAGTAAGCTGTTGCTTATGAAAGCATATGCATCTCTGAACAAGTTAGTCTCTAAGGTGCCACCCTGCCCTGCCTTCTTCATAAGTCAAGATGAACAAAGGATCAGGATTTTCTCTTTTTCAGGTGGGTCCATTGTTAGTATGTACAGTTCACATTTTTTATTCTCAGTTATATCAATGTAATTTCATTGACATCGGCAGAGTTAGTCCAGATTTATGTCAGCGTAAAGGAGGGAACAGTTTGACTCAAGAAATGGCCACAGTAGTTGGTAGCTGAAATGAGAATGACAAAGCAGTGAAACCACAGAGGAATTGAGACTGGATTTGAAGATTGGACAGAATCAATGTCAAAATGAGGGACAGAAAAAAATCTTTTGCCATATTATTTGCTATAACAAGTTGACCTTCTTTTCTTCACTGTCCTTCTCCTACCAGTCCTGGGACTTGAATTAAGATCTGCTTTTGGCAGGAGGAGTCTTGGTAACATCACCTGGGCTGATAGAGATCTCCCAGTCCTGTGACCCTTCTGTCTCCTGCATGCAGAAGGAGTATAATTCTGTGGGAAAGTTTTGCCATGTGAGAAATTAGAACAGAGTACTATACAGAGAGTGCTAGACCTTAAAGAACTGCTTTTCCATTTATCACCATAAATAAGTGGCCTTTTTGAAGGCCAAGGTGAAAGAGACTTAGAATCAGGGGCCCATTTGGGACAAGAGAATAAATTAGAGTTCATAGGAAGAGAAAAATGGAATAGAAAGAAAGAAAAAAGGAGAATCTGGTACATTTGGGGAGAAAGAGGGAAGGGGAGGGATGGATTGAAGAAATGGAAAACAGGGGTAGCTGGTAGAATTGAACCTTTAACTGCTTGAGGTTTTTCACCATTAGTAGTGGGAGGATCTGTGATGAAAGTACTAGAATGGCAGTCAAGAAATTTTATAAATCTTGTTTCTTTCACAGACTTCTATATGACTAGGGACTGTATAGAGGATCAAAAAGAAGGAAATAACACTGCTTTCCCCTTTTTTGAGTCTTTCTTTCTATATAGGTTAAATAAGGGTGGAGGCAGAGACCAAACAGAGACCAACTCCGTTCCTCATGGTCAGTTCACTTCTGTGGAAGTATGGGAGACCACATCTCACTAAATATATATTCAGAGTGGAACAGTCCCAACAGTGGTCTGGGCAGTACTCATCTGGGCTAGAAGAGGTCCAGATTCCAGTCAAGAGTCTGAATCTGGTAAAATATGAGTATGTATCTGGCCTTATGGCTCATGTTGCTAGTTATTCTAGGAGGTCTTTCTCCCTTTCATTCATCCCTTCCTCCCCCCAAACCCCATCCCTCTCAAAAATGTCTTAACCCTCCCAGTGAAAAGCAGAACCATTTTTTTAGATGTTAGAAAGTTCTGCTGGGCAAGAAAATTGTTTCTCACCCACACCCATTCTCTCTTCTAGCTGAATCGGATAGCCTCCTTCGCATTGCATGGTGACCTGGTTTCCTATTTCCCTCCTAGAAGAAAAAGAGCAGTGCCTCCTGCTTTTCAAAGATGGAAAACAACTCATGTGTGAACACCAATTCTGATTTGCTTAGGAGCCCACAAGCACCTCGACAAGATCCCAGCTGTCTCAAATGCAGGAAAAGTGATTTGTTTTGTTTTGTTTTTTCCTGACTGCAGTAAAATATAATTTGGCAGAAATAATGAGATTCAATTGCTCATAAGTAAATGGCAGCTTAAACAAAAACAGTTGGGCAGTAATTGTTGCTGTGTTTTCAGATTTTTTTTTCTTCTTTCCCACAGCAAGCTTTGCCATTGATTTTATCAGTGCATGTTAGCCATTGGCTAAGGTTTTGGTTACACCAACCAAGAAAAGAAAATTAATTTACAGTTTTGCTAGCTAAACAGACCATGTAGCTCTGTTCCAGTTCTATAGTTTTCCAAGAAGCTTTTGAAACATCAAAGGACATATTTTAGCTCTTTATTAGTGTTCTTTAGCTCAGTACCACATGATTGCTGCCTGTCAGATGCCAGGACATTGGTGGTCAGGACTGGAGGCAGTTCAGGGATCAGAGGTTTACCAGATTGGAGCATGGGCAACTGGTACCACCTTAGTCGGGGGGGGGGGCTTGTGCCCCCCCAGTGACCAGTCATGGGGGGCACCAATATCACCAACCTGGGGGGGTGGCCACGACCGATCGAGCCAACTGGGAGTGGCCATGGCACTTCATCCCATTGCTCGCACTCCCCAGCCGGCACTCCCACCTGCCCCCCTGCCCGTCACCTAAGTGGAGAGTGCGGCCTATCAGGGGGTGCATCAATGCCCTCAGGGGTGCACATGCACCCCCAAGCATCCCCTATGCATTGCCACTGGATTGGAGGACACAGGTTTCAGAGCCAAGGCCACAGAGTCAAAGCCATGAGGTTAGCTGAGCTGAAGAACAGATCAGGTTGGGCCAGGTCAGGAAGCAGAAGTCAGGAGACAAACAACTTTTAGGAGCACACTCATCTATCAGGAAGAACCCTAACACTTCTCATTTTTCTCTCCAGCCTTACACAGAACAAGTGGCTAGTCTGGTTTTGCTGATTAGCCGACTGGGTGGGGGTCAGGGCAGGCACAAAGCATTTTATACTGCTGCAGGCCTTGTCCATCCCCTAGTAACTGTAAGGAGTGGGGGAGGAGGTAGGAGGGGAGAGGGGTCGAGGCTGGGACAAGCTACCGCTCTGGTGAGGCCAAGATTTTTGCATCATGGTTGCACTGATAGTGCCTTGTATCTGCAATAATTCCAGTTACACCAACAATTTACAGAAGTCAAAGAATATCTAACTGTATCTGAGAAAGAAAATGAATTTTCTAAAGGTTCATGAACTCTTTAACAATCCCATGAGTAAAAATACTTCCATTGAGCTCAGTGGGTTGTATATCACTTTAATGGAGGGACCAAAACCATTTCTGCTCCAATCCATTTCTTATCTGTTCCTAGGTCCAGTGTCAAAGAACCGTCGGTGGACGTTTGGTAACAACTTGGTGAAAATGAGTCATCCCTTCTTTCCTTGTGGCAGTCCACTGGCACCCTATTGGGATACAAGCATCTTAGTAGCAATTATTATAATAATGAGAACTTGTTTTTGTTGATGTTCTCAGGTAGGAAATAAGCCAGTAACTCAGCACAGAAGAGGAGACCATAACAAGAAATAGTTTCAATGACCGGCAGATTTTGAACGTTAGTTGTAGATACTACTATGGTGATCTCACCTGGCTTCTTAAAAACCATAGAGACTTTCTTCATACCACATGAGAATAGCTCCCAGGCCTGTGAACTTATTTCTAAACGCCTTATACAGGTGAAGTTTCCCAATGACATAATGGTGTTTTGGACCATTATTTGCAAATAGAGCTTAACCTGAATGAGGCATAGAGGATAAGGCTGTCTTAAAAATACGACAGGGATATGTTCAGATAGCTTTTAGCTAGCATCCATCAGCTGAGCCCTGAACTAAGTGAGAAACTTGCATTTGGGGTTGTATGGTATTGTGATATATATGTAATGTATAATTTTGGCCTGACAAAGGATTGTCCTCGTTACTTCCCCTCCAGGTTCATTTTGCTTTTAGTGAGGGTGTTTTAAGGAAATTAAAACATAGGGTGGATATCCACCTCAGACAATCCCAGGAGAGCTTCTGAGCCACGTTGCAAAAAAAACCTTCTGGATGCCCTTTCCTGCTCCTGTATTGTTGCATTACTTATTGGGTGTCAGCTCCATACTGTTTTGCACAAATCAAGGAAAGATCTTTAGCAATCAGCCAGAAAGCCTGCTTTCCTATCAATCTGTCTGGTTTTTCACCTTGCCAAGCAGAGAATGCAAATCACTTTGAAAGTGGAGATGGAAAGCTGACCGGGTTCAGAAATCTCCAGGTAGGGAGTACCTGCCTCCAACACATTACACAGTTCAAACAACTTGCAAAACCTAAGAGCCAAAAAAACTTTCTATTAAATGAAGCCAGACAGACAAATCATAACAGGAGAGAGGGTCTTTTAAAATAGCTCCTGGAGTGGTCCCATCATAGAATCACCGAAAATCAGGGCTGGAAGGGATCTCAGGAGGTCACATCTAGTCCAACCCCCTGCCCAAAGCAGGACCAGACCCAACTACATCATCCCAGCCATGGCTTTGTCTACCCATGTCTTAAAAACCTCCAAGGATGGAAAATCCACCAACTCTCTGGGTAACCTGTTCCAGTGTTTTACTACCCTCCTTATGAGAAATATCTAACCTCAACTTCCCTTGCTGCAGCTTGAGCCCATTACTCCTTGTTCTGTCATCTGCCCCCACTGAGAACAGTCCAGCTCCATCCCCTATTCAACCCCCCTGCAGGGAGTTGAAGGCTGCTATTAAATCTCCTGTGAGTCTTCTCTTCTCTAGACTAAATTAGTCCAGTTCCCTCAGCCTCTCTTCAGAAATCATGTGCCCCAGACCCCTAACCTTTTTTGTTGCTCTCTGCCAGACTCTCTCCAACTTGTCCATGTCCTTTCGGTAGTGGTGGGCCCAAAACTGGACACAGGACTCCAGATGACTCCAAATGTGGCCTCACTGGTGCTGAGTAGAGGGGAAGAATCATCTCCCTTGATTTGCTGGCATCTCTCCTGGCTTTTACTTGCCTCCATTGTGAGCTTGGTAAAACAGATAAGTCTGGCAGAGGCGAGGTGTAATTCAGACACCAGAAACACCTGGAAATGTGTGTGGGTTGGTATATTTGCCTGTAGATATTCATGACCATACCAATAGCCTTAAACTACGCCCCATGTTTGAATGCCTTTGTCCCACACAGGAATATTGCTGGAAAGATGGAAAAATAATTCTGTTTCTTCTGAAGTACCAAACGTCTGATGTGAGTTCTGCCCAATCTCCTCCTCGGTATGGCACCAATGATCCTTCATCCTTTGTACCTTTTCCAGCTCCTCTTCTATGTCGTTATCCCACGTGCTTTCATCATGCCATCAATTCCCTTATTTTAAAATGCTGTATGTATTCTTTGGATCCAGCTTGCGAAGGACTTGGATCAAGCCTAAGAAAGTCTTACCAGGCCCAGGGCAGCATGGGGGAATCAGGCAGCACACAACTGCACTGAGCAGGTTGTCCCTTCTGCCGTCCTCTCTGCTGTCCTTAAACCCTTCTTCAGAGGGACCCAGTATCAGGGGTGAGGGGAAGTGCAGGAGGCTTGGATGCTCAGGGAAAGGGAGAAGATTCACAGTCCACAGCAGAGGGCCAGGGCCCAGGCCCCAAAAGTTTGCTGAACCCTAGTATAGAGAGTCACTCACAATGCATTCATTGCAGTTTGTAGGCATTCAACCACATTACTGATTTCCTTAGCCATCCACACGGCTTTCTTCATTGCACATAAAGCATATATGTTGCGTATGAGTTTGGGAATGTAATAGTAATAGTATACATAGTCTATGTGTTAGCTTGGGAATGTAATACATCCAGGCTGTGAACAAGGAAACAGGTGAAGGGAATCATTTCTATTTTGAGGCGGGATGGAGGAAGCACTTAGCTGAGAAGTGGCACTTAAAAAGTAGTTCATTAAGTGATTTCAGGTGACAGACCAGGGTAAAATAACAAGAAGAAATTTAGCTATTTGCATGTTTATTCAAGGAAAAGAAATATCAGCACTAGAATCAGAGAAATCAAAGCTAAAAATTAATTATAGGTCTTGTCATCCGTCTCAATAGTGATTTCTGGATGGTTACATACAGCATGGTAGCAGTAGGGTTGCTCAATATTTCCCCATCAAAACCGTGTTTCAGCAAAGAAAATAACTTCTAATGAAACTTTTTCTTTAAGTATATGTTTTCTGTGGATAAATTCCACTGTTCATTAAAGATGAAATGTTTGAAAACCAAACACATTTCAGCTTCTGGCTGAAAACCAGAATGATTTACTTGGAAATGTTGAACACGAAGCTTCACTGGAGCTGTCGTTCAGGGCCCTCATGCCTCTGTCCTGTATAGACTAGGCCCAGCATCCTTTCTCATCACCACCTCCCACGCTGCACCGCAGTCTTATAGCTCCCCTGCTTCGTGGTCACATCTCTGCAAGGAAGAAAGCAATAGTATGTGATGGCAGCCGTAGCCCAATCAGAGAATATATCCCATAAAGGAATATGGGTATAAGAAACACTAAAGCCATGTTTCTCATGACACTATACAATATTATTTCTGAATCAGCTCCCTCCCCCCCCACACACACACCTTTCTCAGCTGAAAATGTTCATTTTCTTTCAAGGATTTTTTTCCCCCCTCCAACCATCTGTATTCATCAGTGCTTTTGTCAGGGTTAGTTTTGTACTGTCTAAGAAATGGGGCTTCCGCTACTTCCCTTAGGAAAATATTTCACAGTCTGATAGATCTCCCCATTACAAAGAAATGGCTCCTGATGCCTAGCCTACAAACTCTTTTCCTTAATTCCCCCCATTAATCCTAGATGAGTCTTGTTGGACCGTTCTAAATAAATCCTCTCTCTTTTTGGAGTTTACTCCCTTGAAATGCTCACAAACAATTATCATGCTCTCCCTTGGTTGTCACTTGGTCAATACATATTCAGTTTTTAAACTGCAGAGATGAACCCCTTGTGGATACAGGGTTGATCATATGTGTGTTATCTTCTATTTGTTCTTTTTAGAGAAAGCAGAGGTGTAGAAACAAGTTCCAGAGTTGATCAAAGGCATCTAGTTTCTCACTCCATTCAGCAGCCAGTCATTCATATATTACTGTTTCCAGCAGAGCACTGACCCAGTAATCAATATTAAGTCTTAATATTTTTCTCGAGACACAGTGGCTTGAAGGGAGCATTTATGTTTATGAGTTGTCAGTGTGAAGGTTGTCATTTGTTATAATTAGACCTATAATTATCATAATTAAAAGAAAATGTCATTAACCGAAAGTGAATGCTGCTTCTATATAAGCAAAGCAGGATATTCTACTTTTTTTTTTCTTTGAAGGGAAATTTTTAAAACCCTAAAAAAACAGGGAAAAGAACAGCTCAGGAACGGCTGATGCATTTTTTTAAACTATTCATAGTTCACATGTCCTCGTAAAGAAATGGGCCCTGGTGAAGTACCGCATTGCAACTTCCAAGACCAAACTTAACACTGTTTCATGTCCCTGTGTAACCTCAGCTCTAGGCTATTTTACATAAATTAAAGTGTATTCTCACACTTCAGTAATAACAGTTACTTACATCTATGCAGCACTCTTCACCCAAAGATTTCACAGCTCGTCACAAACAGTGAACATAGGTAAAAGCCTACAGTGGATGTAGGTAAATACCGATATGCCCAGTTGTAGACAACAAAACTAGGTCTAACCTACCTGTCTCTGTGTTACAGTTTCCCCCACCCCCCCAGCCAGCCCAAGCCTGATTTGTTCACCCCAGCTGTCCAGCTGTAGGGACTTATAATTTTAGCTATGGAAGTCTACAATTTACTCATTGGTGTGGACCAAGATAGCAGAGGCTACAAAGCAGAGGTGGGCAAGTCAAATGCCACCCTGTAAATCAGTGCCACCTGTAGAAGTGTGAAGATTAGGGTCTTCTTCTTGTACGTGAGCCATTAGATCACACAGAATATTGTATGGGGGGGCAGAGGGGAGGGTGTGTATGGGGGGATTATATTTGTATCTCACTTCTCCCAACTTCAGCCCCTTTCTATGCATATTTAAATATCCATTCACACACACAGGGGGAAAAAAAAAAAAAAAGATTCTGCAGGTAACTGGTGTTGCTCCAGGTTTTGGTCTCAGGGCTTTTAGCACTATTGGAATATGCCTGGATACTATGTCTGCAAGTGCAGCGTTAGTAAAATAGACAATTTGTGCCTTACAAATGGGTTCCTGGGTCTAGCTCTTAACTTGGGCCTTATTTTCCTGCCATCTACTAAACAGAACAGGTCATTCCTGTTCATAAGTGCCAGTTTTCTCTATAGGGAGAACTACTGGAGTCTGCTCTTTCTGCTCTCTCAGTTGTGAATTTTATTCCAGATGCAGCATGTGTGAAGTTAGCTGAGTGTGGGTCAGTAGCTGCTCACCTCTAATGTAAAGCAATCTTGGTGAATACTTTCTCAGAGATGTCATTATACTGTCACCAAGTGAAATGCAACAGGTGATAGCCTCAGCATCTGCCTGTGGGAGAATCTGAAATTATGGAAGTTTATTGCATTCCATTTATCATGTTGTGGTTGTTAGCATGCTGTTTTATAGGCACATTGCTCCACAGTGTAACCATTTTAGTGTGCAAACTCTATGTTTTAGTTTAATTTGCAACAGATATGATATAAAGATAAACAAGATGATGTCTCTCACCCACCAACTGGAACTGTCCCCAGCAGTTTGCTAGCCATCAATCACAATGAGAACAGAAGTCCTCCCACAATCCACACTAAAAACCTTATTTGCAAAGAGGGTAATGAGGCAATGAGCAAATGCTACGTAGTTTTGTTCAGCTCTATCGGGAAAAACTTGAGAAGAGTGTGGGGAGGGAGCTATGAGGACAATTGAGCCATCCTTTTGACAACATCAGTGGCAAAAAGACCACCCTTTCTCAATGGAAAAAAGATATGCGTACCTTTTGTAAGCAAAACACTAGCTGTTTTAACGTAGTTCAGCTCCAAGGACCAGATTCTCGTCCAACTATGAGAAATCTAAGTGAGATTCTATTCCATCACTTTAAGGCCTTGAAAATCCATTAATACATCTACTTTTGTAACATCATCCTTTTACCCTTCACACTGGATGCATCTACACATTCATTAATGTGCTTTAGGTAATGTGCATTAAATCTAGTACCTTAGGGCACTGTTACACATGCTCTGAGAGCTGCTTTAATTAAAGCACTGCAGTGTCTCATATGTCAGCACCCTGAACTTCAAAACAGTGGTGAGGTGTTTGAACTAAAGCTTGCTGAGCTTTAGTTCAAGTGTCCCTGCTGACATTTCAAAGCACAGGGACACTGATACACGAGACACAGGAGGCTGCTGAAGTCCGATAATTACCATGCTCCACCAGACTTGATTAACCGTTACAGTGCATGGGAGCAGCCTTTGAACTTATGTACAGGCACCCTCCATTGTGAGGTACTGGAAAAAGGTGCATTAGCCTATTTTACTCTGTATTAGCTAAAAAGCACGGGGTTTTTTGTGATGATTTAATACTCATTAAAATAGGTGAAGGCGCATTCAAGCACATGTTTAAATGCACCCACAGCATCACAAAAAGCAGTGAAGAAGAGGAGAAAACATCCATCTTTTGCATTAAGGACCCGAAGAGGTGGTCTAGAATCTGGCGGTAAAAGACCCACCAAGAGCTGGCACTTAAGATGAATGACTAACCTGTGTTGTAGTATGTCACTTGGATGCAAAGTGATGGCTAGAAAATGGTATTTAGAGGCTTGCTTTTGGGAATTAGTTTAAAGGTAAAGTAGATATGCATTAGAATAATGGTCCAAAGCAACAGCAAGGGTTAAGTGATTTCTACAAAGCCTATGTGTGACAAAGTTTCTTCAGGGCCCACTGAGTCTGATACAGGCAAGCAGAGAGCAGACACATGGGCTGGGAATTGAAGTCATGTACTACACTGTTCCGTAAGATGAGATAAGGTGGCACCAGGTCACAGTGCCGAACTGCAGGGCCCATGAGATTTCTGGTTTTGGGGAACAGACCAAATTAGGAGAAGACTGGTAAAGCCCACATTAGGATGTGTGCGTGTGATGGGTTTGTGAAACAAAGCAATATGCTGACAGGACAGAGTGTGGACAGTATGACAACCACAGAAAGACCAGTCAGCGATTCCCAAAGATGAAGAGTCATCACAGAGGGAAAAAGATACAAAAGAAGGGATTTTAGAGCAGCATGGAGAGAGGGCACACCACAAGCCTGTCTCACCCACCCTAAAGTGGGGAAGGGTGGGCCTCAGCCTCCAACTTCCAGGCTGCTGACCTCTGACATTCAAGAGAGAACCTCAGGTTGAAGCTCACGTACTGGCCACAGGTACCTTGACTCTGTTGACAGCTCTAGAGCTGGTAGAAATAGAATTGTTTGCATTATTCTTATCTGCTATCGCTATCAATAAAATTTGCCTATTATTGAATGAAGAGGTCATGGTCAGTCTGAAGGTCTGAGTCCTCCCAGAACAAGGTATTTGGGTCATGAATCCAGTGCCAACACAAAGGATATGCATTCAATTCCTGGATCGACTGCAGGAGCCTTTTGTAGTTTTAGCCCAATGACTTAGTTCCCAGAGCTTCAGTAAGAGCCACATCTGTAAAGCAGGTATACTGCTGTTTTCTCCCAACCTTTGTTGTCCTTGCTTATTTAAAGTGGACCAGAGCTCTATTATGTTATGCATCTGTGTAGTGTCTTGCTAAATTGAAGCCCTGATTTAGGTATTCTATACCCTACTGAAATGGTACTAATACTACGAATGCATTGTTATTAAGTATTAATCAATTAATTAATACTGTTAACATAAATAGTAATATTATTATTTATCAGCAACGTAACTTGGGCATAATCAAGAATTTATTCTTAGAAGTGAAAATAATTACTTCTTATGATATGAATATAAACAGTGATGTTTTTGCTTAAAGGTATAAACAATATTTTCTTTTCTGTTTGAAAATTCAATGCATATGATAAAGACTTGCTGTTGCATTGAAATGGAAATTACTGAATAGCTTTTAGGTTCTGAGTTTTGTTAGGATTTTTTTTTTTTAAATAAATGTATGTGTAAAGACATCTTTATATCTCTCATGAGAGAAAACATATTTTACTGACAAACCCGACATCAGTTATTAATCTGAGAAATCTTATTGAAATCGTTGTAATAATAAGACCTACTTTTCTAAATATACATATTGAAAAAGATCATTGTCATTAATTAAAAGTAGGCCTAAAATAGTTCCCCATCCCAGAATGACTTTTTTGAGATTCCAAAATCTTTTTTTCCCATTTCAAATCATGAAAAGTCAGCATCTTGAAAAAATGTCTGAAGCTAAAAACTTAAAAAAAAGAAAAAATATATATTTTGAGTCAAAGTATTTAATTTCGATATTGTTTTCATTTCAGTTTCATTCATTTTTATTCATTGTTTGATATTGTTATTTATTCATTTATTCAATCCATTCTAGGCTGAAGACTCCACATCCCCCCGCATCTAGGAGTTGCTGAAATGGGATCATCTTACAAATTGGAAACCTTTTTCTCTAACAGTTTCAAGTTGAGAAACTCATCAAAATCAACTCTTTTGCACAAAAAAAGGTTCGCTTTAAATGGATCACTGTCTTTCTCTGAAAACATGTCAAAAAATCCCTGATTGGCCCCACCCTTAAGAGTTACACAAATAATTATTGTTAAGCAAGGGTGATGAATATTAATTAAACGTTTTTCTTAAAGGGACTTTTTCCTTATTTAACTGGCCTCATGAAATGCAGTATACTCAAAGAGGAAAGATGAAAGCAGCCATCTTATTTTTATTACCTAAAGCAAATGAAATGCAAACACTAATTCAACAGCACTGACAGTAAAGCAGGAGGCCCATTAGGGATCTTGCTATGTTTACTGTATTTTACTTGGAAAGTACTTAGGTACTACAGTGATTGTCTATGGTACAAAACTCTAAGATGATCCGTCTACTGTAACTGCTCACATAGTTATATTGTAAAGTCCCTGGGAAGGGAAAATATTTTCCTATATGGGTAATCCAATAATGCTCAATCTTAATTTGAACCTCTGGGTACTGCAAATATCACTGAAGCAGTAATGGATAGATCTAATATTTGATGCATCCATTTTTGATCTGGATATTTCCCCTTTAAAATACTGCGGTGGAAAAGAGACAAAAAGAAAAAGGGTCCTTGAAACACAGATGTAATGATCTGTAAAGTTATTTCTTCCCAGGCACCACCACGATGCCCCAAAACGAAGCTATTTGAACCAAAATTAGAAAAGGAAAAGAAAAAAAAGCACAGGAAAGGTTCTTTACTTGTTTAATTTGACCATTTTAATGGAGCATGTTGTGTTTATGTCCTGATTCTTTATGTGAGGAATTAATGAAGCTGTTTTTCCATTTAAGGGACTAGGGGGATTCGAGGAGCCATTGAGAGGTTACTGCTCAGGCTAGTGGTCTGTGCAGCTGGAGATGTCAGGCCTGTGCTCAGGTCCCATGCTGTGCAGAAAGACTCGGCCCACGTGCATTTCCAAAGGGATGCAAGTGTTATATGTAAGCAACAGCTGTTCCATTACCTCCCTTCAAATGACTCCATAAAGCAGAGACCCTTTTCCCAATGTGTTTTAGTTGCTCTTGTTGAACAGCTTATCTGGGGCGTGATCCAGTCTGTGAAAGTCAACAGGAGGCTTTCCACTCTCTTCCATATGCCTTGGATCAGGCTTGTGATGTGTTAGTGAACCTTGCTTCGCTTCCCATGACAAAAAAAAAAAAATCTTCATTTTAGTCAGCAGCAAGCATTTTATTTCCCGTGCTTTATATGGAGCAAATCATAAGGGGGCAGTTTCCAAAGGTTCAGAGCTGAAGTTCATTTCTAATTCATCTGAAATTTAAATAAAACTCTTTAGTTTGTAATTAGGGCTGTTTGGTACATTTTGCAAAGATCCTTTGTTCAGAGAGGCCCCAGCTTTTGTTGGTGGCAACCTACTTGGTCACATGCATGTGATGAAATAAGCTATAGCCAACAAAAGCCAATGCCTCTTTGAAGGAGGCATGGTCTGCAAGCTGCCCCGCCTTGTATTGACACTATGGCCATACTTACGGGCTTCAACCAAGACACCAGTGTAAGCAGAGGGGGGCTGGACCCGATGATCTTCCGAGGTCCCTTCCAGCCCTAATGTCCACGAAGTCTATGAGGGGAAATCAAAGCCTGGCTCTTAGAGCAGATCAGGAAACAATCATTGATTCCTTTTTTCCCCCACTGTCATTTTTCTGGAAATAAAAGTGTTTAAATAATATGGTTATTTGAGTAACATTTTTGCTTAGCATCAGAACACTCTTTTGATAAGGCTCCACAAGTGTCCTGTTGTGATAATTCAAAAAAAAAAAAAAATAGTTAATAAAGGTTAAAAATGGAGGCGTATGCTTCAATTTTACAAGAATGAAAAATGCTGATTGATGTTATTCATTTTTCCTGAATTTGGGGACAGAAGAAATTGAAACGGGAATTCATTAGGAACTGGAAATCTGGCTCTCTCTTGACACTAATTATTATCTGCATCTAACAGGAGAGGATTTTATACAGTGATACAGTTGATATAATTGGTGATGGCCCTGGTATGAGCAGGGGGTTGGGCTACATGACCTCCTGAGGTCCATCCCACCCCATTGTTTTATGCTTCTATGAGTAAAGATACAAAAACGTTGAATCACAAGTCCAAGGTTGCCCCCAAAGCATGTGACAAAGCTAGGTACAGAATCTCTAGTCTCTCTCCAAAGTCAGATGTGTGTACATTTTGCTTCTTTTACCCCAAGATCTTAGCTGACTTCTTATTTATAATAGTTGCAAAGCTATTACTGACCCTTTTTCTTCTAGGCCCTAACATTAGTATTGTGATAATGTTGTCTTCCTTGCTAGCTGGATTCCCAAAGTGAAAGATGTACAAAAACAAAGTGAGAAGGAATACAGCTGCTCATTGCAGAAACTTGAAAAAAACAGCAATTTAAGTTTGGTCCTAAACATGGGGAACATTTCAGGAACTTACAAAAAAAAAAAAATCAGTCATCTCTGTTAATTCTCTGAGATCATTTCCCACCATTAAACCCCTTAATACTTATAAGTAACAAACTTGCTCTGAAGAGGGTTTACTTCACTTTTGAGAACGTGCTTTGAGCTTGTCATTTGTCAGCAGCACTCACGAGTCCCTTGTCAGATTGCCTTGATGATGATGATGTGCATGTTTTTGTATTTCTGCCAAGGAAATAGCAATGTCAGGACTCTATATGAGTTAGCACTGATAAGGCATATTTACCCTATACCAAACTGCCTGAATGGCATGCTTACTCACTATGTATTTTAAGCATGCTCTACTTGACAAGGTATCAAACACTTGAGAACACTTAAGGCTAGATTGTGACATGATCACGCTGTTGTACTGCCCCTGGAGCAGCTCAGAAGGGAGATTTTGGAACTACCTTCTCCCTCCTGGATTCTCGACTGCTCTAGGGAGGAAGTGTGCTATGACAAGTCTATACCTGATGTAGCAGATGCTCGTTGACACACAAGCGCAACTGGAGACACATCTACACTTCTGTCAGAGGCAGGATTACAGCACAGGTGAGCATCTGCACACCTTGCTTTAATATAGTTATCATGGGTACCAGCAGCAGTGAAGCAGAGCATCACAAACCTCATTACAGGCTGGTAATCTGAATACTCAGGGTTCCTGAGTATCAATGCCATTGCATTTTCACTGCTCCTAGGGGCTGAGTTAGCTAGACAGAAGCTAACCCAGTCACCTTACACTTTCCTTTCTCTGCTTCTTACCAGGCACATCTACATGTGCATTAATGCATTGTAAGTAATGCACATTAAGTTTAATATCTGTCATAACAGGTACCAGCTTAATGCACAATAATCAGCACTAGTGCATAGTAGCACTGGCACATCTTTTAAGTGGCACTAATGCACAATAGGCTAATTCTGCACAGCTTTTGCCAGGACACCCTAATGCATAGTAGAATTTTTCTACTGCTCTTTTAGCATCTTGTGTAGACGTACGCACTTACTCTTCCCACAACCCTGTATGAGTGAGAAATGAAGTGGCCTCTTCGAAAACTGGAAGTCAAGGTATGGAAAGTGAGAACAAACAAGTAAGATGGTGTCCTTGCACCTCTGATGCAGACTGCTTATCACAGAGCCATGAGTCCTGAAGTTTGCAACCCTTTGAAGAATCAGCTCTTGGCAGTTAGAGCTGATCTTGGAATCTAGACAGCACTGGATTTTGCTAGTCAGTCATTCTGTGGGACACCATCTTGGAATGAAGCATGCCATAAATATATGCCAAGTTGACATGGTTCAGAACTCAGCAAATAACGTACTGTAGAAACCAAATAGGTGGCAAGACTTCATTTGTCTCCATTATTGCTGCTGTGGTGACAGACATGAATACAAGAAAGCAAGGACACCGACTATTCAAACTTCTCAGGGAAAAAAAAAAAGGACCACCTGTGTAGAGCTGGTTGATTGCAAACAATAAAACAATTTACTTATGTACCTCACTGAAAACCATTTTGCAAAAGCACACGTTGAACCAAATCCTGCTTTGTTCAGAAATTGGAGTTTCTCTGCTGATCTTATTAGAATTCTGTTGGTTTTCCCTTATTTTCACTAAGACCAGACCTGGGTCTTAGTGAAAATAAGCTTTATTTTTTCTCTCTTCCCATCTCCCTCTGCTGCACATAAGTGGTCTGAATCGTTTGCTGCAGATCTCTTAACACAGGTGATGGCCTACCAAGAGCATGGAGCGATAGTACAGAGAGGAGTAGGAAGAGCACAGCCCAGCTGCAGACACTTCCTCAGCCTGATGAAGGGTGTTTGTGCCCAGAAACTTGCTATGAGTTTTTCCAACTATTTGAGTTGGTCTAATAAAAAAATATCAGATTTACCCAAAGAACCTTGTCCACCTAGTACAAAGAGAAGGCATTTGGGTTAGATTTCCCCACATAGGTTCGGGGTTTCAAAATCTGCCAGCATCCTTTGTGTCAGGAGGAGCTGTGGATTTGAAGCCAGGATTTGCTGACAGGATGATAAGAAGGAGGGAAAGAGGGAGAACAGAAGGTGCCGTTGTGTATATTAGTGTGTGATGTCACTCAAAGGGGCATTTTCATTTACATTGGTTTAACTGTTCCACTGAGCACATTAGCCTATGTGCCTGCTGTGCTGTCTTACCCTCTTCTCTTCTAGCCTTGCCCTTTAATCTCCTTTTCCCCCTTCCTGCTATCAGGATATTGTCTTCGCTCAGGTTCATTAGGATACAGTTGGGGGAAATCTTCTGGTCTCATTATGTGACTCAACCCTGTAGGCCTTCCTTGGACAAAATTACCACTGCAGTCAAGTATAACTTGTGCCTGAATACAGACTGCAGGATTAGCTTCTGTTAGTGCAAGCTTGTTAGTAGTGGGGTTGAAGCGGTACCCAGCAGCTAAAATAAGTAGAGGCCAATACCTCATTCTGCTAGGTGCTGTATGTCTATATACTAAGAAACACTCCCCTGCTCAAATGAGTTTGCAGTCTGATGAGCCAAGAAATGCATTAAGTCCCTTTACAGGTGAGTCTCCAAGACATGGAGAATTCAAGGGATTTGCCCCACCTCACATCAGAAGCAAGTGGCAGAGACAAGTATTGAACCTGCATCGGCTGGCTCCTGGTGCACTAATTAATAATAAGATCACCCTCATTTGCCCAGACTTTCAGGGATCTGCTAGACCATGAAGTCACATATGGTTGAGGGTAATTAGTGCCTGTCTTTAGGCCCCTTTCCAATCTGTATAGAGCAAAAAGAAGAAAAGAGGTGTAGAAATAAACAAAGGAAAGGAAAATGAATAGGAATAGAGGAGAAGAGGTTTTTAAGACCTGTCTAGACAAAGCCTTGAGTGGGATGATGTAGTTGGGGCTGGTCCTGCTTTGAGTGGTGGGTTGGACTAGATGTGATCTCCTGAGGTCCCTCCCCACCTTAATTTTCAATGATTCTAAGAAGAAGGGGAAGTTTGAACTTCATGGCATAAGCTCCATATACAAAATGTCCTTGGTAGCATGTTGTGGGAATTAGCACTGCTTTCCTTTTAAATTCCTAATAGTGTTATGTGTAGGGAGAAAAACAAAAAACAAAAACCAAATTATTGATCATCAGTCACTGTTTTCGATGGGCAAATCTCCAAGGTTCTGAATTCAACCTGGATAGCCAACCAAAGGTTTCCCATCTGTTTGGCACATTTTGGGGTGGCTAATGAGTTGTCTGATTACAGGAGGCTGGTAACAAAGAAAGGAGAGGAGAGAGACGGGTGAATCAAAGGCAGAAATAAAACAAGTGTCAGTCTTGTGATCAAATCCTGAGACACATCCCTGTATCCACAGGGACTGCCTACACATACAAGATTCTATCCATGTGGGGCGAGCTGCGAGACGGATGCCAAAGTTTTTAGGCCTGACCGATGCCCAGCCTGAGAATGATCCCTATTTAAATCCTATTGTAAATAATGGTGGACATGCCAGGATCTTTGATGGGTTTTATCTCAGCAGGTCTTGAAGAAGTAAGATCACAGAAGTAATGCAGTTACATTGGTGCAAACTATTAGCAAAATGACAATTAGATATCTCTTTGATTCCTATCAGCACAATATGTTGTATATGCATCTTGTAGTGAGAACAAGCTCCTACCCCTCTCCTAGCTGCATTAGTACAAGAGATCTGCAATAACTGCTCTATCTCTGCAAGAAAAAATGGTTCCAAAAGTGCAGAATGAATTTCTAATTAGGTTGTTTGCAACATGAACAAGGTACCGAACAAGGAATTTTTTATAAGATGTTGCATCCTTCTGAAGAACAAAAAGGGAGGCAATTTTGCAATATACTGTACAATTTTGTTGGCAATAGATTTTCTTAGAGGTGCACCAATATATTGGTATATCAGATTGGCACTGCTATCAGGAATTTTAACAGTATCAGATAGGGTTTTTTTGGCCAATGTGGCTGACAATATGGCCAATTAATGCCCTGTGCATGCACACAGATGCAGCATTAATGCATCAGGAATGCAGCATGCTGGCTTAGAGAGCAACATCTGGCTGGTAAGTCTGTTGTGTGGGAAGGGTTGGGCAGGAGAGAAGAGCCATGAGGGGTGGCAGATCGAGGTCTCCACAGTAAGGAAGGAAATGGGTCTGGAGTGGAGAAGGTGCTGCCCAGCTGGGGCAGGATGGAGCATGGGACAGAGCCACAAGCAGCTCATCTGGGGGGCATGGGGTTGATGGTTCCTGCCGTTATGCACACCCCAGGAGGGCATGGGGGAATCTTCCCCCTGATCTGCATGTGGGGTAAGGGTGGGCTGCTGCTGCAAGCTGGGGCTAGGGCAGCACCAGGCTCTTCCCAGTGTGGGGCTGGACCAGGCTTCACTTTGAGCAGTGGTGGCACTGGAAGGGGGAGTTGTGGGAGCTAAGGCACATTTTGGGGTGGCTGCAGCCTTCCCCATAGTTCCTCTCCCAGCGCTGCCACTGCCCACCCCAATCACAGCCAAGGCCTGCCCCCCACCAGGATGAGCCCAGTGCTACCTCAGCCCACAGGGGCAGCCCTTGCCCCACATGCAGATCCAGGGCACATGCTTCCCATGCCCTCCTGGGGTGCTTGTAGCAGTGGGGGACACCCCCCACACCCTCCAAATGAGCCACGTATGGCTCCATCCTGTGCTGCGCCCTGCCCTGGCTGAGCAGTGCCTGCCCCTGGCTCAGCCCCAGCCCCAGCCCCCTCCCTCACCACAGCGGCCTCAATCTGCATCCCCCATGCCCCTTCCCTTCTCCCACCCCTTTCCAGCCTGACACTGGTCTCCAAGCTGCCATGCTGCATCTTGGCAATTACATCAGTATCAGCCAATATGGCTTTGCTAAAAATCGGCCATTGGTATCAGCCCAAAAAATCTCTATTGGTGCACCGCTAGATTTTTTTCCTGGAGTTTCTGTTGCATATTGTCCACTGATTATTGGGAGAAAAAAACAAACAAACAAACAAACAAATGAGTTTACAAAAGTATGAGAGATACCACAATTCTTCCATTATGGATATAAGAGTACACTAATATTTTACACACATGCAGTACCTTTTATTAAGTTATATGGGAGGAAGTGTCAGTATTCCTATTTTACAAAGTGGAAAACTCATGCACAGTGAAGTCAAGTGACTTACTCAAGGACCCAGAACAGACCCAGTGCAGAGCCAAGGTTGGACCCCATGTCTTCCAATTCCTACGACAGTAGTCCACAAATGGGCCATACCACATCACAGGCAAATGGAGGTGCTGCATGCTTTCAGAAGCCTTTGTTTGGAATATAATGGGTAAGACTGATGCTTTAGTAGTTGATTCATTAGCTTACAGCTTTCACTCAGCCCCTAAAACTCTGGAGAAGTTACGCTCCAGAGTGAACTTTGTAGCCGAGGCCCTTCTTCACTTCTGTGTCTTTTTTTGTCATCTAGGAAATTGTCCGGTTTGATTTTTTCTTTAAATTATACTGTAACCTAAATTGAAGTGTCTGTGTGGAAAATGGATTGGCAAAGTTCCTTGGTTGTCTGTCATGTAGTTTATTCTGCTCAAAATGAGATGAGTGCAGTGATGGGAGACAGTAGCAAGTAGAGATTTTTGTACAGATACCTGAACATCTCTGTGTATATCCCCAACCCCTTAAACCTTGACATGCCAGGATCTGAATGCCTCCTCCATCATACTGAATACTCTCATCTCCCAGATTCTTGCGGGGACATTTTCATATCATTTTGGCTTCTGATCCTGTCTAGTCAGGAACTGGAACATTTCATGAAAATGAAATACAAGGTCAAAATCAATTAACTAAACTTTTCAAAGCAGAAAAATAAAAGTTTCTTTTTTTTTTTTTTAAATTCCTCCCAGGGAGAGGGCATCTGCATTTTCATCAGATGTATATGAACTGAGCAAAGGTGATACTGTTTGAATCATGTATTTATTCCCTATTCTTCTATTGTCAAACAAACCCGCAAGCATTTGTATCTCTCAGGTTGCTAAATGATTTCCCCAGTTACCTAACTACAATAAAATTAAGAAGCCAAGAACAAATGCTGGACTTACCAAATGTAAAGAAAGCAAACCTGGAATTTGAAGCAAAGGTGTGTTTTTGGTTGGGCAAACCACTGCATACCAGAGCTTGCTCCGTATCTGCTAGCTCTGGAATCAAGAGCTACATTAGATGAGAAGCGGGATTTATTAACCCAATATACTAGGATAGTATGTTCCTTTAAGAGGGAACAGTCAGGACTTTTGAGAGAGCCCAGCTCCAGGGCATTTGGGTAATGAGGGAGGATCCCTCAGAGAGCTTCAAA
>NW_017728909.1:16988101-16995156 GCF_001723895.1 Crocodylus porosus | reverse complement strand
TTGCATGTCTATGCATTAAGTGCTATGGCGTCTGTGTATATGCTCACAGCCAAAGATCTTTATTGAACAGTCTTGAAGCATAAAAATTCGACCTGTCCTGCCAGAAGGAGGGGTCTTTATTTTTATTTTATGCTATTCAGTAAAGCTGACCCTACAGGATAGGAAATTCCCCGCAGACTGGAGAGGTGGGATGCTGAGACGTCAAAACTGTATGTGTCGGCTGGACTATTAAGACTGCAGTCCCTGTAATGGTAACATAAAGGGGGTGATTTAAACCCATGAAAACTAGGAAATTTGGCATAAAGACTCCCAGTCACTCCCTAACTCATTTCCTCTGCATCTGTGGGAAGAAAGTGTGATGTTATGTTCCTTATGTGTTGCTGTATCATAGCCCTGTGAGTGGAGTTGAAGTCTGTAGTGGGAACCTTTTTAGCTTTGTGGATTTAAATAAGACCTTTGATGTTAGTATAACAGTCAGTAGTGTCCTCAATGTACAGTTTGGTTTGATGGGAGGTTCTTTATGTGTGAGTTGTTGCTATGGGACACTGTAACAGCTTTTACTGAGTAGGTACAATGGATTTAGTTTGCATATTTGAATATATAAAAATATATTCAAATGAACATATAAATAAATATATAGTTGTATATAATTACCCTACAAAATGATGAGGTAGACCCTTGGCTATTCATAAACCATAATGATCAGGTCTGGGCATGGAAAAAAAATGTTATTTGGGTCTTGAGTCTTTTTATGTAAACACTATGGAAAAGCACAGCACACTGTTAAAAGCTAGATGGATGTTTATAAGAAGAAGTCCAAGTTGAGGCCTACAGTCTTCTTTTTGTTATTTATTACATGCTTAGTACCAGCAAAGCAATGAGCCAGATGCTTTAAAGTACACTGTATACTGGATGCTTAGCCCTATTGAAAATCTAGATCCATACTGTAGGTACGGGTGGCCCACAGGCCCCTGCTAAGCAGGGATCCAGGGTGCCTGGGTTTCCCTTTGCAGACAGGCAGCATTCCAGTTTGCAGATTGGCAGATATTCTGCTTGAGGCTGCTGGGAGCAGGATGCAGGGGACACTGCATATACATAACCCAGAGTACAGCCAGGCAGCATGGCGAGCAGCTCCCTGCAGGTAAGTATATGGGGGTGGAAGGGGCATAGGGAGGGCAGATCAAGGGCCCTGCAGTTGGGGAGGGAGCAGGACAGGGTTTGGGGGCACTGCCCAGCCAGAGTGGTGCATGGGATCTGGGACTGAGGCAGGAAGTGGGACGGAGCCATGGGCAACTTGTCCAGAAGGCATGGGGGTGAAAGGGTGGCAGCTCCCCATCACTGCTCATACCCCTTGAGGGAGACATGGGAGGCATATGCCCCCCTTCCCAGATTTGTTCTGTTATATCTTTTATAGTCATGTACATGGGGCACAGGGCAGATGTAGGCTGCCTACTTCAGGCATAGGCCCCTCTAGTCTTCTGCCTTTTTCCTGGGGTCCCCACACCAGTGGCATGCCCCCTGCCCATGTGGAAGCAGTAGGGGTGGCGAGTTGTGCTCCCCACTGCTGGACATGGTGTGCACAGCCAACATGGGGCTCTTGGGGCAAAGGCAGCAGAGTAGAGAGCACTGAGCCTGAAGGGCACAGCCCACATCTGTCTTCACCCCCTCAGCTCTGCTCCAGCCACGGTGGAGGTGAGGAGTGCAGGAACCAGGGAGAAGAGATGAGCATGTGCCACTCCACCCCCAGCCCAGCCTCCCCCGTAGGGCACAGAGGCCCACTTCACCCTTGGCAGTAGCAGCAGCAGGAGATAAAGGGCTCCCTCCCCCTGCTGTAGCCCAGAGGCCTAATGAATTTTAATCCACTGCTTGTGCTGGGGCCATACAAGACACAAAGGAGGAGTCTATCTGACCTGAGATATGCAGGGAAGTAATAGGGAACCCATTTGTACACCCAGTGACCAATCTGTCTACAGAAGGGTTGGATAACATCCATGCCCTTGCCTGCATTGTGAATATTGGATGGAATCAGTAGCACTATTTCTGCCTGGTGTTTGGCTCCATTCCTCCTTTCAGCAGAACAGAATCATGGAATCATAGAAAATAATGGTTAGAAGGGACCTTGGACCTCAGGAGGTCATCTAGTCATCTAGTCCAATTCCTTACTCAAAGCAGGACAATTCCCATCTAGATCATCCCAGCCGAGGCTTTGTCTAGCTGGGTTTTAAAAATTTCCCACAATGGAGATTTCACCACCTCTCTGGGTAACCTTTTCCAGTGTTTTACTGCCCTTCTAGTGATAAAGTTTCTCCTAATGTCTAACCTAAACTTCCCTTGCTGCAAGAATTGCCCTGAATGCATGCCATTCCTGAGAACCCAGATATTCAGGTTCAAATTTCCTCTGGAAGAAGGGGTTACTTAGAGCCTTTGTCTCCTGTGTGGAGAAATCCCTCCTCCCCACTTCCCCCACCCCCAGTCTGCCTCACTGCTGCAAAGAGACAGCCCCCATCTCATTTACTGCTGATCCTACATGACCGTATGGAGAAATTCCATAAACTCTCACCTGATGGTGCTGACGTTTTTTAAACTGACCATTCAGCATTAGTCATGGTCTGAAGATACCTGATTGTGGGTGGGTCCAAGTACTGAGGTCAGAAAGGTTATAAAGAGCCTCTCTCCAGGAAGAAGGGAAGGCGGACATTTTAAAACAGACTCAGAAGCCTAGACCTCCGCAGCTCTCCCTCATTTGCCATATGTGGAAGCGAGTAACTTACCAGAAACTTAACTAGGAATTTAGTTTAGTCATGGATCAAAAGGCTACCAAGCCATTTGTGTTTGTTCAGGCTTATTATTTTCCTACTTCTCTGTCTTGTACCTCTCCTCCCCATGCCTACCTTTTCTACAATAAAGCTATCCCATATAGCCAACCTGGTTGTACATGCTTGAGAGAGGGTGGGCAGGCCTTCTTGCTCCCTTGACTTGGCTGACTAAGGGAGGCTACTTTCTATGTGTCAGGCTAACAGGAGCACCCGAGTTCCCAGGGTCTACAGGGCCCGTGTATCGCAGGTGGCACAGGGCACCGACAAAGATCTGAGTCTGGGTGGTAGGAGTGCTGCCTCAGGTTTGTGGAGGTGCTCTAGGAAGGGGTCAACCATAAGTTGGTGCCCATGGGAAGGCATCCAGTGCTCAGTTTTTGGCTGGGAGCAGTGAGGTGGGCAGCTCTGGGAAAGAGAGCTCCCTACTGGCCTACCACGTGCCTGTGCTAGTGCCCTAACAATCAGTCTATGACTAAAATGTTACGATTTATATGAAAAAAATATAAAGGATGGAGACATACGCACATCATTCAGAGCACATTTTTCACAGAAAAAAACACTTCCCTCTGACATAACTGTCCTCATCCTCAAGGTAACCTAACACCTTTAAAAGTCAAACTTGAGCACAAAAAATCCTCAGCTGGCTGGACACTAAGATTCAAGGACTAAACATTGATATCCAGTTTATGGTACATTATATTTTATCCAACTCCTGAATTCTTTACACACAAGAAAGGTGAGACTGAACATCCTCTCTTTTGACATGCTTGGACCTCCCAGTAATCAGCTCCTTTTTTACTAATTGTATGTTTGCTACCCTTAAGAATTTCTCCGCTATTCCTCTGCTACTTTTCACTATGCTGTGCCTGGTGTCCTTCATCAGAGACCTGATGAAGAATGCCTTGCATTTGAAAGCTTGTCTAACTTTATCCCAACCACATAGTTTGTCCAATAAAACATATCATCCTAAAAAACCCTTGCCTCTCATAGGACTTACCTGATCATTTGCTCATACCTGAGTGAGCATACACTTATTCAGGGGGCATGTGCATAACTTAATGGCTTACTTCTGAATCCCAAAATGTGTGTTAAGTGCCTCAAGTTTGGGTGGTGTTGGAGAAATATTGTAGCCATGATGGTCTAGTAATTATGTGAGAGGCAAGATTTTTTGTGGGTCATATCTTTTATTGGACCAACTGCATGCTTGGGATAGACTTAGACAAGCTTTCTCATGTGAAGCTGGAAGTCTGGAGGAAGAAGCAGCTATATGATGATCAGAAACAGTGCTTCAAAGCTGCATTATCAAAACTGCATACATGTCCTTTAGGTTCATAAAGAGAAATGGGATTTAGCCCCATTAGTGTCCGCCGAAATCAATAGACATTTGGAATCTAAATACCTTTGCAGATCTGAGGCTTGGGGACAGATTTTTATCTAAGTCTCCTAATGGCCTAAATTCATCTTTAGCTGCTTAAATGCCTGTAAAAATGTGGCTTAAGGCACTTTTGGAAATTGGATGTAGGTGCCTAAATCACTAATATGCCTTTGAACTAGTGATGTATTGCAATTTTGTCCTGTATGGTCATGAGCACCCCCTGAAAATCTCATGTCCTCATTTTCCAGTGACTTCAACTGCATGGAAAAGAGCTGTCCAGGGTTGTGCACATACACTGCAACTTCCCTTTTCAAATGAAATAGTCAACATTATTGCTGGTGCAATACTGATAAGAGGAATGGAGATCCTATGTGTGTATGAGGATTACCAGCAACATACTACAGTATGGAAGGATCATCATATCCCACTAGAAATCACAATTCATATTCTCATCTGCTCATCTTTTTTTTTTATACAGATTTGGTTGTTATCATCAAAACCTTTCACTCTTCCACAATCCCACCTACTTAAGACTGGATATATCCCTGTCTCTAGGAACAGACAGGAGGCAATCTCAATGCATCTGTTTATACTATCCACTAAAAGCCAGCTTGGATAAGAGATAGTTATTTTAAATATGTAAAAAGCAATAATGGATCCCTGTAGGACCAATACCCTTCAAAGCTGCAGCTTAAAAAGAAATTGCTAACTCACAGGAGTGCAAGAAAAGCATCTCAGATGACTAGATTTTATTTTTCTACAGTCTAGTGACTTAAAAATGGCCATGATATTCCCTTTTAAAAATCATAAAAATAATTCTGATAATAACACAAGTCTATATTCATCATTTGAGATCTGATCTCCTAAGATTTGAAAAAGAGGAAATATTCAATGCAGGATATAAACTCCCGACATGATACATTATCTATACAGTAGAAGTGGCAAGACACTTCAACCTACAGCAAGGATGGTTGGTCAATATAATTTAGTCTACATGTGTTTAATAATGCATTTGTACCCACAGTATCTAGGTGATACTGGCTACATATTAGTCCAACAAATAGGGCCAGCTCCAACTTCAATGCAATCTAACCCCCAATTTGAAAATTTAAATGGGATTTTGATGGTGTCAAGGTTTTGTATAAGCTCTCTTCACAGTGAAGTTCTCTGTTCATTGGCAATAATTGTATAAACCTCTGATGGCTAGTTATATAGCTTTGGTTTTGTAAGTCTTCACAAAAAGAAAGAAAGAAAGAAGAAAAAGGAAAAACAAAAAGAACTATAATTTATGTTTTATCCTAAAACCTGTATGAGTTCTCTGATAAGTAAAAGGTGTGTGTGTGTGTGTGGGGGGGGTGTATTAGCATTTTTATACTGAAAAGAAAAATCTCCCAGCACCTTGTTCCCAAAGAACAATAAGCATACCCACTCCTACCCTTCTTTATGTATTAAGAAAAGAAATGATCAAACATGAATTAAGAAAAGAAATGATCAAACATGAAAAGACATTTTTGTGAAAATTCCTGCACAATTTTTTGCTTCATTTTCAATTTTTTTGCCACAAAAGAAACTAAGCAATAGCTAAATTTGCATGAAAACTTTGGAGATTTGTTTTTCCTACCAGCTCTATAGCTTAATGAAAATCAAAAATCTGTGAACATGTGTGTAACCCCCCGCCCCCAAAAGCTTCCCAATTAAAATAGCCAACTTCAGTAAACAAACACCAGTTGTGACTTATGAACTTTTTGGAACAGCTGTACTTAACAATATTAGATGTTACTGACATGCACTACACATTTTTATTTAGTAGGTTAATTAAGGTGGCCATTCACTTAAAAGACCTCATCTTCAGGTGTCAATTAGAATAATTTAATTAAAGTCACTGGAATTCTGTCAATTAACAGCAGATGGGAAATTGTCCCAATTCTTATGAAAAGAACAATGAGTTTTGCTTGGACTGAAGGATGAGTATATCTGAAAAACGTGCATTTTTGAAGGACTGAAAAAAAAAAAGGGTCAGATTCATACAGAAGCCAAGAGAGAAAAACCCCTGTAATGGCCACAAAAACAAGAAGTTGTAGTTCTCTATGATATGGTCCCATTAATCCAGAGCAGTATTTGCCCCGCCCCCCTTTTTGAAGATTGAATAAAACAGAACAAAAACAAACAAACAGACAGACAAAAATCCACAAAGTTACCAAAAAAGCTGGCATAGAATTTTTCTAGTATTTTCAAAGTCTCCAAAAATAAAAAGGAAGGAGAAAGAAGAGCCCCAGGGTAGGCACACGTAGGCCTAGGGTCAGCGAGAATCTAGTCAGGAAACTTCTGGAGGGCCTGGATGTATTTAAATCAGCTGGTCCTGATGATCTCCACCCCAGAGTGCTGAGGGACCCCTGAAACAGCTTTACGAGCACTTGTGGTGCTCTGTTGTGGTGCCAGAGGACTGGATAATAGCCAATATGGTTCCCATTTTCAAAAAAAGGAGGAAGGAGGACCCAGGAAACTGTAGGCCAGTTAGTCATACTTTGATCCTGGGTAAGCTTTTTGAGAGAACTATCTTGGTGCATGTCCACGAGGGGCCAGCACAAGTTCATTAGAGGCAGGTCCTGTCAGAACAACCTGGTGGCCTTCTTTGACCAGGTCACCAAATCCTTAGATACAGGGGTAGCAATGGACATCGTCTTCCTGGACTTTCGGAAGGCCTTCGACACTGTCTCTCACCCTGTTCTCATTAAAAAACTAGGGGACTGTGGCATCAACACCTACATAGTCATATGGGTCACTAACTGGCTGGAGGGCCGCACCCAGAGAGTGGTGGTGGATGGGTCATTTTCGACCTGGAGGGATGTGGGTAGTGGGGTCCCCCA
>NW_017728909.1:16982806-16987959 GCF_001723895.1 Crocodylus porosus | reverse complement strand
TTCAGGAGGGATGTGGACAACATGGAGAGGATCCAGAGCAGGGCAGGCCCTACGAGGAGAGGCTATGGGACCTGAACCTGTTCAGCCTCCACAAGAGAAGGCTGAGGGGGTATCTTGTGGCCTATTACAAACTAGTTAGGGGAGACCAGCAGGCACCGGGGGAGTCCCTGTTTCCCCAAGCATTACCAGCAATGAGTAGAGATAACGGTCACAAGCTGGCAGAGGGTAAATTCAGACTAGACTTCAGGAAGCGCGACTTCACAGTCAGGGCAGCTAGGATCTGGAACTAACTTCCAAGAGAAGTGGTGCTGGCTCCTACCCTGGGGGTCTTTAAGAGGAGGCTAGATGAACACCTTGCTGCAGTCATTTGAGGTCGCTCTTGATGATCTACTCAGGTCCCTTCCGACCCTACTAACTATGAAATTATGAGAAAGAGGAGGACAGAGGGGTGGAATCAAGTAAGAATCAGCCAATCAAAACTCCTCCTTGAATCTACCAAAGTTTTCTTTCAACACTAATGATTTAGAAAACCCTCACTGGAAACATCCTAATTCAAAGAGTTGCCTTTACAGATCCAGACCCAAACTCAGACTCAGTGAAGTCATCTTTTACATAGCTATAAGCTTATGCTTTAGTGGATTTTTCCTTGAGCCTTTCATTAAAGTGCTTTACTTTGCTTGCAAAACTCTATTAATTATTTTTTGGGAAAAACTGAAGGCAACTCCTGGATTCTACCATGCATCTCCAGTGAGATCCATATTTTCCTGAGTTAATAATTCTCTGTACTCCAAATAGTTGTAAAAGAAGCATTTTGTACTTACTATTATAAAGAAAAGCCTTGCATTGAATAGCAATCCAGAAGAATAGCTAACTTTAGCTTTAACAAAGGCCTTTGAGCCATGTACTCATTCCCTTTTTCTGTCTCATTATTAAAGAATTTTGCACCAATATCTCCTTAAAGATTGAAAAAGTCCAGGCATGAAGATACTTCAATAATGGGTGACATGCATGTACCTAGAAAGATTAACGATCTGTATACTTAAAAAGGAAATTTTGTATTTCCAGTTAAAAGTCTCCCATCAAAAATAAGAATAGGTAACTCTTGCATTCCCATTTTTCTTTTCTCTAGTTAGCTTGTGTTGTGGTCAAATGGTAACAGCATGGAGTAAGTCCACATCTTGTCAATGTCAGTTATTCTCATGATGCTGAAAGCATAAGAGAATGAAAATGAGGGTTTTGTTTTGGAAATAATGTAAATTTTACTCTGGGTTTTGTATCAAGGGTGGTTAATTTGTGATGCTCTGAGTTGATGATGATACCGACTTGATGGAAACTATACAAAGAAACTCACTATGTCTTCATCAAGGCTATGAAACACGCAAGGAATAATGAAGATTTGTGGCTGTTAATGAATTGGGGTTGGACTGGAGCAGATTGATACAAATGTTAGCGTGATGTTACCTGTTCACAACAAGTAGTCATCTGCATAGGATCCATTCTACCACAATCTGGGCAAATGGTAAGAGTTCGGAGATTTGACATTAAAAGCTCTCTGTTCGACTCCTTACCACACTTGAAATATGTGGCATGATGATGTAGATCTCACTTCAGGCTAAGAAATTCCAAAGAGGCCTCTAATTGTTAATGTCTCAGTTTTGAGATGTGTGTACAAATCATATGCCTTAATACGGAAAGGGAGTGGGGGGAGGGGAGGACACACACTGAATCCTGGGTGTAGGAGTTTTAGGCATATTGGAACAAATTCTGTGCTGCTTTTACATAATAGGGGTACCATATTGGCTCCATTAAAGTCAATGAACTCTTTGACATGGATGTCAATAAGCTAGGTTCTCACCTTGTGAATCCAAATGCCATGTTACATCTTTTACAGTTATTTTCACTAGAGAAAAACAGGTAAAATAGCATCTGTGTACAAGGAACATATTAACAGATAATTAGACCTTGTACTTAATAGTAATAACCATGCCTTTTCATTGGTAAAATTCCAGTTCCTTTACCAGGAAAGGTAAATAGCCTCCTCCCCATTGAACAGAAGCTGAGACAGAGAAGTGACATGACTTGCCTAGGCTATTTAGGGGATCAGTGTCAGGACCAGTAGGGAAACACAAATCTTCAGAGTCCCAGGGCAGTGAGGTATCCTCCAGATCACATTGGGTGCATCAACATATGCAATAAACTCTGTAGCCATTTCAGATGGAGGCAACTGCTCCTAGGACTAGCGGCATGCACCTGGAACAGCAGCAATTTAAGCCAGTGTGGAGCAGCCCTGAGCTGGCAGGGAGTACTGGGGGTCAGTCGTGGGTTCCAGGTGATGGCACTGGGCATGCTCAAGGGCCAGCTTGGGCATGAGGGTGGAGAACCAGCAGAACTGTGCGGTTAGATGGCAGGCAGCCTGCGTACTTTAGCACCCTTGTGCCCCAGCAAACCCCTGTCACCAGCTACAAGTGCATTTTGGTGCAGTTACTTACTCTGACATAAGATAGTGCTGTCCCTGACAGTACTCTCTTACAGCGGAGTTAATTAATTTACTGCACCCTAATACTGGTGCATGTGTAGATGGTGACACTTTACTGTGGACCTAATTAGTCTACTCCACAGTAAAGCACATGTGTAGATGAACCCATTCGCTCCTAATGAAGCCCCCTTTATGTCATTGATGCTAATCACTGGGCATGAATTAAACATACATTTAGATAGATCTGTGTAGGATCAGGGCATTAATTCTATTCATTTCAAGTTTTACTGTGCCTGTTTGAAACTCTAGAGGATGGATTCATTGGGATGTTTTGCAATACATCCATTAACCTTGTTTAGCTGGTAAGATTCTTTGCCCCTCATTTTTGTTCCATTTTTAATTGAATTTAGCATTGTTGTGGCAGCAGCTCAGGCCTCATCAATTTTTCGTCTGTCTGCTGTGTCATAGTTGGTTTTTTAAATTAATTTCAACACCTGAGTTTTGACAACTTTTTTTCTGCAAGAGATTGTATTTTAGGGAGTAGAATAAATCATTTGACAAGACGACGTTATGGTTTTTTTGGGTTTTTTTTTTTTTTTTTTTACGTTGCATGCATGATTTTTAATATGCTTGAGTCAAATCCTACATTTTTTACTCAAGCTAAACTCACAGTGAAGTGATCTGGAGTTTTGCCTAAGAAAGTGTTATAGAAACTCCCCAGGCTTTTTTTTTTGAAATATATAGAGAAAAATAAGTGTGCTATCTTAGAAAATGTCTAACAAAGATTTTAAAGCCTTGGGTAACTTGCTGATCGATTACCTAGAAGGAGAAAAAGGCTGTTCCCCTTGTTATATGCATGCTGTCCACAAGTGTGGATATTAAAATACCTTAACATTTCTATGTTGGCAAGGCATAAATAGTGAGCCACTGTAATTAATAACTATTAAACCTGTTTGACTGATCATATCTTCTGGCTTGCAGAATCTCTTATGTGCAGGTGTGTGCATTAATGGAATCCATTAAATTCATATATTTCAACAGATAGTAATTTACGATCTTTTATAAGATCTGTCATGAAACACAGTAGGAGATATAGGATTGTCTCAGTGCATTACATAGCAAATTGTACTCCCCTTCCCTCTGAAATGACTTGACTTTAGAGACTAAATATGAATGTCAATGCATTGGACAGTCACATTAGGTATATTTTTTGCTCTCCCATCGCCTGGGAATATGTGGAATAAACCTTTTATCACTGGCAAAGCGGAGAACAAGAGTGAACAATATTCAAAGTGGCTGGAGGAAAAAATGTGTGGGAGTTCTATCTATTTCACTTTATACATAAAAAGAGAAGGAGATTGAGTGTGTAACCCTCATTTATGAATTGTAATGGCTCTCCTATGAGCTACTAACTATTCTTTTCAACTTGTATTTGTTGCTTTTTTTTCCCTTCCTCCTTGGCCCCTTTCATAGTCTGAAGAGATCAAAAGACATTTTTCAGCCATTTCCTCACCAGACTCAGAGGCCTATTCACCCCTTGAAGCAGGTACCTATCACTCACAAATGCCAATACTACAGGCACACCTTATGGTGTCCCTTAGGAGCTTGAGCTAGAAGGATGTGAGTTTAGAGAGGATTAGTTACAACACAGGCCTGGGGATTGGAACTCCAGGGTCCTGATCTCATGGGGCAATAAACTGCTGTGTAATCTTGGGAAAGCCACATTTTTCTTCTTACTATACAGTAAAAGTTCTGTTATTGGCATCTTAAAAGCTGGCATGCTCCACTACCAGCATGCTGGCTTGTAAGATAAAGTGAAACCGGAAGTGCCCACTGTAGCACTTCCAGTTTCTCTGAGTCCCTATGGCTTGGGGCAAAGCAGCCTGTGCTTCCAAGCCCCCATAGCCCGGGGGCACAACAGGTTGAGCACGGCTATGCGGGACCCACCTCCCCATCCCATGGTGATGCCATGGGAGGGATGGAGGGACCCCCCAGACATGGCACGAGAAGCAGTGGCTGGGGCTGTTCAATTAACCGGCATATTTTGTTATCTGGCATCCCCTGGTTCTGGGGGATGCCGGATAACAGCTCTTACTGTACTTAGAAAATACAGACGGATTCCATGGGGCTATTTTGCGGCTTGATTGGCTGTAATAAATTGCAAAGAGCACTGAAGCCCTCATAACTAATACCAGAATAATTTGAATGCACCACGTTTGGATTTTTTATTATTATTATTACTGTTGTTGTTATTACTTACAGGGCTGTGCAAAATTTTGCTAGGTGTTTCAATTCAATGTTGTTTTGACTTGTTTCAAGTTCAAAACAGTGAAATCAAAATGAAACGAAAGGCTTTGAAACATCCTCAAAATGAAACGAGGGCAGTCAAAACATTTAAAAAGTTTCAAAACATTTTGAGTTTTGAAGCTGGGCTTGCTTGGAGGGAAACAGAAAGTAAGGAGAGGGAGGGGGAAAAAGGAGGAAGGACTGCTCTCATATTGACTGTGTAGCTGGGCAGTGACTGTCATCCTTCCCTGAGGTCCTAGACTCATAGATTCATCAGGGCTGGAAGGGACCTCGGGAGATCATCGAGTCCAGCCCCCCGCCCAAAGGGCAGGAAGTCAGCTGGGGTCATAGGATCCCAGCAAGATAAGCATCCAATTTACTCTTGAAGGTG
>NW_017728909.1:16933437-16982601 GCF_001723895.1 Crocodylus porosus | reverse complement strand
ACACACACACACACAGTCACACATCACAAGTTTTGCTTGTCAGCAGCTTGAGGTGCAGTTTACCATAAACCCCTGCATTCATCTCATTGAAAGCTTGCAGGCTTCATGGCCTCAGTAGGGGCTACCACGCCTGGTATTTTCACCCCCCCGTGCCTTCACACTTACAAGCAACACCAGTTGTCCTTTCAATATATTGAGGTGCAGTTTCCTAGAAACCCCTGCACCTATATCTCCTTGAAACTTGACAGGCTTTGTGCCCTCAGAAGGGGCTACCCTCCCTGATGTTTTCATTTGAATCAGGCAAGAAACGACAAAGTTATAGGCAGTTCCATGCTTCCTCATTATAGCCAGTGGGCGAAACGGCAAAACACGGACAGTTTTGATGAAACGAAACAGAGCAGTGCTTTCAAAATTAAACGCAAATTGAAATGAAACAGTCTCATCAATACAGTGAAATGGAAGTCAACATGAAACGGTGCTGTTTCACGTAGTCCTAATTACTCATACTTTTATCCTTTGTGGGTGAAGATGACCTCATCCAGTGGGGGTGGGGAGGGAAGAAGAGAGAAAAAAAGTGGAAAAGAAAAAGGGAAGGAGAAAAGAGAAAAGGGGAAGAAGGAAAAGGAGAAAAAAGGGAAGAGATCAAAGGTGGGCTGGATGCTAGGTTGTGTGAGTATGTAGGTGACTTAGAAGTCCAATCTTTGCTTTGAACAATGTGCTGCAGCAGGGGCATGAGAGCGATGAGGACTGGGTATGGGAGGTTTTCCTGGCCACACGTTTTTTCATTGCTTCTGCTGTACATTGCTGTTCAAAGGCCAATACTCCGTTCTGGATTTGGGACCTCCAGGATGGTCAGTCCCGAGGGATTTGCTCCCATGACTCTGGGTCAATGCCATGACTCTGGGTCGAGCACCTTGGTGTCCAGAATTTTGTCCTGCCACTAGATCTGTAGCATCTCTCACAGGCAGCACAAGTGGAAGTGGTTTAATTACTTGGCATGACACTAGTAAATGGTCCAGGTTTTGTGGCATAAAAGAGGGCTGGAAGGATGATGGCTTTGTAAACTTTCAGTTTTGTCGGCATTCTGATGTCTCTACAGTCCCAGACTGACTTACAGAGTCTACCAAAGGCCACACTAGCTTTCGCTAATCTCACATTGACTTCATCATCAGTGTGAACAGCACGGGAGAGAGTGCTGCCTAGATAGGCAAACTTGTCAACCCTTGACACATGTTGGCCCTTAACTGAGACATGTGGTTCCCGGGGTGTTGTGCCAGGTGCAGGTTGAAACACCGCTTCAGTCTTCTTCATGTCAATAGCGAGTCTGAAGTTGTCACAGGCTGACGAGAGTAGGTCCATGGATCGTTGCATGTCAGCCTGTGAGCCTGCGCATAATGCACAGTCATCAGCAAAGAGGAATGCGTGAAGCATGGCTGTCTGGACTTCGGAGCTCGCTCGGAGCCTGCGCAGGTTGAAGATGTCTCTGTCAAATGGTACCTGATCTCCCTACCAAGGTCATCATCTTGGAAGGCATCTGACAGCATAGCAGAGAATAGGTGCAAGCACGTTGCCCTGGTTGACGCCATTTGTCAAGGGGTCCGAGTATTTGCCATTTGCAAAGTTGCGTGCCATCATGTCATTATTATTATTATTACTATTAATTTTTCTAATTATGGATACATTAGGGCATGGAACAATAACACAGTCCATGCCCAGAGCCTTTGATGAGTTTTTTTGTTTGTTTGTTTGTTTTTGGGGGGGGTTGACAAATGATGGCGCCAATAAACACTCCTTGCCATACTGAGGGTTTCAGTACATTCATTAGCAGAATAGGCAGTGCGTGTGCCCACCAGAAAAGTTTGTGGCTAAAATCCAGTCACTTCTAAGATGTGAACTGCCAAAAAATAGATGAGCAGAAGATGCTTGAGAAGGGAGCAACCTCCAGGTAGCACCTTCTACTGAGAGGACACAGCAAACCACCTGGACTTTTGAAGACCACGGTGAATATTGGCTTGGATCCCAAGTGTGGAGCGAGAGACATGACACATGTGGAGGCCAAAGCAACAGAGGTTACTAGAACATATGAGGCTGGGGCAATCCTCTTGAATACTTATCACAGCACCCTGCATTTTGAAATCCTCCTTTAAGACCAGGAGGATGTAGTGAAGTAGAAAGGGAAGTGAGGAGATAAGCACCAAAGTTAGTTGAAATGCAAAGGCAAGCTGTCTAAAGAAACCTGGAGAAAGAAAGAGGAGAGAGGAAAGAGCTAGAACAGCCCCCCCAAAGGAACGACAAAGCAAGATGACGGGGGGCAGTAGGCTGAGCTGTGTAGAATAGGACAGAAAAAGAGGAAAGTAGCCTGAGAGAGACAGAGATGCTGGAAAACTGGAAATAATTCAGAGAAAAGCAAGCAAAAGAATCCAGGAGCTGCAGGGAATGAGTCACGAGGAAAGATGGAAAGAAATAAATATGCAGTGCCTGACTAAACACTGACTAACAAGGGATGTGATAACTGCCTACAAGTGTCTGAAGGCTTTTCTTTAATTTATTTATTTAGATTGAGAAGGGCATATTTTAAAAGATGCCTTTCCAAGGATCTACATGCCTTTGGGATAAGCAGCAGAAATAAGCACTCAACTGAAACTAGCAGCTCAACAGCCAGCTAAGCACTGAGGAAGGAGATAGATGGTTTTAAGGAGATGCAATGTTATAAAGCCAGCAATTATGGAATAGAAAAGAAACCTACCTAACAGGGAGCTCGGCTGGACTGGGAAATAATTTAGAGAAGAGATGGAAAAACCTAAAATATATATACACTGGAAATGACAATCCTGACCTGGCAGAAAACGGACTAAGTGACTCAGGGCCATTTGCGGCTGATGTAATTCAGGATAGCTGCAGTGACTTCAACGGATTTATGACACTTGATGCCAGTTGATGCTCTTACCCTCGATCTTTTCCACCTTTAACACTGAAGCCATGGTACAAAGTTCACAGACCCAAGTACTATAATTATGTGAGCAGAAAATTTTACCACCCTCACTTGCCTGTTTCTGCACTTGCATTAAAAAAAACAAAACAAAACAAAAACAAAACAAAACAAAAATGATAGAGTCTAAGATTTGACATCAAGCTTTTGGATCCAGGAGAATGTTCTTTGGAATTAGTTCTTCTCCCCACCCCCGGCATGTAGTAAGAAGGGTTGCTATTACAGCTGGAACAAACAGGGGAGATGAAAATTGCTTTCAAACAAAAGAGACAATAGGAGGTGTGTTCACACCAGAAATTGCTCTCCCTCTGAGATACGCAAGCCCATATTTTGGAGGAAGCAGCTGCTTCTGCACCTGCAATCAGGTTATTGTCAAAAGAAGGGAACCAAGAGATGCTTTGAGTAGTGTGTGTGCAAGAGAAACATGGATATCCCATCAGGTCCCCTCCTTCCCTATTCTCAATGCCTAGGATTTGGAGAGATGCCTTGGGTAAGCAGCAGAGGCTGCGGATGTGACACGGAGGAGTTCGGAAGAGCTGTAATTGCGAAAATAAGACTGAAGGGCGGTTGTAACTTTGGACTGACGTTGAGAGCTGTCTTAAAAGGAGCTTGATAAGGTCAAACTAATAAACTTGGGAGCTGCTCAAGGGGAAACCAAATTCTGGATCTGCGAGACACTTTGACAGATAATTAGCATAAAACAGGGCAAGTACCCCACCAGACAGAACGGGAAATCGCAGAGCGCAAATACTATCAAGCTAGAATTAGTCAGAACAATGGTCCAAATTCTGCTCTTTGATTTACATGCAACCAAGAAGAAAAAAAATCTGGACAAAAGCTTTTGAATGAACTGACATTGGGCTGAAAAATCATCCCTGCGGTAAAATGATGTGAATTGAGTTTGGCAATTTGGGTTGGCTCTGACCAGCTTGGTTGTTTTCTGGGTTATTTTGGTGGGTTTTGTGGTTTATTTATTTTGTGGACACTTTATTTATTTATTTTTTTTGAGAGAGAGGATGCCTATTTTTAAATGCCTATCGTGCTTTTGATTTTCTGGTTTCTTGTTCTATAATAGCATTGACTCTTAACTACACTCAAGTGTTTTCAGAGTACTCATTTATCTTAAGCTGTTTTCTCTCCTTGCTTGTTTTCCTCCCAACCACCCTCTTAAACCAAACTGATAACAAGGTCAATATACAGTATTCATCAATCATTACTCCACAGCTCCAATTCCATCACACCCAGTCTCTTTCTACCATGTAATACTTCAATGTGTTATGCTATTTGATTCAGACTTGCTTGTGGAAGAAAGGTGGCTATTGCTGCACTGAGTAATATAAAACATTGGGTCAACACATTGAAGTGGGTTTTATAATGCCCTAGATGCTGTCCTATCAAACTGATTTCTGTAGTTCTGTAGGGGGATGTGATGGTCACTGATGCACACTACCATTTGGGATCAAGTGCTGGCTTCTCTTTCACATTTAGCATCATTTCAACAGAACCTTTCCTTTGAAGTACCTTACAGCTCATTAATGTTGCCTCAGCATTTATACCTGCAGTTAGCACTTCCCATTTACAGCTAGGAATCTCAGGATGTGGTGTCCCAGCATGTTCAGTAGTAGGCAACCTTCAACTCTCTGGATCATGGTATACACGTAAGAGGTCGAGTGAGATGCCCAATTAATCCATTTGGGGATGACAACCCCAATTCAAGAGCAACACAACCGCTTACAAGTTTCACAGATCCATATGTTGTCTGAGTTGGAGTCCAAGTCTGCAGCAAACTGATTTCTTCTTCTCACCTTGCTTCAGTCCTCTGGATGAAAGCTGCTTTGTGTTGAGCTGCAGCCAGCACCAGATTTTCCCTCCACATCCAATGGGATTCTTCAAATAATTTTTGCCCACATCATGGTACCACCATAGAGGGCAACCCCACTTTCTAGAGCTATCTAGAATCTCACTATACAAAATATTCTTGGGGACACCATTTTCTCTCATTCTCCTGACATGACCAACCCATCGCAACCCCGTCTTCTTGATTGTGCTTTCTAAGTGTGTCAGTCCTGCCGGCTGCTGTCCTCCATGCTTGGTATTCTGTCTTCCCACCTTTTTGTCAGGATCTTATGGAGACATCTCATGTAGAAGCTGTCCTGTGTTTTGATACGCCTAGGATATGCAGCCCACATTTTGGAACCATAAAGAGGAATGGCAGCACACAAGTGTTGTATATTTGCATCTTCACCTTAATAGTTTGCTGCTGTATTTGCCACATAATAAATTGACTTAACTATACAGTAAAAGTGGAATGAACACAATTCTGGGGCAAAGTTAGACCTTGAAAAATGTGTGACAAATGTATTACATGTGAACGTTACTCCATACAATATGGAACGTATGAATTTTTGGAGTCAAGTTCATTTTGAGGTAGCCCTTTGCTCACTGTAAATGGCCTTCCCTGCCACCTCAGAGGCTGGATCTGTGACAGCTGTCCACAATAGATGTCAGTGTGAGACAGAGTTAGCCATGTTCCCACTCCTTATTCTAGAGTAAATTTAGTGTGGCATGAAACTTGGTATAAATAACTGCAGTAAGTGTGGCATCTCCATATCCTGTGACATGAGAAGAGCCATTCATCCCAATGTTGACGGCCAGAGCAAGACCTATGCGCTACTAGAGCCCTTAACTATGACTTAAGAGGAGCATAGATTTTCAGTGACCCCCTACATAGGTGTGGATTTTACCCAGTGATAATAATGTCCAGATCCTGATAAGTTTGTCTGTATAAGTACCCAGTGCTGGGCACCCAATGCCAAGTTGCTGACTACCCTCAGTTATGATTGACTGTGGTTGCTTAATAGTCTACAGTAAGCACACAGATACCTGGAGCTGAGAAGAAGAGGGCATGCAAGTACTTACTGATTGGCGAGTACTTACTGATTTGTGCACATTTCCATTATAATGCCATGGACAGAGGGAAATGGGAGTGATCATTCAGTTGTATCAGGAAAAAAAAACAAAAAAACCCTGTACATGTAAAGCCTCCCTGTACTTTGCTATGGGGGAGGATAGATCATAATTTCTGCAGAATGTTTTCCTGTTCTTGCTTGTCTGGGAGGGAGGAAACTTTTTAATTGGTTTGAGCCACAAAATCAGACTCCCTCCTAGGTGGCTATTGAGCAGGAGGTGTCCCCAGGTATTGAGTTAGGCATCTGACTTCCTTATTTCCCAAGAACTGAGTCAATACCCTCTTGACAAATGGTCACGCCAGGACTTCAGTAGCTGTCTGCCAGGAGCAGATTTGCAAGATGGTGAAAAGAATGAGCTATCTTCATGCACTGCCATTACAAGAGACTCCTTCATCCTCTTCTTGTCTCCCAGCACAAAGAACTATTTCAAAAATTGGGAATTACTTGATAATGACACCACCACCAACAACTACTACTCAAATAAAAATTGTAATAGTATCAATGCCCCATTTAATGCATTGAGCCTAATACCTAGAGGACAAATGAAAATAAATAGCTTTTAATTTTTAAATGATTATAATAGATGTCGACTAGACTTGACAAGTCAAACTAACACCAAAGGGCAGTAGGGTTTAAAAAAATAAGTTCATGTGCCAATGCATGTTATGCATACATCTCAGTGCTTGAGGTATATAGAAGAATATATACAGGGTCTTCATAAAGTCCTTGCGCACATTTAAACTTTAATAACTTCATTTGTAGGTATGATAGGAACAATCTGTAAACAGCATTTAAAAGTAAATTTATTAAAGTTTTAGGACAACTAGAGTACACTGTGCTAGACTCCAACATAACCACCATTTTCTTCTTACAGCTGATATGGACTTCAATTCTGCTAGCCATAGGATGCAATTTCCTTCTCATCTACAGAAGCCATTTTTCATTTGTTAAAGGATCTGAAATAAGAATCAATTCGTTAATACTTATGAAGTCTACGTTGCATACTCTACTTGTCCTAGAACTTTAATAAATTTGCTTTTAAATTCCATTTACAGATTCTTTCTATCATACCTACAACCTGAATTATTAAAGTTTAAAAGTGCCCAAGGACTTTATGAAGACCCTCTATAAGTACAAGTGTGTGTGCATGTTTGCATACTTTCTAGCTCTTCTCTCTCCTTCCTTCCTTTTTTCCTTCCACTTTGGACGTACCGGACCAGGCCCGCTTGGAGCTGCGTGGGGCGATCCTGAGCGTAAGACTGCCCAGCTTTCTATCAATTATCTTTTCTCACTCCCACCTGTCTAAAGGTCTCTAGCCTCTGTTTATCTCGCTTTCTGGTTCTTTTCTTGCATTTTTGTAGCTTTTTTCCCCTTTTCTCTCCTCTTTGTCCCATCCCCCCAGAACTTCCGGTTTCTTTGTCTTTACAGCCTTCTTTCTTACTGTCTCTTTTCCTTTCTTTCTCTCTTTCTTTTCTGTTTGCTTGTTGCAGGGAGTTATCTTTTCCATTAGCTTACCTTCCGAGGGGTACTCTTAATTACCCCTCTGCACCCACACCTTTGTTTTCTTTTTTTTTTGCTGTTTCAATCCCCTTTCCCCTCCCCCCCGCCATTTTTTTTCCTCCACCCCTTTCTCCCTCCCATCTAGATTTTTGTGGCTGCATTCACAGACACTTATCTTTTCAGTTAGTATAAACTTTTTTTTTGTTTTCCTTTTGCTTAATTATAGCTGGAAATTAACCCTGTTCCAACAGGAATGGCTGCTCCTACACCCAGCAGCTGACATAAGGATGTCTCCCAGAACCTCCCCATTACGCATGAGGGTTTGAGGGTTCACACCCCTCTCTTCATCGGGGTTGAGGTCTGCATAAATGCCCTTTCTAGTCTCCTGGGAGAGCATAACATACATTACACAGGTCGTGTCAACTCAGTCCCGATGATTTCTTTGAGTGGTTCCATCCTAGTTAACAGGGTGTTCACAGAGCGCCTGGATTTTGTGGGCATGGATTATTTTGTCACGCCCCTAGACACCCCAGCAGTGAGGGTGGTGATTTCTAATGTGTCCCTACAAGTAACTGATCAAGAGCTGGCCAAGGTACTCAAGCCCTATGGGGTTCCTACGAGTCCTTTTCACTGATTGACCATAGGGAGTAAAACCCCCGAACTGAGGCATGTCCTGTCTTTTCGAAGGCACGTTTTCATGCTTCTCAGGGAGGGCCCACGGTCTCTGCCTCAGTCCTTGAGCCTCGTGTTCAACGGGTGGAGGTTTGTGATATATTTTTCTTTTGGGGACACCATGTGTTTTCAGTGTGGTAGCACTTCCCACCTAGCAGCTCAGTACCCATGGGGAAGATTGGCCAGAACATCGGCAACTACAGCGGTGCCAATGGATGCGCACCCACTTTTGGGATGCAGACCCCACCCAGTGAGGCTGGGAGCTTTTCCGACCGCCTTCTACCCCTGTTCCGTCTGAGGGGGCTGGAGTCTCTGGCATGAGAATGCTGTCTGGGAGAGAGGCTGGGACTAGGCCCCAACCCTCCCCACCCACTTATTCCACTTGCAGTGCCCACCCCCACCAGTACAGAGATGCCACCAGGTGGAGAGGCTGATGCCTCCACTTCCCCCCTGCCTGCCCTGATCGCCCCGATTGAGGCTGGGGTGGTCAGCGATTGTGGCACCAAGGCCTCGTCGGATGACGGAGCTCAGGCCTCCTGCCAGTTGCCCTCCACCACGGCTTTGTCTGAGGTGGCTGGCCCTGGGGAGGCAGGCCGGAAGCAGTCTGGCCCTACCTGTATGAAGGGTGGGCCATCTGCCACACAGAAGAAGAAGAAGAACAAAGAGAAGAAAGTGAAAGGGACCACTTGGGGCTCCCCATCCCCACTGAGGCCTTCCTCCTCAGGTGGTGCTGGGGGGGGAGGGAGCTAGAGAGCCTGGCCCTGCTCTGGCTGTCATGTCAACGACCCTGTTCACTGGGGATAAGGGCAGCCTGAGTTGGAGGAGGTGAAGGCAGGGCTCACTAACCCCTCTCCTATCCTCCAGCTTTCAGAGACGGGTGGCAGTAAGACATATGCACAATGTCTCTCTTCTGGAGATCTGACCCAGGGGGCAGCAGAGGAGTCTGCTGACCTCTTGGTCACATCCCAGGTTACTGAATTGGATGGGGAGGCTAGTGAGATGGAAATCCAGCTTACTGAGTGTCGCAAGCGGCCTCGAGAGCGGGATGACCTCTCTCCCCACAAGAAGGTGGAGATTGCACATCAAGATCCAGACCTTGACCTGGTTGATCAGAGGAGGTTGATGGATTTAGATATTGAGGGTGTAGATGCTGAGCTCCCAACTAGGGTGCAGTCTTGCCACACGTCTGTTGGAAATGTGCAGCCCATGTTGGCAGACACCACCCCCCCCCGGGTTGGTCCTGACTATGGGGGCCTCCTGACCTTTTTTGAAACAGATGAAAGGACAAAACAACATAGCGGGGCACATCACTCAATGATGCACAGACCCTAAAGTTTTTATCAAGGCTGCCAGGGCTGCAAGATGCAGCAAGATGTAGGCACTAGGCAGATGGCTTATCGTCTGGAGAAGCTCACACAGTGGGTGAGAGATGAGTGGGGCCTGGTGGGGTTCCTGGAGTAGAGTAGGGCACAGTAGGCCTGTTCTGATATGTCTCTGCTTTTTGCTCTGCTCTTGAGGGCTTGCTCTTTTAGCCAGGAAGAACCTGTGCACGAGCCCCCTATTGGTGTTTTAACATCAGCCTGCTTCAAGACTCTTACCTCCGGGACTGCTTTGCCAACTTTTGGCGGGGCTGGAACGCCACAAGACTGAATTATTCCTCCTGGAAGCTATGGTGGGATGTGGACAAGGTACAGATCTGGGCTTTTTGCCAGCAGTACACTCAAATGGCCACAAATGAACGGCGCTGCCATATCAAAGAGCTGGAGGAAGATGTGGTAGAGCTCAAGGCTGCCCTGCTGGCGGCCAGCAGTGATGCGGTGCTGCATGAGAGCCTCTGGTTCCATAGGAAGTGCCTGTGTGACTTGACGAAGAGTGTGGCCCATAGAGCGAGGATCTATGCCCACTGCCAAGAGCTGTCCGAAACAGATACCCCAACCTGCTTCTTCTTCAACCTGGAGCGACGGTGGGCAGTGAGCAAAGTCTTAGATCAACTCAAGACCTCTGAGGTCCAGGTAATCACTGACCCCTGTGAAGTACGTGCACATGCTGTTGCCTTCTATTGTGACCTGTTTGCAGCTGAGCTGTCCTGCCTTGAGGTCACACGGGAACTCCATGCGGGCCTGCCACACCTTGGTGCCCTGGAGGCTGGCAAGCTTGAGCAGAAATTGTCTCAGGCTTCAACGGATTACCTGCTGAATTCTACAAGACTTTCTGGCCTCTTCTCGGCCCCTGTCTCCTGCGTGTTTTCCAGGAGAGTCTTGCTGACAAGGTCTTGTTGATCAGTTGTTGCTGTGCAGTGCTCACACTGCTGCCCAAGAAAGGAGACCTTGGCTGCATTTAGAATTGGTGGCCGGTCTCCCTGCTGTGTGTGGATTACAAGCTTCTGGCCAAAGCACTGGCCACCCGCCTCCACACTGTCATGACTTGAGCAGAACTACTCATGCCGAGCAGAAGCATCCAAGACAACCTGTTTCTGCTGTGCGATCTACTTACAGCCAGTGAACTATTTGGCCTAGACATTGGCCTTATCTCTCTGGATCAGGAGAAAACCTTTGACAGGGTGGACCACGCCTACCTCTTTCAGAACCTGGCGGCCATTAGCTTTGGGCCCCTTTTCACCGGAGCCCTTTGGGTCTTGTATCAAGACACTTCCAGCCTGCTCAAGGTGAATGGGGTGCTCTGTGCCCCATTCCCTGCATGCAGAGGCATCCAGCTGGGCTGCCCCCTTTCAGGTATGCTCTATGCCCTGGCCATTGAGCCACTGCTGCATGCACTGTGGTGCCGCCTGAGTGGTGTGGCCTTGTCACCAGCCACAGGCCTGTCTGTTGCCCCTCTGCTCTAGCTATCAGCATATGCAGATGATGTGGCCATCTTCCTTAGCACCCAGGAAGATGTAGAGACCCTGACAGCCTGCCAGCGAACCTATGAATGTGCCTCTTTGGCCTGTGTCAACTGGGCCAAGAGTGATACTCTGTTGCTTGGTGCATGGATCATCATGACCCCCCCGGATTTGCCAGGGGGTCTCACCTGGAGCTGCGAGGGCCTTAAGATCCTGGGCATGTTCCTAGGGCCCTTGACCTTCATGGCTCACAAGTGGAACAGCCTCAAAGAAGTAGTGGAGGCCCACCTACAAAGGTGGCACTGGCACCTATCCAGCCTCTCCTACCGTGGACGAGTCCTCCTCGTGAACAACCTAGTGGCAGCGACCTTGTGGCACCAGTGCACCATACATCTGCCAGAGGACCTATTCAAGAGACTCCAGCACCTCCTGGTCAATTTTTTCTGGGATGGGCAGCACTGGCTCCTGCAAGCTGTCCTTTACCTACCTGTAGCTGAGGGGGGGCAGAGTTTCATTGGCCTTGTGAGCAAGGTGGTCACCTTCCACCTGCAGGCCCTTCAATGACTCCTGTACAGTGAGGAGTGCCTACCTTGGCAACAACTGGCATTCTGGTTTCTGCAGAGGGTTGGGGCCTCAGCTTTGACTGGGAGCTCTTCCTGTTGGACCTTACGCTTTTGAACTGGGCGGTGCCTCCAGCTTTTTACCGTGGCATGGTGCGAGCCTGGCAAACCACTTTCCACCTCCAGTCCCAGGCCCATCACCTGCAGTTCCAGCAGGTGCTGAGGGAACCCCTGGTGCACAACCCAGCTTTGAGGTGCCCTGAGCCAAGCCTGGCCTCTGTCAGTCTCATGGCTGTTCTCATTCAGGCACATGTTCTCCTCCTGAGCCATCTCCTTGACCCCGCTCAGTTAGCCTGGCTCTCACCCGCAGCCGTGACCACCCAGCTGGGCATGTGCTCTGTCCACAGTGTGGGCCATCTCCTGTGTGACATCCGGGCTGCCCTCCCATTGGAGGCAGCAGCCACCCTGGATGACCATCTCCGGGCAGGCCAGGTCCCCTGCACTGAGGATGCCCCAAGTGAGGCTTTTCCTGCTTTACCAGTCACCCCAGACATGGCCGGTGAGCTGGCCGGTGGCCCTGGCACCTTGCTAATGCTCTCTGTGCCTCCTGACAGAATCATGGGTTGCTCCTTTGCTTTTCTGTCATGTAGAAGTCTATATGCCTGGGAGGTTCATGTCTGTCATGCCCAAGTGCTGGCGGGCTGCCCCGATACACTGTGGCAACGGTGCCTGGGGCCACCAGATTCCCCACCAGCCCACCGAGCATGGCACACATTGTATAAGCCGCCAACTGCCAAAAAGACTGGTGACCTGCAGTGACAGTTGCTGCATGGCATCCTAGCCACTGGCACATTTGCGTCCCACTTTGACTCAGCCACCTCTACAGCCTGTCCCTTCTGCCCAGGGGGTGTTGAGGAGACCCTCTTTCATGCCTTCCTTGACTGTCCCTGCCTGCAGCCGCTTTTTGTCACCCTTGAGCCACCGGTGCAGATGCTGGGCAGGAGCTTTTTGGAGATCACCTACATGTGCTCCTACCCAAACTGGGTGGCTGAGAAGGACCCCATCTGCCTGGCCAACTTCTTACTGGGTCAGGCCAAGTTGGCCGTCCTCAAGAGCTGCCAAAACCAGCTTTGCTGGGACCGGCTCAGATGATGCCCTGCGGCTTTTCCACCTCCTGGTGCAGACGCGCCTCTCACTGGAGTTTGAGCATGCCGTGCTCCGGCGGGCAGTGCCTGCCTTTGAGACACGCTGGTCCCTTGAGGGAGCGCTGTGCCATGTGAAGGACGGCTGTCTCAAATACATGCTCTGATGTCATGACCGGTCTGGGAGACTGGGCTGGCTCGGTGTCGGACTACGACTTTCAGCTCGTGCCACGTCCTGGGCCCTCACCAGGCTGCTTTTTTGCTTTCTTTTTGTGTGGGAATTTGAAGGTTTTTGTTATGTGTATGATTGGATGGAGCACAGTACGAACTGTTTATTTATAGTTATGACCATGTGGCTGGCACTCCGACCACATAACTAGCAAGTAAGACATAATGTGGCATGTAGCGAGGATGTCTGTCATGGTGTGATGTGTTGAATGCAATGACATGGTGTTCTTGGTTTGATAGTAATTTGTTTGTTTTTTTGCTTTTAAGTGGCCACCCTTTTTGTATCCCTGAACCCCTGAATAAAGTAGTTAAAAAGTCAAAGTCCTTCCTTCCTTCTTTTCTTTCTGGTTTAAGTACAGAAGGCTGATGCTTTGAGGAACATGATGATAGGTGACCTAGACATCAGTATTAATGGTCTCAAAATACATGCGTTGAATTATTTTGTGACAATGACATTCAATTTCATTGAAATGAAAAAATGTCAAGATAGGATTATGATTTCAATTCATGCGTCATGTCTCTGTTGGAACTTAGAAATATACAGGCCAATATGAGAATGAAAAATAACGGACAGTGGGAAGATTATAGAAAAATGTGAAGTTGGCCTCAGAACCATCCCTGTGATGCATGAGAGAGATTATATTTATGTATGTAGGTATGTATGTATGTATAGTTTCATCAGTCTCCTTTATTTTGTACCTGTACTCCAGTAATGCTACAGAATCCCTGTTGTGCTTGGCACTATTGTATTAAAACCAGTTCCTACCACAAAGAGTATACTCTCTAAATAGATAGAACCGAGCTGAGTTGCTGAAAGTGTATAAACCAGGTCATTGTCCAGACTATGAAAAGAACCGAGGTCTGTTGCAATCTAATTGAATTCCCTATCTGCTGGGTTATGGTGTTCTTCATGTTGCTCCACTGGGATCAAGCTTTAGTGAAACCCACTCATCCATTCCTAGCCACAGCATCTCTTCATTCAACAGCCATTCTACCAGAATCCTTGTGAGCATAAATATAAAAAGAGTACATTTCCTGGCCATTGAAAGGCTTAGATCTCAATGTACCTCTGAGGTTCATTCTTCATTCCCATTCAGAGCTGTGAAAGCTAGGGGCTCAGAAACTGCAGGAAAAGTGAAAATCCAAAGGAGAAAGAAATGAATTAACTGAACAACATATAACCTTGTTTGGACAAGGGGGAGAAAGAAAGAGAGAGCGATATTGAGAGAGTGTGATATCAAATTCCTGTAGTGATCACTGCCTTTACTTCATTAACAGGCATAGGTACTGCTATACTGGCTCGGACCAGCGGTCCATCTAGTCCAAAGTTTGTCCCCAACCGTGACCAGCAGCAGATACTTCAGAGAAAGATACAAGAAGCAGGAGGCAACTGGGGAATAAGCTACCCATTGGGCACATCTACGTGAGACGCCCACTGTGCAGTTACTGTGCAGTCATTTAGGACATGCACAACCAGGTACTAAATGACTACGCAGTAACTGGTGTTACTGCACAGCAGTATCCTGGCACGGTTGCCTGGTGATGAACAGTACTTCGTTACTAGGAGCGTAGCGTCATGGATCGCGCCTGGCGATAGTGCCATAGCAATGAAGTTTGGTGCTCGGGGCAAAGCAAACAGCGGCAGCCCGATTTCACCCTGCGAACAGGGGGCACACGCCACCCCATGCTTGCCTGAGAATGCACCCAGGGGTGGGAGCCCCCCCGAAATGGGCCACTCACAGCTCCATCCCATGCTCCACTCCAGCTGGGCGGTACCTGTTGGTGCCCCTTCGCTTCATCGCCCAGAGTGGTCACCTTGCTCATCCCCCCATTGCTACGGCACTGCCCACCGATGCTACTGTGCCGTAGTAATGACCCATGAGCTGCTGCATGGTCAGCATCTCATCTAGAGGCAGCCACCATGAAATTTTATCTGACTTCCAGGACTCTGGGTTAGTTTTTGCCCAGGAAGCATGGAAGTGTCCGTTTGGTAAGGTATTCAGTGAGGGGTGCACCAAAAAACCTGGAGAGACGGACCTCCGCACGATACTAGCATTTTCAGGTTTTCTCTCCCCTTTCTGCTTCCTTCCCTTATTTCTTTTGCAAATTACAGGACAACCAAATCACACATTTTCAAAGAAAAGACTGCAGGGGATGCAGAGGCATCTTCCTTCCCAATAAACAGCAAAATAAGATGTTCTTAGCCAGCTTCCTCACAAGTCTCCTGTATTGGCTTTCTTTGTTGGCAGGGCACAAGAGCTGATAGCAGAGCCGTGCTCCAATCTGACAATTCCTACAGCGTGTCGGTCTTTCACAAAAGGGTGTTCGATTTCGCTGAAACCTTGACAGTCCATGAAGTTGACTGACATCTCTAGTTTCCCACCCACATCCCCGCTATGATACATTCATTATGTTGCTGCTGGAGTGGCATGAACAATGCAGGGTTTGATTCATGAGGAGGTTTCTTAATCGCGCCCCTCAGTTCTGGGCGCAGGGGCTGGAAGCAAGTTAGTTGACTTTTGCAGAGTCCCTTGGAGTTTTGATTCTGCCAGGCCCTTGTCCTTACCCCATCCCATCTGCCTCTTTAGGACCCCAGCAGCTTCCAATCTGCTTCTGCGAGCTTATTGTGTAGAGGGTGTCAATGAGGTTCGCACTTCTATGGATGTCTGAACATTGTCACGTCGTGGCTCCGGTGCTCCAGAAGGCCTAGGACCAACTCTCCTATGAACAGGCTTGAGACTCAAGCCTTCAATCTCCATTGTCCTGCTGCTGTGCAATTATTTACACAAGTATAAAACAGAAGTGAAATTCTACCATTTTCATTTGGCTTCATTTTATACCCATTTTCCAGTGATAAAAAAAAAAAAAAATACTATAAGGAAGCAAGGCAGCAGTGTGCGAGGCACTCAGCCCTGACTATTCTGCACAAGTCCACTTATCGCTCCTCTGATTTTCCTCCCAATAAACATTTCTAAAAGACAGTATTGTATTAGAGAAATTAAGGGGAAAAACAGGCTAGCAGAGAGGTTCAATTGCTTTTTTTTTTTCACATTTCAATGTAAACTGCAGTGTAAGATCTTTGCAAAACTTAAGCAAGTTTTTTCTGCGTGCAAGAGAGAGACAATATTTGTAATACTTCTGTTTATCCTGCCTGTCTCCCAGCAGACCTGTTTGTAAGTCTGCTTCTGTGTGCATTGCTTTGTGTCTACCAGTCCGTTTTTCTTCCTGCTGCCTCTCTCTCTTTTGTTATGTATGTGCTGTCTCCTTCTAAAATCCCTTATGCTTATTTTCCAGACGCATTTATTTATGTTCCCTCGCTAATTGAAAATCTCATATTTGAAGTTATTATTCTGATTGATGTCTGTCATTTTGATCAAGCAGTTGCTCACAGATGCTTTGTTAGAACAATTTTGCTTGTTAGTTTATCACCATCCATCTCCCTCCTGACCTTCTGTGATGTTTGGTAGCAAAACCATTAGATATCTCCTGCAAACAGAGAGACAATTGGCCATCCTCCCATATGCACATGGCTGCAGCTATAGCAGTGGAGACCTAGATGCCCTGTGTTTAGCACAGGGTCCCACACACTCCTCTTCCCACTTGGGGTAAAGTTCAGAGATGAAGATCCTTGCTAGATTTCAGGTTTGCGGCAAATAATTTGGTGCTTACATGACTGCCTGCTTAGGCACATGCACACCACAAAAGGAATGCCACTATTTGAAAATAAGAGGAAGGGTAGTCTGTTGGCAGGGTGATAAAGTAGTAGTTGATAATATTAGGTCCAATTACCTACTGTTGCTGCAAGTTGCATGTGTGACCACAGACCACATCTGTAGGGCTAACTCCAGAATGCAATCCTGTGTTGAGCCCATGGGCTCCATAGTGCATGGGAAGTAGTAGAAACTTCAGCATTTAAGTCCCACTTCAGTCTCTAGAGGCCAGAAGTAGCAAAGGACTCTCATGCCTGAAGGAGAATTGCAGTGGAAAGTGCCAAACTCAAAAATGACAGTGTTAAAACCCATTGCTCAACAGCTGCCTAGATCCCAGCATAGCTGAGAAATCAAGCAGTTGTCTCACACCTGAAATCAGGGGACTGATCCCAGTTCAACTGTATGCACCTAAGGGGCTCTGATGTAGCCATGTAACTTCAATTGTAAGCACCTGCACAGTGTTTGGATGCTCTCTGCTCTTGTATAACCATGCTCAGCCTGCATTACTCTTTTGAGTATGCTCAGTAGGCTGCACTCTGGCTGTACGGTTTTTGGGGTGAATTGTACATGCCCAGAATATTCTGTATCAAGCAAATCCTGAATGCTATTCACAGAATTAATAGCAAGGAAGGGGCCCCTCATCTTTTAGTCCAGTAGTTAAGTCAATTGAACAGGGAGAAGAAGATCCAGGTTCTAGCTTTTATTCACTCAGAGAAGATTTGAACCTACTTAAGCAAAGCACACTAACTTAAGCAAAACCTAACTACTAGGTCACGGGTTAGGCTTTACCCAGAGTATTCTCCAGCCCTTCTCTTGCAGCTGGAAGAAGTTGGAGTTGGACCAGTTAGAGATGATACCCTGGCGAAAAGAGGGCATTGGGTTTTTGCCCTAAACCTTTCCTTCAACAGAACAGGAGCGATGCAAGTTGCAGAAAAAAATACAAGCAGTAGGGGCAGAATCCTTTTGCAAGGTAGCATCTGTATCACTTGTCTGCCTTCCAGTCACTTCTCCTACTGGCCCTACATATCCTGCCCATCTGGCTAGCCACTTGTCCAGGTTTGAGAGCAGGGCTGTGGGGCACCTTGGGCAATGCCTACCCCATAGCTCTGTGGTTAAAAGAGTATTGATAGGAACCAAGAGACATAAAATAAAATCCCTTCTGAGTGAAAATGGCCTAGAGACAGGCATGGTAGTGCTTAACTTTTAAGATTCCAAGATTATATCTATCTATCTAGAGAGAGAGAGAGTGCGCTCTATATATAGATCTATATCTATAGATCTATTTATCTATATCTATATCTGTATATATATAAAGAGAGAGAGATCTATATAAATATATATATATATATATAGCTATATGTAGTCCTAATTCTTTCAAAAAGAGTCCCTAAATTCAGGCCTAATTAACTGAAAGTTAGGAAATGCAAGATATTTATTGCCTAGCCCTTAGCAGCTTTGGGTCCCAGCTCCTCATCAGTTCATTAAAAATAATTATGCCTTACCTAGGTGTTGTGATTATGGTTATGAAGATGATGACGTGGTCAGAATCAGGGGTGAGGTGGCAACAAGAATGGGCTCCCTCCATAGAAGACATACTATCACGGAGGTCAGGATGAGATCAAACCCAGTCACATGCAAATCTAACTCGAATATCTTCCCAAAGAACATCTTAAATGGAACAAAGAGAAGGGTATAGTTCATTTGTTGTGCGTTTTGGTAGTGCCAGAGAGTACTAAACATAGACCCAGAGACCCGGTGTGATGGATAACAACAAACACAGCCCCTGCTGAAGTGTGTGAAGTCATCCAAGTCCCGTATGATGCTCATAACAATACAATGTTTCCACTGCGATTTCAGAGGCTAGGTATAAACTTCATATTTCCACTTTGCATTTATAGACACAATACTGATTGATCACTGAGATTAGATCTTTCCACCCACAATTAATTTTAAGACATTTCATTGAAAAAGGAAAAAAAAAAGTGGTAGGCATAGCAGAGGTTGTCATTTAATTCACAGGGAATGAAAAGGCAATAACAAGGCTGAAGAAATAAAACTTATAATAGCAGTTTTAGCAGTTTTGCCGTTGGGCACCATAGAGGGGAAAAAAAAAACATGTCAAAATAAAGTGAAATAATGAATTTGCCTTCACCTTAGTTCTATGGAGTGGAACGAGGTGTGGTTTGACAACAACCGCTCTTCCGAAGTCCAGAAGAAACCATTGTGAGACAGTCACTCACGTGTGCCAATGTGAGGGGATGTTATGCAGAAGTAGATGTGGAAAATCAGAGATTGCTCATTGAAGGCTCTTCTAGCCACAGAGCACTAGAAATAGCCTCTATTCAAGAGTTTGTAGAAGTAGACAGTGCAGCAAAAGAAGAACGGGATCCAGTGTTAATGTCTCCCTTTCCAAAGAGCGATGCAGACAAACCACTGGATTCCCCGTCTGCCATTACACAGTGGTCATAGCCCACTGGTGGCTTTGCAGCAGTGATCCTTTGGCATGACTGATCCATGGAGATATGTTACAGGCACAGCTTGTGCATTTTGGCTCATGTTGCACTGGTTTCTGGTTTCAGATCTGAAAGGTCCCATTTTCCAATCCCAGCCAGTCAAGATGTCAGTCCTTTTGCTAGCAAAGGAGTTGGTTCAGAGCAATCATTTGACCCATGACTGGTTTCTGTGATATTTTTTAGGCTGTAACTCTCATAATAAACCAGCAGGATTTCCCATCTTAAGTCCTGTTTTAATAGCTTTCTCCCTTTGACTTATGAGCATCCCTTGTGACTTGAGTGGGACAACTTATAGACTAGAGTGCTACCCAAATGCACCTAAAAAGGCATTGGAATTGGTCAGTCCCTGAGAAAATCATACCTGATGACAGCCTGAATATGACCACAGGAGTAGTGTCTTTGCAGCCTCAGATAATTAAAAATCAAGACCAAAGATGCACTTAGAGTAGAGCCGGGCAATTGGTTTGGCTGGAAAGGCACTTATTGAGTTTTGGTGCCCTCTCGAGGGCCACATGAGGTTTGGTGTCTTCTTGACGTCCACTCTCTCTTTCTCTGCCTTTTTCCCCTTCTCTCTGTTCCCCGCACCACCCCCACCCGCCTGACTTCCCAGAGCTATAGCACACCCTGATCCTTTCTCTCTCTCTCTCTTTCTCCTTGCCTCCCTCCCTGGAGCTGCAGCATGCCCTGATCCTTTTTTTCCCCACTCACTTTTTCTTTCACCCTCTTTCCCCTGCACCTGGAGCTGTAGCACACCCATATCCTTCATCTGTCTCTCTCTCTCCTGTCCCCACCTCACCCAGAGCTGTAGCACAATCTGATCCCCATCCTTGACCTGGATCTTGTTGGCCCCATCTGCAGCTTATGGCAGTACCCACCTGGCACAGCAGAAGCAACCCCAGGCAGGTGCCAGTGTCAGCTGTAGACACACCTGGTAGGTCCCAGATAGGGACTGGGGTGTCCACCCAGGTCCACAGCTCTCATCGCTGTATCAGTGCTGGGCAGAAGCAGTCCTGCCTGCCCTCCTGGCACCGTTTGGCACCTGGGCCAGAGTCACCAGCTGCCCATGGGCTGGATCCCATGAGTTGGGGCCACCCACTCGAGGGCCGGATCCGATCAGTTGGCAGGCTGGATCCAGCCTGCAGGCTGTATTTTGCTCACCCCTGACTTAGAGGTATTTATTTATCTGTCTGTCTGGTTCCCATTTCTGCGCTGTCCAAAGTCAGTAATATCCATGTTTACGAAACCTACAAGAATGCTGGATCATCTGATATCATATCACACAAACCCATATGTGAAGTAACAAGATATACATATAATTTGACTAAGAAAATAAATCTTTAGCATTCTCCTGCATTTGTTGATTTTGTGCCTTTGACAAGATTTATCCTCTGCAGGCAGACCACTAAGCTGGGAAAGAATAATATGTTATCAGTAAATTAGTATAGAATTGAATGCGTATTGATAATATCTGCTGTTGTTTTTAACTAGAAACCAAATCATTTGACTGATTAACTCTGCGTCTCCTTTTTTAATTTTTTTTTTTATTATTATTATTATTTCTCATGGTAGCTACAGATGGAGCTTTTAAGCCAGTCAAGGGAAAGTATATTAATTCCATCCCCCTTTTAAATACTCTATAAAGAACTCTATCGTTCATAATAGCTTTGTTTACTGCGTAGTACAGCATGTTCTAATTATCACCTCTGCCTCACTAACCATACGGTTTATATTCTCACACTCATCAGTTATTTTTATGCCCCCTGCAGAAATGAAGAGACCATTAATAAGAATAATTCTTTCAGGATAACATTTTGGGTGAAGTTATGAGAAATATAGAGGGTAATGCAGGAAAGCACAGAAATTCAGCTGCAGCTAGAATTTCCCAGCAAAAAGTTCCATCTTTCTTCTTTTCTTACTTATGTTAAAATGCATGTATCGGAAAACATGTTTTAAGTCTGAAATAGGGGGAAAAATAATGGAAACATCCAGATCAGCTATGCATTAAGTAGTATTTTTAAAACAAAGAGTTTAAAATAGGAAGTACGATAAAGCAAATAATGATTTTGGATGCACCTGTGACAAGTACTGGCTTAGTCCATAATGTTCTTATCTACTTTAACAAGGACACTCATGAGATAAGGTTTATTCAGTATGACTACGGATACTATAGTCAGCCCAAAAATATAGTAAAAAAGGGTTTATTGGTTATTTTGTTCTACTTTAGCTCATGGATTTTCTCAGTTGGATGACCAATTCAACATGAGTAGTGGTGGCAGTGTGTACATTCACACAGTCTATTTGATGACGAAATTGGTGTTGACTATGAAGCTACATTTTTCACAACAAAGAGCACAACTTCCTCAAACTTTTTAGGCATTTTGTTACATTCTGATTTCAGTGGTGGGCAGGAAGTGGAAATATGAGAACACGACATGGGGGTGCAAAGCAGTTTAATGAGATGCATGCTTTTCATAGATTAGACACAATTACTTTTGAAATCACGATACACAATAGAAGCTAAGGTTCATAGATTAAAGGATTTTAAGGCCATTTTCTGGGCTGACTGCTTGCCAAAACACAGATCATATCATTTCACGCAACTGGTTCCCCTGCTTCTAAGATCAAGCTTATTGGCTCTAGTTGAGCTACACCATACCGTACAAAAGGCATTAAATTCTAAAATAAAGACTTCAGGTGATAGAGAGTCCAGGCCCTAAGTAAACTATTGTGGTGGTTAATTAGCACTGCAGTGGTAAGGAAAAAAAAGAAAAATGGTAGTTAAAAAAATAATGCCATATTTCTCCTCTAGATATGCCGAGCTTTAGCTTCCAATTCTTGGATCTTCTGATGTGTTGTTATATTTGGATTAAACAGACATCTGCCATAAAAATACCCTCTCTAAGTGCTTATGGATTGTGATCAAATAATGTTGTTGCTTCCTGTTTTTGTTTTAAGCTAGGCTGATTGAGCTTCTTTTCTTTCTCAGCACAAGGCCGGTTTTCCAGACCTCACATCATTCCTTCAAGTCTCATGTAAATCTTTTTACTTTGTGCACTAGGGCTGGGTGAGTGCTTCAGAGTACAGACCTGTAGACTACTTATAATGGGCCAGGATGGGAGGTGTGGGCCTTTGCCTCCACAGGTCATCCGGTCCAACCCTCCACCTGTGGCAGGATCATTCCTATCCAAACCATCTTATACAAATCCATTGCCTCCCCCATTAGCAAAATACCAGAACTGCATCAACTGTTGTTTTGCAGCTGCATCCCCAGCCCCACCGCGGGGAACTGCATCAACTGCTTCATCAGCTGCTCATGGTGGAAGCAAACTGGTGGTAGCTTAGGTTTTCCATGAAAGAGGGATCTCCTACTTCCATTTCAGTTTACTGCAGGGTAGGATTCAGGCACTTGCCTTGGAACAAAGGATGCGCAGTAAAGCAAAAATCTCTTTTTGCCCTGCTCCAGGGTGTTCATAACTGTCACTAAAGCTGTATAATGCAGTAATAACCTTTTCTTACTCCTACTTAATATTCCCAAACTGAGACCACTAGCCCTTTAATTCTGAAATCACAGATGTCTATCACTTCACCTGAAAGGGATTCCCAGTTGTCTTTTATCTTTCCCATGAGCCTGCCTCAAGGGAAGAATATTGCTCATTCACTTATACACACAGATCCTATGTCAGACACCAGAACAGGCTGGAAATCTCACCAGACACATGATCTTATGAGATTTGCAGCTTGACTTTCAAATAAAAGAGATGGAGAGAATAAATTTCACCCAAGCACTCACAGCCTGGTTCTCATACGTGCAAGTTCCCCCAGTGTTCGTTGACTTTATTGTACAGATCCAAAATGGGTGGGGGTTGATCAGCTTGAGCTGATCTCACTTGAGGGTCACTCCTTGCTCATACAGATTAGCTCAGAGCTTTTGCGTTCCTGGCATGAGAATGAAATCACTGCTTGGGACCAGCCAAATCCTTTGAGCTTTTCAGAGTAATGAAACCTGAAGGATTTCTGCCCTGCAGTAAAAGTGCAGCTGGTTTTGCACAGTGGCTTAAGCTCCTGTTCAACCCTAGATAGGAGACAAAGACCATCAGACTCTCCTTATGCCTGAGGAAGGGTGTTTGTGCCTGAAAGCTTGCAAACAACATTTTTTTCCCCAACTAGTCAGTTGATTTAATAAAAGATATCACATTTACAAATAGAGATCATATTTATCAAGTAACCTTGGCTGATTATCATAGAATAGGCAAATATACTGACAGCTGCCAATATGCATGGGCACAATGAATCTGAATTCTTGAAAGTTCACTTGGGAGTTGCAATCGTATCTTGTGGGCCAGATATATAACCCTCGTTCATATTAATACCTTGTTGTCTTCTTATTATCCTATTGGTTTCAGTGGACTTCTTCTAGCAAGAAGAAAGTAATTGTGACTGAAAACAGCTTATAATGAGTTTTGATATTGGTAATATTCTCGCACCAATGGAAACAACTGACTTTCCTCTAGAAGCTTAAAACACCGAACTTAATAAAACTGCAACCACAAACCTTCAAGTATCTTCTTCAATCATAAAATAATGTTTTTTCTTAATAATTGTTTTAAAATTATAATAATAATAATACCAATATTTTACAAATATCCTGACTGACCCATATGCATGAACTGTCACCAAGCTAAAACAATGAAATGTCCAACCAGGGAATTCAGAGGCGATAATGGAAATCACACTAAAAAATGGAAACACAAAGGTATAATTCAATTACATTTAAAGGCAATAAAACAGCAGAATGGGTTTGTATTTCCCTTATTTAAAATGAAATTTGCGGAGCAACTTTCAAAAGATCACTCTGTCCATATGTAAAAAAAAAAAGGGTATTATTATTATTATCATTACTGTTATCCTGTAGCATGGAAGGTAGTTGCTGAGGATTGTTCCAAACTAGCTGTCAGCTGTTACTATCAGCAGTGATTAAACATAAGCACGAGTTGTGATTCATCAACCACAGATAGAATCATCATGGATGTAAAGCGTTCCTCGTTCCAAGGTCAGATTTTGTATGAAGCTAGGACAACTTTATGCACCAATCTGTGTTGAGGTTTATTTATGGTAATTCCTTCACTGTCACATTAGTACAGAATGGGATAAAATATATTTGCCATTGGACAAATATTTTCGTAAATTCTCAGATGTGTATCTAGATATATATGTGCACGCGCGCGCACACACACATACACATATATATATACACATGCCTAATATAATGCAAATATATATATACACACACATGCTTAATATAATGTGTTTGGAATATTTATGCATATATAGGCATTCTGATAATTACATTAGTATTTTGCAAGTATTGAGAACCTAAGGTATCCAAGATCTAAAAGAGCCTTTTAGCAACTCTCTATTGGGTATTGGTTCTGCATATTTCTTAGACTATAAACTCATGAACGGTCCCTTACCAGCTATTTGCACTATACCTAGCATAATGGAGGCTTATCAGAATCAAATAACCTAGGTGTTACGAATGCCTAATTAACAATAATACAGATGGCAACACTGAGGTATAAAGAGAGATTAGGTATGTTGCTTAACTTCATACAACAGGAAAATACCTGTGCTGGAAATATGCTCTGAGATATTTTCGCCCCTAATCCCGTGTCTCAGCCAGTACAATCCCCACCTAAACCCCACTGCAGAATTCGATCATCTCAAATTCTCCTCTATCCACTGACAGTCCCTAGCAAACAGAGGCCAGATAAGCCACAAATTCCTTTGGCCTTTTAGGATGATTTCCTCTCTATAATCATAAGTATTCCACTTCAGATGAGGATAAATAGATAGCTGGGGCAGGTGGGGGAGACGGGGAGAGGGACATAGTAAAATATGCCTGGGCAATGGCTGTTTATCACATGAATTCCCATCTTTTCATCATTCACAGATTCTTTTTTTAAGTGTAGAAGGAACATTTATGGTCACCTAGACTCATGTCTTCACCATGAGGGCCTCTGACTACTGTTTCAGGTTAAGGCGTACATATGGGAATTATATGTGATTAGTGTCACTTCCCGCTCCTCTTCCCTCCCCAGCCATGGTGGCCAGGTAGTTGCTTTCAGCTGGATGGATCAAGTGGAGGACAGTTTCCAGCACAAGTCCAGACAACGACCTGAACTCCAGAGCTTTGGGAGCCACAGCGAGGTACCTTAACTACTCTGCCATGAGTTTTATCAGCAGATCCTACAGGGGAGGGAAATCATACCTAGGCATAGAAGAAGTGATTATCAAGCCTGCTAATTCCCGGTTGACCCAGATGAACTATGATGTACCGTTTCTTATTTGTGAGCTTTTCTCTTGAAAAGAAAAGAAAATCATTTCACTTGATTCTGGAGAAGAAAATCTCTGGTATGACTTAAGCTATTTATGCAATTTGAATGGAGGAGAGTGCAGGCAATATTCGATTTTCATTTCACACACCCTTACGGCAGCGTTTCAGCCCTGAGTGGCATCTTTGGCATGCAAGTACACTTCAAAAGTGTATTGCCCACGTAGCGTGGATGCATAAGCCAGTGAGATACAGCTTCAAACCTGCTTTGAGTAAGGGGATACTTAAAACCTGGGTCTCCTGCTTCCTGGGTCTTCTGCTTCCTCTTCATCTAGAGTGTCCAGCGAATTGTTAGGGGCAAAAGAGATGTTTGTAGCAATAAGTATCATTTTAAGCATAATTTGTGTGAACAAATAAGTGCTAAATGTACAGAGGATATTATGTTCACCATATACTTTGACAAGGTGTAATCAACAGACAGAAGGAGAAACAAAAATGACCTTACCAAGTGCCATTTTTCACAACACGCACAAGGCAGAGAAATGTGGTGAGAGGATTCAAAGAGCATAGAGTGGCAGAAAACCAATGATGATACATTACATTGAGATAACAGGTTTCATTCAGGATCTCAAAGTACTTTTTAGACATTAGCTATTTCTCACAAGACTCCCAAGAAGAAGATAAGTATCATTTTAGCTAGGGAAACTGAGTCATACATAATATCTCATTAAAGAAAAAAAAATCAGAGATCTGCCAACTTCTCCAAATGATTGTTCACTTGTTCTGAACTTGCCGTAGGCTCATGATCTTGCTGCATTTCATTTCTTAAAGTTATCATTGCTCTTCTTTTGCATGTCATTTGACTACGATAGAGACCGAAAGACATATATCAGATCTTCAGCAGTATACCACTGAGAGTTCACGTGGCACTTCAGTCACTTAGGCATGATCTATGCTCTCAACAGTTAAAGATAATGACTTCAGGAATAATCTTTCATAGGTTTTATATTAAATGAGACTAAAGTGCAAGTGGGGTATTAAAGCACCTTGTTATTTGCAGAGGGCTTAGAGTAACCTTAAATATGGAGATGATCAAATTTCATGACCTTTATTTTTAATTCTTCCCTCTTTATTCAGCTTTGTAAAAATCTTGTGTGTCCTGTGCACATGCACAGCACAAAACAAGGGGTGTATACTATCCACACACATGGACACACACACAAGGAACACATACCTACCGTATGATTAATACTGCCCTTAAAACACTATAGGACAAACAGCGCGGCTAACAAACTCTAAACAATCTGTATTGTTTTACAGTGTTTGCAACTTAGTAAGGTGAATTAAAGTGCTTTGAACTTCAAACTAGTGTCTCAGTAAAAGTTTATGCAAACATGGAAATGAAGGCTCAACTGTTTTATTTTATTTTATTTTTTTCCTAATGACTTCAGTGATAGCATGGCTGGGCTCTTTATATTTCAATTAGATGCAGAGTTATTCTTTGCTTCCTCTCCTAATGGTGGTGATGTGCACTGTTTAACAGTTGCTGTACGGCATGCCAGCTCTGACTGCATTTCAATCATGCCCGGGCAAATTATTCACAGTAACCACTGCACTGTGTAAAAGTGAATGTATAAATATACACACACATAGTGGTAGTGATATCCCTTTGATAAATTGCATAGTTGCGTGGCATTTAAGTTGTTGGTTTTCATATATCAAAATAGAGCTTTAACAAGCTTGAGATCTGTCTCTGTAGCTCTTTAAGTGCCTAAAAATCTCATTTCATCCCATATGGTATGGATCCAGGACTGCATATTCACGGACCTGTATTTCAGATACATGTCATTTTGTCTGAAAAGAAGGGAAGAATGTGTGTATGCATGTGGGTGTGCGTGTGTGTGTGCGGGGCGGGCAGGGTAGTTGTAAAGTGTGATTTGTATTTGCTTTGTTTCTGAACAGAGGCTGCTGAAAAGCTACCTGGCTGTTCAGAATATTAGAAGTAATCCTGGCAAGGATGAGGTGATTTGGTGAAAGGTTAAAGACACCTGTCATTTCTCATGTGTTTTTGCATTTTTCCCCCCCTTGAACTTAGGGAATATATGAATGTCTCTGAAATAAAGCACCATCAGTCTTTGCTATCCATTAGTCAAAATTTCCCACAACTGCCTTTCCTACTGTTTTTTCCTCGCTTCCCTTTGTGCCTGGGAGAAGTTCAGTGTCAATATGTGCAAAGCCACTGCACTCTCTTCTTTCAAATCCTTTCTTCGAAACTCAGCTCTGATGCCTATCAGACACTCAGCCAACAGCTAAGCAATAAAGCCTCGGAGAAACACTTAGGCAGCCAGTTGTATTTGGTTGCAAAAGCAGTAATTGCTACATTTGGGAAGTATCTCTGAGTAACTTAGACTCATCTTGCTTCTACCTTTTACTTCCCCACTTGGTTGTTTGTCATAGTCACCTGTTGCATCTCATCTTACACAAAAAACTATAAGGACTCTTGAAAAAGGGGATGTCTCTTTGTTAAGTGTGAAGACAGTGGGCTCATCTACACAAGACGCTTCATGCGCAGTAGCCTAATAACACTGTGAAGTAGCATGCCGGGCAACAACTGTGATGATCCACAATTGTGCAGTAATATTAGGCTACTGCACAATAATTGTCACTAAAAATTACTGCACAGTAACTGTAGTTACTGGGCATTTAGTTAGTACTTCCTTCAGCTAGTACTAAACTTAAATGAAACATTAAGCAGCAATTACTGCGCATTAGTGAACATGTAGACGCACCCAGTGCACAGCACATCGCTGTCTGCCCAGGGACAGAAGGCACCACAGCCACCAGAATAAATAGTAATATCACTAACAACCAGCTCCACGTACCCTAGCTCCTTCAGGTTGAGACTCTCATCAGTTCAGACTTCTGAGACCTACTAATATGGCCTGACATAACAAATTAACAACAAGGGAAGTTCACAGAAGGGCAACCCTGCCCAAGTGTGCCAAAGGTATTAGCATTCATTTTGCAACCTCGTCTCCAGTTTGTGTGAAGTTGATGGTTGGAGGTTACGCTTTCATTAAAAATTGACAACATTTTAAATGGTAATCAAAACTGCTTGTCCTTTCTACCTCTATTTATCTTGGGGGAGGAGGGGAGTGGGGGGGGGAGAAAGAAATAAAAAGAAGAGGGGAAAGAAAAGAGAGAGCAAAGCATAAAAGAAACCTGACTTTGAACTGCAACAAATAGAGTCTATCCTCCCCGCCCCTCCCTCCTCCTGTGTACTACAGATAAGAGCTATGCAGATTGAATGTCAGGACCCCAGCAGCAAGAGGGAAAGCTTGGTTTCGGGAGTTCAGGATGCTCTTTGCTGGAAGAGAAGGTAAAAGGCCACCGGTCCAGAAGGGGGTGGGAAAAATAGGCTGAAGAAAATGCTTTTCAGTGGCAATACAATTCAAAAATGTACATCGTTTTTTCTCGTGGGGAAGGGGAGAAACAGCAGTTCAAGCAAATACACTTAGAAAAATACTTAAAAAGCATATTCATAGAGTCTAAAATATGTATTATGCCTAATCCTCTGACACAGCATATTATTTAAGGCAAGGATTGAGGAAGTAGCTCACTGGAAGAATGCAACCCCTACCCTGAATGTACTTACATTTCAGGAGGGGAAAAATATATTTATGTATTTTGTTTTTCCAATTCCCGTCTCCCCAACAGAATAAGGTATAAAAAACCTGTGGCTGAAACTGACTTTTTGTTGATTTGCTCTACTTTCTCTCTCTCTCGACCAAGTTCCCCCCCCGCCCCAAAGAAAACAAATACACATTTCAGAAAACCAGGATTTTCAAGCAAATCTGACTGAAAGAAAAATGTTTGTTTGGATGCAACGGATACTCTCTGTGGAAGAGGCAACGTGCAGCGAAACACAGCAAAGGGAAGTGAAGTGAGGAAGGGAGCGAGGAAGGGAAGATGCCCCACCAGTGCTAGTCAAGTGTTCCCGAAGTCTGTGCTGTTACAGTGGCTACTGAAAGTACCTTTGCTATCCAAAGCCAACTAGTTGCTATTCTGCAAGCAAGCTGTAACCTCACCTGGGAGGTAAGAGTGGGTAGATGAATACCTAATACAAAAAAACTCCAAAGCAATTCATATACATAGATGTGTTTCCTTTTCCCTTTAATCAAATCCAAGCCAGGATGTTCACACTGCCTGCATATAGCTAGCTTCCAAAAGCCATGCTCAGATATCGAAATGCATGGACTTGGAAGCATAACACCCCATGAAAACCCAGCCAGCAAGCTGGGGGGGAGAGAGCTTATGGCACCAGGGGGAGCTCCTTTCCCCACCATCCCCAGTTCCTGGCACTGCAAAAAGCCAGACTGAGCAGCCCCACTTTGCAACTCCTGGCTGCAGCTGTCAATAGGCTGGAACAGAGTGGAGGAGCAGAGCCCCCCGGTGCATGGACCCATCCCAGCCTCCCCCCACAAGAAGCAGCCAGCAAGCTGTGGGAGGGGAGGAAGGCTTGCACTGGGGGGAGGGTCCCTTCCACCACCGCCTTTCTGGGGCTCCTGACAACAGCAGCCAGGAGCTGTATCAGGGGGCTGGTTGCCAGGGCTGGCTTTTCACTGTGCTGGGTGCTGGGAGCTGGGGTCAGAGGGGGAGGGAGCCCTTTTGCTGCATGGGCCCAGCCCCCCCGCCCCTCTCGACTCCAGCCAGCAGGTAGTAGGGGTGGTGAGGTGGGGGGGGTCATGGTGCTGCTGAGAGTCACCAGCTGGTGCGGGGATGGAGCTACAGAAAGGGGCTGCTGCAGCAACCTCCTGGGAGGCGTGCGGGAGCTCCCCTCGCCTTCTGGCATTGCCCAGTGCAGGCAGGCACCAAGCTCCCTCCATCCCCATGGAGCAGTGAATGTCTGTTCAGTTCATTCCTGATCTTATAGCCCTTTAAGTAAAGTACAATAATTAAAGCACTCCTGCCAGGGGCTTTTTTGATCACCTGTACTTAGCTTATATGTATTAACATCAGTCCCAGCCAAACTCCTTTACAGCCACCCCCTCATAAATTCCCTTGTGCATTCTGTTAGATCAAGTATTCTTCTTCCCCTGTGCTGAAATGCTAGAAATCACTGCTGGGCAGTACTAAATATTACACAGTCCCCCTAGAAGTGACAGCATTTCAGGACTGGCTACAGCTATGTAAAAAAAGAAGTTTGCGAAGCTTGTTGAGATTCCTTTGGGAGGCTATCTGAAATGTAAGATCCTATTATTATGAAATCCTAGTCAGCCATGGAATTAGGATCCCAAAGCAGAGACTGAAATAAATATCCCCTTTAAGGGGGGAAAAATGAAAAAGGATCAAATTAATAATATTTCAGGCATTTTTATTTTAAATTAAAATGCATGGTTTAAACCATATTTCAATTATCAGCTCAACATTACTCCTTAAGCAAATGACTAGAGTTAACAAGAGAGCTACTACATATTGAATGCATTGATTTTCTGCTTGGTATAAACTCTAAATAGCCGATTAGAAAGCTGCGAATCAGAAGGACTCAGTGTACCTAATATACCCAGCAATAAATTACAAGCTGAAAGCCGTACGAATCTTTGAAGGAGAAATGTATTCTAAGCATGTGACTGTAGACGTTAAATGTATAAATGTTAATGGCATCCCAGCCCTATCTACCAATTTAAGAAATAGTCCACATTTTGATATGCATATCAAGCTAATGCAGAAAACTATTGAGCTTAAAGGTAAAAAGATACCTCAGATTTATTTAAAGGAAAAATATTACTGTGAAATGAATACTTAATTGAACAACCTATAATTGAAGGCTTATGCTATACTATGCTTTCTCTTCGCCATCGCTGTCATGATAGCTCAATAGGCAGCATCCTCACCACTGGGCCAGACAAAACTTCAAGAGCTACACAAATGGGCCAACTTCTTACTGGTGTAATTACACTGTGATTTAAAGTGTGTGAGTGGGGATGCTCTATTTTGGTGATCTGGACCGAGGAGGGGGAGCTGTCTTGCACTCAAAGAAGGGGCCCTAGTATTCTGCTACACGAGGAATGGCTAATGTGAAATGTTATCTTGAAGTCCCTCCTAGCTACCTGTCTGTCTGTCATATTCTTATCCCGGTGCTAGCTACCTAGCTGTCCAACTGCTTTAATTAGTTGTCTATCTATATATCTTGGCCCTTCATAACAGCTATATCCAACTGCCTATCTTTCTACTGCAAGTAGTTGTCTATCTGTCTACTAGGATACTCTTAGGAGCTCTGTCCGTCTATCACATATACAACCTGTTTCCCTAGTACCAATCACTACCATCTTTGTGTTTCTGATGAATGCCTAGGGAGATGTTTGATGACAGTCTGTAAGTTCTTTGGGGCAGTTCATTATGTGTGCGTACAGCACCGAACACAATGAGGCCCTGACTCCTGATTGGAGCCTCTGGCAGTACTGCAATAGCCATAATGCTATTACTAGTAGTCTTTGCCTCAGGGGACAAAGACTTCATTTGTCAAGTCCTACTGGCTGCGATGCTCATTTCCTTATGCTATGCCTTCCACAGTATGAAGACCATAGGTTATGAACTGGCAGGGGTGTTTGTTATTCAGATACTGCTAATATCCAACAACTCTCTGTCAGCTTTGGGGGGGTCTACATTTGTGTACATGAGTTCATATTTTGAATTTATATTTTGACAATATAGCACCTCTGATAGGCTTTCAAGTGACACTTAGACACTGCTGTGTTTGTGGACAACTAAGTACTGAAACCTGCAATGCAAGTGGGTAACTTTAGATAAGGAAATTGGAAATCTTGATTCCAAATATGGATGCTAATGTGGCAGAAATAGGACTTTTTATTCATCGTTTGCCTTTTTGGTGCCTTGTGGTACTAATTCTGCACAAGAGAGCCTGGAGAGTATGGAAAATGTCTTGTGCTTCATATCATTATATTGCACTTCTTTCATCTGATTGTTTCCAACCCCTCCCTCCCATCCCGCTCCAATTTCAAAGTTCAGTTTAAAATAGATTTTTTTTTCTTTTAGGTTTGTAAGTTAACAAATGTATGTTTGAGCATCTGCTGTGTTTCAGAAGGAAGCCTATCTATAGAAATCTCAGCTGTCTGACTGGGCATGACTAAGCTGCCATTCCACCACTTAGAGGAGGGAAGACGTCCTTAAAAAACTTGCCGCTAACTGAAAAATAAATGTACAGATTTGGGAGAAAATGCAGTCTCCCTGGCAGGATTTCTTTGTTGAAGAATTCCTTACCAGTGCTATGATTGGAATAGGCTAGGTATGGGCAGTGCAGTCATTTGGGGTTATATCTGTCTGATTTTGCAAAGACCATGTTGAATGCACGTGACTATTTTGAGAATCACAACTATGATGTCTGCATGTCTGCTGCAGCCACTATGTTGGATGGCATTAGAAATCATGCTAAATGAGGCCAGGTGTCTAGGAGTTTGACCCTGAATGAGAGAGAAATCACAGCAGATGAGAAATCAAATCACCTTCCATGGAAGATCATGGAGATGATTGGGTCAGGCACCAGTACTATGTGTCTCTGATGCTGATTTCACAAAGGGAGGATGGGAAAATAAAAACTCAGAGGACAAATGAAAAGTTGAGAGGTGTTTCAAACTGCATTCAGAAAGTCATGCTCTTTGCAAGGAGTGGAAACAAAAGCCCAAGCTGGAGGAGAGGATCCAGGTGGGACCTGGAGCTCTGTGAGGACTTTGTGGGGTTCAGGCCCTGTTTTGTAGACCCAAGAAGTTAGGAGCAACTCTTCAATACACATCTGAGTCAGTACCTGAACCATCATCCTTTGGGGTCATTCCTAGTTTCACACATCTATAAGGTCTTGGTCCTTGCTGTTAGGATAATACAAATAGGAAATGAGTGGCAAACTTCAATTTATGCAGGGTTTGAGCTGTGCAGGTCAGAGAACCAAGAAGCCGTAACTGGCCCTGTGATGCTCTCCTCCCTCACCTGTGCTAAAATCAAGGAGAAGAAGAAAAATTAGAACCACTATATTTTTATAATAGATCTACAATGCCCCAGCAGTAGTTCAGGCTTCAGGGGTTCAGCCCCTGAAGCAAAGAGATGAATGAGCATAAGACTTCACATTCACAGCAGGCAACGATTTACCATGATTTAATAATGTGTGACCACGATATAACCACAGATAACCACTGATAATATATTGACACAAAATGGGTTATATCTACCATTTGTTCAAAGCCAGTGGCCAGTAGGTCATCACGGTTTTATCAAGAAACATACTAGCCAAAAATAATAATAATAGAAAAAGAAAAGAAAAAGGCCATTTGCCCTTGAAATCAGTTATCACACCATCTAGCGATTCGCTATGACTCTGCATGTTTAAAGGCAATATTGAAGCAAAGCAAGGTTTGGTTGTGCTGTTTTTAACACCATGTGGCAGGCCTCATAAAAATGCTTTGCAAAAATATATTGCATTAATTCCAAATTTCTGTAATTAAAATATGCTTATTCTAAAAGGGGTACAACTCATTACAGCTCTGAATCCTAGACTACATAATTAGTAACGAGACACATTTTCTGGAACTCTTTTTAAGAGGATGAAATATAAGCATCTTGCAGATCAGCTCTTGCCAAGGGGAAAAAAAAGTGGAATTTATAAAGCCACGTTCTGTCTGCTCTGATACTCTTGCACTTGGAATAGCGTTCACTTGCAAGGCGGAGGAGTAAGGCCCAACCCTGTGCGGCAGTTCATCTGGACGGCACGTTGCACCTGAGCTGCATCCGTTTGGCATCCAAAGTCTTCCAGGTCGCACGGCATTTCACCTATACAGAGCACAAGGTGTGATCGTGGGCAATTGTGTAGCCCTATCAACTCATGGATTTCTTGGAACTTAAATATGTGACTGGATTAGGCCTGCCTAATACTTGAATTATAATAGTAGTTGTGGTGATACAGAAGATAAAGCCTCAACTTTCCCTTCTGCATCAATCTGCTGCCAAAAGGATTGTGGGAAATGGGCCGCTGATATGTTCATAGTTAGGTAAGACATAAAAATGAGCTCTAATCACATTATGACCCTCATAAACTTTTTTGTAATAATAGAGTTGTTAAAAGCTCTGGTATCTTGGGCCAAATTCCAATTTTCTTGCCGAAAATCCCCCCCCCCCCCATAAATTCAGCTGAACACGGTCTCCGTCTTCATTTTATCTCTTGCAGCATTGTGAAGTATTGCTGGGCACCGTTAAACTTGGAATGCTTCACTTCACATGTGGTTACATTCCACGGCGCTTGAAGAGATTATACTGTATGTTGCTCCCAGCATAATTTTCATTTCACTTAGATGAAAGATGTCATATAAATGTAATCTTATTATTTTGTTCTGACACAACAAAATCAAAAGAGAGAGAGGACAACAATAGAGTTGTACAGAAATAATTCTAGGATTCTATAGAACTCTATGGGGTGTTTACATCATTATGTGGAATTCTATAGGAAATTGTCTCCTTGTAATAGAAGTCTAAAGATTGGTTTCCAGATCCTGTAGCAACTTTAGCATGCTCTATTACATGGCTTTTCTCAGAAAGCAATGTCTAATACAAGCAAGACAGCAACATATACAGAATCCTAGTCAATGAAATGGTGAGCAACCAACTATGCATGTCATAAAACATGCGGTATTGTCAAATTTCAAGATTGGAACCTGAATGAAACCCATTCTTTACCCATATAAGATCAGCTTAAAATAAAAGAAGGGGTTTTTTTTTAAAATAACTTTTGGCTCTTTTTTCTCCTCTTCTAATTTCTGAGCCTTTGGATTGTGCTTGCTTCATGTTTCCAAGGTTTTTTGGTTTTTTGTTATTTTCTCTGCTGCCATTGGTTCCAAAAACTTTCTTTTTTTCTAAATAAACCTGAGATTCTCATGCAAACTTATGTTTTCACCAGCAGAGGCTTCCAGAAAAACACCAACTATCATATGACTCATGAGAAAAATAACAAGTTAGTAAAATTGTATATGTGCTGATTTAAAATAACTTTATGTTTCCCTAGATTCACAGATTTTAAGACCAGAAAGGACCATTATGTTCATCCACTCTGAATTCCTGCATAAAACAGGCCATAGAGTTTTCACCCAATATTCCATGCCTCATGCCCAACCACTTGCTATAGAGCTAAACTACCTCCTTAAAGCAGACATCCAGTCTTGATTTAAAGACTGTGCAATTGAGAGGGTACCAAACCCTTTGGTAAACTCATCTAGAAGTTAATCACACACAGTGTTAAAAATACGCATCTTCCAGCCATTGGAAGATTTAAGAGCCCTTTGCATTACAGCTATTATCACAGCCAGTGGACCAAATTCACTAATCGTATAAATGAACCCAACTGCACTGAGGTCAGTGGGATTATGTCTGCATGCTCCACTGAGGGATCAGGAGCCAGGAAGTTTCCAAATGGAGAAGGCCTGTTACTGTGAGAGCTGTAGGATGATAGTTGGATATCGGGACAAGCATCTCAGGTTTGAGGCCACATCTGCCTAGTCATCAGCTAAGCAGAGTAAATATATGCTTTTCTGTAAGAGAGAGGTAGATATTTACTGCTTCATCCTACACTCGCTAATCTTCCTATGCCACAAATGGCAGACTTATCCCATGAGAAATTATATGACTTCCTAGCAGAGGGTAAATCCAGGTACACCACTGTGGGTGCATCTACACATGAATATTTACTGAGCAGTAATTTAGGTCATTGCACAGTAACCGAAAATTATCGCATAGTACGGGCATGCATCTACATGTTCACACCTGTACTATGTAGTAACGATGGCAACTTATGCTGACTTGGACATAAATTTGGTACCTACATGATGCAGGTAACAAATTTATGCCCGAGTAGTTACTCCACAGTAAGGCACATAAAGACACGTCACTGCACAGTAACCCTGTGCGTGTGGACTGAGTTGGGACTAACCTTAGTCCCAAGTCAGTGCACACGCAGCATTACTGCGCTGTAATGCCTGCACGTGTAGATGCCAGCATAAAAACCACTTACTCCGCAGAAAGTTACTGAGCAGTAAATGCACGTGTAGACACGCCCACTCAGTATTTAATGCAATTCCATCAGCACAGCTGGCATTGCAGCCTTTTAGAGCCTTTACTGTAACAGTGTTGGGGTTTCCAGGTTACAAATCTATAGTGGCCTTTTAAGGGCCATGCAGCTACAGAGATAAGATGTCCATGTTGCCCCGGGTCCTGCCTAAGAGTTTCTGATGGGAAAAGGTTGTTCTGACTCTTGTGCAGTCCTTCATATGAAATGCATTAGAAAAGGCCGGTGTGGATACTCAGAATATTCCCTGGACATATCCATTCCTGACTGAGATGTTCATGCTGATATGCCTTCATGTTTCCCTGTTGTGGGGGATGTCAGGGAGGTGTCAGGGAATGGAAAGAGGGGAAGGAGAGGGGCCCTGTGAAGATTTCTGCATCCTTAAAGATGGAAAGTTTTGAACTGGATGCTTTTCAGGAAGGGGGGAAAAAAGTTTTTATGACCATCTTATTGTCTGCAAAATGCCAGGAGCTTTTCAAAGTAATAGCAACCTGTGTAAAAGAGAGCATGGACTAAAATGAGCTTTTATTGCTTCAGATACAGCCATGTTCCCCTTCTTGTAGTGGCACATAAGCTTTTCAACTGCTTTGGCACTAAAAAATACTGAGCAACAGTGCTTGGCAAACAGGAATTTATCTGGCTTATTAAATTTTCATATTTAGGAACCCTGTAAAAATGAACAGGGAGACATGGTTAAACTTTTTAATTAGACCAATTTTCTCTGCACACAGCAGTTACCCTTCTGGTTGTCACACTAAAATGTTCTTACATCTGGTCATATTTTGAGGTGGATGTCACTCTGTATAAGGCTTTATAGCACCTTTCAAACAGGTGGATTTTATTATCCCCCCGAACCAGTTAGTGTCTAAGGTGCCACCCTGCTCCTACCCTATTGTATGGATCAGTGATCATTCAGATTAGCCCAGCATCCATTGTTACAAATGCTTCAGGTTCTTTGTGCCAGCTAGGGATTGGTTTTCTGAGACGCTTGGCATCCACTACCTCATCTCAAATCCACGGGAGGTATTTGCATATATTCATCAGCTGGGGAAAAAAACCCAAATTCTTAGGTGCCACCAGCTAAGCACTCAAAACTGAAGCACCCATAATTCATGTCTACTTTACACAATGCAGCTACAGACTGCAATATATTAAGGCGTCAACACAGACGCTTAGAGCTGCTGTTGAAATCCATAGAAGGCATTTTAGGATAAGATGCTTGTCCGAAGCATAACTGCATGAAGTCCAGGGCTTCCTTGGAACAGTTCTTTGATTTAGGTTTGTAGTAGGCTTATATTCCTATGTCTACAGGAAGTCTTGGCATCTAAAAATAAAATCCCCAACAGGAAATTCAGTCAAGCCCTCTGAGTTTCACCAGGTTTACTGTAATACCTTCTGTCAAGAGATGACCAGGACATGAACTTGACCCTAGAGGGTCACAGCCAAGGGGAACAGGACCAGACCAAGCTAGGAACAGAGAAGGTCCAGACTGCTGTCAAGAGTTCAGAAAGGAGATCCAGAAATCAAGGTCTGGAAGGGACTGAGACATGGTGTCACAAATCGTGACCCACAATCCAGGGAGGGGGTCAGAACTGGGGTGCATGTCTTTAGTGGGGAAGCTTATTTCTATGCCAGAACTGAAGCAGACGGAAACAGTAATGGTTGCACAGGGGGGTATGAAGGCTTCTGGGTTTCTGCTGCTCCCTGTGATCTCAGATAGGGAGGGGTGGGGTGTTCACGTTTTACAGGATTTTATTCAGCAATGCTGTATGGTCTGTATTATGTAGGTCAGACCAGATTATCACAAAATTTCCTTCTGGTCTTACCATCCATGGCTATATAATAAAAATGCATTGGTGATGAAAAATGGCTCTTCTCTTCTCCAAAGGAAAAGAAACTCCAGCTCCTAAAGATACAGAATATCCACCACTCTTCACTATTCTTTACTGCCATATCAGCCAGTTAGCCATGGCTCCCTTCTTTCCCATTTGCTTTCTTGGCCATGCCCATATACTATACTCCTCTGGATGCTCCGCAAGATCCAGCAGCACTTCAGTCCCAGCAGATGTACCATGGCAGGCTGCTGGTCTCAATCATTGATAGACTGATCCAATCCAACCCTCAGGATGCAGAATCCATGTAAGATTGTCAGTGGAGGACTTAGTCTGCTGCTAGGAAAGTTAGGCACTTATGGTAGAGCTGTCACTAACCATCCCACTCTTTCATTCTTGGGACCTTATCTACTCCTCTTCTATAGCAAGGGAAAGCACAGGGCTCCTAATTTAGTCCAGAAATAGCAATACCAACAGGGTGGCACTTCCAGGCATGTATATTTCATAGTTAGCAATTACATTTATGAGGGTGTGCATGTATGCGAGTTTATCTACATAAAGATGTGCAAGGTATTAGTAAAATGCTAATGAAATAAAAGATGCATTAGCAAATACAGGAAAAACAACTGCTCAGCCTAGCAAATTGCCTATTTATAAGGTCAGAGCAATGGCCTTATTGAAACACATTTAATATTTAATTTTAACCATGGGCAAATTACATTACAAAAGATTAAGGGCTAGACTGCCCCCTTCTCTGACTTGGCTGAGCAAGGAGCAAAGGGCAGCTAGTCCATATCTAACCTCCTGCTTGATGGAGTGAGACCAACATGGATTTTGTATCCAGAGCTCAGTTGCTGCATATTTTCTTAGAAAGTTTCTAGATGGATTCCCCCCCAACCTTTCAGCACTGAATGGATATAAATATTAAAGTGGGGATCCAGGTCATGCAGAGAGTGGAGCATGCTTGATATATGAAGTTTCAGGACCAGCCTGAATAAACTATTTGCTTTGATGACTTGGATACCTTGTTCTGGAATTTCTTTCGTTAGGTTAAGCTATCAGAGCTTGAAGAGGAAGGATTACTACAGAAATATTGTCTTGGGCAAAGCTGATAGGTTAACTTTTCCAAAGGCTAAGATAATTATACTCTCAGAGAGGCTTCACTGGGTAAATCAGTGGGATGATATTAAATTCCACATTGAAAAATGATTTATTTTCCAGAGGGTGACTAAGAACATTAACTTCCCATTGTATCTTAAATCATCTTAGTGGTAGACAGGTTTAGTTTTAATGGGCATGTCTACACGAGATAGTACTGCATTGGCGGGCGCTCTGCGGTGATGGTACTGCGCAGTAGTAACGAGCTACTGCACAGTAGTTCATTGCTATTATGCAGTAGCATCTGAAAAAAAAACGTGGCAATGTACTTGCATAGCTCATTTTAGTACCTAGTACTAGTAGTTCATTACTACTGCACAATACTGTTGCAGTACTTGCATAGGCAAGTACTAAACGACTGCGCTGTAACACCTGCACAGTCCTCTGCTTGTGTAGATGCTGCTAACCTGTATTTCTTGCCTACTACAGATGGACTGGAATAGAAGTAGAGTATTTGGATTGGCCAATCAGATTGAGGCCGTCAGCTCTTACTGATTATTTTCTTTTCATGAGGTTGGCCAGATTTGGATGCATAAAGACCGCTCTTGAAGGTCAGCGTGGAAGAGCTATGCATCTCCCTGGGTGAATTAGGACTGTGCTCCTGAAGTGACATATATGCTTTTTGTGCCAGTTGGGCAAAAGTCTCATAGGTGGAACAGGATTTGGGCCCTAGTGACTGACCACACTTTGTTCTGATCCTGACATGAGGCAGACTCATGCCTCAACTCCCTCTGGTTCCCTGGAGGGGCTTCACTCTCCAGGCATGCCCTTAACACACCTAACAGACACAACCCTATTGAATCCAGCACAAAACTCAGTAACCATAGCTGTTTTCTGTATCTGTAGGAAGTGGCACATACTCTTTATATAATAGCCTAGTAGTCACAGTATTTACCCAAGAGCTAGAAGACCTGTTTTTTGTTTTTTGTTTTACCCTGAGAAGATTAAATCCACGTCTCCCAAGAGATTCCATTGAGTAAAATTGCTTTTCAAGTTCCCCTGTTGACTTGGCTCCTCATGTCACCCACCATCAGATATCTGTGAAGCACAATGCTGCGTATGACCAAAAGAAGTGGCAAAATCCAGTCCTAAATTTAAACAGTGCCTTGAAGATACTGCTATAATACCAGCATATTTACCGAACAATCAACTGAATAAGAGACACCAAGTAACTGGGCACAGTGCAATGTGGGTCTATGCAGATTGTACTTATTTCCTTCTATTATGTATGCAAGGTATGTTGCAGGATTTCTGTGAAAAAAGAAAAAAAAAATCCCTGAGGCAACTGTTGAAATATTTACATTGCTTACTTCATGGTAATAAAACCCCCCAAAACTCTGCACTGCTGGGTGAAGATTTTATTTCTTTATTTATTTTAGTGCTGATCAGTAGCAGACTAGTGATGTTGACTGCAACATTCTGAGATCATAAATAACTTACCACTAGGAAACACTCCTGCTTTTCATATTTACACTTTAAAAAAAAAGGACTTTTTCCCCCCCTTCTTAATGGTTAATTAGGTCACTAATCAAAAGAAATCCATAAGAGGAAAATGAAATGTTGACATTTTGCAATTATTTAATACTGCAAATAATACATAAACACACTACTTATGGTTAAACTGGCTTTCAAACCCTTTTTCTGCCATTAGGGCATGCACTGACTACAGAATCAGTGTATTTTACTTGATATACTGCCACATTATCTACTTCAGTGCTTCCATTTAGTTTGGGTCACTTACATTTCATTATACTGTACCTTTCCTAAGTGCAGTTAAAAAAAAGTTTATTGCAACTGGAAGCTACTAATTAAACATCAGATGTAAACTGAGCTACTGCACATTACAGATTATATATCTGAAAAGCATGATATTCTTGTAAATCATTCTATCATGCAACAGGATTCATATGTATATGTGTATATATGTGTGTATATATATTGTATATATATAGAGAGAGATCTAAATATATCTACATAGATCTATATATATGTATATCTATCTATCTATATCTATATATATAATCTGCTTGCAAATATGACTTGATATGTTATTTATATATATAAGATTAGCTTTTGTATTGAAACAGATAAAAGATAAAGTGATACTCCAATTTATTCAGCAAACTCACTACATACAAATGATGGTGTGTCTATCTACATGTGTGATGCACATTGTCACAAGGTCAGGGTCCCAAGTGGCCCTGATGCCCACTGGTAGCTTTGCAACCATGCCCACTTCACCCCTAAGATGCCCTCCTGTCTTGCTTTTCCCCAGAGTGGCCCATGCATGGCACTTCGTGAAGGCTGCCCCACCACAAGTAGCTCCATCGTGCTAACCAGCTCCAGTTTTAGGTCTTACGCAGAACCACTTTTCAGACCTTCCTGATCTTACATGTCCTTTGCCCTTCCTGTGTTGCTAACCGCTGGGCACCCTGGCTCTGGCTCCATCTCCTACCTTAAGTCCTCCACCTTTGGCCTCAGCTCACTCTTTGACTCATCGGCCATCATCACCTAGGCTGCATGCTCCTTGACCCCTTCCTCTTTGAGCTATGGGACCCCATGGCCTTTGTCTTCTCCTAGGCCCTGGTCCCACCTCAGGCCAGTTGAGAGACCCACTCTATCTCAGTTCTGTAAGGGGACACCCCGACATCTTCTCTTTTCTCTTCACACTGCCTGGTTGCTTAGGCAACCAAGCTTGGCCACCTAGTGGACTGGGCTGTATAAATCCCTTTGTCTTGAGTTTTCCACCAAACAACCTGTGTGACCAGCTGTGTGACCCTGGTCTCTCCACCTGGGATACTGACGACTTTTAAAAGGATTGGTCTGCATTCAATAATGCCTGGTTCTGGTTGGAGCTAAGTGATGGCGTCAGAAAAGTTAAAAAAGGGGTCACACCATCTTGCAAGGAGAGAGGCAGGGCAGTCATTTTGAGAACATAGATACACACAAAACCACGTGCCTCTGGAGTTCTCCCTCTCAGTCTTTGGATGAACTTGTGAGTAGTTTACCGTAATTTAGAAGTAAGTTATCTAGATGTGTATCAAAAGTGCCATGAAGCCCATTCTGTTTTGCTCAAGTTGTTTTTCTTTCAATATTCCTTTGTCTTGTACCCCATTCTCAACCTTTCCCTCTTTAATCAATAAAGCTATGTGTTACAGCACTCCTCGTGGTAAATGCTTAAGAGGGTGAGACTAGCCTTTATAGCTCCCTTTGCTTAGCTAGCTAAGGTAGGCATGGCTTTTTACTTTCCTCTGGTACAGAAGTTTATCTGTGAATGTTTCAGCCTAAAAGAAGCACCCCAAAATACCGTGGTGAGCTAAGCACCCCCAAGGTCTGCAGAGTCTGTGTACCTCAAGGCTGCCCACAGCCTTAACAAAGACCAGGGTCTGGGTGGTGGCAGCAATTACGTTAGGCTTTTGGCTGTGCTCCAGGAAGGCAGCAGATGGTTGGCCAGATGTAGGTTCCCCAGGGAAGATACCCAAAGTGTGGTTTTGGTCAGGCACAGTAAGGCAGGTGGCTCAGAGGAGTATTTCCCCCTAATGCCCCATCACACTAGCAATCTCCACTGTGCTCTATTTCACCCTTCAGCCTCTCCTGGGCCCTGGCTTCATCACAGGCCAGTTGAGATTCCCAGGGTCAGTCCTCTGGCAGTCAGCCCCCTCACCTCTGTGGGTCCACCCTCTTGGGCCCCTCCATAGGTCACTCTCTCTCCCTGCAGGCTTGGAGCCCTCCATAGGTCTTTCTACACTGCCCCTTTCTTCTCTGGGCACATCTGTACCCCTCAATCAGCCCACCAACTCTTAGTCCCTCTCCCTGGGCTTGCCTGATCTTTTACTAGATGCCTGTGCACCCAGGCCCTCTCTCCTCAGGCTCATCTGGCCTCTCAGCAGGTACCAGGCATTCAACAGGCCCACAGACTTTCAGCTCCTCTTCCAGGGCCCTGGACCCCACACTGGTCCCCAGGAACCTACTTCATCCCCTTAGTTCCTACTCAAACCTCTGGATGTCATTTTCCTTGCTAGCATTCAGGACCTGCAGCCTTCCTGCTCAGTGATGTTCCTACACTAACTCCCAAGATGTAACTGCCCGCTCTGCTCTCAGAGTCTGGGCTTATTCCATGTCTACAACCACGTGACTCCCTTGCTTAGGCTTAGCCTTACTTACCAGCCCCCTGGGTGATCTGATTCTTCTATTAGCCATGATCTTCCCCTGCCAGTGGCTCACGAGGCTGCCCGAGCACTTAATATGGCAGGCACATCAAGTGCCCTGCCACACACATATATAAATATACTCAGTATGTAATTGTTTTTCTAGCTTCCAGTGGTTCCTGCTAAGATTATGTATAGATTTTAATCCTTGCCATATCTGCCTTAGATAAATTTACCCCTCTGCAGAGAGGCAATAAATAGGTTGCATAAATCAGCTAAAAGGTGGTATCATCTACAATGGCCAGGACTAAAGTTTACTTACAGTTTTGTCTTTAAGGATCTGATGCAAGGAAATTCTTGAAACTGAACCACAGCCACTGAGGTATGTCTAAGACCACACCTCACCCGGTAGGGTTATATGATAAAGGCCTACTTAAAAGAGAGAAATGTTCAGTTACTTTGGGTTAGGTTCTGTCTGCTCAGAAAACTGATTCTCACTTTCCATAGGAAGGAAGGAAAATCTGGTTAGGGTGAAGAAGAGGAAACCACGGCGGTAATATGCAGAGAATTCATAAGAAACTTACGATCAAGAAAACAGGGAAACCCGTCTTCACAGATCAAAAGAGACCTAATAAGGGCCCCACATTGTGGGCACTAAACTTTTGCACAGTTTAAAGCTATTCAAAACATGCTTGACTTGAGTCAACAGCACTCAACTTCAGTAGGAATCAGCACCTGTTTGATTGGACAAGTCCCTCTCAGGACTCCAGAAATGGCCCAGTGTACCCGAACAGTGAAGCCATTTCTTCCTCTAACCTATGGATACTGTTGGCCCTAATCACTTGCAAGACTAAAGCATGTGTTAGAAGATGATCAAGTGAGGAATACAACATGAGAGGCTCTGAATCTGTTTTGTAGCCAAGGGCTTTATTGAGCAGGTGAAAGTGATTAGTGATTTGATACCTTACCGTACCTGAACTTCAGAAAGTGCTGAGCATCCACTCATCGAAAATTGAATCTTGTTAAAGTGCTTCATGCTAGGTACCAAAAATTATTACAATACACACTAGAAATCACTAGTAATTTCTGAAAAATCTGGGCCACAAAAACATGAAATAGAAGAGACAAGATGGTACTTATCTGATGAGTTTTTTTTTTTTTCTCCTTTCTTTCTGTCTTACTGTTTTCCTTAATCTCAAAGAAAAGTATTCAGGGCTGAAAATGCATCATGTCCACCTTCAGTTTGCAAAACACAGTGGAGTTTGCTGTAATGATATTGGGAGCCAGAACAGAAGGAATAGATCAGTTTTCAATTATTTGTGTGCTGAACAGCCTTCCTACAGTCGTCTAGTTAACAGTGGCATTCAAGATATATCACATTGTGACAGTTACCCTCATATTTTTTACATCCTGGACAAGGTTTTCAATTGGTGTAAATCAGTTATACTCATTTCCCCAACTGAGCATTGAGCCCAGTAGCTCCCTAGGAATAGTTCAAAAGAGAAATGAGGGTTAAAAAGAGGGTTTGTTTTCATTAAAATCTCTCTCAGTATAAGACCAAGCTGTCATATTTTTCTAAAAACACTGGTTCACAGTCTCTCTCGCGCACACACAAAATGCTGTAACAAAGACAACAGCTTGCCAATGGCAGCTGCTGCAGAGAGGAAAAATTAGAGGGTAATGTCATTTTTAATGATTTTTTTAAAATGAAAAATTAAACCAAAATAAACGAGATGTCCTAGATTCTTCTTTTTCTTTCTTTCCTTCTTTTTTTTTGTTAAGAATCTGTCTCTCTGTCTTATTATTTATAAGTGGTGATGCAGGCAGAAGACAGGAACATATGTCGGGAAGAGGCTGAAATTAGATAAAGCAATAATAGAAAGAAAATTGAAGTTTGATAAAACAATGCAAAGGTAGATAACAAATCCTGAATGTACATGCACATCCACCCATATATAAGCACTTACTCACACACATATATACATCCATATAATCACATATACACCTTACATACACCACATTCATATGGTAAGATAGTCTTGCAGATGAATTTTCAAACACTCTGTCTTTTGTGTATGTCAATTAATTGGTTAAAAAATTCTGCAGAGCTATAAAAGTCCATTAGTCCTGATGAACCTCAGAGAGGGTCCTTCTGATGGGAATTCAGGGGATTTTGCAGGATTTTGCTTGGGTGCGATGGTTTGTCTACAGTAGTGGCTGTATAAAAAAAAAAAAAAAAATCACCAGTTCCTTGGATAACAAATATCCCAACCCCCATGTCAATAGGGTCAGCTCTGCACATGTCCAGTGATACATAACATGTTTATCTAACTGCAAGGTTGGGGCCCAGATAATGGTATGCAGTTTGATAATCTTCAGGCCAGAGTCTCATCTGATGTGATTTTTAGCTGAATCAGAGCCAATACGCTGACTGAGAGCAGTAGTGTTTCTAGCATTGTGCTGTTCCTCAACATAAATATAACAAAGGGTTACATGTCTGCAAATATTGAAGGAAGCTTTTTTAAGAAGGAAAACTGGCCAGTTTTTAAGAAGTCACAATATAATTCTCTTTTTAGTAAATGAAAAAGAACCATGTTTGGATTTGGGTTACTTCTACAATACCATGAGATAGCTGAATTGATATGGTAACAAAGTTTTCTTTGAAAACTGTTTTTTCATCAACAAAGTCATTCTTTAGCTGTGCTTAAAGATCTGCTTTTCTGGGAACATTATTTACTTATCTTAAAAATGAATAAGGTATTGGTTTTCAGGGTTTTTATTCTTCAATGATTTTTATTACTATTGTGTTCATCAACATTGCCCATGAAAAAAAGCCCTTTTTTCCTAACCAATTCTACTTACTACTGAATCCCTGTAAGGTATCATAAAGAGTGAAAAACAGGCATAAGAAAGTGTCATTTCACATTACTTTGGATTAGATCCTTTAACCGGGGGGGGATGGGGGAGGGGTGCCAGAAAAAAAAGAAAAAAATGAAAAAGAAGCGCCATTGAAGAAAACTATTTTTTTTAATCCAGTATTTGTTCATATTTTCAATGAATTTTAATACATTATTAAAATGTTACCGACATTGCTTATTTGATAGGAAAAAAAATGTTCTATCAGTTGAGACCTGATTGAAAGTTAAGTCAGTTTCCCAAAAGTTGCAACCTTTACGAAACTTTTACTAAGACAGGGTTTGGTGTGCAGGGTTGATTTCATGCTGCATGTTAAAATCTGTGCAACTCCAGTCAAAACCTGATATATAGCCTGATCTGTTTTGTTCTGAATAGTCCTTTCACATGCATGTTTCTAGTAGGATTGCTCAGGTGAGTCAAAATGTTAATATAACATCCTTTCAGAGTGATTGCTATTTAATACAAAAGCAATGGCACTATGTTGTCAGCTGGTAGGCGTGCACGTTATGGGCAGATTCAACTTACCAATTCTATGCAGTATCTCCTTATTCTCAAAATATTTGCTCTTCAAGCGTCAGGAAAGTGTTATGTTTTTATATCTCAGGAATAAAAGACATTTCCTCCCTCTTCATCATGAAGAATGTCTTAGTGTTGGGTTTTTCACTACAGGGACTGCATCTTCTATTTTATCTGTACTAATACCCAGGATGTTTTGAGTATTTTCTTCAATGCCCAGAGCAGAGTTGAAGTATATACCCACTGGAGTAGGGAAACAAATCTCACACCTATTTTGTGCTGTTTTTTATGGGGAAAAACATGAGGTCAAGTTGCCAATAATAGAAGCGTACTGGGAATGGGTTGAATCTAGTGAGTAGTAATGGGATAGACAGTCATTCATGCCTGCATCAGCATTTTGGGCCCATAAGCTGCTATTGACTGCAAGTTGCAATGTGACCGTTGTTTAGCAAAGGCTGTGAAATGAGTTGTTGTTCTGAGATGAATTCCTAATGGACATCACCAAATCCACAATCGGAGATAACAGTAACTGCTAGGCACACCCACTGGCTGTCATGAAGAGGGATCGCCAGCTGAATGGACATGGAGACAGGGGGAAAAGGTATCCTTTGGGGGCTGCACTGGGATGATGTGAGATGGAGAGTGAAGAGATCCAGGGGGCCTCTACTTGTGCTATCCAGGTTATAATTGTTCAGTGGCTATGCAGCTGTCAGTCTGGGACTATTCACTGCACTAAACCTGCTTCTTTTTTTTGTTTCTTTGTTTTTCCCTTTTTTTATTTCCTAAAGAGAGAAAAAGGAAAAGAGACTATTGCACCCAGGCAATTTCTTTATTCCTCCTGATAAAGAAAAGAGAAGACATAGAAAGAAAAGCAGAGGGACAGAAGCAGGGGAATGTTTTCTCAAAGGGACCAAGGTCTTGTGTGTGAGTGTGTGTGGATGTGCAAGTGCATGTGTATGCATGCACATATGCATATACACATGAGGAGGAGGGAATGCCCATGCCCTTCGTTCTCTGCCTTACTAGGTGAATATTAACTCTTCATTCCCCCTGTACTCCTCTTTTTCCCCTCCCAGTCACACCAGGGAGCCTTTCCTTGTCTGGTGTTTCCTCCGTTGCCCTTTTCCTTGACTTTGCCTTGTCACTCTGACCACAGTCTTGTTCTGCCAGATATGTTTCATTTTCTGCATGACTTCCCCTGGATGGGCATTTCAAGCTGTGATTTCTAAGCTTGATCTCACACTGTAGATCCTGTTATCTCGGTAAAAAGCTTTAAAGTTCAAAGTGAGTTGGATGAACAATGCTTTAAAAGCAGAGTACAGTCTAGGCATCCTCTGGGTGTGCACGCTTCAGAAAATGTCAAATTATGGTGTGCTTTTGTTTGCAGAAATAGCAATTAAAAGTCCTGACACGTTGTGGGGGATGAAGGGGGTGAGGAGTAGGGAGGGGGGCAATCAACTGAATTTATTAATGGCTCCAGTTAACTGCATGTTGTGATAATTCTGTGACCACACATAGTTTCACAGCTACCACTGCACCATCAGCGCACAGGTTTTTCCAGGCAGAAGGCAGGGCGGGGTGGCATCATATAGGCGAACTCATTGAGAAATGCACAGGGTTTCATAGGCAACAGATCTAAAGTTCTTCCACCTGATCTGAAGATCCCTGAACTCAAAGGGAGTCTTCCCATTGGCTTCAGTGAGCTTTAGTTCAAACTCTTTAAGCAAAAAGAAGTGGGGATTTTAACTGTAACGTGGTATCATGTGATATCCAGGGTAGTCTGATGTGCCACCTGGCAGAGTTTTATGAGGACATATACACATGTGAAATCCTAATTCTAAGAGATACTGGGCACATCTACACAGGTACTTGATGTGCGTTAGCCTATATTAATGCCCATTAAAGCATCACAACCCCCCCCCCCAAAAAAAACATGCGGCATTTCATAGATTTCATAGGCATTGAGGCCTGGAAGGAACCTCATGAGATCATTGGGTCCAGCCCCCCCACCCGCCATAGGCA
>NW_017728909.1:16907850-16933337 GCF_001723895.1 Crocodylus porosus | reverse complement strand
CCCGCCATAGGCAGGAAGCCAGCTGAGATCAAATGACCCGAGCAAGAAAAACTTTTGTGTGCATGCTTGTGCATGGCACTGCATCACATGCAGTCGTAAAAGCGGCGAAATGCATGTCGGTACTGAGAAAATGGTGGTGGCACGCTTTTGAACCAAAACACATCAAAGGTGTTTTAAACTTAAAAGTGTGCCACCACCATTTTCTGTGCACTGATGTGCATTTTGTCACTTATACAACTGCATGCAATGCAGCACAGTGCATGTCAGCTCACGTGCGGAGCAGACTCAATTAATTGAATCTGCTCTGACATGCTGGATCTCGGGTGCATCAGAGTATGAAAATCCATGTGTATAAATGCCCATCCTCTCTAAGTAATGCACATTAAAATAATCTCATGTGTATTTTTCTAGTACCTCACGGTGCCTATACATCAGCACAGAGCCCGCTCTGATGTGCTGTGATTGTAGCACATCAGAGCAGACTCAATTAATTGAGTGTACTCTGGAGTGTTGCAGTTACCACGCTCCAGCAGCCTCCTATGTCTCATGAATCATTGCCCCCACACTTCAAAATGGTGGTGGGCTATTTTATCTAAAGTTCTTCAAGCTTTAGTCCAAGTGCCTCTGCCACCATATTGAAGCGTAAGGATGCTGATACATGAGATGCTGCAACACAGCCTCTCTAATTAAAGCACCATGCACCCCATCTGCAGAGCATGTTTAAAAGTGCCCTCACAATGAAGGTACTAGATTCAATGTGCATTACTTAAAGTGCATTAATGAATGTGTAGACACACCCACTGAGTCCCAGCTCAAACTCTGAATTCATTAGAAGTGGCAGGGGATTATGTCCACCCAGGATCTGATTGTGTGCAGGTACACAGGAATGCTACTACCCATGCTTCCATGGATTTAAAAGCGTCTAAATTCAACTTCCTGACATTATTTCAAATGAATTTGTGGCAACCAAATTCTACATGGACATACACAGGATTAGCATTTGCATTCGAAGCAAAGTCCTTGCTCTGCTATTAAAAGATACCCTTTAATGGTCATAATAGAGTTTGAGCATCTGAGTGTAGCAGGACAGGCCCTGGGGGCAGCTGTGTCACCCCATAGTGGCCACCTTGACCCTGTCCTACTCACCCACTCTGACGTCCCAGGGTCCCACCCTTCTGTCTTGCCTGTCATGCCTTGATGTTAAAAGCAAAGTGGTGGGGTTGCCATCAGAAGCCAGTGGTGCTCATCCTACCCTGCTACTCCTTAGGCTTGACTTGGCCTGCTCAATTCAGAGTCCTGACCCCACTGCACCATCTCTCTGGTTACCTCTTGAGCCCCATGCCTGCTTGCTCAGTCTTTTTTAGTCGTAGGCTCTGATGCTTAGTTTACAGTCTTGACTTCTACAATCAGTGGCAGAGCCACTCCAGACACTCCCAGAGGCCTCCAAGCCTCCCCTGACAGCTGCTCCTGGTTGTCTGGTGTAAAATTAAACGTTGGTATAAGCCAGCTGCTCTCAAACTCCAATTCACCAGCCTGGGTCTGTCTCACATCACAGAAGAGTGAATAAACATGTAACAAAACTAACTTAACTGGAGTGCCCGGTGCTGTTGAGTTTCCGTATTGCTAGCCTCAAGTACATTACTCTGTATTTGCACTGTTGAGTGTAAACCCATTTGTGCAACCGTGCTCCTCAATGTAATCTACTTCTTCATCTGTGGTCTTTTGATCCCCTTTAATGATGGTGCTTCCCAACTTTATGTCACCAGCAAATTTCATCAGTGCACTCCTAATATTTGTTCAAGTTCATTAATAAAACAAAAATCCAGGATTGGTATTAAGGCAAGCCCTGGCTAACTCTACTAATAACCTCCCTCCAGCCTGATTCTTCTCCTTTCAGTACTACCCATTGTCACCTCCCCATGCACTTTTACTCACCTCACAATCCCCCTACTTATTGCTGTCTTCTCCAGTTTCATTAGCAATCTCCTATGTGGCACCACTTCAAATGCTTTATTGAAGTCCAAATAGGACAGATCTCCTGCGTTGCCTTTGTCTAGAAAATGGGTTATCTTATCAAAGACAGGTATCAAGCGAGTGTGGCATGATCTATCTTTGCTAAACCTGCATTGCATTTTATTCCATTTTCCCGTTGCCTCTGTGCTTTTAATTATCCTTTCTATCACAATCCATTATAAAGACTCACATACTACTGAAGTCAGATTTACAGGCTGACATTTGGCTGGGTAACTTTCCTTTCCCCTATTTCTTAAATACAAATACTACGTTTTCTATTCTTAAATCACATGGAACCATTCCTGAAGTGATAGATTTGTTACTAATATTTATTACTGGCCCTCAGTTGTCCACATCTGGTATTTCATAATTCTGGGGTACTATCCAGGCTTCTCTACTTGATTTTTGCTTCCATTTGATTGCTGCACTTTTTATTTCCACACCCTTGTTCCCATTGTTTTTTCACAGGCACTGTAATATCATTACCCTTATTATAAAATTTAGTTGCTAGGTCATCCATAAACTATCCTGAATTTCCACCCCATCCTCACTGCAGAGCAGCCCCACTTCTTTCCTTGCTCTCACCCTATTTCCATAGCTGATTTTGTTGTTGTTGTTGCTATTTGTTTAAAGATCCTTTTCAAAGTCTTATTCAGGTTGAAGATTAGCCATTCTCGCTTTATCCTTCTACTTCCTGACTTCCAAAACATAGTATCATAGGTTTGCAGGAGAGTAGAGCTGCACCTCACAGTCATCTGGTCCAGCCCCCTGCTCAAGGCAGGGCCATCCCTGACTAAACCAGTGGGAGAGAAACAAGGGAAAAACCCTGGGCACACTATGTTCACCCTCCCTTTCAGCATCCATTTTTTGTCGCTGTGTGAAACAGGATATTGGGCAAGATGGACCTATGGTTGGACCCAGTAAATGGCAATTCTTATGTTCTTCTCTCCAGGCAGTGTGGAGGCATGTCAGTGGGTGCATCTACATATTCATGAATGTGCTGGGATTACAGCTTATCAAGTTTAGTATCTGTAATAATTAATGCACCATAATCAGTGCTACTGTGCATTAGGGCAAACACACACTTTTTTGTGACACTTTAATGCTCATGGGACTAATCTACTGTGCATTAGCTCAGTTTTTGCCAGCCTTGCTAATGTGTAGTAGAATTAGTCCAATGGGCATTACGTGGCTTGTGTAGACATGCTCAATGCTATGTAAACAGGAGTGAATCAATAGCATGGCTGAGAGCATGCGGCTGATAAATACTCCCAGCCCATTTTACATCATACAAGGAGACTATGTGATATGTCTGCTTTATAACAATAACATTTTAAACTCCTCTCACACAGAGGAGTTTCTATTTTGCACATTCTATTTTGTCTGTGCCTTGCAGAGACATCTTTTCCTCTTGCACAGGTAAAGATGTCTCTACAAGGCACAGACAAAATAGAATCAAGCCCTCAGCTCACTTTTCCCTTCACAGTTACCCCTAAAACCATCATCTTTTCACTAGGGACTTGATTCAGAGATCAATGACATAAATGAGATAACTCCCTTGGTCTTCAGAGTTCTTGGACCTGGCTTTCTGGGCATCTTTACACGTGCTCTGAGGTGGAGCTGGGAGGCACTTTAATTAGAGCGCCTCCAAGAGCCACTCTAATTAAAGCATTGGCAGTGTCATGTGTATTCAGCATCCTGGTTGGGGCACTTTAAATTTAGTTAAGATTCCCCTGCCACCATTTTGAAGCATGAGGATGCTGAATACAAGTGATGCAGAGGCTGCTAGAGCACGCTAATTAGTACACTCCAGCAGACTCCATTAATCGAGTCTGCTGGAGTGTATTAATCGAGTCTGCTCCAACGTGTGCTAATTAACACGTGTTGAAGCAGACATCTGGCATGTGTATAAGTGCCATTTATTTCTTAACATCCCCCAAAAAAAGCTTACCTGTAGTGGATCCCCCCTCTTCCCCTCCCCACCTCCCCATACATTTCTGCTTGACTATATTGTGGAATTATGCAGAAAATGCACAACAGCAACCTGTTAAAAACTGATGTGCAGTTCAATACACTGATGGTTTCTAACATTCCCGCTTGCTTTATTATTGTTTTATGACTTAAAACACTATTTCTTGACTACACACATACAACGTGACAGCAGAAGTTGCCACTGCAGGTCTATGAACTGGGACCCAATTGCAAATCGATAGTGAAAATCATGGCCATTTGCCATGTTAATTTAGATTTCAGAGGGCCAGATGGGAGTTGCTGCTCTTCAAAGTAGTTTCCCCTTGAATGTGTAAAAAAATAAAATAAAAAGCACAGAGGATGTCTGTTATCTCTCATGAGCCATATTGGCAGTAACTGCTGAAGCAGTAGCTGTTGTTGGCCAGATACACATTTTGGGAACACTTTGCCAGGGTTCCTACAGGGCAGCTCTACCTAAAAGAGGTGAATACTGATCAGGGTGAGGGAAGGTTTCTCTGCTTATTTTACTATGGCACACATGCTGCCAGCTTGCTAACATTTTCTCTTCCACTCCTTTGTCGACAGGGCAAATTAGGACTGGTGGGGTGAAATCTCAGCCACACTGATATCAGTGGAAACAACCTCTCTCCCCCACCTCAATTCCATATTTCACTAAACTGCTAATTTCCTGTGATCTTAGGCATGTGTATTCACTGAAGAGGAGGCTGTAGCAGAAGACAAGATCTTTGAGACTGAAGCAGGGTTGCCTCTGTATGCAAACGCTGTGACTTAGGATCTTTGCTATGACTAAACTGCCTGTGACTCAGTTAACCACCTGTAAAATGGGTACAAGAAGATTTTCTCCTCACTAGTGTTTCTGTGGGACAGGTGAGGTGCATATAAGAGGAGATGAGGCAACCCTTATTGCATGAAGAGCATGTACCCATCATAAGGAATCCTTACAAACTACATCTGGATGAGTTGCCTTCTTCTAACTCACTTCCTCTGCAAAGATCACTACTGCCCTCATCCTGGAGAGCACTGTCACTGAACCAGGGGATGCCCAACAGAAATGCATTGTCTTATTAAATTTCTCTCAATTATAGTCATGTTGTTCATCTTGCAGTGCAGTTTGGGATAGTCATCTAAGACATCTAAGCCCTTGGATCAGAGATTAATTGCCATGCTCTACTCTCCAGTTCTGGGATCAGTCAGAAGATGACTTGCCCACTGGCACAACTTACAGCAGTCTGAAGACAGGTCTTATTTGTACTGGCCATAAGCTATCCACCAGCTATTCCACTGGCGTAAAAAAATGGCACAGCATTTATCAGTATTGCCCCCTTCCAATGCTGACAATCTTAAAGCATTTCCTGGGCCAGTCCAATAGCTGGTTGCGTAGATCATATTATACTCACAGTCCATTCTACTATAGACCAGCGAACTGTTTTTTTAAGACAAGTTTCAGTCGTCATTGGACACGAAGGATTGAATTATGGTGAAAATCAGGTCAACCCTGTGCTAAGGATATTGTCAGCATTTAATATGAAATAAGAATGAATGATCAGTTTATGTAGTCTAGAGGCAGAGAAATATTTGCTATGAAGATGGGTTTCTCAATGCACCCTGACTAAAGACGTATTCACTATGTATCTAATAAATAGACTGTGGTGCCCAAACAGGAACAGATCCAACTCCCACTGAATTTCACCAGTGGTATAAAGTGGAATGAACCTATGCTTTATTTGTCTGCTCTCTGAAGAAAGAAAGAAAGACCTTATCACAAAACTTCCATGTCTCAACATTGCAAAAATAGTGGAAGACTGAAGTTTGCATATGATAGAATCATAGAAAATCATAGAATCATAGAAAATGAGGGTTGGAAGGTCACATCCAGTCCAACTCCCTGCTCAAAGCAGCACCATCCCCAACTAGATCATCCCAGCCAAGGCTTTCTCTAAGTGGGTATTAAAAACCTCCAAGGATGGAGACTGCACCACCTCTCTGGGTAACCTGTTCCAGTGTTTTCCTACCCTCCTGGTGAGAGAGTTTTTTTCCGAATATCTAACCTAAAACTCCTTTCCTACAACTTGAGCCCATTGCTCCTTGTCCTGTCATCTGTCCCACTGAGAACAGCCCAGCTCCATCCTCTTTGCAGCCCCCCTGCAGGGAGGTGAAGGCTGCTATTTAATCCCCGCACAGTTTTCTCGTTTGCAGATTAAATCAACCCAGTTCCCTCAGTCTCATCTCACAAGTCACATCCCCCAGCTCTCTCACCTTTTCTGTTTGTTGCCCTCCGCTGGACTCTCTCCAATTTGTCCACATCGTTTCTGTAGTGGGGGTCCCAAAACTGAACACAGGACTCCAGATGTGGTCTCCCCAGTGCTGAACAGTGGGGAATAATCACATCCTTGACCTCCTGGCAATACTCCTTCCAATGCAGCCCAGGATGCCGTTAGCCTTCTTGGCAACAAGGGCACACAGTTGGCTCATATAAAGCTTATTGTTCACTGTCACCCCCGATCCTTTTCTGCAGAGCTATTGCCCACCCAGTCAGCCCCCAGCCTGTCCCGGTGCATGGGATTGCTCTGTCCTAAGTGCAGGACTTTGCACTTGTCCTTATTGAACCTCATGAGATTTTTCTTAGTCCAATCCTCCAATTTGTCAAGGTCTCTCAAATATCAGATGCGTTACTATACCAAATGTCACTAAGTAAAAATTAAACAGCCTTCTGTAGACCCTGATTTAACTCCTTGGAATAGCATGACAAATTAGGTGTCCGTATGGGTTTTTTTTTTTATTTAATTTAATTTTTTTACAGTTTTTACAGTGTTTCTCTTTCGCAAATCATGGCTGTTTTTGTAACATAAAAGATGTATAAATAAGGAAGAGGCTGATGCTCTGAACTAATGCAAATATCTTAATGTCACTCAATAATAAAATAAGATTAACCTAAGAAGCTGCACTTATCTGTTTAACTGTGTGACTGAGAATTAGCCTATTCCCAGAAGACATGGATGCATGACAGGCATAATGCTGCCATACTGAGGTTTAGTAAAACTACTGCCTTGAAAGCTTGGACAATGAAGGTTTAATTGCTTTCACTCTGTAAGATGTGACTAAGACCAGACTGTCAGGCATTTTAAACAAATAAACAGAAACTACATCTTTCAGGGCCATTGCAATTTCTTCTCAGGCATGCTTAGCACATTGTTATCTTGAAGAATCTGCAAAGAGCTTTATCATCTTTGTCAGTCTCAGAGGATGAAATAAATGAACAGACTTCTATAGAAGAAAGACTTGGACAGTGGCAATGGGTCACAGCTAAAGCTAGTTGAATTACTAGTGGCCAGCAATATTTGCCATTTATTTAGCTTTTTCCTATCTCTCCAGAGAGCAGCATGCTATCTGGGAGTATTCTATCTGTTATCGGAGAGTTGTATGCTACCTGCGAACCCCTCATAAACTAATCCTCATTTTGATGAGCATACTCATTATTTTTAAGTATTCCTCAAACAGCTTCCATGGACAAATCCTGATCTATAGTGCATACGTCAACCGTTCTCTTTGTCTTTCCGGCGTTCGTTATTTTTCGTGTGGGTCGGATCATCCTAGTTGCATGTTATTATTTCTGTTCCCCACTTCAGTGAATGGAAGAAACATTCAAAATAATGAAAATAGTAAATGATACACTTTCTAGTATACATCTTTGGATGGATACTCATTAGTGCCATCATGCATATAACTTGCCTTCTTGATCCTTATTCACTCACAGCTCAGATGTCATAGATTTCTAGGGCCGAAAGGGACCCATTAGATCAGATCGTTGAGTCTGACCCCCTGCCCTGGGCAGGAAGGAGCGCTGGGATCAAGTAACCCCAGCCAGGTGCTTGTCTAATCTCCTTTTGAACACCTTCAAGGTAGGGGGAAGCACCACCTCCCTTGGAAGCCCCTTCCATACTTTCATAGATTTCATAGATTTCATAGACATTAGGGCTGGAAGGGGTCTCAAAGATCATTGAGTCCAGCCCCGCACCCGCAGGGCAGGAAATCAGCTTGGCAACCCTCACTGTAAAGAATTTCTTCCTGATGTCCAGTCTAAAGCTACTCTCCTTCAGCTTATGGCCATTGTTTCTAGTAACCCTGAGGGGCACACTGGTAAACGAAGTATCCCCTATTCCCTGCTGACCCCTACTCCCCCCCGCCCCCAATTAGTTTGGAGACAGCCACAAGATCGGGTCTTTAAGAGGAGCCTGGGTATGCATCTGGCTGGAGCCATCTGACCTCAGCACTCTTTCCTATGAGGGCAGAGGGTTGGACTCGATCTGCTGAGATCCCTTCTGACCCTGAAAATCTATGAAATATCTACACATGGACTAAATGCAGAGTAGCTAGTGCATTTGTAAATCTATGACTTAGTTAAAAACTTTCCTGTATAGACAAGCCCTTAGTCTACTTCTACAGCAGTGTGACCCTGTGGACTTCACTGGACTCATTCCTGCTGTATGCTGGTATAAAAGAAAATGTTTGAAGCCCTTTGCTTGGAAAAAAAGAAAAAAAATGTCTAATAGCCAACTCAGTCCTCTTGGACCACGATTAATACAACCTTTCAAATAACAGCAAATCTTCATTGCTATTCCCCCAAACATTCCCAATCTAGTTTAATGTATTATTCAACCTCCTCAAAATGTAGCATGTCAGAGGCATAAAAATTCCTGTCATTTTAGTGTTTTTCAGGCAAAGATTCACATTTCTTTGTTTGTATGAAAGATGCCTCTTCAACTTACCTCGTATGGCAGGACTGTGGCAAAACCCGGCAGGAATGACTTATTTGGAGAAAGGCTGTTTTCAGAAGCTGCTACATGTCGTGTCATGCCCTCAGCTAATTAGAGGGTTTGTTCAGAAATAAAAGGACAGATTCTCAGCTGGTGTAAGTCTACATAGCTCCACTGAACTCAGCCAGTTCAACCCTCCTTGGCTGCATCATCTTTGGCCGAAGATGTTCTTTCTCTCTCTCTTCCCCTCATACAGAGACTAGCACAATTACGGTCTATGATTGAGTTTGATAACCAGTCACAAGCTGGAGGAGATGCTATATGCATCTCTGTTAGTCCTCCAGGAAAGGGATATATTGATCAGTCACTTGCTTGCAGTTTGTCACATTCACATTTTGTAGTAACTTTAAGTCACTTCTTATACCATAGCTATGCAAACCTCCTGTATAACATCCCCGAAAGATTAATGATCACCCACTGCTGCTGGGGAAGAGAAACACCAAGGAGCTTTTCTATATTAGCACTAATATAGGTTGTATTTCTTACTTCCACACCTGCCCTTTGCGTTCTCCAAATTTTGTTGGAAATTATATTCAGGGAGAGCAGGAGAAGCTCCGTGGTGCATTAGCTGATTCCAGGATGACTTTGTGCCACCAGTGCAAGGTAGCCATGAAAAAAAGGCAAATGCTATCCTAGCATGGACCAGGAGAAGTATTTTGAGTAGAGCTAGGAAAGTGTTAGTGCCGTTGATGAGGCTGATTCTTCTGAAATGCAGAGTGCAATTCCAGTCACACTTGCTCAGAAAAAGACTCATTGAAACTGAAATGGGTGAGAAAAAGGCCTGCTAGAATGACAAGGGGAAGGAAGCACCTGATCAGTAATATAAAACTAAATTGATTTATTTAATGAACAGTGTTAACACAAAAATAAGTGGGAACGCGTTGGCTAGGTGTAAATTTAGGCTGGAAACTAGAAGCGATTTGAGCAATGAGGATCTAGAACAACCTTCTAAAGAGAGTAATGAGGGCCAATATCCTAACTGGTTTTAACATGGAGCTCAGTAGGTAATGAAAGGAATGACATGACATGGTGCCTGAAATAGCAAGGATAGGGCCTGATGATTCATTAAGTTTCTTCCAGACGTATGTTTCTGAATGAGGTCCATCATTAATAAGTCAGATTGCAGAGAGACCTGTGAAGATCATGTTGTGCTGAGACTCAATCTTAGTCAGTAAACTAATTATTCTTTACTTTGTGCACACCAGGAAGAAATATAAAAGTGAAAATAATATTATGGTGCTCCATACTGCAAGAATGATAACACTGTCTTTTGCATCTGAATTTAGAGCCATTACTGTAGAATAATGCAGTGTATCTCTATGAAAACACTATCTAACGCTCTCAGACTAGATCTTCAGCTGACATCTATGGACTTAAGCCAGATGACACCAGCAGAAGACCTGGATGCATTTCCCATCATTTTTGAGAAACCATTTTCTACGATCTTATGGACTATATGGTTTTCTCTGATTTTATTAGGGCTTGTATTCATAACATTTGCAATATGACACTGTTACTTTGAGGAATGCCTGCTTAAAGAATAAACCTACTCAAGAGAAACATGCACGTGTGCGTATCCAACTGAACTGAGCAGTAGTTATTTCTCAACAGTCACTGATTTCATTTGTCACTTTATTGTAAGAGTCAAGGGAGTGGATTAAAGCATTGGATGTCACTGTCACTTTAAAGGAGCATCCCTTTTGGAAAGCCAGTTATTGTTTGGTGTTTATTTGAATAAAAAAGCTCTTCTTTAAAATGTGAGCTGCTTTCTGGGACCTGACAGAAGCCAAGCAATATTCTCTGTGGGAAAAGCTGAAGAGGATGTGTTCGAGTTATCAGCTGAGCCTAGGAAACTTCACCTACATTTCTGCACACAAGCAAAACAATTTTGGTCTACCCCAAAGAGGTCTAAATTATAGGGTAATGGTCAAGAGAACAGGTCACAATCCTGGCAAAAGTCACTGATCCCAGGCATAAATGGATGCTCTTCCTTGTTAGGAGAGCTCCCATTTTCAGTCCCAGAACACGTAACAAGGGCTGTGACTGCTTATAAAAAAGGTGGAAGCTGGCCGGTTCCTGCTCCAATTCTGCAATATCCCATGCTTCCCCCCCACATTTTATTTTGGCTGTTGGTTGGATAAGATAACAATTTCCTATTATTGTTTGTGAACAACTGTGTGTGTTATGTGCTGTGTGAGGGAAGGACATTGGGATGATGACAATCAGACCTCAGGGATATATTCAGGCTTTGTCTGTGCAACAAAGAACTTAAACAATTGTGTCAACATCCAGATGAACCCATGCTATACAAACCTTTGCAAAGACATCACCATCTATTGGTATAAGGTTTAATAGTTTCTGGATTTATTTATTACATGGATTTTCACTGGATGTCAGGTCTTGAGAAAAGGATGAGAACCCATGGGAGATTGAATTAGACAGGTGATGGTTTCAGTAGTTCTATCCTTTCCTGTGATCTAAGTATCATCTCACCATCAGTAGTGAGATCTCTCTCAAAGGAGAGCTAGTAGCTCTTTCATAAAATAGTCTGCATCATACTGCATGATACAAGGGATAGTTACCAAGGAGGAATACACAAGTATAGCCCACATTTGTAGGAAGAGGGTAAGGAAGGCAGGGGCGGCAACCAAAATCAGGTTGGTGACCAAAATCAAGGACAGTAGGAAGTCCCTCTTTAAGGACCAGGAGGAAGACTAAAAGAAATGTGGGGCCCTTGCAGAATGGGACAGGACATCTGGATGAGTGATGCGGGCAGGGGAGGTGGGGGGGGAGCAACTGCCAACCAGTGGTCAGTGTCAAACTGGTGAGGGAGTGCCTGAAGGCCTTCATGTCAGCAGGATCAGGTGGACTAAACCTGAGAGTGCTGAGGGAGTTGGTTGGAGTCATTGCAGGAATGCTGTTGAAAGTATTTGAAGACTCATGGTGCTCAGGAGAGGTCCTGGAAGACTGGAAAGTGGCCAATGTGGTGCCAATCTTTAAGAAACTGAGAAGGGAGGACCCAGAAAACTATAAGCCAGTTAGCTTGACCTCTATACCGGCTAACATTTTGGAAAAAATCACCATGAAGTTAATTTGTGAGAGACTGGCAGAAGACATGATGATGAAGGAAAGCCAACGTGGTTTTGCTGTGGGCAGGTTGTGTCCAACTGACCTTGTCTCCTTCTATGATCAAGTAATGAACTGCTTAGATGTAGGAAATGCAGTCAATGTCATATACTTGGATTTTTAAAAGACCTTCAATATGGTCTCCCATAACCCTCTCATAAAAAACCAAACAGTCAAAAACAAAGAAACAAAACAATAAAAACAAAAAAACCCCAGAGTCCACAGTCAAGTGGGCTGGTAACTGGGTAAGGGTTCGAACCCAGAGAGTGTTAGTGGATGGTTCTGTATTATCTTGGCAGGAAGTGCCCAGTGGTGTCCTGCAAAGTTTGGCTCTTGGCCTCATGCTGTTTAATATCTTTATCAATGATTTAGAAGAGGATGTGGAAAGCATGCTGGCCAAGTTTGCAGATGATACTAAGTTATGGGGAACAGTGGTCACACTAAGGGATAGGATGTGGATCCAAGCTGTAAAGGTGGGTGGAGCAGAACCTGATGCAGTTCAATAAGGATAAATGCAGAGTGCTTCATCTGGAGAGAGGTAACCAGCAACATGCATATAGATCAGAAGGAAATGTGCTGGCCAGCATGATGGCTGAAAGGGACCTCAGGGTTAGGGCTGATTGTAGGATGAACGTGAGCCGCCAGTGCCGCGCTGTAGTCAACAAAGCTAATAGCATACTGGGATGTATTAGCTGATGTGTCCTGAGCAGGGCTAAGGAAATGCTACTTTCACTCTACTCAGCACTGGTGAGACCCCAACTGCAGTACTGTGTCCAGTTCTGGGTGCCACACTTCAAAAAAGATATGGAGACTCCCAAAAGGGTCCAGAGAAGGGCCACACGAATGATTAAGAGCCTGGAGGACAAAGCTGATATCTCAAGACTAAGGGATCTGGGACTGTTCAGCCTGGGGAAGAGAAGACTGAGGGGGGACTTGGTGGCTATCTATAAGTATGTAAGGGGTGAATATCAAGAGTTAGGAGAAAAACTGTTCTCTAGGGAGCCCAAGGGGAGGACATATGGCTATAAACTGTTAGAGGATGGTTCAGGTTGGATGTAAGGAAGAACTTCTTCATGGTCAGGGTCACCAGAATCTGGACTAGACTTCCCAAGGAGGTGGTGCAGTGCCCAACCTTGGAAATCCTCAAGAAGAGAGACACCTTGCCGGGATCATTTGATCTCATCTGGATTCCTGCCCAGAGCAGGGTGGTTGGACTCAATGATCTCTTGAGATCCCTTTCAGCCCTTAATTTTTATGAGTCTATGATATTATACTTTTGATTACACCTGGGATTGACTGGAAAACCTGGACAGGTCTTGGGGTAATGTAGACTCAGAAAGCCTAGACAGTAATTAATTGGGCCCAAGATATGTCAGCATGCTCTGGACCTGAGAAGGACCACGCGCATTTGGCAAACAGTAAATTCATGAAAAATGCAGGGCAGGTGCATGTAGTAAGAACAACATTATCTTCAAACCTAAATCAAATTTAATGAATATTTTTGGCTGAAAATACTAGGAAAAGTAAATGATCCGATTTTGTGTTTCTGAATAATATTGCTTTTCTGAAATTAACTTCTTTTTCCTTTAAAAGTAAAAAAAAAGTTAAATGGCTTGAAAGTTTAAGAAAACATTTTCAAGTTGCATAGAAAGAAAAAAAAATAGTTGACGCCAATATTATTTTTTTTGGTTGGTTTGTTGGGTACAAATATTTAAACATCCGTTATTTGTACAGCCCTGACACGGTCTTGAAAAACAAAAGAATGGAAAACTACTGATTTCTTGGGGTAAGTATTGTTCCTTTAACTGCTGGCTAGACACTGCCTTTAGGAGTGATCTTGACTGAATTTAAGGTTTAATAAATCTGTTGCTGCTTCTTGGCTGAAAAATGTTGCCTTTATTTTTTAGGTTGTGCTATGTGCAGTGAGCACTTAGAAGCTATTATCTATAGTCTCCCATGCTTACAAAGATGATGAGATCATCCTATCAAACTCAGTAAATGGTGGGTTTGATTTTTTTTTTTAATCTTAAATTTAAAAGATATTTCCAAATTTGAAGAAAAGTGATTTTATAGGGGGGAATACACTATTAAAAATATATCTGACCTGGGTCAATTGTGTGTGCTTTACATTTGGTCTCGTAAAGCAACACAAAAACTACCCACGAGTAGTGAATCATTTCAATAATAAAGACCGATATTAATTTTTTTAGCAAATGAAGACAGGCTAATGAGCATTTCCCTCTTACCTCACAGTGGAGGGTGTATGCGCACATGCATGCAATGCAGCGCCAAACACTTTTAAAAGCACCCCGCGTTGCATCACGTGCATTTGTATAACTGGCAAAATGCGCATCAGTGCTGAGAAAATGGTGGCAGTGCGCTTTTGAACTAAAACATGTGGAAGTGGTTTTAGTTTCAAAGTGCACTGCTGCCATTGTCTTAGCCCTGATGTGCATTTCCCCATTTATACAAATGCACGTGATGCGGCGCTGGGTACATCAGCTCACGCGCGCTGCATACTCAATGAATTGAGCATGCTCCAATGCACTGGATGGCCAGTGCATCGGAGCAGACAAATGTATGTGTATAAATGTGCAGAGGTACTAGATTTAATATGCATTAACAAAAGTTCAGTAATGCATGTGTAGATGCTTCCTGTAGGATCCTGTCTTGCACTCAGCAGGTACCAGAAGTTCAAATTTGAAACTAAGTTTCAGTTTGAAGGAGTTCTTATCAATACTGAGACACTGGCTCTTTTTAAAAGCACCTGTACCTGGTTTAAGAGCAAACAGTTCCCAGCTACCTGGAAAGCCAGTCAAAGAAAATTTGTAATGACTACCTCTAAGAGCACCACCTCGCGACTTCCAAGATAGCTAAAACTCTAACACTTTTTCTTCATTTTGCCTTTTTAAATGCATTTTGTGCTTGCATAAGGTATTATTTTGGCAGCTGTAAAGATTGAAGGTCCTAGTCCCCCTCCCTCCCCCACCCAAAAATGGACTAGTATGAGTAGTAGCAGGAGACAAAACATATTATCCTATCAAAACATCTGAATAGTAACTTAAAGGAACTGCAGTTACTCCACCCTCCATTCTCCATTTGGGTCATAGCAGCCAGCATGGTGAAAGTTGTTTTCCAATACCAGGTTAATGGTCATTTTTAATGAATTCATTATAAAATTGTGCACCTCTGTCAATTGTTAATTGAAAGTTGCCATCAAGTTCTTTGACACAGTTGTTTTCAGGTAGTAGTGATTGCTCAGCTTCTGTCATGGGAATAAAGATGTAAATAGTCACCTAGAGGTGAAAGGCTGTGGATTCTTTTAAAAAGCCTCCTTGTATCCTTGACTCAGGATGAAATCAGGAAAAAGAAAACGCATTCAGTGAACCAACGAAGCTGAACGGATTAGAAATATTGACTGTGTTATTTGTAGTCCTACCATACTCTAGCAGAAATGGAGAGGTAACAAATATGAAGGAGGAAATGTTTTCTTCCTTTTTTTTTTCCCTTCCCTTTTTGGTGTGTTTGTTTGTACTGTCCTGCTCTTTGAGACTCTCACTAACAGGACGCCGGAAATCGCCTAACTTTTAGCCCTGTCTCTGCAGCATTCTCGCAAGATCTAAAGTTGTGGGAAATCGAGCCCCTAAATATGCACATATCCAAGCTCCTCTTCACTAAAGAGAAACGATTCTCATATCTCAAAGTGACAGCCATCTCTAGAAATCACAGTGACCTATTCATTAAAGCCCCGAGTCCCATGTGCACAGCAGAATTCATTAAGCGATGTATTCTCTGAGCAAATGCTATAGAATTCCTCCGCCTGACATTCATAAATATTTGTGCCGTGCAATTACCCGGGAAAACTTCTGTGGTTGGGAAAAGAAATATTAAAATAAAGACAACGTCCTTTTCTTTCCCTTTTGTGTTTCCCACAAAAAGATTTGACTTCTGTCAGTCAGGTTGAGAGCTCTGCTGGTGTTGCATGAAGAATGGGACCAGCTCTCGACATCAAAAATATCATCTCGGCCAAGGTCATTCCATTTCATCAGAATCGGCGCTAAGGCCCCAGCATGGGGAGACATTTATAGCCCACTGTCACTCTCACAAGTGACAGAAATAGAGGGTGGAGCAGGTGCTGAGCAGAATTGTCATATTTCCATAACAAGGCCAGGGAGCTTTGTGATTTATGAATGCTCAATATATAACCGTGACGCCCCTGCGAGTGAATATACAAGTTGCAAATCTGTGAACAGCTAGAGTGGGAATTTGCTAATCTCTGCCTGCTGTAGCTTATTCTGTGCAGGTCCTCAAGCTTTGTATGAGAAAGTTTTGACATTGTGCTCTGTGAAAACATACACAGCGTCTTGCCAGGGCTTGTCAGCAAGGACAATAACACATTTTACTAAGTCTGTAAAACCTATCATTGTTCATAATGTCACACTGTTGAGAACTGGAAAAGCAGAACTAATAAGGCCTTTCTAGAACAATTTCTAATGTTCCTTGAAAAGCAACTGCATGGTTTTTACTTATTACCCTGAACAGAGATAATCCAAAGCTCCAACTAAACCCGAGACGACAGGAGCTCTCTCCACATTTGGCAGGCAAGGGACTTCCAAATGAGCACATTTATTTAGGATCAAATGTCCCTCCTCCTTTCCTTCCTTGCTGCCCGAGCTTCCTCTTCAAATTATGCTCTTTTGCTTTTATGAAGGAAGGAAAGGTCACTGCCCTTCACTGTTAGGAGGAGATTCAAAACTCTGAAAGGAAAAGGAAAATAGATGCACTAGATCGTACTGGAAATGGGACTGCCTGGGGTGGAAATGTGTGGGAATAGTGCCAGTGTGTTGTGAGGGTGATAACAGAGGGACCTAAATCCTCTTGGTGGTTTTATTACCTGGACCTTGGATTGTGTGTCACTCAAGCTTTCTGCAACATTTTGGATGACTTGGCTCTCTCGGGTGATTTCCAGACCTTCCGGCAACTGTGATCTAGACTTCCTTGCCCTGAGATCCTCTCAATGCGGAGATGTGTACAAGGCATCGTGTAGCCAGTAATGGCCCCATGAGTGTCTGGTCTTATCTTTGATGCCATGCAGATGACTAAGAGAAGTCGTATTTGGCTGGTTACACCTCTGAGTATTTTCCAGCCCATTTGCACAGGGGAACAGAGAATAGGACTGAACCCAACACTGTTCAAACAACTTTTTTTCTACAGTAAACCATTGTTTCTTCTTCTCACCCTATCTGGCCCCAAAAAGTAATGTGAAAGATGACAATAAAGGTCAAATGAAACAGCAATAGGAGTAAAACCACTTCAAGATTTCTTTTTAAAACAATGGGACATTTACATGTGTGCTTTAATGCACATTAACCTACTTTAATGTGCATTAAAACATCACTAAGGGTATTTATAATGTGCTCTGGGAGCCGGAGGGGATGCTTTAATTAGTGCAGCTCTGAGAGCCATGCTAATTAAAGTGCCTGGAGTGTCACATGTATCAGTGTCTCCACACTGAAAAATGGCAGTGGGGCACTTTGAACTAAAGCTCATTAAATGCGCTTTAAAGTGCCCTGCTGCCATTTTTCAATGCAGGGACGCTGACGCATGTGACACTGAAGTCTGCTGGAGCACGGTAGTTATCACACTTCAGCAGACTTCATTAATCAAGGCTGCTCCAATGCTCTGTAATTGCAGTGCATTGGAGTGGCCTCCCTGCTCGTGTATAGGAGCCCTAAAAACATGGACCACTTACACACTTGCGGGGAGCCTGCTGAGATGAGTTAGAAATCCAGCAAGTCAGAGCAGATTCGATTAATCGAGTCTGCTGGAGCACATAAATTGAGGTACTCTGGCAGCTTTGCATGTACCAGTGGCACAGCGCATCTCCGGGCTGAGAAAATGGTGGTGGTGTGCTTTGAAATAAAACATAATTAATGTGCTTTAGTTCAAAGTTCCCTGCCACAATTTTCTCATGTGGGGACACACTGCACTGCTGATACACATGACACTTAGGCACTTTTAATTAGCACAGCTTGCTAATTAAAAGCAGCTTGCGCTGCATTGGGAGAATGCAAAAAAAATGCCCACGCTATTTAGCTAATGTGCATTAAAATAGGCTAATGCGCATTAAGCATCACTAAAAAAATGGTGCTCTTCAGTTAATGACAGGATAATACACATTTTTCTAGTACCTCAGGCTGTATCTACACATGCACTTTAATGTAAATTATCCTATTTTAATGTGCATTAGAACATCATTAAAAAAACACTATTTAGCTAATGCATATTAAAATAGGCTAATGTGCATTAAGCATCACTTAAAAACAATGGCCTCCAATACCCATGCAGGGGAGCTGCTCTGATGTAATTACAGTGTTTCAGAGCAGACTCAGTTAATTGAGTCTGCAGGAGTGTGGTAAATACTGTGCTCCAGCAGACTCCAGTGACATGTGTATCAGTGTCCCCATGGTGAAAAATGCCAGCTGGGCACTTTAAATTTAAAGCTGGTTTGATGAGTTTTAGTTCAAAGCACCCTGATGCCATTTTTTTAGTGAAGGGATGCTGATACATGCCATGTTCTGGACGCTTTTAATTGGCATGGCTCTGAGAGCTGAGCTAATTAAAGGGTCCCCTTTAAAGGGTTCACAAAGCATCGAATCACAGAATCATAGAAAATGAGGATAGGAAGGGGCCTCAGGAGGTCCCATCTAATCCAACTCGCCGCTCAAAGCAGGACCAGCCCCAGCTGGATCATCCCAGCCAAAGCTTTGTCCATCTGGGTCTTGAAAACTTCCAAGGATGGAGAGTCCACCACCTCTCTCGATAACCTGTTCCAGTGTTTTACTTGGCAGCACACCTAGCAATGTAGCCCAGGGTGCCATTAGCCTTCTTGGCAGCAAGGGCACACTGCTGGCTCATATTCAGCTTATTGTCCACCGTCACCCCCCGGTCCTTTTCTGCAGAGCTGCTGCCCAGCCAGTCAGTCCCCAGCCTGTACTAGTGCATGGGATTGCTCCGTCTGAAGTGCAGGACTTTGCACATGCCCTTGTTGAACTTTGTGAGATTTCTTTTGACACAATCCTCCAATTTGCCTAGGTCACTCTGAATCCTAGCCCTACCCTCCAGCATACCTACTACTCCCCCTAGATTGGTGTCATCTGCAGACTTGCTGAGAGTGCACGCCAACCCATTTTCCAGGTGGTTGATGAAGACATTAAACAAAACTAGGACCAACCCTGGGCACTTCACTTGATACTGGCTGCCAACTAGGCACTGAACCATGGATTACTACTGTTTGAGCCTGATGTTCCAGCTAGTTTTCTATCCACTTTACAGTCCATTCATCCAGCACGTGCTTCCTTAGCTTGCCTGTGAGAATGTTGTGGGAGACCATATCAAAAGCCTATGCTAAAATCAAGGTACACCACCTCCACTGGTTTCCCCACATCCACAGAGCCTGTCATCTCATCATAGAAGGCAATCAGGTTGGTCAGGCAGGACTTACCCTGGGGGAATCCATGCTGACTGCTCCTAATTCCCCTCTTCTCCAAGTGCTTAAAAATGGGATTCCTTGAGGATCTGCTCCATGATTTTTCCAGGGACTAAAGTGATGCTTACTGGTCTGTAGTTCTCTGGATCCTCCTTTTTCCCTTTCTTAAATATGGGCACTATGTTTGCCCTTTTCCAATCATCCGGGACCTTTCCTGAGTGCCATGAGTTTTCAAAGATGATGGCCAAGGCTCTGCAATCTCATCAGCCAACTCCCTGAGGACCCTCGGGTGTATCCCATCCAACCCCCTGGACTTGTATATGTCCAGCTTTTCTAAATAGTCCCTCACCTGTTCTTTCACTACTGTTTGCTGTTCATCTCCTCCCCAAAATATGCTGTCAGGTGCAGTAGTTTGGGAGCTGACTTTGCCTGTGAAGACAGAGGGGAAAAAGTCATGAGCACTTCAACCTTTTCTGCATTGTCTGTCACAAGGCTGCTCCCCCGTTCAGTAAGTGACCCACATGTTCCCTGATCCCTCTCTTGCTACTGACCTATATGTACAAACCCTTCTTGCTACTTTTTACCTCTCTTACTAGCTGGAACTCCAGTTGTGCTTTGGTCTTCTTGACTTCATCTCTGCATGCCCGAACAATGCTCTTATAATCTTCCCTAGTTATTTGCCCAAATTTCCGCTTCTAACAAGCTTCCTTTTTGTGATTTAGTTTATTGAAGAGCTCCCTGCTAAGCCAAACCGGTCTTCTGCTGTACCTGCTAGTCTTTCTGTACATTGGGATGGCTTGTTCCAGCACTCTCAGTCAGGTTTCTTTTAAGTACAACCAGCTGTCCTGGACTCTCTATCCCTCAATTTGACTTCTTAAAACGTATTGTCAGAGTTCCCTGAGTGAGTCTAAGTCTGCTTTTCTGAAGTCCAGCACATCTATAAATGCCCCGCGCTCTTTAGTTAATGTGCATCTTCCTACTACGTCACAATGGAGGTTCTAGATTTAATACGCATTAGCTAAAGCACATTAATGTGCATATAGGCACAACCACTGTGCATGATTACCTGAGGGAAATGAGGGAAATCTGTGCAACAAGCTGTAACTGGAATCAAGACTTTAGTGTCATTCAAGAAAAAAAAAATCGGACATTATTGATTATGACCATGCTTTACTGGTATTCACATCGGTTGGGTAAAAATGCATAGCAAATATGACTGTCTATATTATGCAGACAAAAATTAATCCCACCATCTGCTTGGTTAGCTCCAAGGTTTGCCCAGCGAGTAGCAGAGAGAGAAACATGGGATGAAATTTGGAGAAGGTTAATGCAGAAAATACTTTGCTAAAGTGAAACGTATCAGATTTGCCTACTGATTCAGTGGAAATGTCATCTACTTTCTAGTCAGGGCGAGATCTAAATTGGTAAATTAGGCCCCTAAATGGGACTTGGGGAAATTTAAAAGCCTAAGTTGGATAAATTTATCCTGGCCAGCTCTGGTCTAGCAGTTATAAAACCCTTGTAAGTGCCTACATTTTGGTGCAGAAATATCCCTAGGCACTTAAAATGACTTTCCTGGTCAGATGCCTACAATTGCTGTTATTTAAGTACAAGGGGTGGTAAGGTGACATCATTCACCAAGGAAGTGGGAGGCTTTAATGCTAGAGTCTCTTCGACTTGAGGAGATTCAAACCCACATCTCTCAGCACCGAAGAGAGTGTCTTTCCTACAGACTGGGACTGAAAGGCGGTCCCTTTTACCCCTTGCTGTTATAGCTAGAGCCCTGGGCAGAAGCATTTGCAAGTCAATAGGGACAAGAGGCAATGCAGCAACAGGGACCATGGCTTTATATCTAGCTCGGGCACTCATCTGGGATGGGAGAGTTCTGGTTTTAGTTCTGACCCCCTGTTTTTTCTGTGTTTGACCCAATGACTGTTTAAAAGGAAAACACACAAAAAAGAGCAAACACCAAGGACCAAAAATACAAAACCCTCAGAAAACAGTGAAATGCTCTGGATTTTGGGTGGACAGAGGTGTCTAATGTGAACCTGTGAGCCACAAACCTATACTCCCAGAGTCTGAAACACTCCTATTCTTAGTGTTTCCTATTACCTCGAAGTAGGCAAGTCCATGCTTATTGTCCAGGGTCCTCTAGCTAACCTTTCAGGGACCCTAACTGTCCCCACTGAAGGTATAGGGAGCTTATGGATACACCTGACCATGTTTCTGAATCACTCTACAGGAGACTCTACAGGAGACAACTATTTTTAATTCCCTCAGCACTGAAGCAGAGATAAGGAACTGAAGAAGCTGAAGTTTACCTCAGATAGTTAGGATCCAGGAAAATTATTCAATATATATGCTTCTACTCTAGGCCTGGAAGCTTCCTCTGAAACCTCATTTCAGGGAGAAGACACTGAGCTGTTTGGACTATTGATATTATCATGATCATCATTTCAGTGCTTAGGCTTGTTTAAGGTTTATGCCAATTTGGTTTTGTTCTCTGAATTGTTTTCACCAACTGTATTATGACACCAGAAAGTAATAAAATTCAGAAGTCAGATGCACATGCTTTAGAGTGGGGCCTCTTCTTTTTTCAAAAGACATAAGGAAACCCATAATTTAGACTGGCCCATATCTACTGAGGTACTGAAACAGTCTTAGCAAGCTCCAGAAGTTAGCTTCATAAGGCACAGGCCCTATTTTCTCTTCACGGAAATGTCCATATGTTCCTGCAAAGGTTATCTGCATGGGCCGTTGGATGGTGGAGTGATGATTACACATGTACAGTGCTGTTGTCTCTCATGCATCCAAATGCAAGGGGCTTGTGTGCAGACCACTGCAAGCATAAATTTGTTGGCCTCTTATCAAATTTGGCCTGAAATGTACAAAGTAGATGAAATTTCCACTACATCCCTTGGGCAATTTGACAGATTTCACTTTGGAAAAGTACTGCCTACATTTACCTTCCCTGAATTTCACCCTGTAATTTATACCTCTGATTCTTCCTGGACAAACCTCATCGCTAACCAAGTTGGCGATACTGCTTGTTGATTTCGGTCTAAATCATATATGTTTACATGGAGCCCAACATGCTTTATTACACTGATGAACAAGTTATTCATCTGGCCCTCAAACGGAAAACTGCCTTGATAATGCGCCTTTGAAATATGCAGCAGTTTGGTTGAAAATACTCTGATGATACTTTCATGGCTGCCATTTATCTTTTTTTCCACCCCCCCTTCTCAATTTTAAAACGTATTGTCAGATTTATTTGCTGTAGTATTAAATTTCAAAGCCTAACCATTTCTAACCCAGCACTTCTAATGTGATTCAGTCCTTTGACTCAAAAGTCTCATTCTCAGATATTAAATCAACATGTGCCTTTATGACTCAACATTTATCTGTGGGATGATGACTGAATTCATAATTTAGAAAGGCATCTGTATAAATAGATCTCTACTAATAACTGTAGAAGATAATATTGCCACGCTCCTTTTTATTAAAAAAAAATAAAAAAAGCAGAAATAAAGATCTTTAAAAATATGTTCTTTGTACATCTATAACAAAAATGACCATATATATATATTTGCGTAAAGGCTTTTTTCACACTGCTTGCAGTGCCTTATATAAATGTAATTTATATCCACATTGATGCCTTTTTATGCCACTAGAGTGGTGCAAAGGGCCCTGATATAACTAAAAAAGGCCCATAGTCTGAGGATTAATAATTAAATCACACTTCAACCACACCACAACTGGATCTATGATAGCTTGCATATGACCATAAATGCTGGAGTAAAATCGGCAATTTTACGTGCAGTATTGATCCTCCCCAATAAGAGAGCTGTAAAAGGGGAGTGACATTTCTACATTTTCCTCCATAGATTTTTCTTGTTTATTTTTTTAAACTTTTTGATACCTTTTTTGAAGCTTGGAATTGGCATTATAACTTCCTCGGTGGCTACACCAAAGGGTTTGGTGTCATAAGTCTTCTGTCCCATTTTTCAATCTGCAGCTGACTCATCCCATCACTTCTGGTAGGTCACCTGAGTTATGTTCCTCATTTCCCCCCCCCTCCCCCGGCCATCCTTTCATGCTTATCCACTTCAAAAAGTAGGCTGTGATTCTGTCATCTCTCACACATGTTCGAATAGGGATAGTATAGGGCTCATTTCCACCATTTCTGTACAGTTTAATGTTGGCAATTAAGCCACTCAAAATCAGGCAGTGGAAAGAAGAGTCTTGCTGCTGCCTCGACTCCCACATCTCACATAATTCAGTGCATGCTCAGTCTGTTTTGAACACATACAAGCCAGCAGAAGAAAACGGGAGGAAAATAAAGGGATCCGATTAACAGGGACGTGCAGACTTCGAGGTGGATTGCAGCCGTGTCATCCACTGTGATTTATGGACAGATTCACCACCCAAAGAGCCAAATAGGGAGAGAATTTCAACTTCCCCTTTTAGTTTCAACTCAGGTTTGCAAGGAGCTCATTTTGGGGGCTAACCCAAGGCTCTGCCCTTGTGGGTGAATAGCCCATGCAGTGGATGACAGTGCAAACCGCCCTCCCCGCTCCCCCGTCACAACAGCCTGTTCTGTTCCAGCTGCTGTACGTTGTTTTGTAAAATGGATATGTGCCTGCCTAGTTGACTACACACATATCTGTTCTGCACAAGTGACAACTCATAATTTCCCCTATTTCTGTATACTTGGGGTGATAGTCTGCTTTTATTCCATCTTCCAGGAGAAAAGAATTGGCATACCTTGTTTCACTCCAGAGGAAACCCTTAGGACTCTTACCTCATCCTAAATTCCCAAAGACCAATTGACCTAAAACTCTCTCTCCAGCTCCAAACATATTGTCTAATGGTAGGTTAGCAAGTGAGAACTTGCAGTCCAAAACCAGGAGAGTCATAAACAATGATGGGAAAATTCAAGCAAGATACAATTCAGGCAAGAAAAAGCCTCTGAACAAGGAGGAGAAGAGAAGGGAGAAGAAAATGAGATTCATTTTAAATCTTAATTTAATAAATTGTGCTAAACATGCTGAAAAATGCATTTAGCTCTGAACCTCCAGGACTGTACATTGTGAACTAGCATCTAGCCGTAATGGGGTTTCTGCTCCATCAGCTGCAATAATTATTTTCCTTGATTTGCCTTGGACATTTTGTATAATGATTCCTCTGTGTGTGCATTTATTTGGTTTCTGGGTTTTTTTAATCCCCTCCCATTCCCTTCCCCCCACAAAAAAGTAAGGGGAAGGTAAGAGTTATTTCAGTCACATTTTGGTTGCTTTATTCATTCTTCACAAAGCATTGTAGCCCAAGCATAGGGGTACGATGCAGAGCCCTTTCTCTGCCCAGTCCACGGAGGATGTGTGGAGGGACAGTACCATCTAGCAAGCATTAGCTCAAGCTGTTGCCACTTGTGCTTTGACCATTTTCCATATGATGCCATGTGCCTCCCTACCCTTCTGCCTCTGGGTGTCCTCTGTGTACATCCCAGGATAAAGCTGTCATCTAAGGATTCCCTCAGGTACCTATAGATAAACATATCTCTTTCTGTTACCATCTATTGCTTCAATCTTGCATGCTACTGATATAATCAGGTTTAAAGTTGCTCAGTCATTTGCAGGAATCACCTTACATGTATATGTATTAGTACAAATATCCATAAGCTATTCCCTGCAATTGCACTACTATGCATTCATACTTATTATCCTGGGTGCTAAGCATCTCAATGTAGGATATGGGCTCTGTTATTCCAAGAACTGTACAGACAAGGGACAAAGAAAGTGACACAACTCCAGAGTTTATAATCTTTACAGCACACAGGATGCAAGACATGGACAGAAATACAAACAGAGTTGGGGAATGGGATGGGGGGGGAAAGAAGTTACCACGAATAAACACGGTGCAGAAGAGTGGTGCTTGCACTTTGTCACTCACATAACAGTAAAGGGACTTCTTTGGTTTCCAGACTAATGAAACATTATCTGCTGCTCTCATCTCTATGCCATTTTCTATGGTGGCTTCAACATGAAATTCCA
>NW_017728909.1:16906568-16907625 GCF_001723895.1 Crocodylus porosus | reverse complement strand
TATCTATTAAATCTTCCATCTCAAATAGAGATTTTGCCCTGGTTGTCCCCCTCCCCTCTATATCTATCTATCTATTGACTTCAGGAAAGCTGACCTTGACAAGTGCAGGGGGCTTATTGGCAAGGCCCTAAGGGACCATGACCCAAAGGGGAGGGAGGTTCAGGATGAGTGGTTGCTCCTCAAGGGAGCGATTCTGACTGCACAAGCAACGTCTATCCCATCTTGTAGGAAAGGCAGCAAAAGGGCACAGCAGCCTTCTAGGCTTTGCAGGGAACTAGTGGACTTCCTGCATCTAAAAAGAAAGACCTGTGAAGGATGGAAGACTGGATCCACCCCAAAGGAGGAATACTCTGCACTGGTCCGGACCTGGAGGGAGTGAACTAGAAAAGCCAAGGCTGTGACTGAACTCCAACTGGCTACATGTATCAAAGACAATAAAGAGTCCTTTTTTAGATATGAAGGGGAGCCAGAAGAAAAGCAAGAGTAACATTGGATCCCTCCTAAACCAAATGGGACAACTGATACCCAAGAAAAAGCCAACTTGCTTAATGGGGATTTTGTGCCAGTTTGGACAGGCTGAAGGAGAATTGTTACCCTTCATCAATGTAGACCATGTGAAGGCACACCTTGAGAGGCTAGAAGTCTTCAAGTCAGCTGGCCCAGACAGTTTACCCCCCAGGGTACTTAAGGAGCTGGCAGGCATCATAGCTCAGCCCCTGGCAAGGATCTGTGAGAACTCGTGGTGCTCTGGTGAAGTGTCTGAAGACTGGAAGAAGGCCACTGTGGTGCCTGTCTTCAAGAAAGGGAGGAAAGTAGTTTCATAGTTTGTAGGGTCGGAAGGGACCTGAGCAGATCATGGAGTCCAACCCCCTGCCATGGCAGGAAAGAGTACTGGGGTCAAATAACCCCAGAAAGGTGTACATCTAGCCTCCTCTTAAAGACCCCCTGGGCAGGAGCGAGCATCACTTCTCTTGGAAGTTGGTTCCAGATCCTAGCTGCCCTGACCGTGAAGTAGCGCCTCCTGATATCTAGCCTAAATCTACCCTCTGCCAGCTTG
>NW_017728909.1:16903957-16905843 GCF_001723895.1 Crocodylus porosus | reverse complement strand
TTTGGTGACCTGGTCATAGGAGGCCACCAGGCTGGTCTGACAGGACCTGCTGCTAATGAACTCGTGTTGGTTGTCCCTAAACATAATCTCCCCTGCTGGCCTCTCATGGACATGCACCAGAATAATTCTTTCAAAAAGCTTGCCCAGGATTGAGGTAAGACTAACTGGCCTATAGTTTCCCGGGTCCTCCTTCCTCCCCTTTTTGAAGATGTGAACCGTAGATGATTCTCGAGCAAATCCCAGGACATCATCCTTCCACTGTACTCGGCCTTGGTGAGGCCACAGCTGGAGTACTGCATCCAATTCTGGGCTCCAGAATTTCAAAAGGATTTGGAGAAGCTTGAAAGAGTCCAGAGGAGAGTCATGTGCATGATCAGAGGGCAGGAGAATAGGTCTTATGATGAAAGGCTGAGAGCTACTGGACTCTTCATCCTGGAAAAGCACAGACAAAGTATGTGTGTGTGGAGGGGGGGGGGACCTGTTGGCTGCCTATAAGTACGTAAGGGGTGTGCATTGGGACCTGGGGGAACGTCTGTTCACCAGAGTGCCCCAAGGGATGATGAGTTCAAATGGTCACAAACTCTTTCAAGACTGTTTCAGGCTGGGCATAAGGAAAACTTTATTGTTCGAGCCCCCAAGGTCTGGAATAGACTGATGCCGGAGGTGGTGCAAGCACCTACTCTGGATTCCTTTATGAGACATTTGGATGTTTATCTTGCTGGGATCCTTTGACCCCAGCTGACTTCCTGGCCCTGGGGGGCTGGACTCGATGATCTTCTGTGTTCCCTCCTTCCAGGCCTAACGCCTATGACATTTGTCGATCCACCTAGGGGCAGAGGGCAGGTGAGACAGATTTGTCAGCTCTCATAATGAGAGGGAGATTTGAAAATTTTACAGATGAAAATGCAAGCGCACATCTTCTGAATATCTGGCTCCTTTAATCAGCTCTTGACTAGGAACTAACTTTAAGAGGTTTTATTTCTACCCCCCCAGCTCTTAGCAAGCATTGTCCAAAAACTTTGTGACAAACTTAGCAGGGAGATGAACACCAGGTTAGACTCTCTTCTTTGTGCAAACACCTTTGGTTTTCCATCCTTGGCAGGCTACTTGGCTTCCACAAAGAAAAAAGTCTGCATCAAATACAGTCTTGAAAATATACACGCGCACACACACAAAAAAGAATAAAGAAAAAGCAACCTGATTTGGATCCTGCTGTGATGTGCATTTATATCTTTCTGACCTATATTTTCTTTTATTAACTATCCCCTTACCCTGGATATCAGTGTTAGCTGCTGATACTCAATTACACCCACTGGTAAAGCCTGCCCTGCAGGGCTTCTCACAGCAGTGCCCTTCTAGCACCAGCTCAGCAGATGAAAAGCAGATGGAAAATTCCACGAGTTCAGGCCTGAACGTTTCAATGATAAGTTAGCATAACATGGATTGATGAGACATGTGTTTTGGGTTTGCTACGCAAAGCTGCATTGTAAAAGCCCAAGCACCATGGGTAACACCTGCTGTTTCAATGTGACTGCACTGGACTATGGAGAGGGAAAAATAGGAGCATTAGGTCTAGGAAGCATGGAGCTCAGATCTGGACATCAGAGGACACCCGAGTAAAAAGAAGAAAAAAAGTGACTGAGCAGAGGGGGGATATTCATTACAGTTGGGCCCCTTGAGTCAAACATCTAGTGGGACCTTGCTTTTGTACTTGTGCGAGGCACTTCTTTGGTAGGAGGTGTGCATCAAGAGGTTGGGGGGTAATTTTGACCTCAGACCTCACTCAGACCAGGGTAAACGCAGAGTGCTTCCACTTTTGCCGATGAGGATTATCCTAGCCTGAAACCGATCTCAGTAAAATATGAAGGTAAACTTTAGCGAGTGCT
>NW_017728909.1:16898924-16902922 GCF_001723895.1 Crocodylus porosus | reverse complement strand
CTGTATGGGCCAGATTAACCTCCGCTACAAGCTCCTAGAAGTCACATTAAGGGATAAAAATTTAGCTTATTTCTCAGGAGATCTCACAAATATATTCTTCACAGCTGTTGGTGAACAGCTTGTCCCACATCTGCCTGCTGTGGCTTTCTTTTTCTTTCTTCTTGTCTTCCTCTAAAATATTGATACTGGCCACTCTTAGAGACAAAGCACTGGACTATACATGCATGATAGGTACAGTATAGCAATTCCTATGCTTATGGAAACCTAGAATAGTTTCAGAATTAAACTGAATTTTGATTAAAACAACCTGTTTTGTTTCTATGGTGCTGCATAGTCATTTTTTTTTGGCTTTTTCAGATTTAAAGTTTTTTATTGTTTTATGGATATCAGGCGCATAAAGGAAAATATACTGTAGATCAGTTGCAATCATTTTGTCATTGCTGAATGATATTATTATCTAAAAAGCATTTATGGAAGAGAATATATGATCCATATATTCATAAGATTTGTTTAAATTGGCTTAATGTTCTCACCAATACATCACACGTAGCTTCTTTCTGTGTTAATCACATGTTTCTGGAAAACAGGATCCATATATCTTTGCATTTTATCATATCTATTGTTTAGCTAGGAGCTAAAAAATATATTTTTTTTAATATATCCAGAAAAAATAATTTTATTCAGTGCATCATTTTATAGCATAAAATTTGCAGGGGTTTTATGTTCTCGTATAAACTTTCCTTGCGATATCTGAGAAACCTTCCAGACAACCGGATCCCAAAAAGCAGCCCTCTCTCTGTGCCTTGGTGGAATATCATGGACTTTGATGCTTTTGTATGACTGTTTGCCTTCATTAAGAGACCTCATGAGCTCAGGGATCAACCTGCACTACTCTAATTCCAGGGTCATTATCAGAGCCTAAATGGAAGGCCTTAAACACAGATATCTGGGCACCTGCCTGATTTTCAAAAGCATGACAATCTTTCCCTTTGAGCAGATTTAACATTCCCAAAAGAAGAAAAAAAAGCTGAAATCTTTTATTTTGTTAATTTTGAGAGAGCACTGTTGGTTGGTTTTCAGCACTTTCTGCACTGTGGGTCTGTTTTCAGTTATTTCCATATTGATGTTGGTCCTTTACTAAAAGGGGAAAAAATGTTATCTTTGCCCTGAAAGCTACAGTCGGACTCTGGGTTCCAGTCCTTGGATAACATAGCTTTGCACTGCCCCTTGCTGGACTACAGGGTTATCATCCAGCTTTCACTGTTCCTGTGATTGACTGTGCACTTTACAAGTTAAAGCAGCCTTCTACAGCTGCCTGCACGGCATCTTCAGGATGCATAAATACAGAAGCCAAGTGGTGTGCCTCCCATCTCCAATTCCCACACTGGGATTTAGCAATCAGGACAAGCTGGCCGTGTGGTAAAAGAGCAGAGACGTCTGGACAGAAGGGTCCATTATTCTACCGCCATCCCCCGGGTTTTGGTGAGAGGAGATGGCAGTGTGTGTGTGGATGGGGGGGACATGTCGGCACGTGCTGTTGTAAGTGTGAAAATCCAGAACTTGAAATTTAAGGATGAAGTTACACGTTATATTTAGAGCCTACTAAGGACACTTAAAACATGAAGGCATTTGTACACATGCATGCACTGCAGTTCTGGGTGTTTTTAAAACGGCTGAGAAAACGATGGCGGCGTGCTTTTGAACTAAAATCCATCGAAGTTGTTTCAGTTCCAAAGTGCACCGCCACCGTTTTCTGTGCGCTGATGTGCATTTCACCATGTATACAAATCCTTATAATACAGTGCCAGGCGTGGCAGCTCGCATGCTTCGCAGACTCGATTAATTGAGACTTCTCTGTTGGGCTGGATATCTAGTGCATCGGGGCAGACAAGGCAACCTCCCCTGTCCCCGCCCCACTCACAGAGAGGGTGAATTGAGGTTAGGCCAATTTGTGCCTTGCTTAGGAACTGTTCAACAGGGTCAAAGAAAGTGTTTTGAGCTGTTATGCACAGGTCACCTGCATAGATGAAATAGATGTCATAGGTTTCATAGACATTAGGGCTGGAAGGGACCTTGGAAGACCATCGAGTCCAGCTCCCCCGCCTGAAGGGCAGGAAGTCAGCTGGGGTCATAGGATCCCAGCAAGATAAGCATCCAATTTTCTGTTGAAGGTGTTCAGTGTAGGTGCTTGAACATGTTTGTTTCCAAATCAATTGGTTAGTCATTTGTGTAGATGTTATGCAACAGTGGTGCAAGCATGCTTCCTTGGGGGAGGCCATTCATCTGTCACCTCCGTCTGCTTTGCTTTCCATCCAGTTGGATAAAAAATGTCGGTTTTCAAGCAGGGTTCATATCAGCTCTATAAGATGTAGATCTTCTGTCATTGCCAGGGTCTTGTGGAAGAGTCGTCAGTGCTTAACTGTATCATAGGTGGCTCTTAGATTGATGAACAAAGCTTCAGTAATTTGGTCTCTTTCAAAACCTCCATCCTTACATTGAGTTAGATTAAGCAGCTGGCTTGTTGTTGATTTTCCAGGGTGAAAGCCACCCTGTTCAGGGATTAGGTATTTATCCACATATGGGCCAAGCCAGTTCAGTGTCATTTGTTCATACAATGCCTATGTGTGGTATAGCAGAGAGAGAGGTCTGAAGCTCTTTGGGTTGGCTGGTTCTTTCCCTGTTACAGGTGTTACTGCAGGGGTTGATCTGAATGCCAATTCATCAATGTTGGCAATGTGGGATAGGGTCTAATACTATTTTATTACTTAGCCCAGCAGAAGCATTCATGTTACAAGACCTGTCAGGTAATACCTGGCAATACTTGAGAATTCTGCTAATACTCCAAACCACAATTTTGAGTTCTGATGTTTGATGGCAAGCTGATGTCACACTGAGACCCAAGGGATGGCAGTAGCTCAGGTGATGGAGGTGAATGTTTGAGTAGGACCCAGCTTGCACCGGAGCATTAGTAGTTACCCCTAATACTCCTGATTGCCACACAGCCTAATCATTGCCATTCGTGTGATTTTAGGTCAAGCAGTAAATATTTGGAACTATTTAAGTAGCGGAGTAGTTTTCATAGTTAAGATAAATGAGAACTCATCATAGTATACTAAATAACCGACTTGTTAGACCACCCATAAGAGTGAGAGGGGACCAAAGTTCAAAGCCTTGTTCCTAATGAGGCACAGTTGGAGGGATTTTGTTCTGGATTTCCTTTTTCACACGCTACTGAGTTTTAACTATATCATGGACAGGACATTTGTGCTGCTGACATCAGGTTTAAGAACTGCTCTTCTCCTTAGCTTTTCCTGTTCACTAGCTTATGTGGCTACCCACTCAACTTGTTCTGTGAACCCTATTCTTAGGTGTGCAACTCTCCCTTTGCATTGCCTAGAGGAGCCATACTATCTAACTAGATGAAAGTGTGCCTGAAAGTTGTCTGTTGCAATGTCAAGGTCCCTTTCTGGATTTGGATCAAAGTGGCTTGAATCTACCCAGTAGGTCACTGAAAAACCTATGGAAATAAATGAGGTCTCCTGCTCTAACTACACGACTTCTAACCTGCTTTCTTATATTTCGAAAACCACTTTATTGTTTAGATTTTTGCTGCTGCTTCTTTGGGTTGCCATGTCTACTCTGAGTATAAATGCTTTGGGGTAGTTTGTTTTCCCTGATTTGTTTGTACAGCACAGAAAAGTGGGGCCTTGGTTTCAGGTATGGCCTGTAGGCACTACTATAATCCTAATTAGCAAGATGATAGTATTCCATAAAATGTATGAATGATACAATGGGAACCTTGCCAGTGATATGAATAAAAGTTTAAATGAAAACAGTGTAGAAAATACCATAGAAAGCAGCTATACACATTTTTAGTAAACACTTATTTTTTCATGTTACCACATCTATAGTTCAAGCTTCTCCTACCTCCCACAGAAAGTCCTAGTCCTTCTGAGTACGATAGTAACAATATAGCTCATTAAACATTCATATTAATT
>NW_017728909.1:16780995-16898524 GCF_001723895.1 Crocodylus porosus | reverse complement strand
AAAAAAAAAAAAAGATAAAGAACAAACGAGAGAAAGAGAACTTGGAAGTCATACTTCCTGTCAGGAAGTCCATTTGCACATATACTCTTCTATTCAGTCAACACTCAAAAAATGAACTTTGTATTTATCTTGAAACTAAATGTTCCTCATTAAACATACCTAGGGCTTTCTGACAGTGCTTCTTCTCAGTTCACCATCTATTTTCCACTTTCCCCACTCAACTTCTTAACACTTGAAAACATGCAAAATAATAAATCCTGGGATCAGACTGGATGTCTGAGTGAAGAAAAAATGGAGTAATGGCTGGAATCCAGACTTAGGCCACGGTCCTGCAATCTGATTTGCTGACATTGACATCTGAGCTTCTACAGAGCCCCAAAAGTGGGGCTCAGCATGACTGTAGGGGTTGGTACCTCTCCAGTTGGTTGTATAGGTCCCCAAATCAGTAACAAGTAGCTGTTGCAGTAACAAGTCTTGCTGTTGGGTAGCCTATACAGAAAGTGTTTTCCCTCTAAAAAAGGTCTCCAGGTCCCCAAAAAATCACCCGTGCCTTGATTGTCCTAGTTTGGTACTTGCCTTTTAGTTTCAGCACATGTGCCAAAAACATACTGTCCAGAGAAACTAGATTTTAAACTCACTGCTTAAAAAGGTACTTCAAGGGTCATATCAATTCATTAGGATCAAGAAGAAATTTGGGTCCCAGCCACCTGCATCGTACTTGTTTAGTAGCAAATAGGGGATTAGCAGTTTCCAAGGTACCTTTCACCAACATCAGGTTCACTCACATCCTGGAAATTATTACATCTTGGGTCCAGGCACATCTAATGGTGAGAGTCTGAAAGCACATGGACACCTTACCAGACCTGGTTTCTGAACCTGAGCACTAAAGGCATTGAGGCTAGGAATAAATGACATGTTTAAGATGCAAGAAAATCAACACAAATCCACACACATTTTTCCTCGTAAACCTCATTTCTTCACTTTTAAGGATCAAAAAACATCTTTGGGTGAATGACTTCCTTCTACCTGATTCATTTCCTCCAGCACCGCATGACCTAACTTTTGATGCTAAACTGGAAGCCAAGAGATATGGTAACCTGATAATTTAACCAACTTCTATTCAATTCACCAAGGGCTTAGGTAATGCAGCTCCCAATTCCACTCTCACAAATTTGTCTGTTTTAGTCCTGTCGGCTCAAAAGATTGGAAAACTAAAATTGGAATCATTTGGGATCTTCTGCTAATGGCTTGACAGGCTGGCCTTCTCTAAAGCATCATTTGTTATCACAGATTGGGACATTTTGAGGGATAGCCTGATTATAACATTTATCAAAAGAAAAAGAATAACTCAAATATTAGGTCCCTAAGCTCGTCTTTCTTTTTGTCTTAAAAAAAGAATGCGTCTCTGGGGGAAAAAAAGGGATGAAAAGAAAGGAAATCATGTCATTTTAGGTTTCCTTGTCTCATGTGTCGTCTTGTTAAAGTGCTGCATTTGGCTAGGTCTCCCTTGTCAAGTTACGATTCAATGCAAAGTGACAACTGCAACCAGCCACGGTGTGAGCTCTAAAATGATGTGTCCATCAATAAAACTCTTTAAAAATGGAGTCAGACCTTCACTAAAAGTAAATATAAGTTAATAATGTTTTAAAAAACATTTCCATAATTTTAGGAATTTTTTCTTCTTGCTCTTGTTCAAATTTTGCCTTTCAATTGCAGGTTGTACGTGTGTAAAGTTTCATAGATGAATATAGTCAAAACAAATACTCCCATTACTAACTGAGACCAAAATCATTAATGGATGGGAAGGTCATCCTGAATTTCAATCACAAGTCAGATGCTAGGTCTGATGGCCTACAGTATTAGATGCTTTAGTAAGTCACCCAGTTTAGAAGATGATCCATTACATTCTGTAATGGTTAACGATTCTGACTAGAGCTGTTAAAAAGCCATTAAAATTAAAAAGTCACAATATCTTATATTTAATTTTTGAATTTCAATGGACATACGTTCATTAAAACTTTGACCTGCTTTTTGGCAACCTGTTCTTCAAATTTCCATATAGGTTGAGTCCTCAGATTACCATTATCATTTAGTTTGCCCTCCTGTATAGCACAGGTGTATCAACTTTAAATATTTATTCCTGTACAAAGAAAACTGGATGAAAGCATACCATCCAGAAAGATGCCTTGATCTGGAAATCTCAAAAAATGGACAATCCGCTACTTCTCTCAGAAGTTTGTTCCATCCTTTTTAAATAAAAGAAACAAAACAAAACCAAAAAAAAATCCCCTCCCCCAACCATGCTTTATTTCCTATTTGAATTTGTCTGACTCAGTGTCTCAGATACTGGTTATTGTTGTGTCTTTCTTTGCTCTTCAAGAGCCCTCTAGAACCTAGTATTCCAGCATTTTCTCCCTGGGAAAGTATTGATGTGCTTTACTCAAGTAACTTTTCTTCCTTTCAATATATTAAAAGACTTAAATCTTAAGAGACTTAAACTTAAGAGACTTTCAGTCTTTCATAGGACACCATTTTGTCCAGGTTTCAAATAATGATTGTGGCTGTTTTCTGAAATCTTCTCTCATCTTTCAATATCCTTTGAAAAATACTGACAACAGATTTGCACATACTATTCTAGCATCAGTCCCCTAAGCATTGTATTCAGAGGTATGATCACTCCCTACTCATCTCTGCATTCACCTCCACATCCAAATCCTTTATTCCCAGAACATCATTCTGGGATTTCATGTTGAGTTCCCTGTCCACTGATACTTTTCAGAGTCTCCACTTTCCCAGTTAGAGTGCTCCATTTTGTCTCCACCTGTACAGACTTGCTGCCTGGTTTATAAACTTTCTTCTGATCCCTCTTCAAAAATGACCACAAATAAAAGATGGAGGTGACAAAAATCTGGATCGTTGGAAAGGATCTATGTCTTGTCATTGTGTGAATGTGATTTAATTTTCTAAAACAAGAGCTGCATCAGAGAATCATAGAACAGTAGTGCTGGAAGACCTCTCTAGAGGACAACTAGTTAAATCCCTTGGAAAATGAAGAATTATTAGTGTTTAAACCATTCCAGTCAATTGTTTCATCTCATTTTTAAAACCTTCCATGGACTGGGAATCTACCACCTCTTTAGGTAAGCTATCCCAATACTTATCCTCCCCTTGTAGTGAGAAAGTTCTTCCTCATACCTTCTTTTCTTCAATTTGTCCCTTGTGACTATAGAAAGTAGCCTATCACCATCCTCTTTATAACTAACCTTCAGCCATCTGAAGACTGTTACAAAATCTCCATTAGGTGTCTCGTCTCCAGGTTTAAATAATTCCAGTTCTTCTAACTTTCCCTGTAAGTCATGTTTCCCAGACCTCTAATCATTTTATTACTCTCCACTGCAATCTTGCTAATTTACTCATATCTTTCTTGAAACGTGGTTCCCAGAACTGGGTGCCATTCTCCAAGGGAGGCCATACTAGTGCCAATTAGAGTGGAAGATTCACTTCCCTTGACTCACAAACTTTAGTCCTGTTATTGGTGCAAAGTAATTGTTCCATCCCAAATGCAGAACTTTGCACACCTATCCATATTGAATTTCATCTGATTAATTTTGGACAATTTTCTCAGTTTGTCAAGGTCATTCTGAATATGAATCCTATCCTGTTGTTAAGAATTGGGATGTGGGGAATCTGGTTTAGTGATTATTCACCTGCCACATGAATGTTGTCCAAGCTGGGTTCCCAAGACATTGGGAGTGTGGAGCGGTTTGGCATTAGAAGTGGAATTGGAACAAGCAGCAGAGTCGAGGCAGTCCAGGAGCCAAACCACAGTCAGGGCCCAGAGATGGAGACAGGATATACCAAGGGTTAAACTAAGATCAAAAATCAAAAACCAGAGCAGGAGTCAAATCAGAATCAAGAACAAATGCTGGAATCAGGATATGTCAAAAGTCCTACCAGAATTAGAAGCTGAAACCAAGGGATAGACTTCTTGTGTCCTAAAGGATGCTGCCCACCAGCAGTTCCCTGAGTTTGCTCAAATCTGCTTTTTTGAAGTCCATTTTCATCTTCCTGGATGTTAAAACCAGAAGGGAAATAAATGAACACAACATTGGGAGTAAGGCATGTGTTCTTAACATTGTGGGTGTTTAACCACTGCGGGGGGACGGGGGGGACAAACAGATATAATGTTTTCAAATGAAGACTGACACGACAGGTGAGTTTCTAAAAACATGTTTTAGTCAAACACAAGCATTTGGCCCAGTGCACAGATGAAATCCTGTGGCCTATTTTATACAAGAAGTCAGACTAAAGGATGACTAGATGATCTAATAGCCTATTCTGTCCTCTACAGAAGCTATGAATATCTGAGGAGAAAGCAATTCAGAAGTCCCATCCTAGACCTTTTGTTATCACAGTAAAAAGGTGATTGATACATAAATCGGTGAGATCAAATGAGATTACTACTGGCTGCGCTGTACCTATTCAGCCTCTAGGGCAGTGAATATGGCATCTTTCATGAGTACTAACCTCACTAAAATAATAATTAGAAATAAAGGCTTTTCTTTCTCTTGTGTGCGATTAAGCGCTTCACAATGCTGCTTCTACTTTTCTCATCTAACAGTAGCAGTCCCTCATGACTAAACAGGTGGCTTCAAATGTTGATTGTAGTGTAATTTTGCTCATATTGTTATACATTTGGAATGCCACTAATATGAACCTTTGATGACAAAGGAAAAAGATTTAAAACAAACAAACAAACCATCAATTCTTACTAATCTAAGTGGCTCTATTAGTGTATTCTGAATGCCAATTAAGTATAATTGGCAGCTACTGGTGCTAGACTATTTTGGTATTTCCATAAGTGCACAGAAGCTGCTAATCTGCTGTGGATGTCACATCACACGTCCTTGGGCTTAGCAAGAGCTATGTTGAGCTACCATAGCGTATGTTGAAAAAGTTACTCGGTATGTTGGTATAAAACATATGGAGGTATATTTATATACCCTCTGGTAGGGTACTGAAGGGAAAGGTGTACTATAAAAGAGCTCATAACCACACAGGGGAATATGTCATCCTTTCCTGCACTCTATATTCTGTTGTGTCAGTGAGTGACTTTATTAGCTAGACGAGAACTGCAGGCAGGCAGTAAGTGGTGTGTATTAACGACTGCTCTCAATTACAGTGGGGCCTGACCCTGCTTTCACTGAAGTCCATGACAAAGATCCTATTGACACCAATTGGGCAGGATCAGGATCATATTATTTAACACTTCCAGAGTGCATTTCATCTCCGGTGCATTTTACAAATCTTAACTATCTAAGCCTGGGAGGCAGGACACTGCTTTCACGTTTTACAAAGGGAGAAAACTAACAAAGCATGGTGCTCAAGTAACTCTCTCAAGGTTGCAGGTGGAAACATCATCACAGCCAGGATCCGAACAAATAATCCTGCACTCACCGGATATTCTGCATGTCTCTCAGATATCTCACAGCGGCCTGAAGATGGGACGAGGCATTTGGAAACCCCATTTATTATTCTGGGAGTGCTTTGTAAGCCCCGTCTATTTTACTACCCTGCCAAACCCAGGACTGCCACCAAGGAAACAAGCTGCACCCACTCACTCCTGCTCTCAGCCCCAGCTATGTGAAAGGACACAACAATGGGGTTCAACCTGCAGGCCAGACGAGTGACATGGGGCCAATCCGTGGGTTGGATCAGGCCTTGTGTGGCCTCAGCTGGCCCCTGTATGCCCAGATCAGGATCCTGTGCTAGTTCCATGTGCTGGGATCAGGTGCTGTGCTCTGGGGCTGGTCTCTGGTACCCCATCCCACCCCTGCCTGGCTATGGATGAGGCCATGTAGCCGTGGCATGTACCACCCTGCCCGTCCCCACATGCTAGAATCAAGCTCTGGTGTCCCATGCAGCCTCTGTCCAGCTCCACATGCTGGTATTGGGCCCTGTGCTGTCTTGAGCGCAGGACCAAGCTATCCAGGCAGCAGGAGAATGGCAACTGCTCCCCTGCTGCCAAATTTGCAGACCCATGGCAAGCCCCAAGGGTTGAGTGATATGGCTCTGGGGTCCAAATCTGGCCCATGGGCCAGGAGTTGGACATCTTTGAGATAGAAGGCTTAAGCATTCCTGAATGAAAGCTCCATTGCTACTCTTTGGCTTTTCCTTGTCAGGAGAGCCTGAGAATAGCTACCAGATGTGAGACAGAAAACCCTTTATGACTGCTTTGATCTGTCTACACTGATGCATCATCATGCTTGGATGCACATAGATGAGGAGCAAGTGGGCAGTCCCATGCTCAGCAAGGAAGCAGCACAGGCATGGCTATAGATACTTCAATGAAGGACTTAGGACCAAATTCCTGTTTGGTCTTAGGGGCATTTATACCTCCTGGACACCTTGGGCTAGGAAAATGATACAGATGGATCAGAGATAGACACCTGTATGTCCCATACAGAGCTACACACTTCAAATTGGTAGCAGCACCCCATTTGCCCAATAGCTTAATGGTTAGACCATCCCCTTACATGGCAGGGAAAGAGTCAGTTCTAGGCCCTTCTGACTGAAAGAGGATTTGAACCCACTTCTCAGGCCACTCCTGCCAAAACTGGACTATTAGGAAGCCAAAAATGAGAGATTCATGGAGCCAGAGGGCAACAGAGAGGACACAACACACACAAGACGGGGAGTGATTCTGTATCCATGTTGTAAGGTATACTGAGTCTGGGGTTCAGGTTGTAGGCCCTAGGACTATTTCTGTTTCTTATGCAATGACTGGTTAATGCTAAATGCACAGTGATGGCAGCAGGAGCCAGACCCCAGTGCCTTTCCTCCCAACTGAATGCTGTAACTATGAAGCTATAATGCAAAATCCTGGGAACTGATTCTCCACTGACTTAATTTTGTGAGAGGCTCCTATTCGACCCGTGTGTTTTCGACACATTCTGAAAACACCAACGGGGTTCAGCTTCTCACAGGACTTAGAGCAGGACCTCAGGTAGAATCCTATTTCATTTCATGAGCCTAAATGTTAGCTGCTTTTTCTGGCCCTTACTCACTGGTTGCAATTCAGCTTTTACTGTGCAGCCAAAAAGGCTCAGTGAGGACAAGCTCTGGCCAGGCAGGTAGGTAATATCACTTATGACAGTACCTGTGCATGGCCAGGTGAGTCCCAGAATTGTAGCTGTGCACAAATACATGCTAGACAAAGGCAAAGCAGGATCCACCCATTTTTTTTTCCCAGACAAGAAAGGAGGAGAGGTCTAGCCCAGCAGCCTGGTAGTTAGGGCTAGGAGGCCCAGGGAGTAGAGGATTTGTGTTCTGGGCCCATCCCATCTCCTGGGAGTTTGGGCCTACATTTCTCCTGTCTCCCAAACACCAGTGCTTTAGCCACCAGGCTGTTAGGTATTACCCACACAAAGATCATTTGCTGTCTTCTTTTTCTTTTGACCCCGCATTGCTCTTTCTAGGGGGTTGTGACTCAGTGATAGCTGCTGCCCTAAATAGGAATACCAGTTAATATCAGATCCAAGGTGCAGTGGATTGACTTCAGGGAGAGGGCTGAAGAAAGGTCTTTATCATGCTGAGCCGATGGCCTGGTGGTTTGATCACTGCTACAAGGTACATGTTCAAGCCCCTTTTGGGTGAGAAGGGCCATGCATCTTTTGCTTCTTGGGTGAGTACCTTAACCACCAAGGTACTGAGCTAACACGCCTCCTCCTTTTTGCTCCTGGCAGGTATGCACAGGGGCAACAGAATCTGCACCTTAGTGACAAAATGGGGTTCTCCACATCACCACGTCACCTGCTTTGACCCTTTTTTTTCTGCTATTAGTCATACAGTTTATATGTTTAATCCGTGAGAGTATAATTAGCCTATTTTCACCATGATGGAGTACACGTTTTTTGTGATATGTCTGCATTCACAGTATTGCTGGTGTTAATATTGTGCAACTCAGTTGACTTCTTTAGCCAGTGAAAAGAAAATGAAGGATTAAGCACCAGGGCTGGTTATGTGCGGGAGGAAACCAGATGGACCTCTAGCATTGGCAGTGCCTTGAATGCTTTGTTGACATATCAACAAAGATAAGATGCTGGACACTCAAGATGGGATGGAAAGACGGCTCAATGCCTTTGGAGGGAGCAGAGAACCTCTGGCTGGCTGGCCTCTGCGGTAAGAAATGCAGAGTGAAGAGAAATAAATAAGTGTCTGCTGTGCTACTAGGAACTGTGGGTTGTGCTGGTTCAAGAGAAAGTGAAGAAGAAGGAGAAGTGAAGTCCTGGTCTGAGTGGAACTGGATGCTAATCTCATGGAGTCAGGGCCACAGAGAACCAGGGAGGGTGAGGGGCTGAAAGGCTGAGGCCTCAGAAAGAGAAGGAGCTTGGGCTCTCCCCTTACTCTAGAAGCCAAGCTTTGCTGGCTTCAAGAGGCAATCCCAGAGACCAGACTGACAAGGCCACAGGGGCCCAGAGCAAGCACCCTCCTCGAGGGTACTCTGTGACACTGACATATAATAAAAGATGATAAAGTACAATAAAATCAAACACTTATCTACATATATAGTCAAAAAAAAAAAAAACTGCACAGGCTTTAAGAGAGCTATGCTTTCTATAGGTTTAGTTAACATGGCCATTGAATTTAACATAAAATTATATCCCCTTCCATAGAGAAGGCAATAGGAGAGGAGAACAAAAATATGAAGGAAAAGAGGAAAGCAGTACTTTATTATTATTCTCTTACAGGGTTTTGATGGATTTCTATAAAATGCAATTGTGTTTATATCTGAGACTTCTGCTTTCATCTCTAGTCAATGGTACAGTTCATGTAAAAGTCAATAGCATATTCCATTCCTCTTGAGGCAGGAGATAGTTTAACTACTTGAGTAGTGCCAGCAACTAAACAGTCTTATCTGGGAAAGAGAAACTTGGTTCTAGTCTCTGCTTCCCAGTATTATTTGTGCATTTTCTAGTCAGGTGCCATTGGACAGAAACTAGAAATCATGTTGGGAGCAGACTCTACGACTGACTCTCCCATGAACTGCCCTTCACCAATAGGCTATAGAGTTGGGAGTCACTCCTGTATTATCTAGTCCTGGCCCCATGGTTTTTTATGCTTGTCTGACAATCATGCAGGTTGGGCAGGAAGGATAGAAAGTCCCTCTACTGCGAGATGGCTAGTGCACTGCTGAGAAGTGAGGGATGTATGTAAGAATCCCCTATGGTCAAAGAGGAACTTATGTCTATTCTTCACCTCTTAGGCATGCGCTAACCATAGGGCTATTACAAAAAATGCAGGTAGCATCCACACTGATTTGGGGGTTGAAAGGACCCCAAAAGTTCTTGGTGCGCTTACTACTGTTTTAAGGACATACATCCCTTTTTGGGTCAAGTCCTTAGTGGGGGAAACATTATAGGTTGTTAGTGAAACAAAGACCATTTTCAAATCTAGCTTCCAGTACAGATCAAATATTTCTTTTCCCTTTATTTCTAAACCATTTATAGACGAATAAGGTGACTAAGGACCTTTTGGTTTGTACTTTGTGTCACTGGTATAATACATGCCTAGTGTAACCCACCTGAAGTCAATGCAGTGAATATAAGGACACTTTAGGCTTTGAATTTGTAGCCCCTGCACATACCCTTGTCAGCATTTTTCCCCTTTCAGATTCTTTTTTATCCCTTTTTCTGTTGATCCCTTTTTTATTCCACCATCTGGTGGGTTTCTGCATAGAAAAGAATAGGGAATTAATTATATAACCAGTTCAGTCCATGAGCAGTAAGATTAGCCTTGTTTTGTACAACACATCTACCCTGAATGACATGGCTGAAGAGGGAGAAGCCCACAAGCATTTGAATGGGAGGTGAAAAACTCACTGTTCTAGCACTGTAAGGAGCTGATTTAATGATATCCGTGCAAAACCCAAACGTAGACACAATTTAAATGTGTTTAAATCTGTTTACCTTTCTACAGTAATCTACGGAATTAAGGAAACCAGTTTAACTATGCATCTGGGATTTATACCAATTAGCATAAGCCAAGCCGCTTAAAATTGGTGTGGTTATTCCACAGTAAGCTTTCTAACCGAGGCAAGCTCTCTGTTCCCTGCTAACGGTATAAGGTCGATGCTTCTGAGCTTGGACCATAGAAAGTGGTGACACACATCCACACCAGCCAGTGCATTTCAATAAAATAAAATTAAATGCAAATCTAAAAATAATTTCTTTATCTATGTATTTAAGCCCATTGGAAGAACTTGAAGACTGCCCTTACCAGTACTGACAACCGAGATACATAGAGATTTACTGGCATGTTATTATGTATCTGTCAGGGCTGGGCTCAAATGAAACCTCTAGGTGACCTGGTCCAGCTGGGGTAAATTTGGGTGTATCACACAATTTCATTTAATGTTTTTCTTTTTCCTTCCCTCCCCCCCGTCATCCTTCTTTCTTTTAGCTGTCCTTTGCTCTTGTTGTGTTTGACTTTGCACTGCAAGAATCCAGCCATGCCCTAACAGAGACCCTTGGAAAACTCAGTTCTTGGCAGAGTTTCTAACTCACCCAGAAACAACAGGCATGTCATTCAAAATGATCAAATGACTGTACCTAAATTTCAGAACCATGCAATTTCAGATAACTGCTCCAGGAACAACTCTTCGACTATTATAACTTGGCCTGGGTACACACCAGTTTATACCAGCTGCGGATTTGAACCCTCACTTCTTTTTTTGCCCCTTTGTTTTGGTTGTCTTATTAGCATTATTGCATGACATCAGAATATTCTGAAATTCCTCCTCCCTGCCTCCCCGCAAGCTGTCCTAAAGACTGGAGATTATGACTTTCCTGGGAGAAGGAGATGGGCATAGGTTGGGGTTCAGATATTTGATCTGAGGAAGGCCTTGAATCCAAGTTCCAGTCCATCTCTCCACTATTCTGGGTCCCTCACTCACATTTTCTATATACCATATAGAAAGCCTGAGCTCCTAACTCAAGGCTGTGTGTGCTGTTACATTGGCAAGGTCTCTAACCAGTGAGGTTTGCACTTCTGAGCACATTTAATGGGTTTTTGTTGTTGCTGTTGCTCATTTGTTTTCTTAGCTTCGTGGTCAATTTAGCCCTTGGTGTCTTCCTTTCCTTTCCTTATTGCCAATCAAAGCATTAAATAGGTATCACGTCATTTTGATGTGCGTGATTCACTGCTAAGGAGGGCTTCTGTATTATTTGTTGGACCTAAAAGGCACCATTGCATCTCCTGTTCTTTCCAAACCCTTGCTGTTCTCACTCCCATCAATGCAGGCTGTTCTAGATTACAGTACGAGGAAGCTTTGGATGATGGTTAAAAAAAAATCATCCAGGAAATAGCAATGATCCTCACTTTGTTCATGCATCACATCCTGTAATACTAAAACTGTAATTACTTGTAAATAGTTTAAGGCAATAGCACTGACTGACAAAATTTATTTTTTTATTTATTTTTTCGTGGAGGGAAATATTTAACACAGTTGGGATGAATTCTGAATCCATTGCTGATTATCCATGGTGTTTCTTATGGGGCTGAGACTACTGATAAATTATAAAGCTATGTTCACCCAACCCATTTGAAAGAAGCGTGCCTCACAAACAGTACAAGTCAAATTTCAAAGCTGGAGTAGCAAATATTTCCCACTGATGCCCAGAAAAGGGAAAAAACATAAACAAAAACAAAAAGAAGAAAAAAAGATTAAAACAAAACAATAAAACCCCTCAGTAAAATACTATTCAGTGCATTGGCTTAATGGGTAAATTCAAGAAACTCACAATCTGCTCCTGGGCTTTCCATGAGTAGAAAAGACGACAGAATTTTCTGAGTAAATTATTCACAGAGAATTACTGGCTCAGTTCTAACAATTATTATTATTTCATTTGCCTGCATCTTTTCCCAACTTCTCTGACTCTCCACTTGTAAATGTACATTTTATTTTTCCCTTCCTTCTTCTTTATAGACATTGCCCTCCTTGCTAATCTATTTTTAATGATCATAGACTTAGCTGCATTTTGAAGTCGCATGCTTTGTTTTTCATTGCTCGGTTTCTGTATAAGCTCTCTGGCTGGTTTATGTTCGCGGTCTTTGAACAGCATGCAGCCACCTCCAAACCCAATGGGAATACAGCAATGCTCAGATTTCCACCATCACTTTTTTATGTTTTTTAAATGAATGTCTTTAGATTTAACTCATTGCCTGGATTAGCCCAGCAGAGCAAAGCTTATAATAGCCATAGAAATTAAACACCCATGCAGGGGTTAAATCAGTCCTGTCTGGCAGATGTACATATCCGATAACCCCTCCTCCAGACAGATGTATGCATGCAGATCTGTAGAAATCAAAGAGCAGAATTTGGCACGAGCTCCAGTGCCCTTGAAGTACACCAGGCATCTGCCAAAAATGTCAAACTAAACCTGCAGATCTTCAAAAAGGCTACACTTATCTCTGTGTTTGGAAGGGGGCTAGTACCACCCTGCCTGTTTATCCCTGGCATGGACAGTATCTCTACCTTGAAATTAGTTGCAGATAAACATAGTTTTTTCTTTTGACTTGCAGCACAATAGACATCACCAGAGCAGAGACGACCAGTGGGCAAGCTAGCTCAGTATCCAACTTCTGACAGTGATCGGTAGCAGACACTTCAGGGGAAGGTACAAAAGTTTGGTACAAATTACGTATATAATAACTTGCCTGCAGGGGAAGTTAGGGAAAGTTTATTTCCAAGCCCAATTGGTTAGAGGCTCGATTATGGCCTGAAGCATAAGTCCCTATATCCCTCGCAAAACTCTTTTATTTATTGTTGCTGCAGTTACTTTATTTCTTCTTACTGTGGTAATTCTGGTATCCTCTCTTTTCTTTTCTTTTTCCTTATCCATCCCTTTCCCTTACTTTACTTTTCTTTTTCACTTTCCTTTCTTTCCCTTCCCTTTCTGGAACGTGCTAATCAATGTAATTAATATAGCAATAAGGAGAGTAACTTCCACTTATAGCACTGCGTTCATTCAACGATCTTAAAGCATTTTCATAAACATTATTAAATTTTGCTTCATAACATTCTCTAAGATGAGTAAATATTATTAATACTATTTAGTGCACTGGGAAATTAAAGCAAAGCCAAAATAAGGTCAGCATTATCAGACTGTGTGCCTGAAGATTAGGGACTTGACAGGTCTGGGTTTTAGTTGTATTCAGGATGCCCAGTTCTTGATGAAGCATTTGGAAGATGTGAATGCTGAAAATTAGGTTTGCTTTGGTACCCGTAGCATAACTAGAGCAAGGCAAGTGGAGCACTGGCCCCCAGCACCAATGATGAAAAGGCATCTGAATTCCTCCAGGGCCCAGAAAGTTTGCCATGTCTCTGATGCTGTCTGGTCAAAGGGGCCAGGTAGCACAATAATGCATCAAGAAGTGTATCTGGCATTAAGGGAACTAGTGGGATAAACAAAATAGTGCTCCTCTTCCATGGGAAGCCTTTGTCCGAACAGACGCAGTGCTGGCAGTGGGGAGCGAATGGTGCGCCAGAGTCAGCTGCTGGAGAAGCCAGCCTTGGGGATGCTATCACCACAGCTGAAGTTGCTACAGCAGCAGAATGCCATCAATAATTAGGTAAGACTTCCTTTCCCCTCAATCATTCCTCCCAACCCCTCTTCCCCCATCTACAGTGGCCAACATACCCTTCCTTCCCCCACCACTGCCCACCTGGGACACTCAATGAGCTTGCTATGCCTTTGCTATGTGCACACCTAAACAGGACTTCTGTGGAGCATAGGTGCCTGCTTTTCAAACAGAGATTTGGACTGGCTCCTCTCCACTAGCCAAAACACACAGCAGGTGCTTTAATTTAGGCAGTGCCTCCATTTTGGACTGCGACATTCTGCCTACATTTGGGCATGCACAGCAGTAGCTCCGTTGAATCACCTACTCACTTGACTCCCACCGAGGCTTTGGTGTGATCCAAAATGGTTCTTGGAGGATATGATCAAACCCAGGAAGAACATATGGTCAGTTGAGAATGCCAGCACACTCCTGGTTCATACCAACAGCATTAGGTTCAGCTCAAAAATACCAGTGGGGATCTCCACTTTGTCCATAATAGTTTAATGGTGCACTCACCAACAAGAGTAAGACTTGGGTTTTAATCTCACTTTGGACTTAGGGGACTCAAACACACATGTACTAGAAGAGGGCCTTACCCACTAATCTACAAACTGGCCTGAGGGTGAATATCTTCCACGTTTCTGGTTGAAGCTGAGCTACTCTGGGCAGCCAGAAATGTAAGTCGTGGGGCCAGAAAGAAACAAAAATACATAAATAAAGGAGTGGGTTTTCTGTAGCCTAGTGGTTATGTCACTCCTCTGGGTTAGGAGACATGGGCTCCTGAGAAATAAAGTGAGGAGGATGCTGTGATACCACAACCAAGGCCTAGGATCCAAGGTCATAGCCTCATTATTGGGGTTAACATGCAGAGACAGAGGGAGGCAGGCCTTATCTGCTACTACAGTGTAGCTGTATACTTAGTGTGTAGCCTACATCAGATACCTAAGCATCAGAGAGAGAGGTAGAAGTTTCAGTGCACATCTATCTTTAGCTCCTATTGGCTAGCATGATGGAGACACCCAATTGTCCTCATTGGCTGGATAGGGATCATAAGTATTTAACCTAATACACTGAATCATCCTTTTCAGGCAGGGCTTTCTGGCCCCTAAGTATAGGCACTTGCAAGACTAAAGCATACCTGTTCTTATGGCTCTATTATTTCAAAATACAGCAGAATCTCAGTTATCTAAATAGCATTTTCCAAATTGTTCAGTTATCTGAGTGCAGAATATGCTGCCAACCTGCATGGAGCCTGGTAGAAGCAAGCAGCGGTGACTGAAAGGAATAGAAGTGTTGTAACAATAAAGAATAACATTTAAATCATGTTTGTTAACAGATCTTTCTTTTTCAGTTTCTGATTTCAGAGTATTGCATTAGAGTGTGATCCTATAATAGGTACCTCATTAACTAAACCATTTAATTTTATAAATGAATTTTAGTCCTAATTAGTTTGAAAATATTGATATGCATGGTCCTAATTAGTTTGAAAGCATTGAAATATATAATTGTTGTTTGACGTTATATATACCAAAATTGTTCCTAGAAGCTTCATTCTGAATGGAGACCCCATTACTCTTGATGCTGTTGAAATGAATACTAAGAGATAGACTCTGTCCTGAAGACCTTATGTGCTAAAATGGCAAAAGAATCAGTGTCTTTCAGAAAGCTGTACAAACCCACCCATACGTCACTTAGTGGCTAAATGGGGAAATCAACCCCTGCAACCTGTGTCCTATTCCACCATCCAGACTGCTAGACCCGGCACTTAAATATGGATTTAGTTACCCAAGTCTGAGAGTTAGTTGCACAAGGTTATGTAAGAAGTCAATGGCTGGGCTGGGAATAGAAACCAGGTCATCTAATTCCAAATGACTTTGGTTTAATGAGCAAGAATGAGAACGATTATAATGTCTTTCCCCAGTGGAACAACTTTGGACAGACTGAGTTGGGAATGAGCAAGTCAAGAGCTATGGATCGCAGAGGGAGGCGTTCCCAAAGACATGAACAGAACAGTCTCTCTTGTTGTTTCAGTTGCCAAACCAATGTCTTCATCCTCTCAGAGCTTTGCAGAGAAAGGAAGAGAACAGAAAATAAATCAGCACTTGTGCCTACCTAGCCCAGCACCTGGGTGAGGCTTCAAAGTGGAGAAAGCAGATTGTGTATCCTGTTTCATTTCCTATTGTCACCATCAAACCCATGCAGGTAGGAGGACAAGGTCCTCTGACTCCCTGTCCCTCACTTCCCATTGCCCAGAACTGAGCATTGTTTGCTGAGTGATTAGTGAGGTGTCTGCAGGTATATTAATGTGGAAGGCTGGATGTGTTTGACAATAAGTCAATGATTCTTTTTGACATGACTTTAATAGAACCGAAGAGGTGATTGTGGGATGATACTTTTTAATAGGATATAGATATAAATGACCCAAGCTTTATGACAAAGGTCAATGATATTGATGATTAGTGTAGAGAAGATAATTTTGCTGGCCTGGTAGGAGGCAACTTGCATGATTCATGAATGTTTCTAGGTGCTTTTTTTTTTTTTTTTTTTTTTTTGAGATCACCTAGAAAGAAGATAAAGTGCTCCTGCCATTTTCTCTGAGCTGCATTCTTATTCAAGCCAGTCTTTGGAGTTACCAGACACTAATCACACCTTGTGCATTTGAGACCTATATCAGGTCAAGAAAGAAGGTACTTTCTTTTTGATAGTCATGTTTATTACAACCATGTTCCCAGCTAAGGTGGTGAAATCCAAAGAGTGTTTGCAGGTACCAATGACCTCTGAATGGCTGAAGATCTCTCGTGCTTAGTTTTGTGTATGAGATGCTTTGTTTTTGACCAGAAATAAAGGAGATTTACACAGGTTATACTGAAAAGAACAAGTAGAAAATCAACACAATAGCAATAAATATTGATTCATCAGATCCACTGTTGAGAGAGATCAGTGGGCTGGTAGCGGTTAGGATGATTGCATTAGGTTTCAACACAAAGTTACTTTGCTGTTTGGACAAGTCTAGAGCCTTGAAATCACACAGTAAATAGTTAAAATATCTTTGAAGGAAATGCAAGGGTCATTTATGAGCAGAGTATACTAATGTAGATCCAGAAAAAGTCTCTACTGGTGGGTCTGAAGCAAGTAGGGTCTTCCCAGTCTTCCAGGGAAGAGCAAACTTAGCAAAAGACAGATATGCCTAAAGACTTTTAACTGTTTTTTAGATCTTTTCCCCTGAGATGCTTTCTTCATAAATAAGCAATACTTTGATTTAAGAAGGCTGCTTGGCCCCTGGGTAGCACCACTCATATCTCCCAGAAAAAATAGAATTGCATTTACTGAAACTAAGTTGGAGTGCTGGGATAACCACAATTTTCTCATGGGAGACTGTACCTGAAAGCTTGTCCATACAGTTGGAGAATCCAAGTGAGTCCACTGCATGAGAAGTGATGGCATAGGGCCTGAGGTCTGAAAGGGAGTGGACTCTAAAGCTGCAGGAGAGATCAGCAGATCAGTTATCCTAGCAGCTGAGACATCAGAAACAAGTGGATCAAGTGAAATTCAATCGTTAAAAAATTGAGATCATCCTTTTTCTTTTTTAAGTTTCTCTACCTACATGTAGGTTCTACATAGCAATGGAAAACATTAGCCACTGAGCTATTAGATCAGCATAAGTTATCAATTTACATAGCCTAAATATTCAGTCTCAGTCTAATCTATACAAATATTTGTCATATCAGTGAAGACAAGTCTTCCTTCACACTCGCCACTATTCTGAGGTTAGACAAGTAAAACATAAAACATGCAAGTTACAAGGAAACTCTAAATAGAGTGTTTATTTAAGCATCTTCTAAAATCTGTTTGTCTACTTGACCTAACTACTGACTTAAATGTAATAAGGAGGCATTTGAACACCATTAGTATCTGGATTACAGCCAAGGAAAAGCTCCTTACTTTATATCCCTTTAGACCGTGTTGATGAAACTGCCTAAAAGTAGAGTTTAGTAGCACTTAATTCATTTTAAATGGTAAGGCCATCAAAAAAGTGTATCACAGGCTAAAAAAAAAAAAGGGGGTTCTGGAAGGTAAAGGAAGTGTCCCAGATAGGAGTTTTCTTAATGTACAGTATATAAAAAAAATATATATTGTTTCCCATTAGGTCAATCACAAAAAAGATATAATCCTTTGTGGTCTGTTGGCTTCAGGTAGAAAAACCAAAAAAAACCAAAAAAACCCCTTCTTTCCAATTACATTGAATGTTTTTTTTTCCTTCTCCTTTCCAGTCCAAGAATACGTGTTCTAATGCCTTTAGCACAATAAAATTAAGCAGTCCAGATTTCTAATGCAAACTGCTCAGGGACAAGATGTTAAATGATTTTAAGTGTTTTGTTGAGAGCCAGTGTTTAAGTAAACATTACAAATTATGGCTGTGTAGTTTATAACATGGACTGAAGCCCCTGAGTAATGTATTATTCATAAAATACATCAGTTTATCAGTTTGATCATGTTGCTTTTCTTTAAAGAAGAAGATGACAAGGTTTTCAGTCCTGTTACGGAGACAGCAAGTTAAATGGCAGGAAAGAAGAAGGTCTCTGTTACATGCAAGAAAGAAGTTTATCCTTTTCCAGGGTAGGTGTTTGATGTAAGCTGAAAAGAGATTCTACTCCCCGCATCCTGCATCCCTCCTCCCCCTCCCCCCGCCCCAATCTGTGCATATGATCAGATATTCAGTAATTTCTAATTTACTGAATTCTCAAACCTAAGTCAAATCCTCACCCAAACTGATAATTTCTCCACCTCAAGGAAAACTCAATGGAAAACTGAAGGAACATAGAGAATTTATATTTGGAAGTTTTTAAAATAATCAATATCAGGTATAGAGATTGGTAAATAATGGAGGGTCTGGGTTAGAATATATATAATCCATCTGGGGTTTACAAATAGTGGTCAAGGGGTCACAAGCACTGTCCCACTCCCATATTTTAATGAGGAATGAGGATTGGAAAAATCCCAAGGAAAAGACATGAGAGTTTCATGGACATAGATGTAGTGGCTGTGGCAGGCCAGTAGGGGATGCTCCTGCACTGAGCCACCCACCTCCCTGTGCCTGACCACCTTCCAGGCTCTGAGTGCTTCCCTGGAGGCACCTCTTCTCCATTTGACCACCTTCCTGGAGCACACCCACTAGCCTGGGTGTAATACCACCACCATCCAGGGTCTAGACTGATCCTGGCTCTGTGCCCCCTGGGAAACACAGGCCTAGTAGCCCTTGAGGGCTACCCACTTAAAGAAATTGGGGTGCTTCCCTTAGTCTGAAGCACAAATAATTGTCTCCCTTAGTCAGCTGAACCAAGGGGACCCCAAGCCATAATCTAGCCCCTCCCCCAATAAGACTTCCATGGTAGGTATGAAGGAGAAATGTATTTGTTAAAAGGAGTAGGTCTATAATAGGGTACATGGTAGAGCAATATCAAAGAAATCCCATAGAGCAAACAGGGTGGTTGGGTAGCCTTTGATCAAGAATCTGCGTTACAGCAAGCTATATATCTAGTTAGATCTCAGGTAACTTACTCAAAAGTATCATCCAGAGGCAGGTGGAGATTCCCTCTGGAGGCAGACAGTTCATTGATCATGAATTTCAAGAGACAGCAAGTTTCAGGTAGTCCAGCTTCTTAAGTTTTTATCACGGCTACTGCTTCTTCCTAGGCAGTCCTTAACTTATATAGACCTTATGACCTCATTTACCTGGTCCAATGGAGGCCAGTAACTATTGTCTGCCACCCAACCAATTTGAAATGCATCACTGGTTCCTGGACAGACTGGCATTGCTTAGAAGAATAGGGAGCCTAAACCCCTCACCCAGGTATGTGATGCCAGTCACATAGGCAGAGGGAGCAGGATACCCCCATCCCTCAGGAGTGTATCCAGCTCAGGGTCATATGAAGAGTTGGGGCAGAAAAGTGACCATGGTAACCACATAGTCACATAGCAGAGTTTTAGGGGAGAGACAGAGGTGGCATTCTGCCACAGTGGACATATGTGCTCACTCTACTGCCTTATTACTGTAAAACAGTAGAATTTACACAGAAAAAATAGGGATAGTAGGAGATGTGGTTTGAGAAAATGTGATAGAAACCAGGAAATGATTAGGATTAGAGCCATTAGGAAATGATTCTTGGTATTTTTCCTACTGGGGGCAGAAATCAAAGAAATGACTTCTGGGTCTTTCTTTTTGTTTAACTTGATTTGGGTTTTTTCTATGTTTTCAGATACATGGAAAACTGAAAGTGAAAAAGGAAATTCCCCAAAAGTTGCCCTCCCCCGCCGTATCCATTTTTAGTCAGCATCAACAAAAATCAGACAGTAATTTCATAGATGTCATATATTTCATAGACATTGGGGCTAGAAAGGACCTTGGAAGATCATCGAGTCTAGCCCCTTGCCCCAGAGGCAGGAAGCCAGCTGGGGTCACAGGATCCCAGGAAGATAAACATCCAGTTGACTCTTAAAGGAATCCAGAGTAGGTGCTTGCACCACCTCTGGTGACAGCCTGTTCCATGCCTTGGGGGCTCAGACTGTAAAGAAGTTCTTCCTTATGTCCAGCCTGAAATGGTCTTGGAGGAGTTTGTGACCATTCGATCTTGTCATTCCTTGGGACGCTCTGGTGAACAGATGTTCCCCCAGATCCTGATGTACACCCCTTATATACTTATAGGCAGCCACCAGTTCCCCCCTGAGCCTGCACATTTCTAGGCTGAAGAGTCCCGTAGCTGTCAGCCTCTTATCATAAGGTCGGTTTTCCTGCTCTCTGATCATGCATATGGATGACTGGACTCTCTCAAGCTTCTCTACATCCTTTTTAAGCTGCAGCCTCACCAAGGCTGAGTAGAGCAGGAAGATAACATGCTGGGATTTGCTAGAGAAGAATTTATGGATGCAAGCCACAGTTCTGCTTGCTTTGCCAGCTGCAACATCACATTGGTGGCTCATATTCATCTTGTGGTCAGTCATGACCCCCAAGTCCCCTTTGGCCATGGTGCTAGCAAGCGTAGCACTGCCGAGCCTATAAACATGCAGTGGGTTTTTCTTCCCAAGGTGGAGTACCTTGTATTTTTCAGAGTTGAAGGCCATCATGTTTTCATTCGCTCATTTTCCAAGCCTGGCAAGGTTGGCCTGGATCCTCATCCTGTCCTTGGGTATGGACGCTTTTCCCCAAAGTTATCAGCAAACTTGGCCAGCCGTCTCCTGACACCAATGTCCACATCATTAATTAAGATGTTGAAAAGGATAGGCCCAAGGGTGGAGCCTTGGGGGTCCCCACTGGTCATAGTACACCGCAATGATTGATCAGGTCTAATAGACATGCCTCCATGAGGTCCCCAAAACTAGACATGCTATTTAGACCATTATCTTGTCTGTGTCATATAAGCTATTTTTGTTTGTTTGTTTGTTTTAATGCCTTTATAGCACCATATTTTTTCCTCCCATAAGCATACATATTAAGCCCCACTCAGGACTGTAGACTACAGGAAATTTTTTACTGGACCAATGAGGAGAAACTTCTTATGGCAGGTTTCTGAGAAGCACACTTCCTGAGGGCTGCTTCTATGTGCAGACGCGTTAGGAGGACTGGTCTGTAGCAAAAAATATCTGAACATAGCGCATCTTTATTTTTTGATGCACTCTATGAAGAAATGCGTAGTATGGCCTCCAAGATCAGCCTTATGCTAATCCTGCACCAGGGGAACTTTCTCTTGCCTTCTTCTAGACCCTTGACAGTTGGCACCACTTGCACTATACATAAGGAACAGAGCCAATTTCCACTCAAGGGAGTTCAGTTGCTGCCAAGAATTTTCCACCTTTCACTTTTCTTTGCAAAATAACTCTTTTGTAATCAGTGTTTGGTTATTTGGCTAGAGCTGTTCTTGTACCAGTAGGTAGTCTATGAGATGGGTGGAGCACTAGAGTGATCCCTTAGAAGGAAGCAAATATGGGAATTTCTGTCTAAGGACATTCTGACAGTTTGACATTTGTTTTCATCCTGACAAAAAGTCAGAATATAGATATTTTTTATTTCATAAAAAGAAAAGGTCAGAAATAGTTTGATTTGGAAACACTGAAACATTTAGTCTTGAGTCAACATAAATCTTCCTGTCCACCTGAATAGATGTGACTCATGGAAATTGTAGTTTCTTGCCCCTTGAGGCATTATGACACATTGATCAAGGGAAGATTCGTGGGTGTCTTACCAGTGCATCAATGAGAAGGAGAATCCTTCCAAGGAACAGAGCCCATGGTGGAGAATAAGTTAATAAGACTTGCATTTGTTATTAGTTTTCTTTTTTTCTGAGCAGCCTTATTCTTGATCAGTTAGTGATTTTTTTATGTTCTGCATCATTTGGACCTTTTTGGATTCCCACTTATATGGTGCTTTTGAGAATGACTACTTTTTGGTGTTTCTAGATACTAAGTACCATTGTCCCTTTTTTTTTTTTTTTTTTTGGATGGGGACACTGAGATGTGTATCCACTCTCAAAGCTTCAGTCTCCAGGGTATGACTCTATATTTGCCTTCCTGGAAAATTTCCAGGTTTGGAGCCTGTCCTTGGGAGCAGGTTGGCAGGTCTTGTTGAAGGCCATCCTGATTGGGGTTTGCTGCTTCTATGTGTTAAACATGCTTTAAGTTACTAATGATGACTTCTGCAGGGCAGCTTCTTCTCTGTGAACATTTGCTTAAAAACTATAGCAACCTGAATGTTGGAGACCCTGCAAGCCTCTTAGGGAGAAGACTGACACTGTGATATGTTTGTCTAGTGCTTAGCTCACTGGGGACTTCCTTGGTGTTAGAGGTCCCTAAGCACCTCTACAATGCAAAAAAGAAATAGTAAGCACAACCATAATGGGCCATTAAACAGGCAAGGTGGTACAAGGTTGTCAATGATCACCCCAAAATCCCATTTAGTTGTGTCACATTGAATGCTCGAGTAGAAGTTTGGTCAGGAACTCACTTCCATGTACAATGCCTAACTCTCAAGAGCAAATGACAAGTGAGAGCTTTAAATATGCACAGAATGAGTTTTTATTTGATTACTGAAATATTCTATTGGGCTAAATTATTCTATGGCAGCATTTGATCATGCAGCTCCCAGGCCTGGGTTCATTTACTTTAAGGTTAGCACAGTCACAGCTTAAATTGCTGAACAGTTGGGAGCATCAAAATTCTTTCTTTCCTTTATTAAACATTTCAATTTTAAGTAGTTGAAACCTGATAGAAAAAAAAAAAATCAGAAGGTCAGCCTGGATGAAATGCACTTAGTCCTTATTTCTTAACTTCTGAGTACTCTAGGTTTGGGGCCTGATCCTGAAGGCAAACTAAATATCAGCCAACTTCTATGGACTTCACAGCCAGCCCCTCACCTCTAATTAAAAGTATGGAATACTCTCTCATAGAGAAGAGGGAAACCCTATTTTGAAACAGATAGGTATAACACTCTAGTGGCAAGAAAGGCATGGGCTTGGAAGACCTGTTTTCAGTTCCTTTACCTCTGGTTTCTTTTATGATTGTGTCAGGGCACCTTTGGTGCCTGCCACTTTACAGGCATAAAACAGGCAGCAGCCAGGTACCTGGTGAAGAAAGCCATTTCGGGACCCAGGGATATAAGTTGGACTGCAGTTTGATGCAGGAGGAAGGAGGTAACATCAGGCTGCTAAACTGCTCTGACCAGAGTCAGGAGGTAAGGCCAGGGGTTACGAGGTTAAGGTGACCCTTTGTCCTGGGTAAGATGTAAAACTGCATCCTGCCAGGAAATGGTGGTCTGGTAAGGCTCCTAGTGGTGTGAGAGCCCCCAGGAAATGGCAGGCCAGTTACCTTCCTGGTGAAAGGCAGGTTGGGGCACCTTATAACCCCAGCTCCTCATCCCTAGTGGTGTACTAATGAGCAAGGGGAGCCCAGGGCTCATTAAGGAGACCTGAGGTAGAGCTCAGGCCAAAGGAGGGACCTGGGGCCATGTCCAGGTGGCAGGGAAAAACCTGGGAGGTGAAGATTAGAACAGTCCATGAATGCAGGTGAGTGAGGAGGCCCAGAGCAAGCATTGTAGCCCAGTGAGGGGCCAAGAGCAAAATAGCCTGGAGAAGTAACACCAGAGTAGCATTTGCAAGGTATGGGACTTGTGGAGGGAGATTGGAGCATGAAGTAGGTCCTTGTCAGCAGGGCAAGTAATAGGTAGCCTCCTGCCTTAATAACAACTCTGATATTTTTCCATCGAGGCATGGCAGGCAAGCGAATTGGCTGGTTACCCCAGGAGCAGGGTGGGCAGTGGAGACCTGACAAGAAGGCCACTCTGTTCCACTGATCTTGGAAAATTTGCTTAGTAGTTCTCTTCCTCGTCTATAAAATTGGTATAATAACACTTCCTTATTTCCAGGTTGTTTGTGAAGATGACAACTCCGGGGTACTCAGTATGGTAATAGGTGCTAGTTTGATGAATCCCATAGATGGAAAATATGTCATAGGGCACAGAAGCACATAGAAGGTGCTCACCCAGACAGTTGTGAACAGATGCCTGCAATTTTCCACATGAAGAAGATCACAGCAATATTTTCCATTTGACAACTGTACAACCACTGTCCTGGAAAGCAATGCTATTCTGGCAAGGAAATGGCATGGAGAATGTGACAGCACTTTTCCACTTCTAATTCATAAGACTTTATGAATATCATGGGCCTAGTTCTCCTGTGCCTAGCAGTTTATTTAGTCATTTACATCCTGCAAAGTGGAGCTAAAGCAATGCTATGGGTATAAAGCACCAACTGATTTTAGTGATGAGTTACACTCATTTTTCACAGTGCAAATGACTATTAAAGGGAGGACCAGGTCCAACGATAGTTGTACATGATGAGATTTATATAAAAGTTTTCATATATAGAAAGAGAGTGTGTGTGTGTGAGTATGCTTGCTACCGTGTGTATTATATTCTGCTATAATATTTATCCATGAAAACTAATATCAATGCAACATTAAAGCCAATATTAATGGACAACAATATGGTAAAGAATCTCTCTCCTTCTTGGGTGGCATATACGGTCTGAAAATTAACCACCGTATGAACAAATAAGGGCTTATCTAAGCTATTCTGGTTTGTCCTTCTTGAAAACTAGGCAGAGGAATAAGGACCTGTGTGAAAGGTTAAATGTCAGATACCTGAGGCAGAAATATGAATGCTGCTAATTCCTATAGGTAGACAAGGTTCTTTGTGTGAATTTGATATCTTTTGTTAGAACAACTTAAATAGTTGGAAAACAATAATTAAGCAAGCTTTCGGGTTCAAAAAGCCTTTGTCGGGCTAAGGAAGTTTCTGCAGTTGGTGTGTGTTCTTCCTGGATGGAATGGAAAGTAAGGAAGCCAGAGGCTGGGATGGGCTGAAGACAAGACAGGTAGTCAGTGAAAATGTAGATTGAGGAGCCAAAGGGTGAGAGACAGGCTGGGGGTGGGGGGGAAAGAGAGAGAAGGGGTATGACACCTGGGGAGTCAGATGTCAGGCAGGTTATAATGTGTCATAAATCCAATGTCTATATTTAGTCCGTGATTTTTAGTATTCAGGAGGTTGATGAAGTGAAGTTCATAGGCTCGTCTCTGGGAAATGTTTTGTAAGTTCCTTTAAGGATCAGGACTGAGAGATTGGAGACAGAGTACTTTTCTTGTGAGCAATATGCCCCCACCAGTAATTGGGTATTCCTGTCTTTGATAGACCTCCAGTGTGCGTTCATTCTGGTCCACAGTTGTTGTCTCGTCTCTGCTACGTATTTTCCATCAGGGTATTTGGGGAATTAGATGAAATATATTACATTTCTTGAGGGGTATCTGTAAGATCCATGAATGCTGATGGCTCTGTTGTGGGGTGTAGTGATTGTGGGAGTGGTGGAGATGTGTTGGCAGGTTTTCAATTTCTTATCATGGCATGGTCTAGATCCTTTTGTTATGTTCTGGGTTTGCTTCTGGTGATGAGATTAGTGAGGTTCGGCGCTTGTTTGGAGGCTAAGATAGGTGGGTCTGGGCAGATCTTTCTAAGAATAGGGTCTCTTTCTAGTATGGGTTGCAATTGTTTGAGGATTTTCTGTACAGGTTCGAGGGAGGGGTGATATGTCATAACCAGCAGTGTGTGATTTGTGAGGGGTTTTCTTCTGTACTTCAGCAGTTCTTCACATGGTATCCGGGTGGGTCTTTCAAACATGCGCTCTAGCTCTCTGGAGGAGTGTCCTTGTTGGGTGAAAGCCGTTTTTAAGATTGGTGAGGTGGCAATCCCGGGTGTTCTCCTCAGTGCAAATCCAGCAGTATCTGAGGGCTTGGCTGTATATCACAGCTTTTTTGGTGTGTTTTGGGTGATTGCTGGTTCTGTGCAGATATGCATGTTGGTCTGTGGCTTTCTTGTATAACATGGTCTGTATTTTATCATTCTGGGTACTGATCATCGTGTCTAAAAAAGAGATGTTGGTGCTGGAGTATTCTAGAGAAAGTTGGATGGAGGGATGTTGATTGTTGAATTTCTGATGGAACTGAATCAGAGATTGTAGGTTTTCAGTCCAAACGATGATGATGTCATCAATATATCTTAAGTATAACAAGGGTTTGATGGTGCAGTTCTTGAGGAAATCTTCTTCCAGGTGGCTCAGAAAAAGGTTGGCATACCGCGGGGCCATTTTGGTGCCCATAGCTGTTCCCACCATCTGGAGGAAGTGTCGATTATTAAAAGTGAAATTGTGTGTGAGGATGAAGTGTATAAGGTCAGTAATACCTTTGGGTCTGTATTCTGAGTTATAATCTTGTTCCTGTAGATATGTAAGGCAGGCTTGGATGCTGTTTTGGTGTGGGATATTGGTATATAGGCTAGTAACATCCATGGTGGCTAGGAGGGTGTTCCTGGGAAGGCGGTTTATGCTTTTAAGTTTCTGTAAAAAAATCTGTAGTGTCTTGTACAAAGCTTGCTCTGTGGGTGACAAGTGGTTTTAGGATTGATTCAACGAAACCTGATATTTCATCAGTTAGGATCCCATGGTTGGATATGATAGGTCTGCCAGGGTTCCCTTGTTTGTCGATTTTAGGGAGCATGTAAAAAGTCCTTGGGTTAGGTAGTGGGGGGATCAAGGTCTGCAGTTTTTCTTGTAGTCTTGCTGGAAATGATTTGTTGGCACTGTTGAGTTTCTTGGTGAAAAGGGGATTAGGATCTTCTTGTAGTTCTTTGTAGTAGGTGGTGTCAGAGAGCTGTCTGTTGGCCTCCTTCATGTAGTCTTCTCGGTTTAGGATGACTATGGCTCCTCCTTTATCTGGTGCTTTTTTTACTATTTGGTGGTTAGATCTTAGAGTTTCTATGGTCTTTTTCTCTGGTAGAGAGAGGTTGTTATGCTGGCGGGGTTGCTGATTATTTCATTGTTCATTCATTCCCTGAAGGAGTCAATGTAGCGGTCGAAATTAGGGTTTTGTCCACTGTGAGGTGTCCAATCTGATTTTTGGGGTATTTTGGCATTGATCTTTTCCTGAAGGTTGTCAGATGATGAGTTGTTGGGGGTGGGTTCAGTTTGGTCGTGGAAATATTCCTTGAGGCGGAGGCGTCGGAAAAATTCTTCTAGTTCTCCGCATTAAAGTATTTTATCAGAGTATTTTTCTGGACAGAAATGTAGGCTTTTAGAAAGGACAGATTTTTCAGTTTTGGTTAGCGCATGTGTGGAGAGATTGATAATATTTGTGGGTTTGTTGCTGCTTTCAGTTTTATCAAGTCCGAATGTTGTAAGCTGTTGGTGTTGTTCCTTTGATGGTTGTTTTGTGGCTGGGGGACTGGAGTAATTTGTTCCATTTCTTCTTTTTATGTAGGATGAATGTTGTAGAAAGTTTTTCGTAGTCTCTTTGTATCCATTGTATATTGTTAGGGAAGATGACTGGATTTCTGTCTTTTAAGTTGTTGTAGTATGTGGTGATTTCCTTCCTGAGTTGGTCTCAAAGACAGGAATACCCAATGACCTGTGGGGGCACATTTCTCACAAGAAAACCACTGTGTCTCCAATCTCTCAGTCCTGATTCTCAAAGGAAACTCACAAAACACTTCCCAGAGACAAGCCTATGAACTCCACTTCATCAAGTTCCTGGATACTAAAAATCATGGACTAAATACAGACATTGGATTTATGACACATTATAACCTGCCTGACATCCGACTCCCTAGGTATCTCTTTGCTATTCATCCCCCTTCTCTCTCTTCCCCCCACTCTCAGCCTGTCTCTCATCCTTTGACTCCTTGATCTACATTTTCACTGACTACCTGTCTTGTATACATACGAGCCCAGCCCCTGGCTTCTTTACTTTTCATTCCATCCAGGAAGAGCACACACCAAGCGCAGAAACTTCCTTACCCTGACAAAGGGCTTTTGAACCTGAAAGTTTGCTTAATAATTGTTTTCCAACTATTTAAATTGGTTTCATAAAAGACATCAGATTCACACAAAGATCCTTGTCTGCCTATGCCCTTAGACCAACACGGCTACAACCTACACCCCTGTAACATGGAGGCTAATTCCTATAGAAATTCTGGTTTTCATTGCCATATATAGGTAACCTGGGAAGACCTGCCTCCAGGATTAGTTTAGCAAACTCTTAGGCAACACAGCAGAAAATCTAGTCCCACATATGCATCACAGCTGAACTAAAGTTATAGTGGGTAAATCTATACATCCATTACTATGCCACAGTTACTGCACATTACATTTAGTACTTGGATTACCAAGTACTAAATCAATGTGCAGTAACTTGTGCTACTGCTAAACTAGGTCTAAACTGTGCTGTAGCACCAGAAGGTTTTGTTTTGTTTTTTTAATTTTAACTACTTCATAGTAGCATATTAGCATTTTTTTTTCTGGCACACTACTGCACAGTGTTATTAGGCTACTGCACAGTTAGCATCTCATGTAAAAACCCACTAGAAACCTAATCTCCCTTGAGTTTATAATTTGAAATGCTCAGTCTCAGTATTCTATTGTATTTAGTTTCCCTGCTTATTAAAAAAAGAAAGAAAGAAAGTGACAGCAAAGTGGAAAGCTAAAGGACCCCTGATTTATTTAAGGATCTTATCAGAAAAGCAAAAGCGCCAGGAGAGGTGGAAAGCTCCATTATGATCACATGAGAAGATGAAGACACATTTAAACTTGAGAGCCCCAAACTAGGTACATTTATGGTCAAATTCAACCTGCTGTCGATGTACCACATAAGCACTTTGATTAGTTAGTACATCACTCTTGGGCCAGCTCCTTTTTACAGGCATGATTCTTACCTATACAGAAATGACAGCAAAACATGCACATATTTCCCAGGTAGCAACAGCATTCTCAAAGTATTTAAGACAGCTTGTTGTTAAAGGTGGCTTTTGTGGCTTGGCTGCTTTTCACTGTAAAGCCTTGAAAACTTAAGGTAACCTAAATCTAAAGGGACTTGGTGTGCACCCAATGTACTAAACTGCTCTAGCCTAAGGGTACCATGAAAAGCAGCATGAAATATGGTCTGTCTGCATTTGTAAATATGCCAGATTTTAAATATTTATAACTTTAAATCTCCTGGACTTGTTTTCATTTGAAGTTTTATTGTCTTCCCTTCCTCGATGAGTGTTAGAGACCAGCTAAGTTTGACGTTTCCAGCTCCAGCACTGTTGGAGTTAGCCAAGTGCAGTAATTCCAGATGGAATATAAGAGAACAGAGTCATATATTTTTGTATATGTATAAGTCAAAACTGACTGAATTGATTCATCTCAAAATTTATGAAAGAAGAATCACCACTAGATTGAGACCAACCATGAAAAATATAAGCCGAGAAAGCACATGTTGGGAACAAACAAAAAAGAAAAAAAGTTGGAGTACTAAAAAGTATAGCTTTTTGTTGATAAAGAGTCTTGAACCATCAGATCCCCTTCTATGAATATGGATCCCAAATGTGAAATGGCTATAAAAACTCAGCTGGCACATGCTCAAAAGCAACACTATACTATGTAGCACCATGAATTGGGAAGGAAGATTCTTGAGTCTGCAGCCAGTAAGTATGTATTGTTATTATATCTTGATAGTCAAATAAAATAAGTAAAAATATCTTTATAAACACACTATCTGGGAGTGATACTACTTAAACTTAAATCATTATGTACCCATCAACATGGGGGGGAGAAATTCAGACTCATACCAGTCAGCTATCAATTGGTACTAAGAAAGTGACGGTAAATGTAGGAGTGGCTATTGATGCGGTGAAGGAAAAGACCATATGTCAAAGCCATACTGGAAATGTTCAAGAGACAGCTATCTTTATTACTAAGTCCAAAACCCTGCCTTGCTATGAAGAGCCATTTAGAGCTACTAAAAACTTCATGCACACTTTCCCAGTTTTATGGGAAGTACAAATGGTTTTGTCTTCATAGGTCTAAACTTTGCCTTGGATCCAGCTAAAAGGTTTCAATTAAAAAAAAAGCTTTGTTTTTTCTTGAAAATGTTTACAAATAAGGTTCCCAAATTTTAGCTTATTCAACTTGGACTGAGGAAAGCAAAAGATCTTTCTAACCATAGCTTCTAGAAATCTCTGCCCAAAGCTCATAATTACATTTTCATTTGGCCTAGATTCCTCATCGTCATGTGTCTGAAGTTAACCAGATCATTAATTGTTGTTAAAAATTCTTCAGAGTCTGCTGCAGCTTACAGGTGGGTAGGAACACACTTGACATTATTTACTACTATTGACAGAGCTATTTGCCTTTAGTTTTTTAGCTTAGGTGGCCCACATCCAGGGTTGCCAACTGTACATACATTTATGGACACTCCACAAATAAAACACATGTCTGTAAATTCTGTAAGAAATTTGTGAAGTAAAAAACTCTAAAAATCTGCCCAGAGCTACTGAAGTTTCATGATCCAAGCATACCTGTTCTACCTGATGTCTAAGCAGGAGCACTACACCTCAACAATAGCTCTTCTCAGGGCTTTGTGGCTTCGTCCCCAACCCCACCCCACTCTAGCACCTTAGCCATGTGCTGGTGCTGCCGCCTGTCTGTCTGTAACACTTCTGGGTGGCAGGTAGGGGAAAAAGAGTCCATCTTTTGTGGTTCAGGCTGGAATGGGGAGGGGGCCTGGTGGAGTAAGACTGGGAGTGGGTTGGGGAGAAGCATGTTGTAGGGTATGGCTGGAGCACCAGGGTGTGGGGTTAAGTAGGGTCTCCTGGGATAGAGGAAGCATGGTGTAAAACCATTGCTGGAGTCAAGTAGTTTTATAAACCCAATGATTTTTTTTTTTCTTTTAATGATGATCTCCAAACATTTCAACTATGGCTGGGATCCAGCCTTTTTCCAGGGTCTGGCAGAATGTATATTTACATTATATAAAACACATGTCAGTAAAATCTTAATGTTAGAAAAGGCTAAGTTGTCAGTAAAATCTTTGTAGATTGTCAGTAAAAAAAACAAACCCCAAACCCCAAACCTTTGGTTGGCAACTCTGCTTACACATAGGTCAGACAGCTAAAGGTTCACATTTCAAACCCTCTTGTTGATACAGCCCAGGCTATTACAAAGCCATGTAATATAATCTGTTTTATCACAGCTTTGTAGCAAGTGGGTGTATCTACATGAGATACTTAATGCCCATTGCACTAATCCTACTACACCTTAGCATGATTGGCAAAAACCGTGCTAATGTGCAGGAGATTAGTCCAACTGACATTAAGCATCACACAAAAAGCATTAATCTGTGTTATTGTACAGTAACACCGATTATGACACATTTAGTACCTGTTATTACAGGTACTAAATTTAACACACCCTAATTATAGCACATTAATGAATGCATAGATGTGCCCAGCATGTCTTGTATTTGTGCAAGTCATTGTATGTTGAAATCTTACTCTTGCAGAACAGGAGACTAGAAATCTTAGAGCAACATGCTTTACTCCAACACAAATTACTGGAGTAAAGCATGTAGTTTAGTTACACAGAGGTAACTAAACTACATTTTCTGGTCTATTTTGCACTGGAAATCAAAACAGATTACCTAGAGATCCCTATGGTTCTTAAAAAATCCATGAATTGCAAACATCAGCTCTTCAGCTGGAATAATAGATTTGCTGTTTTCAGAGCAGTTGGCCTTAAGCATTTGTGCCAACTACAAATTAGACTGGCATCCAGAGTGAGAACTAGAAAAAGGTGGGGTGGGGCATGTCTCTGTCCCCCAACTCTGGCAAATAATAGGTATGGCTTGGTTAGAGCTTCTCAGAAAACAGTTTCATAGTTGTTTCAGACCTGGTAAGGTCAGAAGGGACCCTAGCAGATCATCAAGTCCAACCCCCTACCATGGGCAGCAATGAATGCCTTGCAAAACATTTTTTTCAGGTTTCAAAACACTCTGTCTCATACAACAGACTGAACCCATGACCAGTTAAAGCCTTCCATAAAAAACACATGAGAGGTCAAGAGTATCCATCCCAAAGTAGTTATTAGTCCAATGCTCAGTGTATTCAGATTTGGATGTGAGAGAGGTAGGTGCCAGCCCCTTTCTCTGCAAGCATTTTTTTTTCCAAATTGTTTCGTATGTTCCTACCCAAAAAAAAAAAAAAAAAAAAAAAAACAACCCTGTATTTTCAACAAATTAACATTTTGGACCAAAAAAAAAAAAATCAATCAATAAAACCCCAATATTCCTGACCAGATCTAGGATTAATAACCTATGACCTGCTCATTAACTCTTTTCATAATGTGGATCCCTTTAAGGCATGCCAGATTAGAACCAGGTTAGATGCGACACTTCCATTTTCATCTGCTATGCCTCCTGCTTGCCAAAAGGAGAAAAAAAACCAAATATCTGCAGATTGAGCCTCTTTGTGGACTTTGGCACAGTGCTGCTTTTTATTTATTTTTTAAAGCATTATTTATTTATATAAGCATCTATACAAGTTTACTTGGTGCATTATGCAGCTTGGCTTCTCCTCGACAAATACAACAATGCCAGCATTCATGGGGGGAAAAAAATATTGAAGGAACAAGGGGCTGGAAAGGAAGAAAAGGGTCCTGCTGGTAGGTAGGCAGCCCTGCTGGGAAATCTCAAATCAAATTCTTCTGAAAGGAAGTGTTATTAAAAGTAACTTTAATCCTTCCAGCCAGACGGCTCATAAAAGCATACAATTAAGTCAAACAAATGACAAGAGCACTTTCTCTCCTACCTGTTTCCCCCTTCAGAGAGTAATTACTGCAGGGTAGTCTTGTCTCATTTTGTGCAAATAGCAGTGGAGAGCCTGAACGAGGTGCCAATTCCACCCTCCCCATCCCAACCCTTCCTGCTCGCTGCTCCTACCAACAACAGCCCGGCTGGTGTACACAGCCAAGAACAAAGGGGCGAATTTCAATATTTCCTCTTTGTGCAAGGTTAATTGAAAATCAAAAAGTCACTTTTCGAATGTCATATTAAAGCTGCCATGGCATCAATTTTCTTCAGGTTTCCGTCTCTGCAGGAGAGAGGGAGAGGCGGGGGCTTACATAGGGGTGGGAGTTAACACAAACAAAAAAGAAAGCAAGCCAATTGTTTGATGTCAGATAAGTTCAACTGCAAGGGAGAATTGTTGCCAATGCTTCCTTTCTCTCACCTTTTTTTTTTTCCAGCTTGTCTATTTTGCAGGCTGCTGGGGCAAGGACTGTCACTTATTAGCTGTTGTGCCTCACCCAACTGGAGCTGTGATCTCTGGGAGGTTGTGTGTGCCAGTATAAGGCAGACAATTAATAACCAGCCAAAAGAATATACGCATTGATAATACTCCACCTTGGGAAGAAAGCAGGCATACGCACCACTTACACACTCAAAATCAGGACTTACAATTGTGTCCTTCACGAAGGAACATATTCCATCCCAGTTTCATAAAAGCATTTGCACAATTCCCAAAGTTAAGGCAAAGATCCTCCCTAATCATCATACTAAATTAAAATGACATCATCCTTGACAGTAGATTGTTAGGGATATACTGTTATGGCATTATCGTCTTATCATCAGCATATCCCCTCCTCCCCCCCATTGTGTCCCATTATCATGTTGCATCTTAGATTTAGAAGGGAAGGGATCTTCTTGTTCTTCCGTCTTTGTGCAGCAACCTCCATACTGAGGTCATGATCCATAATTGAGGTCCCTAGGTGCTACTTCAGAACTAAGAGTGAAGATAATAGATCTGGTATTGCACTTTCCAACAGTAAACCCCAAAATGCTCCTCAAAGTTGCTCAGAATCATAGACTCACAGGGCTGAAGGAACGCCAATAGTCTTCTCACCCAACCGCTTGCACAAATGCAGGACACGTCGTTTCTAAACCATTCCATATATATACACATATCTAACTTACTTTTGAAAGCCTCTAATTAAGGAGATTCCACAGTTTCCCTGGGCAGCTTATTTCAGCATCCTACTATTCTCATGGTTATGGATTTATTTATTTTTTAATAAGATATAATTTAAATCTATTTTGTTACCTTTTAAATTCACTGTTTTATGCCCTGCCTTCTGTGGCAAGGAAGAACAGTTGTTCTTCCTCTTCTTTACTCAGCTTTTCAAATATTTGATAACTGCCATCACGTCATCACTTTTTACCAACTTAAAGAAAAGAAACGAGCTCTTTCAGCCTTTCCTCGCCCAGCTTGCATTCCAAATAACTTGTCATTTTTGTTGTTCATCTTTCCAGTATCTCTGGTTGCACCCCAGCTAAAATACAGTTTGCAGTTCTGGGGTCCTTATTTTTTGACAAAAGGGGTGCAGAGTCAAGTAGCATGGTATTTGACTTATGGCTTTCATGGTACTTCAGCTTTCATGGCTCACATGCAATCCTTCTCTTAATGCAGACCAAAACTGATATTTTTTTAATGACTGCATAACACTGCTGACTCCTGTTGAATCTGTGATCCACCAAAACCCCCAGACCCTTCTCAGCAATGCTGCTGCCAAGTCAGCCCCCTCTAATTTTGTATGTGTGCAGCTGGTCTTTCTCTCCTATGTCTAGCACCTTACATTTGTCTTTTTTGATTTTCATCCTGTTGTCCTGCGCCCAGTTCTCCAATTTATCAAGATCTTTTTGAGCACTAATTCTATCCTCCAAAGTCCTTGCAACCCCTCAGCCCTTTAGCAAACAATTCAGAGGATCGGCTCTGTTAATCTCCCAGATCTGGTTAGAATATCCCCAAAGCACAGGATGTACTGGATACAGGAGCCTCTGTCTTAAAATAAAACCCACTGCTATCAATAGGATTCTTTCCATTGACTTAACAGATTATAAACAGGAACATCTCTAGCGGTACTTTTTTCATCAGTTGGCTGCCTCTCCTCAAATATTTAGCATGGGAGCTACAGAAGAGGTATGTCAGGGAGAGACGGGGACAGAGAAGCAATTTAAAGCCCAGGTATTATGGGACAAGTTGTAATATATAAAGAGAGAGAAGCTAAATGGTATAGTGAAGGTTTGAATAGGAGCATCTATTTCCAACACCTTCCAGTTTAGATAGAACAAACTTTGTCCAATATATGCATTTCATCTGTCTCCCCCATTGATTTCTTCCTTAAAAAAAATAAAAAAAATGTTAGACTCAAAATGTGTTTTTAATCCATCCAAGTTTCTAGTCTCAAGTGTCAAAAGCTTCTGCTTAATGCAACGTTAAAGCTCGGTCGTGCCAAAGCTTGAAGCTTTCAGTGCATTGCTGAAACCAGCTGTGACCCATCACTAACTCAGAAGCCTTGGCTCTTGACACTGCTGACTACAAGGAGAATATGCGTCGTGTTTTATCAGGATGGTAAAAGGTAGTGTTTTTCTTCATATTTCCATACCACTCCTCCCCCACTCCCTTTTTTCCCCTTTCTTTTTCTATCTTCTTCTCCTTTTACCATTTTTTTTTTTGGAGGGGGGGTTCTTACTGTGGTTGTAGCTTATCATTTAGCTTACCCAATTTTAAAAGCGGATTCCTGGTGACTCTCTAATCGTGCCATTTTCTTAGGCCAGGTACAGACATTAATCATAAACCAGTCTAAGTGACTTGAAATGGATCTAAGCCCATAACTGTACAGAAGTTCAGCACACATAAACCAATCTAAAAATGGTGGAACATGGTCTAAGATATACCTGGTTCAATGTGCACTCAAATCTAATTGATTTTGGTTAGACTGGTGAATTAAACTTCTATACCAGACCCCCATCAAGTCAAGTTAAATTGTGATCCTCAAGCATCCAAGGCTCCTTTGCAACCCCTCCTTGTCCACAATTCTCCCTTTGCAGGGAAGTGCATGAGCACCCAGCAGTCTCTGCTCCCCAAGCTCTCTCAGATCTGAGCCAGCACTGACCGTTTCCTTCCTGCCTCTGGCCATCTGCTAGCTGCAGGCAGGCAGCAGGATGAGGGGAAGGGAGGCATCTGTATCCCCTGCATGAACCCCAGGACCTCGGCACCCATGTTCCTGGTCTGTGTCCCCACACACTCTCATAAAGCACACCATGATGTACACACCCACCTGACACTGAATCCAGGAGAACCCCTTCACTTGGACACAGCCCCACATGCCCAGCCAAGGACTCTTATGTTCCAATGTTTGGCATAGTCCCACAGACCCAGCACACTGCAGCCAGGGAACCCCAGACCCCTGTACTTCGGCACAGAGCCTGACCCTGGGCCCTGCACACCACATTTTAGAGGCTAGAGACAAGTGTTCTGCCACCCAGACCCCAGCATGGACTCTCTCCCCCTACCCCAAGCAGGATCCAGTATGGGTGGCTCACCTCTGGTGGGTCAGGGTTGCAAGGGCAGAACATCAGAATTGGGCCTGCACAGAGAAAACCCTCTGACCTCCAGAGCTCAGCACTGCTGGCAGGTACCTGGGCCATAACCACAGGGTCCCAAAGTACTCGAGTGGAGGGGTAGGGAGAAAAGGGGCATGCTTACCTGTGCCAGGACGCCAATCAGATGCGACCTGGGTGCTCAGCTGTACTCAGGCAGCCCCCAGTTTGCAGGCCCTGGCTAGTGCAGGTAACCTGCATGCCATGCCCCACCCCCCAACCAAAAGGGAACAGTGTACTGTTTGCCGCCAATCTAACCTAGGCCATTTACAGAAAATGATGCAACTTACATTAATTATTTCTTGGGCTTTTTGAACATCTATACTTAGCATTACTCTTGCTTGGCATTCTTTTTTCCTGCTTTCAGTCAGTGGTGGGTTTCTTTTCTCTCCCTTCTGTGTAATGGTAGAGATCATGAGGCCAGGCACCTTGTTCAGGTCCCTGGCTGATATTGTAGCTCTCCCTTTAAACCTCTTTTTTGCCTTTTCTTTCTATTGTCATTTAGGTTTTTGTGTTTGTTTTGGTTTTGGGCTGGGTTTTTTTGCATTTGTGGGTGCTGCTTGACTCAGTATGAATGCTTAAGGGAGACCATGCTGCTTAGACTCATGTCTCATGGTCTCAACTTAATTCCTTTCCTTCCCCCAAGTGAAAAATAATATCATTTATACTATCTTAATTTGGGAGCTCAGTGATGAAATCATGTCCTAGGTGCTACTACTGGAGTTCTGTTATACTCCACACTGTATTACAGAAGAAAAACAGGACAAAGTATTCAGTGCAAATCCACTTTTGTTGGGAAGAGCCTTAGGATGGCAATTGTTGTAGGAGAGAACACAGGAGTGTCACATCCGGGTAGCTGGAGTTTAAATAACCTAGTGATGAGCTGTGGAATGCAGATTTCCTCATAAATTAGGGTTTACTTTAGCTGTTGACAATGGGAAAGTCAACAATTATAAACATAATTCAGCAAATCTCCTGCAATATGATTCAGACACATTCATTTCCAGTAGGAAAGACCTGTATCATGTTAATCTCTCTTTTCATCTCCCCAGAAAACAAAAGATCAGGGTAGGACAATCCTTTCTATAGAGTGCATGCCAACAAGTACCTAGATGGTAAGGGAAACGGTTATCCAAGAATATAGTTGAGGCAGGATAATATACCCAGATAAATCCTTGGTGGAGAGATTTTGATGTTTTTCTCCTGAGATTTAATTTGGGCTCTTTTATTTTCCCCTCTTGTATCATCTTACTACTAAAGACTCTAGGGGTAGTACTTAAATTACTTTACCTGTATATAAGGCAGTCAAAGTATGATGCAGGTTACAATTATTTGAATTAAATTTACACCGCTGACTTTGTCATTATAAATGAACTATCTGTTGATAAAACAGTTAGACATGGAAAGGCAATGACATAAATCCAGTGCCAACATGTTATTGTTTTCTGCTGCATATTCTCTATATATGAGACTGGATGCACACCTTGCTGGGGTTATTTGACCCCAGCAGTTTTTCCTGCCCAAAGCAAGGGGCGGGGTGGGGGGGCTGGGCCCAATGATCTCATAAGGCTCCTTCCACACCTAAACTTCTGTGAATCTACATTTGCCTTTGAGACCGATCCTAGACTATATTGGTGAGATGGGGAAATGTAGCCACTTTCTCCTTTGTAGCAGCAGGATGGGCTTACAGCCCCTTGCTTGAAACCGTGGAATGCAGGAGGACCGTCTACCTTACTAGTAGCCAATGTCTCTAAAGGGATTCCCTGAAGTCATGAAGTAAGGCCTCCTCCTGGTGATTAGCATCCCTTCTTCCATTTATATATGCTATTGAGGGTTAGCACCACTTTTTTCTCAAAGATGAAGTGTGGGCTCTACAGTGCCCTTTGCAGCTGTCCAGACTTACCCTTCTTCCCATTTTAACCAGTGTTGTCACCTTTCTGTAACTTTATCAAGAGTTCATAAAAATGGGTTAAAAATACCTATCCATAAAAAAGTCTTTAAAAAATGAGCCAAATATAAAAACAGTAAGCAGTCAGACATGATTGAAGATCCCTAGTGAGAAAGAAGCTGGATGTAGTATTAAAGGAAAGACAGAGAACCAGAGTGCAACCAGGTATCCAAGCAGAAGCACAACACCCTACATGGAGCCTTTTCTCCTGGCTTTGTAGACCTCCCCCACCCCTAGCCATGTGCTGCTGCTGCTGAGTTCCATCAGCTGCCTATAACACTTCTGAGTCCCAGGTAAACAGACAGTAGCCCTTGTTTGAGGATCTGCATTGGGCCAGGGGGAGTATGGTCAGTGAGTATAAGACTGTGGGGGTACACCAGGGGAAGAAGTATAGTACAGGCTATGGTTGGGGGGCATCTGGGTGTGGGGTTAAGTGGGGGACCCCTGGAGAAGGGAGGGAGCACAGTGTAAAACTGGTGCTACAGTCAAACAGAGTTACCAACCCAATATATTTATATTTTTAGTGCAAGATTTTTACTGAAAAACTATTTCACTTTTTTGCTATGGCCGGTGATAACCCCCTAAATTTGAACCTGGCCCTTCTAACTGAGGCTTAGCAGAAGACCTACATTTACATTAAGAAAAATCTATATTTATAAAAACATATCAGCAAAAAGAGTTTGGTAGTCAATTAAAAGTTTGAAGATAGTAAAATAAATGAATAAATAAATATGAATCTTGGGGTGGCAAACCTTATGGTAACTGATTTACAATGGCCACTATTTCAATGTTCCCAGATGACTGGGAAAAGGCAAACATAGTGCCCATATTTAAGAAAGGGAACTACAGACTGGTCAACCTCACCTTAGTCCCTAGAAAAATCATGGAGCAGATCCTCAAGGAATCCATTTCTAAATATTTGGAGAAGAACAAGTGATTAGGAACAGTCAGCATGGATTCACCAGGGGCAAGTCATGCCTGACTAACCTGATTGCCTTCTATAATGAGATGACAGGTTCTGTGGATGTGAGGAGACCAGTGGGTGTAGTGTACCTTGATTTTAGTAAGGCTTTTGGTATGGTCTCCCACAACATTCTCACAGGCAAACTAAGGAAGAAGAGATTGGATGAATGGACTGTAACGTGGATAGACCCCTGGAACATTGGACTGAGAGGGTAGTATTTCATGGCTCAATGTCTAGTTGGCAGCCAGTATCAAGTGGAATGTCCTAGGGGTCAGTCCTGGGGCCAGCTTTGTTCAATGTCTTCATCATCCACCTGGAAGATGGCATAGAGCGCACCCTCAGCGAGTTTGCTGATGACACCAAACTGGGGGGTATAGTAGATATGCTGCAGGGTAGGGCTAGGATTCAGAGTGACCTAGACAAATTGGAGGACTGGGCCAACAAAAATCTCATGAAGTTCAACAAGGACAAGTGCAAAATCTTGCACTTAGGAAAGAACAACCCCATGCATCACTGCAGGCTGGGGGCTGACAATAAGCTTAATATGACCCAACAGTGTGCCCTGGTTGCCACGAAGGCTAACAGGAGTGTTGCCTGCAGGGCAAGGGAAGTGATTATTCCCCTCTATTCAGCACTGGGAGGCCACATCTGGATTCCTATGTCCAGTTTTGGGCTCTCCACCACAGAAAGGAGGTGAACAAATTGGAGACAGTCCAGAGGAGGGCAATGCAAATGGTGAGGGGGCTGGGAGAGATGATTTGTGAGGAGAGGCTGATGGAACTGGGCTTATTTAGTTTAGAGAAGAGAAGACTGAGGTGGGGGGGGAGGGGGCTTAATAGCATCCTTCAACTGCCTGAAAGAGAATTTGAAATAGGATGGAACTGGGCTATTCTCAGTGGTGGCAGATGGCAGAACAAGGAGCAAATGTCTCAAGTTGCAGGAAGGGAAGTTTAGGTTAGATGTTAGGAAGATATTTCTGACTAGGAGGGTAGTAAAACACTGGAACAAGTTACCTGGAGAAGTTGTGGATTCTCTATCCATGGAGGTTTTTATGACCTGCCCAGACAAAGCCTTGGCTGGGATAATCTAGTTGAGGATGGTCCTGGTTTGAGCAGGATTTGGATTACATGTGACCTCCTGAGGTCCCTTCCAGTCCTCATTGTCTATGATTCTATGATTCTAATTCCCTTCTCCTTCTGAGAGGAAGACTAGGAAAAAATGGTCTGATGATTAAGATACTATACTTGAAGTCCCCAGATTTGGCTTTATTTTCCATAGACTTTGTATGTGATTTTCATTATGTTATGTAGCACCAAAACTCCCAGAGGGTCCTAGCCATCATCCACGTTTACAAAGGACTTCAGAAATTTTGATGTTGAATTGGGTGCTGCTTAAAAAAAGCTGTGCCTTAATTTCTCTGTGCCTGATATTACATATATAAAACCAGAGTGATATTTCTCTGCTCACAAGGTGCTTTGATCATAAGATTAGCAATGCCTATACTTACATAGTCTGTCATTGTAAAAGTAGTCTTACATAGTACTATCCTTGTACTATACTGCTTACATAGTCTGTCATTGTAAAAAATAGAAACCATATAAATAGATTAATTTGTCCCTTAGTAGGGGGTAGCTGTTCAAAGACATTACTTAAAATTCCTTTCCTCTCTTATGTGGACTTCAGTACCATCATATTTCAATGCCTCATGCTCTTTAATGCAGTTATCCTCACAAAGCCCTGGTGCAGTGGAGAATGAAGGCATAGAGAAATGTCATGAGTTATCCAAAGTCCCACAAGAAGCTTCTGTCAAAGCAGAAAATTGAGCCTGGCTCTCTTAAACCACAGAGCAGTGCTCAGCTATTTCAGTATGTGATATACTGGGGGTGGTGTGGAAAGCTGAAAGAGAGAGTAATCTATTCTTTTACAAAGAAGAAGGCCAATTCATAGGGTGACTATATGTCTTGGTTTGGCTGTTCAGTCCCACATTTTGTAGGCTGCCCTGGTGTCCTGGCATCATAGCTGGTTGGTAAAAATAGAAACAAAAGTCTCAGATTGGTGTTAGCCTGCCTGCACATGCACATCCTGGCTCCTCCTGAGCAGTGGCTGGAGGTGAGGGGAGGGCTGGGATGGGTACCACTCCTTTTGCCTGGGTCAGGGATTGGCTATGGCAGGATGGGGGAAATGTGTTGCTGTGAATGTGGGCTGCTCAGACATGTGTGTGTGCATGTGCATGTGCATGTGCATGTGTATGTGCATGTGCATGTGCATGTGCAGCAACTCCCTGAGCACAGCACTCTGGGATGTCATCCATGTTGCCCATTCCTAAGGCCTGTCTTAACTAACTCTGTTGTGCAAGTTCACACACTTGCAGCCCAAAGGATTCAGGACCAGGGAGTGGCCACTGCAGAGTGGAGCCCAAATGAGGCTAGGTTTCCCCGGGTGGGGTGGGAGGGGGCAGCTTGGATCCCTGCCCTGAGGGAAGTGGAGGTCCCTCCCCACCACTTGTGCCCACCCAGATGCTGGTGGGAACCCATGTTTTGAAGGGAGGCTCTGGGCTCTGCACTGGGACTGTGGCCGCAGTAAGGTCCATCTAACCTAGCTGCAAGTGACTGTGGGGAAGAAGGGGGCTAGGCAGTGTCCCAGTTTTCCTTAAAAATAATATGGTCACCCTACCTACGTAGCACATGAAAGCAGCCATCTTGACTGAGGATCACTAAAATGGAAACTATAACTTGCAATGCTGGAAGCTAAATAGCCTTTGTTAGATGGCATAAATTAAGGCTTTATTCTCCATTACCTTAAGTCCTCTTTTCTGCAGGGTATTAAATGAGTTTAAATTATTTTCACGTTAAAGCTGATTTACATTACCAGCACACTAAAAAGAGGTGTTATCATAGACGAGAATAAGATATATGTCCAAATTTTTTTCCTATGTCCACAACTAGTTGCTGGTGTTAGTATTAACATGACAAACTCTAATCCATTTCCTCCAGATAAACTCTAAGAGAACTTATATCAGTGTGAAGATATGTCTATCTTTCCCCGTAGCACAAAATAGGATGCCATTCCTTCCATTACAGTAAATGAGCTAGTTTAAGCATTAGTGGGGGAAAATGATAAATGGTAATGGACAGGTGGTATAAATAAGAAGTTAGGACTTCAACTTTTTAAACAGTAATAGATTTTATGTAGAGCTTACAGCACTAGAGGCTGCCGTTTAAAACACTGCATTTTATTATCTACTACCATGGACTTGCTTTAAAAAAAGTAATTAAAGTGATGATTCTAGCTTGTAATATTTGCTACAAAGTAATAAGTACATTCAGATATCGCAGCATGTGAAAGGGTTTTCTTGTGTCTTATTCTTTCAAAACCAGTAAGAAATGTCACAATGATTCTTGAAGCACTTGCTTCTCTCTTTTTTTTTTTACTCTTTTCTATGAGAAAAGTTACTAAAATTCTAAGACATGGCCTGAGGAAAGCTGTCACTATTTCTAAACTCTCCAGGATTTGGGTCACTTTGGAAAGCAGGCTGAGTAATCATGTGATTAGAACAAGATGTATTTACATATGCCAAAGGGAATTTTGATCATTCAAATAGTTAACTGACCCTAACATTTCCCTTTTTTTTTTTTTTTCCCCCAGGAGTCTCAAACTTTCCAAACAGTTATAGCCTAAGGACATTGTCCCGGGGGGATGAACCAAGCCCCAGTGTCACGGTGGACTGGGGTGGCAATTAAACATGAAAACAGGCTGGGTTTTTTGGGGAGGAGAACTGAGGCACAGAAGCGTAGCAGTTTCTTGAACAAGGTGAAATTTATTTAACTTAACGCTTAGATGCATAGGAAACGATGTCTTCAGTTACAGTAACAACGAATATAACAGAGGGGTCTGTTGGCCCACGAGGTTCACAGTGAGCCCTTGCTTTCTACCTGCAGGGGACAGGTGCGGCTGCCCACTGTTAGTCACAGGGCTGGTCAACAGCTCATGAATTGGGAAACAAACAAACGAAGCTGTAACGCAAAGAACGATATGATGTGACGCCAGTCCCAGATGATGGACAATTGGGTAGTTGGAGAATAATGCCAAGGTCAGGATGCTGAGATGACGAGGTGAGGTTGGAGTGAGATAGTCCAAATTGTAGTCGGTAATCAGTGAAAATCAGTCGGAGACCAGGAAATCAAAACCGCAATCAAATCTAGTAGCACAAAGTGCCAATCAGGGAAGGAGATCAATAGACCCTAAAGCCTGACTGAGAGACAGTCCCTGAAGCACCAGCCTCTGCCTCCAGCTAGCGCAATCTCCCCCCTGAAGGAGGGGCTCATTAGTCTTAAATATGAATTTATTAGCCAATCAAATCATTCTTCAAACAGAAAGTTCTAGCCAGATTACCTCATGCTACAGAAAGACTGAGCATGCATCAGATCAGGGCTTGGTTGTTACTGCGCATGAGCAACACAGAAAACTGGGTCATGGATGATTGACAAGCCCAAAGGTCATAGAAAGGACAGTTCTGATCCTGTATGCAGTTTTCCACCCTCAGTCAAACTAAGTTCAGGCATTGGTAGCACCCATATTCAAAATTTTGCTTCAACAGACATAAAGAACCAGATAAGTAAACAGATGTTGTGGGGACAGGAAAGAGCATCAGGCAATCAATTTACAAATCACCTTTATTTGCTGTGAATTACAGAACAGAAATTGATCTTTAAGACCTTTGGTCAGATAGTTAGTGGGCACATCCACTTGAGACACTTTGCTGCACAGTAGACTAATCTACTGTGCAGTAAAGCATCACTGTCTACACATGCACACAGCATTTACTGTGCAATAAAGTAGTCTACTGCATGGTTGGCTACCACCTGTAGCTACTGTGCAGTAGTGCACATGTAGAGAGATGATGGAGAGCAAATTGCTTTTGGACAGCCCAGGCAGCAGGGGGAAGAGAACAGAGCAAGGCAGGAATAGCCTTGCACTGAACTGCTCCCATTGGGAGCAAATTTGTTCCTGAGAGATGCACTTGTAGATGCACTTGCATGGAAAGCCTAGTGTGTAGCAAACTTAGAGAGAATTAATAGCACACGTAGACATGCCCCTCTGGGTATTAATCAACATACCTCTATCTGGTCAAGATGCACTCTGTGTATTCAAGAGGTGATATGCTATATGCCCAGCAACTATGCCATAACGTTTATATATAAAGGAAAATAGCATGTGTCATCAGTAGAATCACCTGCTTGTCCATCACTGAAAGTCTCCAAATTGAAGGGTTTCCAGAGAACAGGCAACAAATAAAAGGGTTCCTTCTGAAGAAGGCTGCATTTACCTTATTTTTCATCAAACAGACTCTGAAAGCTAATCAGGACTCTGTGTTTTACCTCTAAAGGTTCTTTGCTTTTTATCAAAAGAAACTCTTGAATTTGACTGTTGGGGATTTACCTTCAATTAAGGTTTCCTTTAAACTCCCTATATTTAGCCACAGTAATGAGGGGTTGGAGGTAGGAACAGAAAGATAAGAGACAAAAGAGAAATTCAAGGCTTGGAGATGGGTATTTCAAAGCCAGCATGGTTCTGTTCTGAAGTGACTTTATTATGGTGTGTTAGATCATTCTTCATTGCTTTAATTTAAGCCCTTTCCCTTGTTTCTGTCAGACTGTGCAAGGTAATGAAGAGTTGTATATTTTAAGAAGCATAGAAAATGTACCATTGCATTGGGATTTGGCAGGGTCATTGTGATGACCCTTTTTCATTCATCTCCACATTAGTTTCAGCCAATGGAGTTCAACATGCACCCTACGGAGAGCGTTTTAACAGCAGATCACCGTGATGGAAATAGGACTTGAAACACAAAGTCCATCTGTGGAGCAGCCAGTCATGTCCCTCACTTACACAACGGCACCTTTCTTGACAAGTCTCTCACTTACTGCAGGAGGCATTTATTGAAAGTGTACAAGGCTATCAGAATCTGGCCCCAAACTTACTACATTTGTCTTATTTGCCATTAAACTGGGGACAAAGAACACGTCCTGGAAGTATCGCTGCCAATCAGCATGTAACCAGTAGGCAAGAGGGTGCCCATACTGTGCAACCCTGGAAGCCCCATGTCTCATGCCGGTGCAGTCCCTGTGTCATGAAGCTCAGGTTAGTTGGTGTCGTCTTCACAGTTACATAGTTGGTAGGGTCAGAAGGGACCTGAGCAGATCATCAAGTCCGCCCCCCTGCCATGGGCAGGAAAGGATGCTGGGGTGAAATGAGCCTGGCAAGGTGTCTATCTAGCCTCCTTTTGAAGACACCCAGGGTAGGAGTGAATACCACTTCCCTGGGAAGTTGGTTCCAGATCCTAGCTGCCCTGACAGTGAAGTCATGCCTCCTGATGTCTAGTTTGAATCTACCTTCTGCCAACTTGTGACCGTTATTCCTTGCTACTCCCGGTAGTGCTTGGGGGAACAGGGACTCCCCCAGTGCCTGCTGGTCCCCTCAGACTAGTTTGTAACAGGCCACTAGATCCCCCTCAGCCTTCTCTTGTGGAGGCTGAACAGGTTCAGGTCCCGTTGCCTCTCCTCGTAGGGCCTGCCCTGCTGTCCCCTGACCATGTGAGTGGCCTCCTCTGGACCCTCTCCATGCTGTCCACATCCCTCCTGAAGTGCGGCGCCCAGAACTGGACGCAGTACTCCAGCTGTGGCCGGACCAGTGCCACATAGAGGGGGAGGATCACCTCCTTGGACCTGCTCAAGATGCATCTGTGGATGCATGACAAGGTGAGGTTAGCCTTCCTGCCTCCTTTGGGGTGTATGGCCTCCACTTGCTTGGAAGCTGGACAGTCCTGATATACCAAACAGGAATACCTAAGATGGATAAATGGATCAAATATGGTGAGATTCAGTCAGGCGAATCTATTGTCTTGCAACAGGATAGATCCTCTTCTTTTCTCCCTGCTTTGAAGTAGAGAAATATCACTTTTTTTTTTAACTGAATAAAGTCCTGTGGTGGTGTCAATTGTCTCAATATTGACTTAATTAGAGCTATGCAGATTAGCTAAGGATTTGGCCCCAACACTTTAGGGAAAAGCCAGGAATCTTGGCATTCAAATGTTACAAACATGGAAAACCATGGGTGGAAACTAGAGTTCTGTTTTATTTATTTTTTTATTAATAGAGTATTTCTCAGTCTTCACAGAGGTTCAGTATCAGCTGTGATTGTTAAAGGGAACAACAGATTGCCTGGATTAGGAGAGGAATTTCTTATTTTGTTGAAAGTCTGGAATGAGCTACCTGGATTGAGAGAAAATTCCCCATTGCCTCCCCCTCCTCCCCAGCACTATGGGGGAGGAGGTCCATATAAGTACACAGATTACATAGAAAGGTAAATTGCCTTCATGGGGAATTTTGTGTGCTGGGAACTGCAGACTGAGAGCCGGTATGTTAAGTTTTGATTCACATTTAATGCTGAAATCTGTTTACCTTTAGTTGGGCCTCAGTGTTTGGGAATATTTGTGTAGTTCAGTTTAATTGGCAGACGCATTAATAATTTACACTTGCGCAGCATTCAGATACACTGGGACACACTGCGGAAAAGCAGATAACTCAATGGTTCGAATGGAGTTTTGAAAATCAACAGAGTTTCTTACAAATGTATGGCCTCTTTCCATATCCTTGGGTGTCTGTGAGATGAAACCTTGCTAACAGGTCTCATAGCACGAATGTGCTTATGGCTTCTTCAACTCCAGGATTCCCCCCCCCACACACACACACACATTTTAAATTGAGTTTGTGAACTGCTCAGTGTTCAGAAAGTATGATTGCAGTTCAGAAAGAGAAGCTGACATTTTTTGTCCCTGCCTTTCCACATTGTTCCTCATTATTTTAAATTGTAGTTTCAAAATAGGAGAGATGTGGCCATTGCCTCTGTCTACTCTGTTACATAACATCCTTTTAACCTACCACCCACCAAGTTGTAATGCCTTGCCAGAAAAGAAGGCCTTTGAAAGACAGTACGGTAGGATCCAAACTAGTATAAAACTAGTCCTTCTTTTGTTTTACAGACTGTGGCACAGCCCCACACAACTCAGGGTCTAATTCAAAGCCAAATGTGGAGTTCAAATAACAGAAGCAGAAACTGATGTGAATCTGAACTTTTCCCGAAGTTTAAAGAATATTTTATAACCTAGGGTTTTGTTCAAGCCATGATAAAGATGATGAGATAGCTGCAAAGTTCCCGTACAAAGCTTCCCAAAGGCTAGGGGCACTGAAAACAAGAATTGTGTCTGTCTGTTTGGGGAGGGCCTCTCTAGCCAACATGTACCATATTTCATATTTAGTCTGCATAGGAGTCATTAAAATATCAGTGAAGAGGTGACTTTTCCAGAACTCTGCATGAACAAGAAATGGTGTGTTGAAGAGTGGCTACATTTAGCATGAATAAGCTGTGCCCTATATTTATCACAACTCTTTCTTCCTCTCCCGTACAAGAGTAAAGTTCCAAGGAAACAGGCTGTTCCTTGTAGGTCCCTGTTATAAAGGTGCGGCGAGACCTAGGAACTAGGTTATGCCAATCTTACATCAGAGGAAGAATTACGACAGATACCTTTAAGTAAGGGTTTGCTGTATAATCAAACAAAAATGGCTTACTCAATGCAAGGGATCTTGTCTCTCCAAATCCTAGCTCAGGAGTTTGACTAATGTTGGTTGCTGAATCTGATTCCAAAGGGGGAAGGATAAAGCCCACATTTCCTTTGCTGGGATGCAGCTGCAATTCTGATCCATGACTGCATTGCTAAGGAAACATTGATTTGTAAAACTGAACTGACCTTCTTCTTCTCCTTAAGCTAGTCTTCAGCAGAGAATAAAGGGAAAGCCAGCAAGAAGTTACAAAGACAGCAATAGGGGGCTTTGTTGTACATAGCTACCATCTCGATAAACTATAACAGGAATTAAACCTTAAAGAAATCCCCTAACATTCCTGATTTCATGAGAGGGGTGGGGAAGGACGTGAGTGGTATACTCACCTCTATACTTACAACTCTGGAGAATGGAGAGTTCTGCATGTTCGTAGAACAGGAACAGCACAGGGAAGGATAGGAGAAATACCTCCACATAGGCTATCAAAAAAATTATTCTTTCATCCCCTGCTGTATGAAACAAATATCAGATATGCAGTCTTCTTTAATGCCTATTATATCTTAGGTCTATCCAAAAGGATCTTGCCCAAAGTGAGAAGACTGCACAGATTCCATAGCTTTTACTATTATTCCGTTCTCAGTCCTCCCACTAACACTGTCAAGGTGGGTAAAAACTAGTGTAAAAAATGCTACTGGGGTATAGGTTATAGCTGTGTTGGTCTCAGGACCTAGGCAGACAAGGTTCTTTGGATAAATCTGATATCTTTTATTAGGTCAACTCAAATAATTGGAAAAATTCTTCTTTGCAAACTTTTGGGTATAAATACCCATTGTCAGGCTGAGGAAGCATCTGCAGCTGGTGTGTGCTCTTCCTGGATGGAAAAGAAGTTGGTTTGTGCTTTTCCTGAATGGAAAAAAAAAGGCTACTGGAGTTTTTTGACTAGGAAATAGATGGATGCTAATAAGGACTTAGAAGATTAAAGTGAAACTTAGATGGAATTTCACTGCCCAAATCTAGACCTACAATTCTAAATACTCTTGATCAGTGATCACCTACCTTTTGAAGCTCCTCAAACCCATAGGTATGTCACTTTTCAATATAAAGTTATCCAGGCTCCTGGAGTTGTCTTTCTGCACATGTTCATCCTTGCCAGGGCCGAGCTGCTCAGCATCCGACTTCATATCCAACTCAAATTTGGACACAGAAGATAGGCATTCCACTACCAACATTCATGAAGGGCGAGACTGGGTAGACCCCAAGAAAGCAGTTACATAATGATAAGATAAGCTTCCTTAAAATGCAGCTGTGACTGCTTTCTTTGACTAAAACACAGAAATAATCCTAGCAGGACAGACAGGATCTCTAAGAACTGGCTTGTCATCACTTCTTCATTCAGCTGTGTTTTCAATGTAAAATGGATTAAACATGGTTGTGTCCTCTCTAGCTACAAACTCATGATCCCACTTGCTTGGTGTTCTTCTGGACCCAATGAAACTTGCACTTTTAGCTGTTCAGTGGCCCACCTTCAGTAAGAGGCCAGGCAATTGTACTGATAGAAGTTGTAATTTAAAGATGCTCGCTAAGGAGACTGAGGAAGTTGGTAATTGGGACATAGTCCCTCAGTTAAGATGCTAGTTAATTAGAGAGAGACAAAGGGTCTGCAGAGGTTGCCTACTGGTCCACAATCAAACTTGCTGTTTAATTCTTCTCATCCATGTTTTCATTATTATTCTCACACCTGTTTTGTTGGGGGGGGGGTTGTTTTTTGTTTTAAACTGGCCATCGCTATAGCAATGAGAGCCACCTAACCTACACCCAAGTATTTAGGATACAGTCTTTGGTAGGAGTAGCTGAAGGTTTAATCCCTCCCTAAAACCTAGATGTTTCCCATCCCACGTAGGGGCTCTGATTACTCAAACATTATGTAATAGAGGGGCAGCAATACTGTCATCACTGTGGGTAAAAGTGGGTACAGGATATAGCTCTCTGGACTAAACTTAATGCTGTTGGTGAAAATTAGGAGTCTCTTAGAACATAAGAAGTATCGCCCTAGGTCAGCCCAATGATGCACTTAGTTCAGTAGCCTGTCTCCAGCAGTGGCAGAAGTGGCTGCTATAGACACTGGCATGGACCTGGATATACTTAGAGTGCTCTGTCCTCTATTCAGTACTCTCCTTGATATCCACCATTATGGACTTAGAGATGCCAGAGGAAACATCTCTTACCATTATGTTCAATAGCTATTAATAACTCTCTTCTGGGCAGTCTGAATGCTGAGACTTGACCAAAGAATCGATGCTCTGAAGGGACCTGGGGGTACATTTTGTCATGAGCTGTAGGCATCTTTCTGCTCAGCAGCTAGATGTTCTTGATTTACCTTTTGAGACTCCTCAAGTTATCTTTTACGGTGCAAGGATTTTAGGCACTGACACTGGCAATCTGAAACACCCTTCTGGGACAAAGTGTCTGATTTGGAGGCAATGTAGTGCCTAAAAGGAGGTGCCTATATGGAGCATTGGGATCAGGTCCCAAAAGACTTGGTCAAAGTCACATTGGATTGATAGCCTGATTGAACTGAACTCTCCAGTATATCCAGTGCTTTAATTACAAGAAAGTATGTCTTCTATTGGCAGTTATAAGAGGACTTTTATTGTAAATTAATATGTAGTCTTCAGGCAAAAGTTGACATTGATACAAATATCCCATGCTTTGGTTACAATATGCATGTTCTAGACAATCATTTGTAATACAAAAGCTGAATTTCCAGAATTCAAGTGTCTGAGAAGGAAAAAAAAAAAAAATCAGACACTTAGATAAGAACGTTAGTGCCATACTGGGTGAGATGAAATGGTACATCTAGCCCAGTGTCCCATATCCAACAGTTACAATTAGTAGATGTTTTAGAGGGAAAGTATCTGTACTGGGCATGTCCACTTCAATTCATTTTGTCTCATACCCTCCCTGATATGAACCATCAGCCACAGAAACACCCAATGTCTTTTGTGGCTGGGCAAAATTTCTTTCAAGGAAACTTACAGAAAAAAAACAAAAAACCCCCAGAATGACTGAAACTACATGAAATTGATCATTAGTTCCACCTGAAAAAACCCAGCGGGAGGGGGGGTTTGAAAATGTCAAAACATTCTGTCTTAATATTTGCAAAATGAAATGTTTTCTTCAGAAGTGCCAACATGTTTTGTTTTGACATCTTTTCTATAAAACTTTTCAACTTTACATATCCATATCAAAATACCTTCAATCTTTAAAAAAAAAGTGAAAACAAACAAACAAAAACGTGGTAAATCTTAAGAAAGGAGGGGGGGACTTGAAAAAAATAAATAACTCAAACATGAAAAGAAAAGTTTGCACTGAATGAAAGATTTGGGGTTGACCTTTACTTATTGATTTTGTTTTTTGTGAAATAAAAAATAAATAACCCTTCTCTGCTTTAGTTCAAAATAATTTCCCCTACTTTTTAAAAACTTTTTGGTCATGAAACAGAAAAAAAAAAAAACCATTATTTACCTAGATCATCTCCACACTGAATCTTTGATCCAGCTGGAAAGGAAAACATTTCTCATTAATTCATTGATTTCAAGGCCAGAAGGGTTCTTTACAATTACTTAGACTGACTTCCCACATAACACAAGCCACAGTGTTTCAAGCCAGTAATTCCTGCAGAGGGGAATTATATGTCCTTATGATACTAGATGTAACATGTGTTCACGGAGCTGCCCCTCTAATGTTGAGCAGCAATGTGCAGAGGTGCCATTACAAATGATACAATGATACTCAGGCCTGTGCATTCCTCTGTCACTCAGTTCTCCATCTTTGCTTTGTAGAAGTCAATAAGTTCCTCTTATTCAGGAACACAGCTGGTATTCTTCTGTAATGCTAGTATTTTCTACCCCTCTCATTAACATTGTTCTTCCTCAGACACTGCATAATTATCTTATGATTGACTTCACCTTGGTAATTTTTCTATTGTACCCTGTATCATCTTCAGTCCATGGGCATAGGTCTTTGAAACATAGGCAATCAAAATATAAGTTTAAACAAAGCTCTGTAATCCAATTCCCCATCTGAATGAATTTCTTAATGTCTTAACTTAACCTCAGCCTTCAACTAGCTACTTGTTTTGCTGAGATTTGGGTCAAAGATCAATTGAAATTGTAATTATGCCATATATCATGGCTAGAAGATTTTATGAGAACCAAAGACTAATACATATCATTAGAAACTTGAAAAAAAAATCAGATATATTTAATTTGTTTTCTTGGCACATTATTTCCATAAGCAAAATAATTTTCCAAAATTAAAACAGATGAACATTCTGATGTAAGTCAGACCTGTCACCCAGACCAAGTTTTTAGTGAAGTTTAATAAAATGCCCTTCTCTTCTGGACCAACACAACCTTTAATCAAACAGATTCTATACTCTTCTATAACATCTCAAAACAAAAGTGGCTTAAATATTGCGTGGTTGTACAGAACATGCCACCTTATAGTCCTATCCCCCTTGAGGCACCAGAGTAGTACTAAATAATTTTCTCTCACCAGGTGGAACAATTCATACTGGAGATGAAAGAATACTGCTAATAACATGATGAGGAACATAGCCTGAATAATTTCATAATACTCTCTTACTAATTAGTATTTCCCTTGTACCATTAAGGCATCAAGGAAATTAAATTCTTGTTGAGGTTTCCTAGTGGCAAGAATGATAAAATAGACCAGATGTCTGGTCTTCAGAAGGATGAATACTGCCCTTTTACTATGCGGTGTGGTGTGCCCAGGGTTGCCAACCTAAGAAATTTCTTTTACTGACCATTTGCAAACTTCTTACTGATTATACACTTTTTTTTTACTGACACGCCCATTTTACATAATATAAAGGTAACTTTTTTTGCCAGGCCAAATCACAGGTTGCTGCCAGGCTACATTGAGAAGAACTAGATTCAAATTTAGGAATTTCAAACCAACCATAGTAAAAAAAAGTGAAACTGTCAGTAAAAATTTGGCAGTAAAAAAAAAAAAAAAGAAAATAAAAAAAAATATCCTGTTGGCCATCCTGTTTGACTGTGTTGCTTCCCCATCCCAGGATCCCCTGCTTACCCTCACACCCTGATACCTGCAAGCACTCTGTGACATGCTGCCTCCACCCAGCTCAACCTCTAGGCTTATCTCTGCTTTTTTATGGATTAAACAGGGGAATTTTTGGCTTCAGTGTTTTCTGATTGTCTGTAAACTTATGGATGGTTGGCAACCCTGAGTGTATCCTCCTGACTAAGTGGTTCAGGGCTAAAGGCTCTTCTGTTCCATGCCATCCTATCCCATTGCATTTTCTAGTGCCATCCATACGGTTTAGATGGTAGTGAGGCTTGTTTCTCAGGAAAGTCCTTTTCTTACATAGGAAAAAAAAAAACTATGTTCCTTCAGAACTAAGAGCGGTTAATGGGCCTGTTATTAAGCTTGGCTGCCCAATAGCAGCTCATCTACCTTGGTACCCTTTCATCCTTTGGTCACATTCCTTACCAAGTCTGAGAGAGTCACAATGGGCAGAATTTTGTTTCCATTTGTGTGTCTAAATGGCAGTTGCCTAGCAAGGATTTTTGTGGGGGGAATCTTTTATTGGACCAACAGTGTAATTGGGAGGGGGATAGATAAGCTTCCAGGTACCAAGTACCCTTTCTTAAGTCCAATGAAATGTACCTGGTACCAAGCTGCTTGACCAACTAATTCAAGGTGAGTGGCACTCTGTCTTTGGATCATGGGTCGCATCCTGGATTAGACATTTTCACAAGTAGGGGGAGTAGAGGAAGTATAAGCTCCTTCCAACCCTGCCTTTTTTTAAAAATTGAGCACCAGCCTATATTGTATAACAAGGTGAGCTGTATTTTCAAGGATATTCAAGCTCCGATAGTAAATTAGGGGTTTCTTTGATCATGGAGTTATTATGCCAACACACTGCATGGATCCACTGGGGCCTTTGTTAGTTTTACATAGAAAGGGAGGAAAAGATGGCAGCAGCTCAGGATGCTCATGCTGAAGTGGTTGATGTCAGTAGGGTGAAAGCTCTGCATCCTGAACTGCAGTGCTTTCCTGAATCACATCCTTAAAAAGGACCTGCGTAGTAACCCCACAGATAAACATAGGTGCCACTGGAACATATTCAATCAGCTGAATGACAGATCTATGTTACAGGAACAGAGGGCACAGTAGCCTGCTCACCATGCAGTACTGAGTGAGAACACCATCCCTATCCCAGACTTGCAATTTCTTTTAGCTGCTCTTGCTACTTCCACAGTTATTATGACCAGGCTGGTTTTAAAGCTATACATACCCAAAGGGCACATGAGTAACAATATGGAGTGGGAAACTTGCTTTGGTAAGTATTATACCTTTTTTTAAAAACCAAAAAGCAGCACAACAAAGTCTTTTGCACACAACTCCCATGCATGTATGCCTAGAACGCTGGAGAGATATTGCCTCCGGACTGTTTTATATACCAATTGTTTGGGGAATTGCATTTTGTTTTTTGAGTTTTTGGGGGGTAGGGCTGTTGTTTTGCTTTGTTTTCACTTTCCACTTTTTATGAATTATCGTGGTTTATGTGATCAGGCTTTGGGTTTCTTTCTTTGCTATATTTTTGCTTATTCAGCTTCTTCTCTTTTGTTCATTCACCCCTTAGGAATGGAAGCAGAGTAATGGTATCCATTTGTGTGCACAGAAAATAATCCTGGAAGACCCCAGAGAGGTTTGGGAGGTTTAATGAAATCGTTAGAACGTAGTTCTCCAATGTCTTACAAAACAGCTATTCAAGGGAAAGAAATCCTCTCTGTCTATGAAGGGAATTTCTCAGAATCCACACCAAACTAAAGAGAGCACCAGCTTGTGCTAAGTGAAAATATAGGGCACTGTGAAAAGGCTCTATTAGGTGTATCTTCACCGTGTACCATTGATTATGTGCCTATTGTTTCCTTTCCTTGTAAATTTCTAAGGCTGCTTCAATGGGGCATGATGGAGTAGTAATCTACTCCTTTACAAATAGAAGAGGAGAAGTCATGGTTGCCTTGTTTCATATACCTTACTTTTATTTCACTATTCATCTGTCTATTCCTATGGTACTGGCTTTTTGGTCTGCCCTCCCCATAACTATGCTGGTCTTAAGCACAAGAGCACCCCTCTTTTGTAGTTCTATGTGCCTAGGACTTCCAACCTTTAACTATGCACAGCATACATTTGTGTCCTTCTCCAACGTCCTTAACACACCCTCCAGATCCTTGATGTGACTCATAAGTAGCTATCACTTCCCCTTTTAACTCAGTTATGCCAATCCCTAATCAGACAGCTCTTTTGGGATCCTGGGATGTTGGTTGTCTCAGTGTTGGTCTAAGGACATGGAATCCCGTGTTTCAGTATCTAAAAACTTCCAAGATATCGTGCAAGTAATTTGGACACATAACTCAGGGCTGTGGATTGCACGTCTCTAGAAGTGATGTGTTGCTGGGCTCAGCCATGTGGCACCCAAGTCCTTTTTCTGATCAGGATCTCCTTGCTTTGTTCTGTAGCACAGCAGTACGTTTATAGCCAGTCCTCTTCTGAATATCCTTTTTAGAACATTTCCTTCTCACTGTGCATGCCAAACAGGGAAGAAGAAATCCCTCTACCCCTTACAGCATCCATAGTACCCAAAGGAGAATCCAAGTGTTGGCTATATAAACCAATATTTTCAAAATAATTCTGGACTCAAAAGCTCCCAGTGAAAGCAGTGGGAGTTACTAGGTGCTGACCACTTGTGTAAATTTGGGTAATGGAGTCCAATGACTGATAGCGATAGCTGGCCATGAGATCTTCATAACTTCATGGCCTATGTTAACATACATACCATCGGTGTCTGGGGACACACTTCATGAAAACATAAACCCTCACTTTGGCTTTCTTGCTGCAGTGTTGACAATTAAAATATATGCATATATTATAGCAAAAAGCATTTATTGATTCCTGCACAAATTAAGCCCTTTGCTAATTTGCACAGATACAATTGAAACAATAAACTCAATGAGAACAACAAACTGTCTAATTAGCTTAATGATCATTTAATTTTACATTTGGTAATGGATAGCCTTTTTTTTTTCTCTTACTAATAAGATGTAAATTATAATCAACTGGTTTTAAATTTTAGGAGTATAATTTTGTGGATTTTAATTCCTAAGAGAAACTGTGATAAAATGGTTCTCTCATACCGTTAATACCTCTGAGAGGCGGTATTGATTTAAACATGGTCAAGCTCTTTTGCCATTGGCTTTGTACATATGACTGTGTGAATCACAGTTGTTAAGAATCTTCTAGGATTAAGATTAGACTCTTTAGGGACTCCACACTTTACTTATCACTGTGTATCTGTAAAGGTAACAAACAGAAAAATATGGTTTTTTTCACCAGCAATCCCAACACGAGATAGAGTGACCTCTTGGCTGCTCTAAGTTGCGTTGCTGTTGCACAGCATTTGTGGGATTCACAGAGAAAATCTCTACACCACACCAATTGGACACAGAAGCCAGCTTCACCACTTTTAAGTGCAGTTAGATGCAAAGAGCACAGATTGCAATCAATGCGCTGCCCCAAGATTAAAAAAAAAAAGGTTTCTATGTTGAGATTCAAGACCTTATATAGTCACCTGATTTTCAAAAGTGCTTGACACACAACATCTTCCATAGAGCTTAGTTTATTCAGCCATTGATATTTGCACATATTCTTTTTTCTCCGAGTAATCATGCCAATGAAACTCAGTTACACAAATTTTGATTGAAAAAGAAGGGCATGAGCACAGCTATGATGATCATTGGAAAATGCAAGAATTAGGAATAATTAGGAAAGGTTTTCCATGATCTGCTTTTAGTCAGTAATGATTTTGGATCATTTCTGCCTTCTGTTAATGCAGCAATCAGTCTGCTGGCATAGTAGAAAAGGGCGATGGATCGCCATTCACCTGTTGTTGCGAGACAATCCTTTTCAGTCGGAAAACCTCATGTCTAGTCTCTGCCAAGCTGTCTAGTCTTATACTGGGGTCCTCACTAACCATGAAAATCTGTTTCTATTGTGGTTCTTTCCCTCGTTCTATCAGCCTCTCTGAATTCTCAAGACTCAGAAGTGGTATCGTTAAGGTCAACCCTCCATCTCCCAACCTATCTTTCAAATGGAGACATGGACTTCCCACAAGAGTAAAGCTTTGCATAACTAACCTGAGAAAAAGAGTTTTTCTGTAGGCAACCAGAAGAAATTAGAACTGAATACTCACAGCCCAGTGCTGGCGAGTTTGCACTGAGTGGACTATGGGGCATGGTTGTCAGTTGTTGGTTAAATCGAGAAGAAAATTTAGTCCCAAGCAAAAAACATGCATTTTTTTTCTCTCCAGACTAAGAGGAACATGGATGTCGTTCCCAAGGCAAACTTTCCATCTGTTTCCATCCCCATGTAATAGGCCTAACCAAAACTCCAGATTTAAAACCCGTAGCCTCTAGGGAAATGTGGAGGTTGATTCAGATCTGAACTTTGCTGCCTGGACTGACCTCTATCAAGAACTTTAACACAGTGAGACACAGTCGTACCAGTTGACTTCTTGCCTGGTTAATGGAATGTTGAAAATATATTACTAGCAGGACAAAAGCTATGTGGCCACCTACAGCTTTCTGTCAAGACTTTAAAAAGAAATACCGACTGTGCTATAATAGGAAATCAGCTTGCCAAAACATTACAAGAAGCAGGAGCTTCCAACTCACTGAAACTCTACTTAAGTTATTATATGCTTGAATGCCCCCTGGAACAACAGATAGCTGTGCAATTAATGCAAGCCTTGTCATCCTTCTCCACCTCCCTTGTCTCTGTGCAGGCCAGTAATGAGGCTCCTTCAGACAAAGAATGTATGCAAAGCCCTGACAAGCCACCTCGGCATGCAAAAGAGACGGAGGGAAACTGCAGGAAACATGGCCACAGTCACAAATAGTGTTAGTCCTCCATCTCTGGTGATCTGAACTACTTCAGCCTTGGAGTCAGCCTGCACTGAGATGGAAGACTATATGCTTGACTAATGTTAAATGTTTCCATTCCAGGGAAAATGTTTTAGCTTGTAAAGGGGGGGGGGGGGAGAAAAAAACCAAAAACAAAACATAGTCACAAGAGGAACATTTGTCCTTCTCTTTACAGATTGCCCATTTCCTAGGATGCATTTATAGTACATCAAGTGGAATAATTATTATCTAAAGTGTCCTGCTCTGTACAGGAAGTATGGAACAGCAAACAATTTTCTAATTAAATTCTCAGAAAGTTTCTCACTTTGTAAAATCTTAGACTACAGGTCAGGACTGGACTTTCTGATTGACTTAGTTTTGAATTACGTAGGTAAAGAGTAGATTTGGGCCATACAATAATCACATATTTTACTCACTCTTCTTCCACACTATTTTCATGGTGCTCAAGGGACATCCTTTTACAAATTACTCTATTGTCTAGTTGATATCACTTCTGGAAAGCACTTTTTCATGTTATCAAGTATTTATAGACAGTGACCATCATCTTTATTTCTTCAGACAGGTTCATATAGATTCATAGATGGCAAAGCCTAAAGGGGCTATTGCAAACAGCTTGTTTGACCTCCTGTATAAAAAGTTATAGGACTTCTATGACAAAATTCCTATTTTAAACTAGATCCATGGTTTTCAACCTGTGGTCTGCAGACCCCTGGGGGGGTCTGCAGACTATGTCTAAGGGGTCCATGGAAGATGACTATGATCAATCAAAATTATGTGAATACCCACACTTACAATTCAAAGGGGTCTGTACCGCCATTAGACATTTTAGGGGTCTGCAAATGAAAAAATAAAAAGGTTAAAAACTACTGAACTAGTTCACAGCTTTCAGACAATCTTGCCTTAAAAATGCTCAACAATGGTGACTCTACCACAACACTTAATAAGCGACATGGGCCTAAACTATGTGTGGTCATTCCTGCATTGAATTCTCATGCCTTTAATGCCCCATAAGAAGCCATCCCATAGAAGCCTGTCAAGGAAAGTCCATTCTCCCTTTTCACCCACACCCTGTAAATAATCAGGCTAGATATCAGGAGGCGCTATTTCATAGTCAGGGCAGCTCGGAGCTGGAACCAACTTCCAAGGGAAGTGGTGCACCCTGCTACCCCAGGGGTCTTCAAAAGGAAGCTAGACAGACACCTAGCCGGGGTCATTTGACCACAGTATTCTTTCCTGCCCATGGCAGGGGGTCGGACTTGATGATCTGATTAGGTCCCTTCCGATCTTACCAACTATGGAACTATTTTGAGGCTAGGGTTGCAGGCAGGTCAGCAGTGTAAACTTCCATAACATAATTAAGCAACCAGATAATAGGGAAAGTCTTTATAATGACCCAGACATGAATTTTAACCTATGCCTAGCATGACTAGGAAATATGGTCTTAGGTCTTGGTCACTGAACAAGCATCCGAAGGGCGTTAGCCAAGAGTGAAACTCTGAAATCTTCATTGGACCCTCCCCTGACAAAAATATCAAACTTCCTTTAGAGGAAGGACCCCTATCTGTGAACAATTGTCACCACTTTAGCACCTAAGTACTTCTGTAGCCTTACTTTTTTTATTATTCTCATAATATCCCATGTTCTGTAATTTCCCTAACTTCTAGCCAAGCTGGTTACTGAACTGTCTCAGCACTCCTCTAGTTTCCTCTTTACCAAATTACTCAGCCTCCTGTCCCTTGTTTTACCCATCTCTAATAAGAATTACTTTCTTGACAGGTATATCTTTAGTATCAATTAATTTATATTTGATATATATTGGCAGAATTCCTAATGAAAGACCCAGGGCATTATCACCAGAACTGGTTTCCTGATTCTCATGCTTATTGAACTAATTCTCAAGCAGCATGGTTTGGTTTTGTTTTTACATTATTTGCTTTCTGTAAAAAGATCACAATGCTGCTAATCTTTTTTTTTTTTTTTTCTCTCTCTGTTCTTACTTGCAGCCCTTATCACTCCCTATAGAATTACAGGACCCGCTTGCAATCATGTAGCATTACCTATTGAGGGATGTCTGACTGCTGCTAAGAAGGGACTAAAAATAAAGATGCTACTGCAGCTGTAACAGAGTGGCACATTTTGAAGCTGTTTACACTTGTTTGTTGTAACCCAAGATCAGGAATTTCATCTGTTACAGCATGTCAACCTGCTAAACACAAATCTTTCGCATCCAAAAAAAAAAATCACTAACTATGTGAAGCCGTGACCATGAACAAGCTGAAATAAATAGACTAGTAGCGAGCCTAATGAAGCTACGAATACTCACAGAGATGGGTGTATGCTTTAGAACTGGCAAGATTAGGGAAAACTCAGTTGAGCTTCCAGGCTATCTCCCTGCATGTGGACACGAGGGCTAGGGCCAACAATTACTCATAAACCAGTAAAAGCGATCATAAACCAGTTCAACTCTGTAACATAACAGAAGTTCAGTGTACATAAACCACTTTCAAAATGGCCAAAACCAGTTTCAGATAAATCGGGATGGATGTAATATCAGAATTAACTGATCTAAGTTAAATTGTTTTTTTGTTGAACTTCTGTCCCAGATCCCCTCCAGATTCAAGTTACCCAGCATCCCCAGATGCTTTGCATTTCCCTCACAACGCCCCCCCCCTTGCAGGATGTGTGGGCTAGCCTTGGCCCAAGCGGTCTGCTCCAGCAGAGCAGGGAGGCGTGCTCTAGTGCCCTCTGGTGTCTGGTCTGGGCTACTACAGGCACGTGGCCGCATTTCTTGAATCGGAAGTAAATGTATGTTCACTTGCTTTTCAGTTTAATCTACATAGCTCAGACTAACCTGCAAAGACTGAATTGATTCACCCTCGAGCTTTTTGACTGTCTGTACTCAGCCAAGGTGTTCCAAGGAAAACCTGCAGTGTTAGAAGAAAATATTGGGATAACTCATTAGGTGTGAAACCTCTGCCTAAATCGCCCTAGCACCGAAGCCACAATGTGTAAAAATGGGCTGGGGGGAGGGGGGAAGGTGTCTGTGACACATTGCTATGTTTTAGCAGAATCATAAAAAATGGTTTGTCTTGATTAAAGCTGATTTCAGCTCCTTGAAATCTCAGTAAATGAACATTTTACACAAGATTTACAAGAAAACTTAGCTATTTTCTCAGCTGGCTCCTTCCCCTTTTTTAGTTTTTAGCAGCAATAATGGTGTCAAATGAAGTCTTGCCACTCATTTGGTTTCTGCAGTCTACTGTTCACCAAGATTTTAACTATAACTCCTTGGCTCGTGCTTATGGCACCCTGGATTCCAAGCTCTCACCAGTTCCAGGACTTTTTAGCTTCCCAAAAATCCATTGAAATTGAGGCATTTAGTTCTTAGCCTACCTTTGGAGTAATTCAATTATCAAATATTCTACAGTCTTCTGTTATGGGGGAGGGGGGAGAAGCAATTCAGTTAACTTGGCTAGTATCACTTCTCACCTCCTCTTACTCAGTTGCTTCCTATTTTACTCAGTGAGTATTCTTGTTATATTAACTGGACTATTGTAGAGTGGAGAGTTACACACTGGGCACATCTACACAATTGTCCTACAGAGAAGTCTTGTTATTGTACCATGCTTTAGTCTTCCTTTTGGAAGTATTAAAATGCAGTGCAGTAACCACCTGTACTGCCCTGTATGCACAGAGCACGGTTATTTTTAGCTGCTACTTCACTGTAGCAGGGCACTAAAATAGGGGAGTGCGCTTTTATGGCAAAGTAGCTGCTGGTGACGTGTAGACAGACACAGTCGCTACATCACCATAGCACATCGCTATGTTGCTTTACCATGATGTAAATGCACCCATCGTGTGTTAAGGATATCACAGTTTGACTCAATTCATGAAATGGGTTGAGCATATTATTATCCTTTAAATATTTGTTTTGATTCTTTACCATTTCCTGCTATTCTTAAAAGGCACACAATGGTACTGAAGTAGACAAACTCTGCCTAACTTTTCTGTCTTGAATGTCTGGTTTCTCTTCACAAATCTTGTGTGGCCAGCTTTGATGGTTATGATTCATTCATTATACAAACATATTTTGGCAATTGTTCCTCCTAAGAAATCCCAGCCGATGGGATGCTTATAAAACACACCGGATGTTCATCATCGTCAGTGGGTGAGCTGTCACTTTAGTCTCATGGAATTTTGTTCACCACCCGGATAAAGGCAACTGGAATAAAGAGAAGGAAGATACAGTCTGGTTTTTGAGCTGTCAGTTCTCAGAGAATCAGTAATAGACTTAGAAGGAGAAAGGCCAGTAGGATATTTTTATCCTGTGACTGGCCTTGCCAAAGATATTGCTGAGAGAAAAACTAGCTCATTGTGATATAATCTGTGGCCAGATTTAAAATCATCTTCCAGGAGCAATATAGCAAGTGCCATTTGATCAAACTAGTGATCCATCTGGTTTAGTACCCTGTGTCTAGAAGTGACCGCTATCATATGCTCCAATGGAAGGTGTAAGAAACTTTGCAGTACATTATTATCTGATAAGATTTCCCCAAGAAAATTCCTTTCTGGTCTCAGTTGTTAACATTCGGCATATGCCAAATGTAAAGAATGGGACTTATAAGCATGCATGGTGTATTACATCCCCATAAAGTATTTTTCTATGGGTATGCACAACCGTAGCTATAGATAGTGAACCCAGATGCAGGTTTATTTCAATTTACTATTATTTTCAGAAATAAATAGCTATTTTCACAAATAATAATTAAGGTTTAGGTGAAAATGCATCATTTTACCTGGGAAGAGCATGGTAAGCCATGGTAATAGCTTCTGTCTGGGGAAGCGGGGACTGTGAGAACCATTCTCCCTGTCTGTTGTATTAAGCATATTTCTATTTGACAAACACCTTTATGGTCAACCAGTAAATACAGAAGAAAGGAGCCTCTTTCAAAATGACATTTTAAGACCCCACGCAGACACCAGAGGACCATTATAACAAGGTTATCATCAGCATAAGAGCATGATCACACTCTGGCATTTCTGTTTCTGACAGCGTGGAAACCTGCAGCTGACTAAGAAAAGAAGAAAAAATAAATGAAGGCTCACTTTTCTCTCTGCCTTAGAATAGTTGAATCTGCATCCTAGCTAAATGCTTTAAACACCAAGCTACAGAGTATTTCTGAAGGGCTTCTTTCTTCAGTCTCTCCTGTTGATGCTGTTTCACTTTGCATGGACTAATTAAATGTTCATTGAGCCAGTGTGTCAGCATGACTCTTTATTCCAGGGATTAGGGCAGTCAACTTGGAAGTGATATACTTGGGTTCCAGTACCTGCTCCGAAGCCTATTTGACTATATTATACAAAGTGGAGCAGTGTCAACAGGCAAGATTGCAAGAGCCCCGTGCTGTACAATGCTCTGCACCCTGATGATTAGAGTCCTTAGAGAGGAAGCAAGAGATGCGGGTTTAAATCCCCGCAAGCAGAGAATGGCCATCCTTTGTAAGGTCTCACTCCTTCTCAGCCTTTGAAAAAAGGGCTTAAGGCCCAGCTCTGCAGAGGTGCTTAGTTAGGTCCTGGCTTCTAGGCTAAGTACAGGCAGCCAAAAAGCCCAAGGCTAGATGAATTCAACCTTCACAGGTTAGTCTGAGCTGCATGGACTGAACCAATAAGCAAGTCAACAGACATTCACTTTTGATTCTGGAAATGCAGCCACATGCCTGCTGTGGCCCAGACCACAACCTGGAGCTGGGGGGATGGGAGTGGGGTTAGAAAATGCCTCCCTGTTTGACTGGAGCAGACAGCTTGGACCAAGGCTAGCCCATCCACTGTACGGGAGTGAGGGTTGAGGGGGAGATGCAAAGCATCCTGGGATGCTGGAGAAGTGAGCAATAACTTGAATTTGGAGGGGATTTGGGACAGACGTTTAATAAACCGATACAACCTAAATCAGTTAAATCTGATACTACATCCATTCTGATTTATCTGAAACTGGTTAAAGCCATTTTGAAAGCAGTTTATTTGGGCTGAACTTCCGTTGTGTTACAGATCTGAACCAGTTTCTAATCACTTATACCGGTTTGTCCCTAGCTCCATGGTGGAAATGAATTTGGTCACCAAGATATCTGCACACAGTTTAGGGGAGTCTTTCTGCCTAGGGAACCGAGGACATCTGATTAAGTTACAAAAAACAGCCTCCAGGGCAGGAGAGCAATGAAGCCAGGCAACAAGAAATGCCAAAGAGAAAATATTACTTAAAACCTGCCTCATTTTATAAGTAGGGTCCTATATGAGATCAATAGTCACAGCCCCAAATGACCCCCTGGCCTGAGGTACCCAAACACATGGAGCCAGAGGAGATTCTAAGTAAGAGCCAAAGGTAGAGCACTGACCCATCTTACAAAAGCTCAAATCCTCACCCATCTGGCACCCTATGGTCACCACCTCACGGAAAAACCTGTCCTTCCAGGCTCTTCACACATTCTGTTTAAGCTGTACTGCTGTGCAGTGAAGAGATTCATCAACCCAGAGAGAAAAAGCACCTCTGAGCACAAAAGTGAGTAAGTGCATGACTTTGAGGTCTGCTAATTAGGACACTCAGATAAGTAGGTTTACTGTGTGCTCCCATGATGAGTCTTTCATAATATATTTTAAATTAATTCAATAAAAAAAATACACTAATGGGAGAATGAACTGGACCTCAAAACTCCCCTCTCAGGTGAAAACACTCTGTATCAGGCCAGAGAGTCATCATTCCTCTCGCTCTGTCTTTTCAGGTGACTCTGGATAGCTCCATAATGCTGGGATACAGTCAGCACGATAGCTGGGCCAAGTGGCTTAGAAACCTGTTGTCTGCATCTACCCTAAACATGTATCTCCAGGAAAAGCTTCACCCCTTTTGAATCCTGTTCACAGCTAGACACATGCCTGTGGCTTGCAGTTTGGCAGGTCTTAAGCTACCGACCTCTGCTGATCATGTGTTGTTGGCCAGGTTAAACAGCTTTCTGATCAGAGTGCTGTCCTCAGTGAATCCCACCGGGATACTTAACTCTTCTCATGTGTTGTACCTCAGCACCCAAGCCAGTCTTATCAATTCCTTTAGACAACGCCATGCCTAGAAGTAAGCCCAGCCTTGTGAATTTAGCCCCTAGCACCTCTGTGACTCAGTTCTCCAGCTGTACAATGGGAATAAATAAACCTTTCCTGTGTCAGAGGATACTGTGACATACCAAGAAAATCTGTAATGGAGGCTGTGCCCAGGTTTCTATTCCCAAAATTTTATTACTTATCTGTAGATAGTGGTGGTTGTCTAATGCTTCTTTCCAAATGTTAGGCCAAACTATGTAAGGGGGTATTTAACCCTGCACGTCTGCAAAACCCAGTGGTGCTGGGAACGTGGCGCCAGATTCACAAAGAGATCTATGCATACTGGATAGAAGCTTAGGTTTTTTTTTTTTTAGTCCTAGAATTTTTTTTGCAAACAGCAATTTATTTGCATTTAGGATTTAAAAAAAATGAATACTAAAGGAAGCTTAGATGTAGTGAATCGAAACTGGGTTTCTAGATGCCAAAGAGTTCCTTCATCCGGGCCATTTCTAGAGCTGCAGGTTTTGTGAAAACAAGTAGACAAACACCAGCCGTTAGCTTCTGGCATGGTATAGGGAATGGTCTGTTAAAGATCATGTTGGTAACGATGGGTTTCCTCATGGCCACGTTGACAGTTCACTGCAGAGATGGGTGCAGGGAGGAAGGAGAAGAGGAGGAAGGTTATTATCACTCACACTTCAAAGGCAGTTCCTACAGAATAGATTTAAGGTAACCTAGGACTATGATTTCACACCGGCCCTTGCATAAGTCAGACAAGCAATGGCTTCAATCTCCAGAAGACAATTTCTTTAAACATCATTATTAACAAAGATTAGGAGAATGGAGGCACCCCTTGTCCTTGAGTCACAACCATTATATGCCTGTCTGATCCTGAAAGATGATCTGTGCTTGCACTACAGAGGAAAAAAATCCTCTCCCTAATGTTAACTATGTCCTGCAGGAAAATCTTTTTTAACCCCATAAACTGTGTATACGAGGAGAAGAGCCTCACCCCTATGAGGCATCTAATCTAATACATACCCAATGAATCTAATTTATACCCAGTGAATCAAGACCAGACAAGAGCCAGTGTGCTCTTCCTTATCAGCCAGCAGGATTTTGCCAGTACCTTCAGGGCAGGAAATCCAAATATTGTTTACTCTGAGGAGCAGGATGGAAATGTGTTTGTATTTAAGCCCAAGCCAGTTTTTTAACTTCCAGGATTTTCTATGTGCTGTGCTGAGCCTCTGCTCAGAAATTAGGCTTCTCTCTGTAAATCACATGCCCGGCTTTTGGCTTTGAAGCTGTTTCGAAAGCTGGCAGCTTGGATGTGGCACAGCCAGGCGGGCATATTTTAAAGTGTCAGATCTAATACTAAAGCATTTCAGAGTTGGAAAAGAAAATGTAATTTGCTTTGAGGACTGGTCTTATTGTTGAGGTACATTGTTGTAATCCAAGTTTTTCATTAAATCTCTCTCTCTTACACACACACACACACACACACACACACACACACACTCGCACTCGCACACATTAAAGTATGTTCCCACATGCACATTTCCTGCAGCCCCTCAGACTCCAGGAACAGAGGGGAGACCTTTGATGCCGGACAAAAGTGGCTACTTGATCTCGATACAGCATTAAGAAGGACTGGGTGATGATTCGCATGTCTTCCTGACACTATCAGACAGATTTTAAAAGCAGCTTGGAGTACACTCATTTTGGTACCTGAATGGAAGCTAAGCAGTTTTGTAAACCTTTATGAGATGATAACACCTGCTAGCAGATTGTCCATAGAAATAATGAAACCTAATGAGGATCAAAAGATAGATAAAGTACAATCTCATTATAGCAAACCCTACTTAAACAAACCCCCAGCTTTTAACTGTCTTAACAGCAGGAACCAATTTTTTTTTCATTATTATGATGCAGCAAATTGACTGACCTTACAATAGCAGACACCTTCTTTTAACAAAAGTTTCTCCTGATCTCATGGGGCTTCACTGTAAACAGTAGATTTTTTCTTCTATAATCAAAAGTTAGCAGCCCAGATTTTGTGATCAGGGGGTCTGCGATCGATCCCTTTGCAGCAGCATTTTAGGATCATAAACACCAAGAATAGTTCCAAAGAGTAGTTCCTTTTGTAGTAATAGAAGTCATAATTTAAAGATGCTTCCTAACTAAGGAGAGAGAGGAAGCTCGCAACCGAGTTATGGTCCCTCAGTTAAGTAGATAGTTAGAAAAACCAAGGAATAGCAGCAGCTTGTTTCCTGCTCTGCAAATAAAGTTTACTGTTAGTTTATAAAGTCATTCATGTATGTCATGCTTACTGTGTCGGCACTAGATTTAGAAACCAGTCCTGATAATCTTGTTCCAAGCAAGCACAACCTCTTTTTTAGACCAACCACAACTCCTTCCATTTGATAACAGACACATTTTATTGATACACAGTGATAGAAAATAAGAGTAATGCAGGCAAAGCAAACAATGATTACAGAATACAATACCCAATATACTTCTTAGAAACCAACTAACCCTTGCCATTCCCCTGGACCGTTGGTCTAATGCAATATTTACTCTACCTACCAGACAATTTCTAAAAGCAAATTTCTAAATATCTTTTTTAGGCAACAACTGAACCCAGTGGGCAGTACATATTCCTTTTTTGAGAGCGCTACAACATGCAGATAGAAATGTTCTGAATGCAGGTACTCCAGCTATGCAAACCTATTAGTCATTCAGCTCCCTGGTTTTGCTATCATGGTCTGTAACCATATTAGAAAGAAAGGGTCTCTTTTTTTCTGTTTGTTGAGCTCCCCACCCTCCTATTGCTACCAGAATAACACGATGCAGCTGATGAACTAAGAACTGGCAACCGTAACATTGTGGCTTTCGAGTCAGTCTATAAGGACTTGATTCTCAGCTAACTTCTGATGTCATGTGAATAGCTACAGCTGTATTCCCCAGTTGCATATAAACCACCAAATACATTCCTTCTCTATATAGGTAATATGGGGCATTAGCTCCCTTTTGTAGCTATCAACACATATGTAGACCATTTTTCAAAGGGGCTGAGACCTCCAGCTCTCATTCCTTCTGAAATCTGGATTGATTTGGTATACTAACCTTATTCACTGTGGAAAATAAACCAATCACTGGTCCTGTTGCTCTGCTTGCCCATATCTCTTTCATTCACAAAGCAACCAGGTGATTGATTGATCCCTTCTGGCCTTGAGATGTATTAATATATACAGTAAAGAGGTACCAGCTCACCACATGTTAAAATCCTAGGCACAGGGTTTCGGCAGATGCAAATTTTACCCATAAAGGAGAAGCAGAGATACTGGAAATGTACCGTTAAATCACTTTATCTGTAGATTATACTGGTAAGCAAACCATTTCCTTGTTAGCAATGTCTATCCTGGTAAGGTTTAATAATGAATGCATTGTCCACAGATGCTGACACTTTATAGTTTTTTAATGGGAGTAAAAAATAATTTATCTGTGCATCAAACTGCCATCAGGCATCTTCTTGATCCATCAATGCATTTTAATACTTGTTCTGAGGGTGAAACACATTTGGTTTTGAAGGATGTGAAAATTAGGCTAGAAATCTCTGGGATAAGGGCATTTCATAATTTTAATACCTTCTATTCACTCTCTCGTTCTCCATCTCCCACCCAACATCCCTTCTTCCCAATACAGACACCAAGAACAAACTTGGCTCTGCAATAGCAATCATAGTTTAGTCTGAATACTGTTCAGAGTGAAGCCACCAAATCATTTCATTTCTCATTTGTGTGTGTGTGTATGCGCGCGCATATGTGTGTGCGTATGTGTGTAAACAGCAATCTGATTAGAGTTATCTTTCTTCCCTCTGCTTACGGCTGAATTGGATTGGTCCCAGAACGAAAAGAGCAGTGACTAATCAAGTGAGCCACCCACAGCCCTGGAGATTGTTAAACATCAATGGGATTATCTTGAAAAGCATAGAAAGAAAGATTTACTCTTTGCTTCCCATGCCGACGAGAACATGTTGCTCTCTGTTTTGAATGAATGCTGCTTGTTTTGCATTGATCTCACTTTGCCCTTTCTATCCTGTCCACATTGTCTGGCCTATTGGCTTATCCTCCACTCCTATACAAATGCAAAATTCTGCATGTGCCATGCAAACTGTATTCCCTCTGTGCTTCAGATATTTTTACTAGGAAGGCAGATCTAGAGATCAGATCCTTATCTTGGGATGAATCAGAGGATGCATCCACACATGCCGATTTAAGATGTGTTCATCCAAGTTTGGGTGCACTAAGGGCATGAGTCTACACATGTGCTCTGTTAGTGATATTTTGAAATGGCGATTTTAAGCTGCTTGAGGTGAAATTTGACACCTGCAAAAGCAGGTATCAAATTTAGGCCCAGATAGCTGGAAACCATTAACACACATGTAGATGTGCTAAGGCACATTAATGCTGTGTATGTCGACTCACCTGGGACTAACTTTAGTCCCAAGTCAGTCTGCACAATGCATTAATACACTTTAGCGTGTGCACGTGTAGACACACACCAAAATTGCCTTAATGCAAATTAGGCAAATGCACATTAAGTTTAGGCTCACATAAAATCACATGTAGACACACCCCGTGCTATTTTGTTTACCTTCCTTTAGATATGTCTGGTCACAACAGTTAAGTGTATGGCCTGCATATACTGTACTTTCTTACATGCAACATATTCCAAATAAAGTACACAATGTGTTTTTGAAAGGCAAAATGAAGAGAAAAAGAGAGCCTCTGCTGGGAAGAAAAGAGAAAGTGTCCATACCCAGATGCCCTGCCTTTTATATAAAGCGCATACAGATTTATTTTATCTTTCCTCTGGCAGAAGCATCAATGGTAGAAACTGCTGTCACTCTATCCCCTCAATTATAACACACACCACAACTTGCAGGATCTGAATTTTAGGGAAAAGGTGCAGGCTGCATGTGAGAACATACGGTATGAGCTGCCGTTGTGATAGTAGCTTGTACTGGGAATAATCATGTCGATTAGCTTTGCATAAAGTGAAAACTAAATAGGGACTCAGGCTCCCCAACTGACTTCTGGATACACATCTGGGAGCCCGACTTAAGAGTGAGTTGCCATTGTTATTGAGGTTTGGGTCAAAGTATATTTGCCTTCCTATATTAAAAGGGTATTTATACAACTCCAGTATGAAGATGACTATGGACTTGGTGTTCAGGTCCTCCAAGATCCTGGAGAGGTTCCCTTTTGTATAAAGACTGACTCAAGGTTTGAATCAAAGCTCAAATCAGATAATTTCAGCAATAGAAAATGTTTGGGTAACTTAAAATATTACACATACCGTGGAAGGATGTTGTTTGTTTAAGTGATAGATGGCTTTGTAAGATAAGGAAGGCTTTGTAAGATGATTCTTTCAGGGTCCCACATAGAAAGAGGCCTTGCATTGCCCCCTTTCCTGATCTCCTTTGGGAATGGATAGCCCAAACAGCCTTTTTTTTTTTTTTTTTTAATCACATCTTGCCTAATTAATGGCACTAGCAGATGTGGACATCTATGAAGTAAAGGTTTATGGCACCAGTAAACCCAATTCAATGGGGCAGTCAGCTGAGTTTTAGTATCTGATATGGTTGCTCACTTAACACTCATTCTTCTTCCTCTGTGCTTTTTGCCTCAGCCATGTTAAACCAGAACAAGGCTTTAGTGATGTATGTAAGTCGATCTTATGCCTGGCACTGTAGAAATGAACATCACAATTAGCACTGGTTATTTTAGTAACCAGCGGTGAGTTTTACCTACTGACAAGGTAAAATAGGAAAATGTTTGCTAATTTATAGTCATTTAAGGGAAACTTTCTGGAAAATGAACTTCATGGAGTAAAGATGCACTAGAGCTGGTCTTTGTTCTCCATATGGTCAGCTTCTGGCGTCACTATTTATTCATTTAAAAAAAAGAGAGAAAGAGAGAGAAAGCACACATTTCACTGTCCTTACAAAGAGCTGCGGTTGCTCATGGCCTCATGTAATTCAATGTTTAAACCAACCAAGTATCTGTTTTAGTTAGTTTGACCTGTCCTGACCTATCAGTTAGCATTTCTGCAGTAAAGCCTGCTTAGAATTACCTAGCTGGGGTCATATGAGCTTAAACTTACCAGGGGTCCTATGAGCCCAGTACTCATTCCTGCCATGGCAGGGGGTCGGACTTCATGATCTGCTCAGGTCCCTTCCAACCCTATGTCTACGAACCTATGAAAATAACCAATCAGGATGAGGAAGTGATATCTCTTGGTCTGACATCATAGCTTATTATCTATCCTATTGGAACATACTTCAGACCACATTCTGAGCTAGGGTAAACCACTATAGTTCAACTTCAGTGATGCTAAGCTGGAGGGACGTAGTCTGACTCTGGCCCAGTGAGGAGGATACTGCCTGGGAAAGAGGGAGGCGTGGCCCTGGGCCTTGAAGTGTATCTCCATTGTTTTTTTTCAATAAAAATTAGTTGAAAAATAGACACGGCATAGGGAGTGGAGGCTAAGGAGCCATCAGCCCATACGTTGTTCTGGAGGGGGGTTAGAACAACACAGATTAGGTTAAACGTATTTACGTGCTAGGACCTGTTGCACGCTGCTGCTGCTTCTCCCTGCCATCCAGCTGCTGTGCCACATGCTGTGGTAAAGCCCACCGCTGCCGGAGATCATGCTGCCCAGCTACGATGTGCCACGGACAGAGCTGCACCTCCACCAGATCCCTGGGCACCTGACTGCAGCATGGACCAAAGACTCCCTTCTGCTGAATGCCACCAAAACCATGGCTCTGTAGGCTGGATCCAAAGGCTTTTATGTAGGCTCGTTCTGGGCCATGGGTGAAGGTTGCAAATCCCTGCATTAGCCCGTGTCCCAGTAACCTCTTCCCCCTCTTTTCTGCAGGAGGTAAAACAAGAAAAGGCAACACCGAGTTGTCTTATTTCCTTCGGGACTGAATTCTTCAGCTTCCCCAGAATTTACCTCTCTCTCTCTCTTTCTCTCACCACTATCCATCACCACTTGTAAAAATCCTACACGGGCAAAGTCTGAAAGTTCACAGCAGAGCAATACAATTGTTTTGAGTCATTCCATCTTACCTTTTAACTTAATCTTCCAAGGTGCAGGAACTGAAGGATCACAGCTACTACCGAAAACAAGCTTAATCCATTCAATGAAAAGGCTGTACTCTTGCCAAGAAGAGGATTTTTTTTTATTTGTACACAGCCCACAACAATAGCGCTTCTATTCCTTTTGTCCCTAAGACAGAACTTTGTCACTTCGTGTTTGTGTGGAGAGGGAGGAGATAAGGAGTATTGTTATTTAGTTAGTTAATAGGGAGGGAGTTCAGTTTCACTAATGGAGCTTTGCAAGCTCTGTTGAAACTTTAGACAAGTGACTTCATCTCTTTGCCTCTCTTTCTGTGTGGGTTTTCCTGCAGGTTATTCAAAAGCAGTCAGCGCTGGTTTAAGTAAAATCCTATCGTCTGTGTTATGAAGGGACCAGATTAACTGGCAGACTGGTTCTTTCCAGTTTTATAATCTATGAAACTCTGTTCCTGCTACTGTCACAGCAAGACTTTTGAAAACTTCACCCTTCTTTCATTCTTGTGTACATGCTGCTAGGGGTGCTTGCCAGGCAAATAACACAGGGCTGAAAAAATGTACAAGAGCACTGATTTTGTATGCTTTTTCCATGTTCTTTTTCTTTTCTATGTTATGGTGAAACCTAGGAGCCAAGTTCAGGAGTCCCATATACAACTTCCCAGTCAAAGTAGACAAGGCCAATTATTATTTCCTTTTTTTTTTGACTGATGAGGTTCTGAAGTACAGAGAGAATCAGCAAAGTTTCTGCATTAAACTCCAGAATCTAAACCTAGTGCCTGCACTGCAGGGACATCTTTGATGTTACCCTAAGACGAGTTCTGGTAAGAGTCACTATTGCTTAATGGCAAATAAAGGGCTGCAGAACCAGTCCCCAAATTAGACACGCATTGAAAGGGATAAAGACAAAGAGTGAGGATTACAACAGTGAAAGAGCACGATCTATTCTTATTAGCATATATGCATCTCCGCACAGGAGTTGTACAGTTTAATAATTAAAGCTTGCAATGGCCTTTGGATTAAAAGGATATACAAGTGAACATTATTGTTATTGCTGCAATCAGCACATCATGACAACAGTGTTATTATAGGACAGCATGTGTGTGATCTTTGCTTGATAATTGGCATTAATCAAGAGTCATTTTTTTTTCTATGTTTAATGCTTATACATATATATTGGCAATGTACTGGTGCTTAACTTATCACTAGATATTGTCTTCGGGTGGTATCAGCTGGTCAGCTTCAGTAAGAGGGATGGGAGATGCTCTGTCTTGCCTCATCCTGGGAAGATGGAGACAGTTCAACCCCTCCACTAGCTAAGGAAGACCTGAACCTGTGTCACCCTCTTCCTGTGCAAGTACCCTAACACTGGGCTAAAAGATAGACAAAACTCTTCTCCTCCGTCAGATGGTCCCTCTTTTTGTTTTTTCTTTGCCTAAAGTTGGGGAACTTATGTAGATACTTCCCAAAGTACATCAGTAATGCAACAGAGCATAAGGTGAAGTAGGCACCATAGTGGAACAACTCTGTTCATACCCCTAAGTCAAAATCTTGGCATCCTAGAGTCTCACTAGGTGCTGCATCGGGTGGGGATGCCTATTATGTTTATTTACATACATAAAAGCTGTGCGTTTCTTAGGGCCAGATTAGGATTTGTCCCTTTGGATTTATTCCCTGGTCCACGACTGAATGCCTCTGACCTCGCATAGATCACTTTAACTTTCTTTGCTTCAGTTCCTCATGTGAGCAAGAAGTGATAATAGCTGGAAAAATGCTGAACTATGTCACAGTTGCATTGTGGTACAGCTTAATAAACACACGCACAATATGCTCAGGTTAAAGGTGCCACAGACTATAAGCATGGAGCTTTATTTTTGCAAGCTCTACTTTTTATGGCTGTATATACGCTTGACCAGCACACCTCCTGAATCCTACCTTAGACTCTGACTGTCCTACTTTACCTGGGCAGATCTAAGAATGGAAATGTGGGTAGACCCCCAATTTATCGTGAAAGAATGGCAAAAACCCTGACATCAAATCTATTAATTGATATTACCAATTATTCAAAACAAATTCAGTTGTGTGTGGACAGGGGGGCTGACTGGGTGGATTGCAAATGATCCCAGGGTTTGATACAGTTAATTAGACTGTACACCCCTGTAAAATGGGAATAACAAATCATTGCAATGGCTGCCAAAAATAGACAAAACTTCCCAAAAGTTCCCTCATCACAATTATTTCCTCTACTAAGCACAGGAAAAAAAAAAAGTAGACTCAGATCCTATAGAGTACTGAGAGCTGGCAAAAGTTGAATTTTGCATGGCGAGTCCTGTAAATATTTGTTATCATTTGAGCACTGATGGCATTCGTTTGTCCACATTAGAAGGGAGCCGTTAGGATGAATTAGTATTTGCCAGGTACTATGAGATAAAGTGCTAGATAAGTGCTAAGTACCATATTATTACTATAAGTCATGGCATTGCTTACATCACTGAGTCCACTGCAGTCTGACAGGATCAAATGCAATGAGACAGCAGTCATAAACTGTGATGCATAGCCTCCCATAAAAGAGGAGCAGAACTCGAGGCAGGCATTGCACACTCATACCCCTCACAATATTTGCCTTGCTCACTGAGAGTCATAGAAGATAACAGCCGCTGGAAATAACTTGGTATAGCCTGGCACTTCCCTAGAACTGAAGAATGCAGTTCCCCTTTTTTTCCCCACAGGTTAGTTAAGTTAGCACTTCATTAGTATGTGTACCAAACAAAGTACGTAGTGTATTTGTCACCCTTGTGCACGCACACACACATACAGCTCCAACACACGGACAAATAAATAGACTCACTTCTACTTAAAGTATTCAAGGAAAAGGCTGCGCTTGCCTGAAGCAGAGGCCAGATGCTTTGACTTCCAGCCTTCTTCCATCAAAGCTGTGTAGTTTGGAAATTAAAATCTACAGCAATAATGAAACATATTAAAATGCATGCAAAGTCTTGAGGGCTTATAATATGCTAAAAACTGGCAATGCATGTTTACATCCATATATCAACTTGGATGTGCTGAAAAGATTTAAAGTGTAAAATATGCAAATATGTGTCATATTGTCACACTTGGTCTCCCTAATGGAACTCCCTTTCATCTCAACTCTCCTTAATTTCATGAATATTGCATGCCCCTCACACCTTTTACTCCTGCTGTTGCTAGGCTGAGAAGATTATGAAAATATGTTAATAGTAACTTTCATCAAATAAAAGTTTCAATATTCTAAATAACAAAAAAAGTCTTTTAAAATACAAACGATTGACGGTTTTTTAAGCTGTGTTATTTTCTTCTGGGAACTCAAATAACTATTGACCAATTAAATTAATGAGAAAAGACTGCGGAGCTGGCAAAACCTTCACATGCAAATTGGACAACCCAGCATATTCCAAAAAAGTAAGCCCACTAGACATCTGGGATGGGTCTGTTTGGATAAAGAACCCAAAGAAAAGATTTTCATTTCCACTGTGCTCTCACTTATACACCAGCTAATACTCCTTTACTATTTGATTTACCAGCCCTGCTAGGCAAACTTAAGCCTTCTGGGCCAGAATCTCAAACTCTCTGAACACATCTGGGCCAAATTTTCTAAAGGACTTGATAACCAATGCAAACTCAAAATGGTTTCCCATTTGGGGAAATGGATTTGGCGGTTTTGAAATTGGGATCCTAGTTTCTGAGAAGTTTTTATCTCAAGAGAGTGGAAGATTATTTTGTTCCTACTGATGAACGATGTCTCAGATGTGAAGTTTTATTTAACTGCCTTTATTAATATCAATACTTATTAATAACACCCTTCTCCCCCTTTTCTGGTTTCAAAGCAAAATGAATCTCCCCTCTCAATGTTCTTTAAAAAAAAGGGGGGAGGGTGTGGAAGGGAGCACCACCTTTAATACACAATGTTTCTGCACTGATGTAATGCAATTGGGCTGGATTCAACAGGCAACAAAGCAACTTCACGCTACATAGGAACACAATGTGGCCTGAAATGATGTAGGGGAACTGTCTGGTAATAGAAAGCTGGCAGGTATACCTCAGTCATTTCCTATGCCATCTGCATGCTGAATAGCAACCTACAGGGAGAGAGGATGTAAGCAGCAGCAGTCCCTTGATATGAGGATGACAATCATCCTGCAGATAGGGAGTTATCAGTGAGTCTGGAGATGACTGAAGAGGCCAATCTGAGATCCGTATATTTGATTGCAGTCATGGCAAACATTTCCAGAAGAAGGAAGTCGATTCTGGTGATATTGGGACACAGCTCTTTACCTTTCATCTCTCTTGCCTACAAGCCTCCATAGTGGCATTGCCTCAAAATGGTCAATGCCTTGTCATACGCCATGGCACCATTGGAGATGGATTGCTGCTTAAGTTCTCCAGGTGTCAGTGTTAATATTGCATTTCTTCAAACTGGCCTTCAAAGTGTCTTTGATTGTTTTTTCTTTTGCCCACTTCTAGAATGGTGACCACTGGTGAATTGAGAGTATAGGACCTGTTTTGGGAGTTGGTTGTCAAGCATCCATATGGCATGTCCTATCCAACGGAGCTGGTGCCGTATAAATATGGGTTCAATTCTGGTGGTGTTTGATTCAGACCACAGAGTGATCCCACTGGATATGGTTTTCCAGTTAGCCGAAGACAGACTATGTTTAGGACACCTTTTCTAGCCCTGTCCCCATACGGGGTGACCAGAGTGAATTCTAAATAGGCTGATTTAGTCATGACTGCAGCTGCCAAATTGCACACCAGTCTCAGGTCCAAGTACAAAATGACCATCATACAATCATCACCTCAATGTAGGTCCATGACTACAGGCTACCAGTAATCATCAACACCTACCCTTGTCACCACTCACTCATTGCCATAGGACTTGCTCTTAGTAGAAGCCACCTTGCACATCTTTCTTTAATGTGAGGATGCCATACCATGTCAGCAAAGGTATGATCCATTGCAGGGGAAAAAAAACCAACAAACCTTTAATATGATGACAAGAAAACCCTAGATGACCAGAGTTTTCTGTCCCACTGCAGACAGGGAGAAAGGAAAAAGTGTGTCAAGCCATGCCAGGCTTCGAGTGAGAAGACAAAGAGGTGCAATGGAGTGCGGCTCCTCTACCGCTGGTATAGGGGCTCTTATGGACCTGACATATGGGAAGGATGTCAAAGTCCCTCCTACTGCTTTCTTCTAGTGGGACTTAGCAGCTGTAGACCAAGGTGGTACCCAGTTGTTCCTCATTGTTGCCACTTTCCTCTATATACAAGCACAGATTATGATTCTGGTGAGCAGCATGGCTACTGTCTTTATTAGAAATGCCCCTGATGTACACCTGAACCCCTGTGAAAGATGAAATGGAATCTGGAAGTATAAAATTCTCCCTTTCCCTTCACAGTAGAGACATAAAGGTATAGATATTGAAGAAGATATTCTATCTGATTCATTTAGGAGGCAGCCCAGTTTCTGCGGCTGCTGCCCTCACCCGTATTTGTCTCACCCCCGGAGTGAAATCCTATTCCACTCTGACAAATACACAGCACTCCTATTCTAGACTTATGCATCTCCAGAGGGACATTTCATTCTGCCCAGGCAGGTGCATCTTTTCCATCACATTGGGATCCAGCTCAGACCAACTCATTCAGATGAGAGATGCCCTTTTGGGACCTAGCTTACTCAGCGCAAGACCAGGAGGCTACTGGGCAAAAGCTGAATGAGTTTTCCTCTTTCTCCTTCCCAAAGGAAGCAGAGACTTCTGCAGAATTTGTTCACTTGTCACATAGAATCAGATTGTAACTGAGCTCAGGTGGATGTAGATGTCTAGGTAGTTGCTCTGGATTGCTCATGATTTTGTGCAGTCCTCCCAATCTGGTTGTCGAGGGACCTTTCCGGACCAAGACGGAGACATAAAAGGAAGTGCAGCTTTGCAGCAGTTTTGTGATTTCTGCACAGGGTTGGGATAGGATCATGTTCCATAATTTAGAAGTGTCACTTGGAGAGAGAACAGACTCCGAAATCCCTCTCTCCCTCACACATGCACATGCACACAATCACACAGGCATGTACTCAGTGACTGGTGCCAATTAGCAATGAATCTGAAGCAACACCAGAGATCTGTGTATCATCCAAAGCCCCTGCCTGGTTCCTCAAGAAGGAACAGGTTTTGCAATGACCATGATCATTTATGTGTAAGTTTGACCTGGAAAATATTTAGCTGTTTCTCAAAACTGCCCATTTAAATGGGCAAAGTTCACAACAGCATAAATAAATAAATGCGTTAGAGTACTATACCTCATCAGGAGAGGAGAAGACTATAGAAACCAAGTGAGCTTATACTAAAAACTATGCAATACCGGTAGTTTTAAGATAAGGAAGACTTCACAGGAGAAAGTCAACATTTGTAGATGCTCATTCTTTGCCCATGGATAATATTATCTGGAGATATAACTTGAAAGTATAATTTCAGTGAAATTTCCTCAGGACCCAATCATAGATAAGAGATAAAACACTGAGTTCATCCTTATTCTGAATTGGGTTGCACTCCTAATTCTGGCAGCAGGTGGGAAAGGTCTGTATACCTAAATACTATATTATCTCCCAAATGCCTCACTACCAAATGTTCACACAACATATTCATTGCAACCTGGCCACATCCCCTACTTTTTAAACCTTGACTGACAACATGGATGCATATTTAGTAATATCATATATCTCTGGGGAACACCTCAACACCTGATCGTGTCTCGTTAGTGGAGATGGGCACCATAATGGTTATATAGAAGTGTCGATAGATGGCACGATGCAACTTCCCTGTAATAATCATCTAACTTTCAAAAAGTGTTCCTGTTATTATCTGTCCTAAGCTCATCTATTTTTAACTGCTGAGATTTATTATAAATGGAATAGCACATCTTATAAGGTCAGGTAACCCTTGATTACAGCTACAGTAAATCAACCTAGATTCATTTTAATGAGACACATCATTCTATTTTTTCTTTTCTTTTCTTTTTTTTTTTTTTTCCTCCATGCAAGTTCCTCAAAGAACAAAACCTAAACTTTTACAAAGATTGGGTCATGGTAATTTGTTGGAAGCAGCTTTGGTTTTATAGCTTCCAACTTCTTTTTCCTTTTGTTTTCAAATTGGCTACAAAAAAGAGTCTTTTTTTATGGATCTCCAGGGAGCCCAATCATGGATATAACCTGAAAAATGAAGCTGTACTATAAACATTGGGAAGGAAGTAGAATTTTCCAACTCATTTAATGTTCATTCCCCATGTAGATTTTGGAATGCATGGAGCAACTTGCCCAATTAAGGCTCTGATTCATCAAGGTACTTCAGCAAACTCTAAGTGCACTTAATTGTAACTCTAAGAATGTGACAAGTCCCACTGAAGTCAAGTATTCACATGTGTAGGCACACATGCACCTAATTACTTATTGACAAGGGACCTAAGAGCATTATCACAAGTCATGGCTGGAAAACATACAAGGTTTTGAATAAATGAGATTCGGCAGATGGCAGAGATGCTAAAAATTGTATGGCCAATAAAAACAAAAAAACCAGGAACAAAAAATTGCAGTTGTCATATCTCAAAATGAGGAGGATTTTGTCATTGTTGGTGTCATGTCACTGAATTTAAAAAAAAAAAAAAATTCATTGAAGGTTCTCAAGTGTTTTCCTTCTTGTTGAAGTTGCAATAATGCGCATCTGCCAGAAAATGGGTGATTCCAAACAGCGGGGGAAGAGAATAGCTTCCATCTTGCAAACTAGGTACGACTGAGAAAAGCACTTGGTAGGACCATGGTGCCAGCACTGAGGACTAGTTGTACAATTTTAATATGACTTTGGTTACTATAAAAAGGGACAATTTGGGATATCTGCTTAGAACATTTCAGTTCACGTGAGCTTAGAAAATAGAAATAAAAAATACTATTACAAAATGGATTTTGACAGCTATACTGCACACAAAGGGCCTAAATCTCATACTGTTGTAGAGTTTAATGTCAGAAGGAACCAACAGATTATCTAGTCTGACATCCTGTAGGTAACTTAAAATGTAACCCAGATACCCCTAGGTTGAAGCAAATCACTGTGATTAAATGAACATGTTAGACCAATTCAGTTGGGTTATAACACCCATGCAATGCCATTGATTTCACTGTACGTACAAAGATACAAACGAGAAGAACCAGGAATGGATAGGAGTCAATAAAAATGGGGTGAACTTCTCCTGGTGCTATTAGGAGTCAACAGATGAGAATTGTGGAGGGTTTGGTTCCTTAGGGGCTTTACAGATAGGAACTTGCAGTCCTATTAAATCTAATCCATGAATAAGGCTTCATAAAATCCAAAGTATAAGACATGATGGGTGTAATTAAACTGGGGAGGTGGACTTGGTTTCTCTTGGGGTCTGGAATCACCCCAGAGTGCTCCTTCTGAGAATGCAGTAAAAAGATACTTGTTTCATCAATAAGGTTAATGGATTTTGCCTCCCTGACACATGCATTTCATTTTGCACTATTGTTACTGGGAGTGGGGACTGACAGTGCCATGTCTCCATTTTGGCCACCTTGGTAAGGAGCTCAACTGGATGACTCCCTCCATCTTCTGGTGCAGTAGGGACACAGGCACAAAAATCTGTAGTTTACTGTTGTTGTTATTATTATTAGCCAAGCCTGTGCTGTCAGATTTTCAGCAGTCTTTATGTGAACCCCTTAAACCTTTTCTGAGTTATTCTGTATTTACCTGGTCAAAGTTATTGGGCATTTGGATGTTTGGTACATTATTTAGTGTATTGTTGCATGGTAAAATGACATTCACATTCCTTTAAGAGACCCTATTTCTTAGTGAGGCTTCTGAAGAGTCTATTTCTTTTAATTTTTCATAAAGTGTAGCTTATGAAAAATTTAAATGAAATCATTTAGTGGTGATTGCTCCATAAACACAACATGAACTCCTTTAAAATTCCAATTATATAGGCGCTCACCTTTTTAAGTGCTTTCGAATGAGAATAGCTAAGCACAGCACTCGATCCTTTCAGATGGATGAGATGTAAAACCAAGGGCTTGACCATTTGTGGTCATTAGAAATCCCGTGGCTTTTTGTGTGTGTGTGTGCAAGAGCAAGGGAGTTAGCCAGATGATCTGGCTAAATTCCAAATTGAATAATTAAATTCTAGCTACTTAAAATTCTCCCTGTAGTTTCAGTTGCATACAATATTATTCTTCACTTCCTCCTTTAAAATGATGTGCACTGTTGCTGCCCACTGTTAAACAGATGCCGTGTACCACCCTCTGGATAGTGGCATTTCAGTGGTTGTTGAAATAAATACTAGATCATAAATAATACACTTAAGAAACTTTTCAAAATTACTGGTATGTATGCCCTGGTAATGTATAAGCATATCACAGTGTTCAGGTGTCATAGCTCAGGTTATACCAAAGAAACAGTTTCTTGGCTAATGTAAATCAACACAGCTCTGTTTACATAGAATAATACAATAATATAAAATGAGGGTCGGAAGGGACCTCCAGAGATCACATCTAGTCCAACCAACTGCTCAAAGTAGGACCGGGCCCAACTACATCATCCCTGCCAAAGCTTTGTCAAGTTGGGCCTTAAAAACCTCCGAGGATGGAGATTCCCCTGCCTGTCTAGGTAACTTGTTCCAGTGCTCCAACACCCGCCTAGTGAGAATTTTTTTTCCTAATATGCAACTGTAACAAGTGGGCATCCCAGGGCCAGACAAATTGTTGGTACACCCACTTGTCTCTGGGATAACCGCCAGCCTACCTTGCCTGCCACACCTTTGATGATATTAATTAGAAGATGTTAGCCAAGTGGGAGGCTGACCATTTACTTGCCCTAATGCCAAGGGTCTATGGGCACGGCTCCAACCTTCCCTATACTGTGCCCCATGCTTTGCAGGTGGCATCCATATCTCTCCAGTGCCCCACACTAGGATCCACACTCCCATGCCCTCACATGGAAACCTTCACTCCAGTGCCACATGTTGGGACTCTCACTCCCATGCCTTCACACTGGAGCTTGCAGTCCCCATACCCTCATGTCAGGACTTGTGATCCTTGTGTTCTCACACTGGGAATTAAAACAATTACTCAGGGCTCCCAACCCCTACCTTTTCCTTGGACTCCATGCCCAGCTCAGGACCCTCTCGGTCCCCTCATGCCCCACGCTGGCCTTCTCAATATCCCCTCATCAGACCTCATCCCCTGCCTGATGTTGGGCCTCACAATCCCTTTTTTCCCCTTCCCCCAAGAGAGTCACACATAGCTTCCCAGTAGACTAAGGGCCCCATGTTGCTGGACTCCCAGATGTGACTCCTTAATGTGACTCCGGCTTTACAGTGAGCCTGGACACTGCGTCGGGTCCCTTCCTGACCTGGGCCCTGCCTCAGGACTCACTGTGAGCCTGGTCTCCTGCTTTGACTTTGGGGTGTGCTCCCCTAGCCTTTCCCCTCCACGGGGTCACCAACAAGGCAGCAGGGGCTGAGGTTTCTGGCACCCCATACTCACCCTTCACTGTGGAGGCCCAGATGTAGCATTTCCTGAGGCCTGCCCTGCCACTGGCAGGCCCACAAGACCATCCAGCCCCAGGAAGGTGTAGTTTTAGGTCATGTCCCAAGACCAGCAGCCTTCACCTTTCTCATAGCTCCGACCTTGAACCTCCAAGATGGTCTGAGCAGCAGCTCTAGCTGAGTGGTGCTCTTCTCTTGACTGTTTGCAACATACTGATGGCCTCACGGCTTAGAGTCCTGTTCTTATAGGGAACAGCTGGGTCTGATTGGGAGTGCAGCCACCTACAGCTTGCTTTGCTGTCTGCGCACGCCCCTGTGAGTAACAGAGCACAACACCCTGTGCTCTGTTCCATTAACTTAAACCTCCCTTACTGCAATGTGAGACCATAGCTCCTTGTTTTGTTGTTTGCTACCACTGAATAATCCAGCCCCATCTTCCTTGGAACCACCCTTCATGGAGTTAAAGGCTGCTATCAAATTTCCCCTCCCTCCTCCCTCCCAGTCTTCTCTTCTGCAAATTAAATCAAAGTACATCAACAGAGCTATGTCACTGTATCTAAAGCTCTAGCAAAAAATACTCTTAGAAAGTGGAGAATGACCAGATTTGGGGTAGAACAACGTCTCTGAGCCTGACCCAAACCACATACATATAACAATCTAGAATAATGTCATCAGTCACTTGACTTAACGGATGATAAGGCTAGGAAAGACAGCAGTTTTTGGTCCTGACCACTTTGACATCTGTGAGATTATTCACTAGTTTGAAGTAAGGAAAAATTGGAATAGATTTGAACTTTTGAGCAAAACTCAGTGCTTTTCTGGTAGTCCTCAAACATTCCAAATAACATGCTCACTCCTGAGTGAGGATAGCCATACATTTTGACACAAATTTGCATCTAAATTTCAATGCAACTGTTTCAGAATTTGAATGCAATTGTCTATCTATCTATCATCTATCCAGCCTTGTACTACACCCACTACCATGCTGAGAGTGGTATATATTTATGTGAATAACAGCTATTTTACTAACACATATATAAACAGAAAATGTTTCTCAGAATGTTCATATTAAACCAAGTAAAAGGGGGATAAAAACGCCAACTCAGATTTAGCTAGCATACTCATAAACACAGTTCTTGTCCTTCAGCCAGCTTCATATTTAACCTATATTTCCTGCTATAGCATAAGCCCATTACCTCTTGCTCTGTCCTCATGGACTAGTGAGAATAATTCATCCCTGTCCCCTTTACAACATCCCTTTACATATTTGAAGGCAGATACTTTATGTCTCATTTCAATCTTCTTTTCACCAGAGTGAACATGCCCAGTTCTGTTAACCTTTCCTCATCCTGGAGGCCTTATTTTCCAGGCCTTTTTATGATTCTTGTTGCTCTTCTCTGAACCCACTCTAATTAGCCTATTTCCTTTTTTGAAATATAGCACCAAGAACTGAATGCAGTAGCCCAGGATGCAGAGCTGATAGGAACCTTGGAGAGAGAGACAGACAAAGAGGACAGCATTTATCTGAACCTTTTCACCAGCATCTATACCTTACCTTTTCATATATGACACTCTTGTTAACCCAATCTAAGGGTCCAATCTTGAAAGGACTTATGTGTGTGATGAACCTTACTAATTGTTCATAGTTTCATTAATTACTTTGCAACTGTTCACCATGTATAATCAAGCATCCATGAAAGCTGTTGAAGGAACAAGACCCAATACAATGTTTGTTCTTTTTATCAAGATAGTATCAGACAAATGACTGATACTCACTTTCTTGTGCTTTGTATCCTGTAGCCCAGACCCTTCCTGGCTGTATTGCTCACAACATAGTATCCTCATAACTTAAATTTTCAAAGTATAGCTAATCTTTCTATTTTAAATTTATTTTTAATAAAATCAATCTCATTTAATTGATTCCAGCCCATTTCCATCATGTATCAAGGCTGCATTATTGTACTTTCCCCACAAAAGTACTATAATGCACAACTGTACTTTGTGATTATAATCCCCACCCCAGATATGAGTTCTTTCCAAAGGTAGTCACTTATTCTGTCCTCCAAGTTGTTAATTAAAATAGAGGACTTCAAGTGGACCCCTGTAAAAGCCCATTCAATAACTTCTCCATGCTTGACAGCAGGAGCTCCATTCCCAGACAAGTTGGGTGTGTAATTATATGCACAATTACTGAGCTTCCATGCAAAAATTAGGTAATTGTGTGTGCAAATGGCTAATTATAACCATTTGTGTGCATAATTGCCAAATTTACACATGTAATCAGAGTAACCCTGCTTACAAATTAGGCATGCAACTGCAAATTCAAATTAGGCGCATGCATTTGCGTATGCAGATTGTTTAAAAATCAAACACTTAATGATTAATAATTATTCTCTGGGCCAAATTCTTCTTCGTTGCCAAAGACTAAATCTGACATAATTCAATTGACGTTTATACAGTTAATCTGGCATAAATTCAGTTAAAATAAACAAAGAATTAGTCTCTCTGACTTCGGCTTTTTCTTCAGTTCTTTAGTTTTGCGTTACAAATACCATGTGCGGCTCTGTCTAATACATTACAAGTCAATGTCTACTACAACTCCTTTATTCTTTTATGCACCACTGTACTGACCCATGAAAGAGGAAGTCATAATAATACTAGGACAATACCTATAACAAGTTTTTTTTTAACTGCCCTTGCGATTTATTTAGTTATTTAGTTATTTTAGATCTACATCCTGCCCTATCCAAAATACTCAGAGTGGTTTATAATAAAGAAATGACCCAAAATAGCACCACCCCACACACTTTCCTGCCCACCCACTACTTCCCCACTCCCTGCCCACCCACTCCCACACCTCAACCCGGAGGGGAGATTCCTCCACCTTCCCCCAATGTCCTTTCCAAGCTTGGTCCCTCTCTTGTACCAAGGGGCTGTGGCTGTCATCCCCATCTCCACCAAAAAACACAAATCAAAAGAAGAAAAAAGTAAGTTACCACAAAAGAGGCAATGCCAAATGGCACCTTTAAGCATTGTAATTTGATGGTGCCTTAGTTTGGTGCCCACCCAGAGTGGCCAGTTGGCTTTGTTGGGCCAGCAGTCTGTCCTGGTCCTTCTTCCTCCATTTGGCTACAGCAAGGCCATCATGGCAGCAATATTTCAGTCCAGGGTGGTCTGGCAGTTATATTCTCATCCATAAGCTATTAAAATGGAAAAATGATCTAAATTACATGACATTTATATTCTGTATTTTTTTCTTTCAGTTTTGATTATTTATTTATTTATTTACATATTTACTTTTTGTAATCATCTGTGCTAGGTCAGGTCAAGCATGCCATACAATTTCTATGTTTGTTTATAATCATCATCATCCCCTCCTAGTTATCTTAGGGAGTCTTGATTTATAGCTAGGTATAGGGGCTACAGAGACAATGGGAAAGACACTATTTGACTTCAGGGGTCTTTGAGTAATGCTGTGATTTCACAAACTTGTAAGGGATATCTAGCTATCTGTCCATCCACCTGTCTATCAAGCAGTCCTGTTTTCATTGCTTTTTTTTTTTCCACTTCATTTTTTTAATGCTAAAAACAGCTTCATCAGTTTGACAAACCTCTCTGACCTTTCAAGGCCTTTATCTGGTATCCAAAAAAATCACTGGGAATCTGTCTATTGAATTCAACTGGCGCTGGACTAGGCTCTAAGCTCTTTCTAATCAACTGCTGTATCAATTGTTTTAGCAGCTTAGCAAGGATGGAAAGAAATGCTGGTTGGCAATTTCCTGCATTTCTCTCCTTTGCCTTTTTTAAAAGGAGGCAATGACTGTCCCTTCCAAGTCTCTTTGGACCTCACCTGTCCTCCATGAGTTCTCAGAAATAATTGCTAATGGTTGCAGTATCTTTCTTCTGGCAACTCCTTCAGCAGCACAAAGTGAATTTCATCAGGCCCTGCTGATTTGACTATGCTTAGGTTATCTAGGTATTCTTTAACCTGCTCCATCCTAATTTTGCCTTGTGACCTCTTTCTTCCCTTGTTAACCATCAGTGCATTAAGTATCTTGTTACTACCAGGCTTTTCAGTGATAGCTGACGCAACATAGCTATTAAACATTTCAGCCTTCTTCTTATCGTCTATTATTTGCTCTCTCTCTTCCTGCTAATCCACCTCTTGCTTCTTATACACTCATAAAACTTTCTGTTATTCCTTTTTATATCCTTTGCTAACAATATCTCATTTTTTGTGCCTTTGCCTACATGTCCTTCCCTTCTTCCTGTGAGGGACCCGGTGTCAGAGACTGTGAACCAATTTCCATTGCACTGTTTAAGAGATGAGTTGAATGTTAAAAGTATTTAAATAACAAAGTTATTCTCCTGGTTGTTAAATCAATATTAAGTGATAGCTAGAGCTGGGCAGTAGGGAGGAGAGTCCAAGCATTCCCATGATTTAAATACTTTGGTAAATCATATTGGGACTTAAAAAACCTTTTCAAAATGAAGAAAATATACTTAACTGTAGACTTTCTTTACTAGTGTCTCTATATGGGCAGCTTTGAGTCCATCTTCTATATGCCTTTTGAGAGAGACATTACAAAGTGGTCTTGATGTCTTTTATAATAGACACGTTTCTGAAAATAAATATTAGAAGTAGAACTAGCCAGGAAGTGTACCTTATTTAACACAGAAAGTAAAAATTTTAAATATATTGTCATCAGCATTATTTTTCATGTCCCCTCTTCCCACCCCCTCAAGTTTCTGGTCAAATATTAAAACTTTGCAAAACTGAAAAACCTTGTTTGCCCATAAATACAACTAACTGGGGCGAGGCAGAAGAAGCAGGTTACAAGTGGTGGCAGAATGGTTAAGGTCTCTTACCATGGATCCAGAGATGTAAGTTTGAGCCTTTCTCTGGTTAAAGGTGACCAGATATGATACTAGCCACACTGTTCACTTGAGTGCTGTTGCTTATAGAAGCTAGTAGGTCCTAAACAAAATAAGACATCTATGCTGTTAACACAGGGTTGTCCAACTCATTTGACCTCATGGGGTGGATGCCCCACCTTTCGTGCCTTGCCAGTATGGTAGCTGGAGCCACTGTACTGGCGTGGCTCTGGAACCCAGGAGGTGTCTCCTGCCACCTATACACCCTTTTCCATTACTGATTTTAGTTGCCAATGGTGACTGGAGACCCCAAATTTTGCAGCAAACAAAGGATTTTGGGGAGGTCAAGTGGCACTGTTATTTACTCCATGGGTTTTAGAGCCACATATGTGCAGCAGCTCTAACAGCTGCAGTGAGATAAGCCCTGTGGGCTACAGTTTAACCATGCACCCACCCATTGGTTGGTCAACTTTGCTCTAACAGCCTTTTTGTTTTTTAATAGCTTGCCAAAAAATGATTTTATTTTTTTTTCAACTACCCCAAAAAACATTTTACCAGAAACTTGTATTTCATACAAAAATATTGTTTTCCAACCCCCCCACTAAACCTCCCCCCCAAAAAAGAACCCAAACAAACAAGCAAAAAACAACAGCACAAGTCCAAAGATCTGTTGGGAAATAACACATCAGCCATTAAAAAAAAATTAAGTCTTATATTGAAAATAAGAATATTTTCCCTAAGAATATCCAAGAATGGAAAGGAGCATTGTCGGGGGTGGGGAGGGTTCTTACAGTTCACCAGTATATATTCTTCCCTGGTTAGTAATAAGTTAAGTTAAAGCATAGAGGTTGTTTTTTGTTCTTATTCTTCAAATCTATGAGCAACTTTTTGCCTTGCAAAATCAAAACCACGGGTTCCACTCTCAGAAGCAATAACATTCAGTGCATCCAGGTATAAAATTTATATTGTGATCCATCTCTGTTACTGAATGAAAATTGCCACCATCTGATGTGTGCTCAGTGACCAGTGTGAAATGAGTCTGTGGCTCAGTCCACTTGTGGGGGGAACCAGCTACCTATTGCAACCGTGCCCCATGGCATAGCTGATGCTGACTGGAGGTCTCATTAGCAGTTAGAGAAACTGAACTACACAATCTCTGGAGTCACTTGGGAATGGGTAGTGCTCAAGAAATACGCTAAACTTTTGTATCAGATGGTGGCCTTGTGGTTGTGGACATTAAGCAGTCCTCCCCTGCTTCCCTTAGCACAGTTGTAATTTCCCCCTGTCTTCACCTGGGAAATGCAAATCCGTAAGAGGAGGGGCGGTGCAATGGATGCTGCACTTGCCTAATATTCTGATCACCTGAAGTCTATGCACAGCCATGTCACTCACCGGCTATGGGATCTTTGCTAAATCATTTTGCCTCTCTCCCCTCTCTTACCTTTATATTTATTTCACTCTAATTTCTATGGAGTCAACAGTCATATCTCTTTCCCGGGTGCTTCTACAGTGCCCAGAGTAATGGGATTGCAATCCTATTTGCGTTCTTCAGCCGTCATGGCCTAGGTTTTCAAAAATATTTAGATTCCTAAGAATTAAATACACATCTAGTAGGATTTTCAAAAGTGCCTAAGCTGGTTATGCCCCTCACTGGACGCATCTACATGTGCATTTCACTGTGCGCTTGATTGCTTTACTAGGCAATAAAGCGTCACCATCTTCACATGCATGGCAACTGGGTAAGTATAGACTAATTTACAGTGCTTTTGGATAGTCCCAGCAGACACAGGTACTAGCCAACAGCAGAATAAATTACTGCACTTAAATGCACTTGCAGATAGTGATGTTAAGATTAGTTTACTCTGGCTCAAACTGCACCAGAGTTTATTCATTCACATTAATTGCACATGTAGATGTGCCCAATGTCATGGAAATCAAGGCACTTCTAAGAAATCCCACAAGATGCACATCTGCATCTTTCTGCACCTAAATACTTATATGATTATAGTCCTACAGCTTGTGAAATGACCGAACTTCTGCCTGTCTTACATTACACAGCATTTGGGGGTAACCTACCTTTTAGCACATTCCAGCTCAAGGACTACTGACAACCGAATGAGGTTGGAGTTGATCTCCATCCACTGGCCATTGAAGCCTATCTTAAAGCCCTGGCACTTTTTCATCTAACGTCTGCTGCTTTGAACTCTTCAAAGTGTGCGTGTCAGCTCCCCATGCAACTGCTCTCTACCTTGAGTTGCAAATGGCACGTATGCTTTTTATATCAACTTCAAAAATCACAGTGTACTCTCTTGGATGTTCAGAGAAATGTTCCACTTCAGGTTGAAAGGAACAACAAGAAGAAAACAACTTCTAAAGAAAAGGCTTTAATACTCCAGATGTCACAAACGTGTTATACATTGTGTTGCTTTTTCCTCCCTTCTTCCCCCAGATTTATTATTTATTTATTTGTTTGTTGGTTTCCTTTCATATCCCGGCTGCTAAAGGAATTGACCGGACGGAGAATTGCACCTCAGTTCTGCTGTGCTTGTTAAAGGCGGTATGACCACTGATCATTGCCAAAGGGGATTTAGTTTTCTCGATACATTTATTGGTGATCTTAGTGCCGCAGAAGAGAGTTCATATGCTGTCTCAGACAGTGAAGTGGCATGGTTTGAACAGAACATCAACACGATTTTGTTTCTCTAAATTAAAAATGAGTGAGAGAGGCAGGAACAAAATAGCTGACCTGGACTTCAGGAATGAGACCATAAGAAGCATCATTGCCAGGAGTTAGAGTTGGTCTGTCTAACCTGGTGTCTTGTCCCTGTCAGTTCTTTATGCCTGATGCTTTGGGATGCAAGTAGAAAAAAAATCCATAAATTGCTGTCATGGTTATGCAATACTTGGATACTGATGGTCTTTACAGCTTAGACTAGCAATAGGCTAAACAGTAATCACAAGTAATTTGGGGACTGAAACTCATTTCCAACCATACTGGAAAATTGTGGGCTCGGCTGCTCCACAGTTCGGAGGGTGAGAAACTGGCTACAGGGTAGGACCCAGAGAATTCACATGGATGGATCTGTGTCATCCTGGCGTGAAGTGGCCGTGCTTGGACTGTGCTTGGACTGGTGCTTTTAAACATCTTCAGCAATGATTTGGATGGGGGAGTGAAAAGTGGCCAAATTTACAGATGACACGGAGTAAGAAGATAGGTTGCAGATACAGGCAGTCCTGGACAGGCTGGAGAGTTCAGGGGACTGGAACCAGATGAAGTTTAACACTTCCAAGTGTAAGGTACTCCATCTGGGGCCAAACAACCCTCAACATACATACAGGCTCGGTGGTGACAGCTTGACTTGCACTATGGCTGAAAAGGACCTGGGGTAATGACTGACCATCACATGAACATGAGCTGTCAGTGCAATGCAGTGGTCAGCAGGGCAAATTACACACTGGCATGCATCAGCTGATACATCTCATATAAAACTAAGGAAGTGATACTCCCCTGTACTCAGCACTGGTGAGACCACAGCTGGAGTACTGCGCCCAGTTCTAGGCACTGCATTTCAGCAAGGATGTGGAAAAACTCAAGAGAGTCTAGAAAAGAGCCACCCGCATGATCAGGGACTTGCAAGGCAAGCCATACGAGGAAAGGCTAAGAGATCTGGGCCTCTTTAGCCTAAAGAAAAGAAGGTAGAGAGGGGACTTGATAGCAGCTTACCGCTATATCAGAGGAGTGCAACAGGAGCTCGGTGAACAATATTCACTAGGGCACTCCAGGGAAGACCAGGATCAATGGATACAAACTCCTGGAAAGCTGCTTCAGGTTTAATATCAGGAAAAACTCCTTCACAGTTTGGGTGTCCAGGCTGTGGAATAAACTCCCTATAGAGGTGGCGCAGTCACCTACCCTGAAGGTTTTCAAGAGGAGACTGGACAGTCACCTTGCTGGGGTCACCAAACCCCAGCTGTCTGTCTTCCTGCCTAGAGCGGGGCGGGGGAGGCTGGACCCAAGGATCTGCAAGGTCCCTTCTAGCCCCAAGCAGTCTATGAATCCATGAAAGCCAGTGCCCACTAATTAAAAGAGCAAATGAATTGCACAGAGAAGATATGAATACTGTCCCCACCTCTGCCACTAGCCTGGACTGCTGCTGAGTGACCTTGAGCAAGTCATTTCCCCACTTTGGGCCTCAGTCTTCCTACCTGTCAGATGGGAATAATGATGCTGACACTTTTCATAGATTGTTTTGAGCTAGATGAATGGAAAGCCCTACAGGGGAGTTAACAGGAATTAGGATTTGGCTGGGAACTTTAAGAGAAATACGGGTTGCATCTGTCTGTCTCTTCAGAGGGACTGTTGTCTCCCCTGACTGTATAGGGATTTTAGGTGCCTAAACTGAGTTTGACTCAGTTGCCTTCCAGGGCAAGAAGAATGAGGTTTAGGAGTTGGGACACTTGTGCATAGGTACCTACAGAACCAATTTGCATATGGCCTTAAACATCATTCATGTAGTAGAGAGCGATGAAACTTTGGCTTAAGTGTTGGAGTTTGGGCCATTTCAAAAATTGTTATACGACTTTAACTACTGTCAAAAATGGACCTCAGTTTAATATCTCCAATGAAGAACCTAGCAAGTCAGCAGCTCAGCCATCCTGAGCTAGTCCATAGCCAGCAGGCTAAGGTTACCTTTGCATAAATGAGCCTAAGGCTCCTCAAAGTGAGGAGGATATTGCTTTGTTTGGGTCAGTGAATCCAACTCAGTGCTTAAGTTGGATTTGTGAAGTGCAGGATATGCTGACCTTCCTCTCTTCCCATTTAGCATTGATGGGCCTTAGGGTTTAGTAGGAAGCATTTAGGTCATGATCAAATGCAGGATGTAGACATTCAAAGAAGACTCAGGCCAAATTGGGACAGTTACATGGACACAGTTCTCTGGATTTTACTTTTGGACCAGCCCCTACATCCTTTAGGCTAGAAATAAATATGACCAAATAATGAGATCAGCTGTGCTGTGTCCCTGCACAGTTCATCTTCTTCATTGGTTGCCAGTTGTCTCACCCATGGAGGCTACAGGATGATGAGTTACATGTTCTCCTGCGGTTTGAGGGTTTTGAGCACCCCGAGAAGCACCTGCCTGACTTTCCCTGCTTACTAAGACTTGCCCCCAGGATTTCCAGAGTGTCTCTATGACCAGGGAAAGTTGGGTTTTACTCCTTACTGAGACGTGCCCCATCCTGGCTGTGTATCTCTGCAAGTGATGATGAAACCCCAAGACTTTACCTGCTTATGTGCCCTCGAGAACCTGGAGGTACATGTCTGTAAGCAGGGAAGGCTGGGCAGGCCCTCCCCGGGCTTAGGGGGCCTGATCCCATGCAGGAATCCCCATGGTCCTTGATGCCCTGAAAGCACCTGCCTGGGAAAGCATGAGCAGCTCTCACCCACAAAGTAAACAGATATCTAACCTTTGTCACAGCCACAAGTTTTGGGCATTTGTGACATGACAAAGGGTATGGATGCCTGACTGCTTGGCCTTTGTGCTGCATAAAAATGTTGATGGTAGCACAAAGGCAACATCTGTTTCTACCCCCAGTGAATCTGACCCTTGGCTCTATTATCACTTTGCAGGGATATATGCAAATCTTTTTTTTGCATTTGGGGCTGCGGCTGGGTTTCTCTCTCTTGTAGTTTCACTTTGATTTTCAGTTTCAGATGAACTGAAAGACTGAAACACTAAGATTATTATTATTATTATTATTTTTAATGTTGCTTTTCAGATGGTTTGAGTCAGCCCAGGTTCAGGGAGTTTAGCAAGCCTCGCATTTGCTGGGAAACCTGAACTGGGAGAGCTTTTTATAGAAATTTCTGCCAGCTCTTTAATAACTGTATGTTTTCCTGATGGCTTCTGTTGCTATTAACCATTAGCTCTGAATGGTTTTGAATCTTATTCCCTACTTCCCACAGCATTTTCCCTTATACACTATGTTTATAGCATGTTTCTATTGGAAGGACTTCTTTTTTTTTTACCTTCTTTCTGTCCTGTCTGGCTTCATTATCTAATTTTTTCCTCACATATGAAACTGCATAAACCACACACATATCTGTGTTCCTATTCATTTTACTGAGTTTTACTGCCATCCCTCTTTTTTGTATTGACCGTCTCTCCTACCACAGTTATGTATCATCAGCAAATTTCATCTTCTTGCAGCACTTTTTTTTCCCTTGCAGCCACTGGTATAAAAAGTGAACACAATTGGCTCTTGTACTGATCCTGTTATCACAAGGGACACTTGAAAACCTCAGTTGCCCTAAAATTGTGCATTCTGCAATTTTGGCATCTTTCTGAAATTTTTGCTGTTTTTTGCAGAATACTAAGTTTTCATTAAAAAAAAAAAAAGGGAAATAAAATACATTCTCCTGTTCTTTCTATTGTGGAGATGGCCTTAGACTATATAAGACAATGCTCTGTCCCTGTTAAAGGTGAATTGCAAAGCTAAAATGGAAATGGAGTTAAACCTGATTTATGTGCTGACTGTGCCCACTAACCAGGCTGTGGGGGAATTCATCACAAAGAAAAGTTGTAGCTAGGCTCTGCAGAAGGTGCTTGTTAAACATTCTTGCTGTTCCTGGTATGCTGAGGATGGCCCAGCATGAATCAGTTAGTTGCATCACATACTGTTGGATCAAGGGCTAAAACTAATAGAAACTCCTGCAAACTGAGTCTGCATTGATTAGCACCTGGCCTCATTATTTACAACTGTGCGGTGTGAATGCAGGGTGGTATCATTTTGCAAAGGTATAAATAATGACACAGAGTGACAGGCAGTGCAAATCAAGCCTTCCTGTATAAGGGGTGGTATTTTGAAGGTCCATCTGGAATGGACTGGATTGAGAGCGTCTTCCTGAGAAGATAAAGCTCCTGGCTTTCACTTGCATTTCCTATTTTTTGAGGGTTCAAGTCTGGAATCACTTTGCCTAGCAACTTAGATTTTAGTATTTTTTTCCCCCTACCAAGTATTTTATCTGTTTGATACATACCAATGCTATATCCAGACACTTGTTAAGAGAATATTTGCATTTAAAAGAGGACATCTGCATGTGCAAAGCCAAGCGTCTGGACATTAAAGAATGCCAGAATGAAGGTGGCTTTGAAGCCTCAATTTAGCTGCTTGTATTTTGGCATTAAGACAGACTTCATTGCATTGTATTTTCCCCATGGGACACCTGCTGCATTCAAGGGAACAAAGGATAATGTTTTGCGTGCCCAAATTGAAAGGCTTAGGACTTACTGTCTAAATACTTCTGTATTTTACTGCACTTGATGTGTCCAGAGCACAGCTCCCATTGACTTCTGAACTGGTGTCACTACCCTGCCCCTCTACAAGTATGGGGGACCATATGGGAGAATGGGATATCCAGGACACTCCCCTCCCCACCATGCCACTCCACCTCCCTGCCGGACTGTACCCTGCACCCCTGTGTTTCCAGGACACTCATTTTAATTCTCACCTGCCAGCCAAGACAGCCTCTGAAAACCGGGACATATGATCACTCTACCTACACGTAATCAGAACCCAGTTCTCAAATCAGGCTCCCAGTGGCCACTTGTGAAGAGACAGGCTTCAGGGACCTCCTCAGCATCATTTTGGAACTATATAGCAAGGTCTTGGCAGATGAAAAATGTTATTTTTTAGAGATGACACATCTATGGCGGTACAAGTGAAAGACACACCTATAGCAACGACATACCATCCTGTGGGTGACCCCTGACAGATGTCAGATGTGATGTGGGATCCCAGCAATCGTGCTTCCTGCCATACCCCCTGCACCAGCAAGTCGCCCAGCCAGGGGACTGCTCCATGCTACAGCCTGAGATTTTGGTCCTAAGAGGACCATGAGCTCAACCAGCTGGGAACCGCGATGAGCTGATGGGGCTCCCGGAGCCCCTGGTGCTCCAGAGGCCACACACTTGATTCAAGGTGTGATAGGAACCAGTCACAAACTGATTACACAAGTTTTGTATAGCAACTTTGTGGCTTCTTCCTCATTTTATCACCCTTTTAACTGAATAAGTGCATGGCCCGGTCATTACTTAAAGGCGTGATTAGCCAGTTTATGACAGCCTAAGTGTAACATCGGTCAGTGGCTTGTCTTCCCCATTTCTATCCCTTTTCCCAACTCACGAGGGTGCTAGAACCTCTCAACGAAATGATTTTCTTTAACAGAGGTAAAAGAAACAGTTTCTCCCAGGTTTCATTCTCTGAAATGGATATTTTAGCTAAATTTTCCAAAAAAACCCTTTTCACGGGGTAAATATCCTGAATAAAACTCTAAGCCCTGATGACTAAGATTTTGCATAGTTATAATCAGGAGCTTAATAGATGTTGGACAATCCTAACTGGTAGTATTAGCAGCTCTGTCTGTAATATATGCAACTAACACCAACTAAAGATACATTTCTGAGTTGAAGACATGTATTTTTGGCAAAAGTGGGCACCTTAAGTATCTGCAGAAAATCCTCATGCTGTGCTCTTCTGTTTCAGTGCTAGAGAGAGAAAAAAAAGCTGAAACTATAACTCTTTTCTTCTCTCCCCTAGTTCTTTTTTTCTTGCTCTTTTCTTTGCTTCTTTTTTTTTTTTTAATGTTTCCTCCTGTGTATTAAAAATATCCAGTTGGTACTTAAATAAAATAAAATAAAAATAAATAAATATATCCAGCAGTAACAACAGCAACATTTCGGCTCTTTGTGCCAAATGTAATCCTAGTAGGATATTATTTTCCTCTTGCTAGCAGAATTATACACTAATTAACTCTCTGGATATAAGCATTTATAATAGAAACTGTATCGGAGATTTAAGGCAGCATATTCACACAGAGCAAAAATGAAGTAAGATAAACTGTATAAGCTTGCTCTGGCCAATAATTCTCTTAGCTGCTTTCTAAAATTGGAGGGCAAAACTTGCACACTGTGTTCACACAAAGTCCACAGGCCATATTGAGATGTAATATAAACGGGAGGTAAACTGGCATATTGTGGTATAAACAGGTATAATTTGCATACTGAGTATTAACAGCTAGTTGAAAGCAACACAGAGGAAGCTGCTTGTAGTGCTCAATAACTTTTATTAGTCCAGCAAAACCCAGAAACTGTGCTGCACATTACTGAACGCAGTCTACTACTATTACACCTGTTAACTAACTATATATGTGTGTGTGTGTGTGTGTGTGTGTGTGTGTGTGTGTGTGTGTGTGTGTGTGTGTGTGTGTGTGTGTGTGTGTGTGTGTGTGTGTGTGTGTGTATCTACAGAGAGAGAGAGCGAGCATTCAATAGATAAGGGATAGAAGGGCAAATGGGCATTTTAAGAATAAACCAACATGAGGGACTAGAGACACGCAAGCCTCATGTCTTTCTAAACTTTCTAACCCTGCAAAGATTAAACATTCTGTTTCTGTGGGATTGTAAAAATTTATGTCCTGCATGTTTGGGCTTTTTCTGCTTATTTTGGATCCAGGTTGTATTTCCTGAACATTGTGTGTTTTTTCTTTTCCATAAGAAGAAATGAAGGAAACAGAACTGAGATTGAGTGGCATATCCCAAGGTCACACAAGAAGTGTAATTTGGAAACAAGTTGTCAATAAATAATGGGTCCCTAAACCAGGTTTAGGGAACCAGTGGTGTAGACCACTAGACCACATGGCTTCCAGGCAAACAAAGCCAAAATCTGGAGATGTGTTGACTGATTTGGATGCCTCATATGATGTGTTCCCCAGACCAGATGTGTTCGGCCTGATTTTTAGAAAAGCTGGGGGGCTACCATTGCAAATGAAGTCAGGCAAACCCAGTCTGTCTCAGCTTGCTCTCCTAAAATGACTGCCACTTTTGAAACTGTTGGGCCTTGTCTGAGCCTTAACGTACGTACCTGTAAATATGACAGCAGTGATTCCTACCATGGAGAAGTTCAATAATGCACAACCTTTAGGACAGTGATTCTTAACCCTGGTTTTAGGACACCCTGGGGTGTCACAAGATCCTTGGAGGAGCACTGCAGGACATGTGAGGAGAAAGGCAGGTAATGACAGGGTCAGGGCCTTCCGGCCTGGCTGCTCCTTTGCCTCCACCGCCTGGCCTATCTGCAAGGAGCTAAGCACCGTAACAAATACATTCTTGTTTTAAACAGGGTGCCACTTATAGAGCATGTCTACACATGATGCTATGTCATTGTAGCAATGTGCTATGGCGATATAATATCTGTGATAGTCTACACATGACCAGCGGCTATGCCCCCATAGCGACACATTGCCCCATTAGAGTGCACCACTCCAGCAAAGTAGGTGCTAGAATAGCCATGAGCAGCACATACAGCACAGCATGGGCTGTTACTATGCTGTGATTTAAGACTTCCAAAAGGAAGTCCTAAACCACTGTGCAGTAACAACATCTCCATAGCAACATGTGTAGATGTGCCTATAGAGTCATAGAGAATGAGGGTTGGAAGGGACCTCAGGAGGCATGGGACTACCTCAGTCGGGGGGGGGCACATGCCTCACTGCCCATGGCCATTCTTGCTGACCAGGAGGTCCCTCTGCAGTCGATCTCGCTGACCGGGGGCGTTGATCATGGCCTATTGCAAGACGGCCAATCGCTGTGGCCACTTCTGGGAGCACTGCTCCCCAGCTGGCACTCTCGGGGTACACGTGCACCTCCATGCACCCCCTGTGCATCACCACTGTCAGGAGGTCACATCTAGTCCAACCCCTTGCTCAAAGCAGGACCAGCCCCAACTACATCATCCCAGCCAAGGCTTTGTCCACCCAGGTGTTAAAAACCTTGAAGATTGGAAATTCTACCACTTCTCTGGGTAACCTGTTCCAGTGCTTTACTGCCCTCCTAGTGAGAAAGTTGTTTTTTTTTTTTTAAATATCTAACCTAATAGCTTCCCTTGCTGCAACTTAAAACCATTGTTCCTTATTTACTCAATTCACAAAAGTTATGGAAGGGTGCCTGCAGTCTAACAAGGGGTGCCTTGAGCCTAAAAAGTTTGAGTGCCATAGCTTTAAGATGTCTGGTGTTAGATGTTTCCTGGGAAACAGGCACTGGGTTTCACATACACCTGACACCATCTCCAGAAGGCCTGGGTGCAATTCTGACTGGCAAGTGACTCAGTTTCAGTGTGTTGCATTCTCACCTGTTTACTCACTTCCAGTAACTATCTCAGGGCCAGATGACATGGATTTAGGCAGGGATATACTCAACACTACTATGCATAACTTTTAGGTCATTAGCTTGTAGGCATGTAATCCACAAACCTGACTTAGGTGCCACGTTTCCCTAGATCAGTGGTTTTCAACCTGTGGTCCACAGACCCCTGGGTATGCACAGACTATGTCTAAGATGACTATGATCAATCAAAAGTATGCGAATACCCACACTTATAATTCAAGGGGGTCTGCACCTCCATTCAATGTTTTCATCTCCATTCAAAATTTTTCAGGGGTTCATAAAGGAAAAAAGGTTGAAAACTACTTCCCTAGATAGTGCATAGGGAGAATCAGACACCTAAGAATAGGCTGATAACAGCCAGCACACTGAATGGGAGGATGCCCAAGCCGGGAATAACCAGAGAAAGAACGGGGTGTCTAAACTTCTGCCTTCCCCTGGGACTTAGGCATCTACCTGCAGCATGGAGGTAGGCACCTCTATGAGTCTGGGTTTTACATCTTGAAACCCCAGCCTGGATTCAGAAGCCTAAATCAGTTTTTGGGTAGAGATTATTTTCTCACTAAATCTAGCTGGTAGGAGCATTTGTTTAGGAAGTCTCCAGGCTGCACTATTAGCCAGGCTTTCTTGGGAGGTGGGTTTGAAACTCCTCTGCTGCAGGAGGGCTTTGAACTGAAACCAGGGACTGCCAGCAGGGTGATGTACCACTGGTGACAGAAAGGAAGATCTGATCTGATTCTCAAATGCTTTTTGCACTTCCGGTCCTCTGCTTTGTCACTGATGACTGCTCTGTTTAACAGCACTTCATGTGTTGTAATACAAACAGACTTTAGCTACATCACTTGACCTCCTATTATTTCCAAAGAGATTTTTGTGTATATGTGATATATATATATACACCCATTATCTAACCGCTCTCTCTCTCGATATATATATATCTATATATCGTTCTATATATATATCGAGAGAGAGAGAGAGAGATCTATCTAAACAGATAGATAGACAGACAGATAGATAGATAGATACACACACACACACAGTTGCTAACAGGTTTCTTTCTCTGTATTTGTTGCTTTTTTTTTCTATCAGCATGAAGCCCATCTGGTCCTGGGTTTGGGTTTTTTCCTTTTCTTTTTTTGTTTCCCCAAGATGTGGATTATTCTAAAGACAATTGTCCAAAAGGAGAGCAAGAGATGTCTGCTATATTTTCTTTGATTTTTCATTGGCTAGCATGTCTGTTTCCTATTGCAAATTGACTTAAATTCCTTCCATCTGCTGCTGGGAACCTAATCTAAATGTAAATTAAAATAAACACATTTCTTGGAAAAAAAAAAACTTTAAACACTCAGAACCTTGGCATATTTTGTAGTATCCTAATGATTTTTTGTGTCATCTTTCTTGCTTCCAAAGAGATGTCTAATGATATCAAACACAGGTCCCTTGGAGACATACAAAGGAGACCTCAGACACTTGTATATTTATGAGTGATTATTTGGGATGTTTCAGGCATCTCAAAATTTTTTCCACACTTGCTGACACATGGTTCGAAGGCTTCGTATCAGCTTTCAACCCAAGCAATAGATGGAAAGGAGACAAAATAGAAGGTCTGAAGTGATGCTCACTCAGGCTAGGAAGAGAGAGAACATTGAGATGCAGATGCTATTTTTCTCCTCTTAATTAATAATATCTTTCCCTCCACATGATTATTGATTTCTCGGTATTAATATAAATACTGTTTTTTCAACATACAAATTAAAAAAAAAGATGTAGGCAGCAGGTATATTGTACTCTATATCTGTTGTACCTAAAAATGTACAACATACCCTATTCTCCCCTATTTTTTTTAACGTTTGCTGAGGGTTAAAGCACAGACACTATTCTGCCTAAAGGATGGCAAAGAATTTGTATGTGTTGACCTTAATCTTACATGTCATGTCTAAATAAAATCAGCATATTCTATCTGGAAAGGTATATAGATTACATATCTTTCCTGTTTTCTCAATGCGAAACTTTATGCATAAAAAAATCATAGAACCATAGAAAAGTAGGGCTGGAAGGGACCTTCAGAGGTCACCTAATCTGATCTCCTTCCTGAGGTCGGATCACCCCTATGCAAACCACTTTATACAAATCCATTGTCTAACCTATTAGTGAAACCACAGTCAGCTATGACAACAACCAGGAGACATACTACCCTAATCTGCCATAGGTGAGTCAAGGGAACCACATCCATCAGGTTAGGATGAAGCTCATCTACAGTGGATTTCTACTTCAACCCATATATCTACATGTGAGAGGGAAGGTGGAAAATATGCCACCTTCTTGCCCAGTTAGTGATTAAGGCACTTTGGCCAAATAATGAGGGACATGGGTTCCATCCTACTCTCATCCAGAAGGATTTCTACCTATATTTTCAATGCTCCAACAAGGGGCCATAACCATCCACTCAGGCTGGGTAAGTTTTGAAGGTGCTCTCCATTCTTTCTGATGAAGCTGGCATGGGCAGGCATTTTTCTTCCCAGGTTAGGTAGAGGTCTAGGAAAATGGGAAACTGTGGAAACTGGGAAACTGTGGAAACTGAATTCTCCTCTACTTGTTATGGCTAATCTTTTTAGATAATAGGTGAGGCATAATGGTAGGGTAGCCTAGGAAAGCCTTGTGCTATTACTGACACAATGATTCTCTTGCTAAATTCAGTCAGTCCTGTTTATACCTCTCTATAGTCAATTAAAAAGTCTTTTTAGTATCCATTAAAAGGAAGACTTCAGTTTCTAGTACACTTGAGAAACCAACATGTGCTCTCCCTCCCCCCACACACACATTTTTAAAAAAGAAACAAGTATAGAAGGTAAAATATGCCTTTGTTTTCTTGCCAACTGGGATAGGAATAAAAAGGCTAGACACTTCTGTTTGGTTAAGAGAAAACTGAGGATGGACATGATAGAGGTCTGTACAATCATGAAGGATGTAGACCATGTGAACAGGGAACTGCTGTTCACTAAGTCTCAGAATACTAGAACTAGGGGAACCTACTGAAATTAGTAGGGGACAGGTTTACAACTAACAAGATAAAGTCATTTTTTATATGCAATGCATAGGTAACTTGTGGAACTCATTGCTGCAGGAGGTGGTGGAGGCTGATAGCATAGCTAGGTTCAAAAAGGGACTGGATAAATGTACGGATGATAGGTCCATTAATAACTTTTGAACAGAATGGTTGGAGACATTTCTTTGGCATCTCCAAACCAATAATGGTGAATGGCAGGGAGGGTAACAGATAGAGGATGGGTCACTTTAGATATATATTGTTAAAATGCTCCTCTATATACCATCCAATTCTGCCTCTCTCAGAGACAGAATACTGGGCTAGATGGACCATTGGTCCGACCTATTTTGGGTGCATCTACACATGGGCTTTAAAGCACAGTAGATTAATTTAGAATCACAGAAAATTAGAACTGGAAAGGACCTCAGGAGGTCACATCTAGTCCAACCCCCTGCTCAAAGCAGGACCAACCCCAACTACATCATCCTAAGGCTTTGTCTAGCTGGTCTTAAAAACGTCCAAGGATACAGATTCCACAATCTCTCTGGGTAACCTGTTCCAGTGTTTTACTACCTTCCCTAATGAGAAAATTCTTCCTAATATCGAACCTAATTTTCCCTTGCTGCAACTGGAGCCCATTGCTCCTTGTTCTGTCATCTACCACCACTGTGACCAGTCCAGCTCTATTCTTTTCCAAACCCCACTTCAGATAGTCGAAGGCTGCTATTACATCCCCTCTCAGTCTTCTCTTCTCCAAACTAAATAAGCCCAGGTCCTTCAGCCTCTCCTCACAAGTCATGTCCCCCAGCCTCCAAACCATTTTTGTTGCCCTCTACTAGAGCCTCTCCAATGTGTCCACAACCTCTTTGTAGCGGGGCCCAGAACTGGACACAATACTCCAGATATGGCTTCACCCATGCTAAATAGAGGGGCAAATTCACTTCCACTGACTAGCTGGCAACACACCTACCAATACAGCCCAGTATGCCAAAGGCACACTGCTGGTTCATATTTACCTCATTGTCCACTGTAACTCCAAGCCCTCAGGTTCTGGCCTGCAGTAAAGCATCTACATGTGTGCTACTATTACGGTGCAGTAGACTCATTTACTCTGCCATAGAATAGTCCCATCAGACATGAGCACTATCTGACAGTGGAGTAAACTAGTTCAATTAAACACACGTGTAGATGCTACACCTGTGTTGGTTTACTGGAGTGCAAATGGCACCGGAGTAAATTTAGTTACATTAATTCCATGTGTCGACATACATCTTATGCTTTGTTGTTCTTATATTTAAATGCTGACATACAGTAAGAAAAGTTACACTTGATGAAGGTTTCAACAACAAGAATTCCTGCTTCCTTACATGTCCACTCCATTCTCTAGATTTAAGTTCAAACAGCCATTGAATGGGAATGCAAATCTTGGCTGCTTATGTAAACATATTCTCTGGACCATTACAGATTTTGCCATCATCAAGTGCATTACTAAATGCCTGGCATTCTGATTAAAAAATAGTTCTGTGGAATATAAAAGCTCAGTTAAATGAATTACAATGGGCTGAACAATGTATCTCAAAAGAGTAGTCATCAATAGGTGATCATCACTGATTGGCGTGTTTTCTGTGGGGTTCCATAGAAATCAATATGAGTCCTGATGCCTTTTAATATTTTTGTCAATGATCTGGAAGTAAATGTTAAATATAAATATAAAATCACTACTGATAAAAATTGTGGATGACACAAAGATTGGTGGAATGACAAACAATGATAAGGACAGGGTTGTTGTACAGACCATTTTCGATCACTAAGCAAGCAGGACACAGTCAAACAAAATATATTTTAACACAGCCACACGCAATGGTATACATCTAGGAAAACATAAAGTAGTTTAGACACAGGATAGGCAACTGTATCCTGGAAAGCAGGGACTTTGTAAAAAAGGTCTTGAGGTCATAATGGACAGGAGACTGAGCATGAACTCAAAGTATAATGGTGTGACAAAAAGGTTAATGTCTTTGGATATGTGAACGTAGAAGTAACGAGAAAGGAGGTGATTTTTTCTAGCCTGGTGAGACCCATACTGAAATTCTCCTTGCTGTTCTAATACTTATGTTTTAGAAAAAAATACTGAAAAATTACAGAAGGTGCAGGAAAGAACCACAAAAATGATTCAAGAGCTGAGGAAAATGTCTTACCATGACAGACCCCTACAGAACTCTATAGGCCAGGTCCTAGTCTACCAATTAGGTGCCCAAGTAGCCTTAGGGCATGTGTAGACAAAACGGGGGCCTTAAATTCAAGCGGTGGCTTTAAAAACCCACCGCTTCAATTTAGGGCCTTGTAAACCCCCTTGTCATGTACACACCTTGCACTTACCTGCCTCTCTGGCAGTGGGGAGGGGAGCTGCTGCTTCCCTTCATGGCAGTGGTTCCACGCCCCACCCACCCGCAGGCACCCAGCTTGGGCGGTCCCGGAGGGTACTGCAGCTGTGGAGGGAAGTGCTGGGCCCCTGCACAGCTCAGGCAGGCTCCAGCGTGTTGGGGCGGGGTGGAGAATCAAGCTTGACACTTTTTTTTCCCCTCTCTTGGGCAGACCCTGCCTTCCTGGGCTACTGCCAAGCTGCCTGCAGGACTTCCTGCAGAGCCCCTGGGTTGCACGGAGCTGCACGTGCAGCTGTAGAGGCAGCAAACTAAAACTCCTCGGAGGAGTTTTAGTTTGCTGCACCCCAAGTCATTTAAGGCGCATTATGCCACTGAATTTCCTACGGTGGCTGGAATTAATACGCAATATGCTGGCGAGGTGTGCAAACATCGACACCATTGAAGTGTTGCAAAAGCATTTAACCCGCTTCAAAGTGTCATGCCTCTTGTTTCATCTACACACAGCCTTAGGTGCTAATGTGTGATTCTGCCCATGTGAGTCTCTAAAACAGTTCATGTGTCTGCCTTCGTATTATTCTGTAACTCACCTTTTGCATTAAACTCTTTTTTTCAGGGACTAACGCAAGGTAGACTAAGGGTAAACTATGATTATGGGTATGTACCAAAGTCCACTTCTGTGGCAGTATGTAAGTACTTCATTGGGAGAAGATACTTTTAGCAGCCAAAGGTATAACAAGAACCTCCGTTTGAAAGCTGAAATCAGATAAAATCAAATTACGAATAAGACACCTTTTTTTTAAACAATTAACCACTAGAACAAGCTACTGGGAGAAATGGTGGATTCTTTACTTCTGGTTCCTCCAAACTGAGGCTGCATACTCCTTTGGAAACTTTGCTTTACTGAAATCCAAGAGCTGAGCTCAATCTGGGGGTAACTGAATGTAAGTGAAGCACCTTCAATATACACAAGGTTACTTTTAATGATCTGAAGGTCCTTTAGAATTGGCAAACCTAAAAATAAACAGAAGCCACTTCATTTTAAAAGTCAGAGAAGTTTCATACAGGGGAAGTCCTTCTCACCTTGGACCCCTGGTTCAACAAAGCAATATGAATATAGTATTTTTCCTGGCTATGGAAAACTCATTACAAGAAGTGAAGAAGTTGGATGGTGTGCACACTTAACATACAATCAAATCAGGTATACAATCTTTACTACCTTCAATAAAGGAAATACTACTTTTTTTTTCCTTTTTTTTTTTTAGGAAACTCGCTGGCTGAGGTAGGCAAAGCCACAAGGAAATAAATAGCTTGTAGATCCAAGCATCGTTTCATCCACAAACATTAAGCAGCATTTAGAGCATAGGGATAAAGTAATCTCTGTGTTTCTCTTACATATTGGTGCAATCTTGCAGCTCAGGCTTCAGTGGCAAAGGGAAGGAGAAAAAAGATGCAGCTGAGTCCCTGGGTTGGATCTCAGGCAAGGCTCTGTCCTAAAAGTCGGACCGATTCCTCAAACCACCATTTGTCAGATTGTGTAGATGGTGGGTCAGTCTGAGCCAATTGTAATGCAAGTGGCACGGCAAGAAAATAGCAGGAGCCAATCCAGGGGCTGTTGCTAAATAAATGAAGAACTAACAAAAGCAGCTTGGAGTGGCAGTACTCACTAGGTAACAAGTGTAATGTCTTTCCAGTGCTTGGCACCCTTGGTGCTGAAGATGAAGGGCAAATGACTCCGTCTAAAAGCTGAGCTCCTCCAGGAGATGGCATCTGCAGCCTGAAGTTGTGATGCACTGATGTGAAGTAGTGGGCTAGGGTTAACTTTGCCAATAGCCGTTCTTTAGATAAACAGAGGACTTGAGTCTCCAGAGCCAGAAATCTGGTATCTTTCCCAGAACTCAGTTGCCCTTGTAGAAGCAATTTAAATAAATAAATGAATGCAAAGTGAAATCTCTTGCAGGGCACTGCTCTTGCAGTGAAACAGGGGCAACCGTGACGGGTGAGCAGTCAAACATGCCAGTGCTTAGCAGCTCTAGGCAGGTTTTTGTTCTTGGGTTCATTTCAACTGTGTGTGAGGTCCAAGGGTAGGATGGGAGCTGCAGTTTCACAATCAGGTGGCGGATGGCAATTAAATATATCAGAAGTACAGAAACGTTTTCAAACCTTTGTTTTCCTGCAATACATGAATATACTTGAAAAATAACATCTTTGATTCTGGTGTTGGCAGACAGTTCTTTGTTATGAACAGGCATGGCAGGAAGGATGGCTCAGTGGGAAAGGTGCTGGTCTGCAATTTGGGAAGCAAAGATTTAGTCTCTGACAGTCATTGATCCTCAGGTAATCTACATAGGGCCAGATTGTATTCGACCTAGTAGGTGCATAAGTGAATTTAGGCAGACACGGTTCTCTGGATAAATCTGATATCTTTTATTTCACCAACTCATATAGTTGGAAACATTCTTCTATTCAACTACTTGAGTTAGTCTAATAAAAGATATCAGATTTACCCAAAGAACCTCATCTGCTTATGTCTTTAGACCAACATGGCTACAACCTATATCCCCGTAAGTGGACGTAGGCATCTAAGTACAATTTTATTTCATCCTGATCAAGCCTGGAAAAGGTGGGCAGGACCTTCTCCTCCTTGGCATTTGCTATGATTGAATCTTAAGGGTAAGAAGAGCAAAGGGTAAGAAGAGCTAAATACAAAAGAGCAAGTGCGTAAGTACAGGGAGAAATAGAATTGCACGTGGGCATCCATGGGCATGTCTACACGTGCTGATTTAAGGCACGTTAGCCATTTTTAAGGTGCATTAAGGGAACAGGTCTATACTTCCGCACCCTTAATGCACCTTTAAAAAGGAGATTTTTGGCTAACCGTGCCTAAATTTGATACATGCATAAAGCAGGTATGAAGTGTAGGCACAAATAGTTAAGGCACCTTAAGAGATGTGTAGACACTTTAAGATGCCTCACCGCTATGTATGTTGACTAAGCAGGCTGGAGCCGAGCCCGCAGGGCTCCACACTGCCAGTGGGCACCACCAAGAAGTGGTGGGTGCTGCTCTCCAAGGTGCAGATGCTGGAGTTAGAGTGGCGGTTCCAGTAGAAGTGATACCTGTCGGTGTGCTGATCGACTTGGGGTAGGTCCCAAGTCAGTCAGCACGCTGATAGGTAGGGCTGTGCGAAACAGCACCATTTTGTTTTGACTTGTGTTTTGCCATTTTGCTGGGACTGTATTTCATTTCGATTCATTTTGAAAGCGCTGTTCTGTTTCATTTCGCCAAAACCATTTTACGGTTTTGACGTTTCGCCTATAGGTTATAATGGGGAAGAACAAAACTGCCACAGCTTTGTCAATTCTTGCCTGATTTAGATGAAACTTGCAGAGAAGGTATCCCCTTCTGAGGCCATGAAGTCTACCAAGTTTCAAGAAGATAGGTGCAGGTATTTCAGGGAAACAACCTCAAAATCTTGTAAGCAAAACTTATGTTGTGTGGGTTAAGGCACAACGGGGTGGAAACTGCAGGGGTGGCGGCCCCTGCTGAGGCCACGAAGCCTGCCAGGTTTTGAGCAGATCAGTGCAGGGGTTTCTGGGAAACTGCACCTCAAGCTGCTAACAAGCAAAACTTGTGATGTGTGACTATGTGTGTGTGTTAAGGCACAGCTGTTTTTCGATCCCTCCCACAGAGCACTGGGATTGGAAGGGACCTCAGGGAAGGATCACAGTCACAGGTCAGCTACACAGTCAATATGAGAGCAGTCCTTTCCCGCTCTTCTCCCTCCCTCTCCTTAGTTTCTATTTCCCTGAAAGCAAGCCCAGCTTCAAAACTCGAAACATTTTGAGTGCCCTCATTTCATTTCAAGACTGTTTTGAAGCCTTTGATTTCATTTCAATTTCACAGTTTTGGGCTTGAAATAAGTCAAAACAGTGTCAAAGTTAAACACCCAGCGAAATTTTGCACAGCCCTACTGACAGGTACCTCTGCTGCCAGAACCACCAGTCCAGCTCCAGCATCTGTGCCTTGGAGAACAGCACCCAGCGCTTCTTCTTGGTGGCAGTGCAGGGCCCCACCGGCTCAAATCCATCCCGCTCTCAACTGACACTAGGGAGGCAGAAACACAGGGAGAGGGATAGGGCTGATTGCATCTAGGGAAACTGGAGGCTCCCATCCCCTCAGTCAATGGTGGACTGCATCTCCTGGCTATGCTGCTGTGGGGCTTCGGAGCACCAGCAGGCAGTTCAGTATCTAGTGGCCAGGCCTAACACGGGATGCAGCTGCCACGAGTCACTAGACATGACCTGGGAGCTCAACCAGAGCTGATCCATGTCTAGCTGTGCTCCAGCAGCCATGACTGCACGCGTGTTGCTGACAGACCCCGCAGCCCCTGCACATGCTCTCCACAGTCACGAATGTGCTCATTGTTCACACTGTCCCCAGTCACTTTCCCAGCGCAGCACCTGCCTGCAAGCCCTGGCATGGCTGTGCATGCAGGGGACTGCCCAAGGCAGGCTACCAGCATGTTCACCCAGCAAGCCATGTTCAAGCACCTTAAGACATGCACGTGTACACCAAACACCTAAGGTTAGGCTAAGGCACATTAAGTTTAGGTGTGCATAACTTCACGTGTAGACATGCCCTGTGTCTTCTTTAAATGTCTGATAGATGGAATAGGATCTGGCCCTTAGTTTCTCTCTGATTGTGGTGGGTTCCCTCAGAATATTTGTATTCTGCAGTTCCTTTGATGTCATCGTTATGGTGGATGTAAAATGAAGGAATGACCAGTCGGTGTGTGTCTTTTGGAACCATTGCTTCTCAGTTGCACTCAGGCTAATTTAAATAAAGGAAGTGTCTTTAGCTGACCGTCAAGAACTGCAGGCTTCCTTGTTGGTTGCTCTTCTATAACCTAGGGTCTCCCTTTACAATTTGTATGGAGCTAGTGGATGACTGTCCCTAGACCCATGGAACTCAAAATGCTGTCACTTGGTATTTCACTGTTGACTTGAATAGACGTTTGGGCACATTTCAACTGAGTAATGGTTCCTACTAGGAATTAACTCCCCCGCCCCCCACCCCCAGCAACTCTTACCTTAGCTTCCCCCCGGCTTGTGGTTAAAGATGAAAAGGAGGGTACTTCCTCCCCAACCCATCTAGATCTCTCACGGGGTTTATCCTTCCCTAGGAGATGCTTTGAAAAACCTCCCTGAGGCATGTGAAGTGGACAACGGTTAATTTCCCAACTTATCTTTATGAGGCTGTGAGCTAGTAGCCAAGAAGGGAACTGAACTTCATGAGAGGCAAGGCAACCTCACCCCAATTTCCTTTTGGGAACCCCTCACCAGTTACCCTATGGGACTGTTTTTGTTGGTATGAGAAAACTCTCGATTTGGGCTGTGTAGCCATTGTACGGGATAGGAAACAACAACTGGACATTGAGGATACTGACATTTCCTATGCGGGGGAGGGAATCGAAGAAGAATGGCATTGTGAATCCCCAGCATGTAATTAAGACCTGAGAGCTGCAACAATAACCTGATCTGACAACACCAGGAAGAGCCAGTGCTGTCATCAGATCCAGCAGTCACCCCTGCCCTCCCTCCTACTTTCCCCGGATGACTACTGGTGCCTAGGAGAAGGCTGCCACAGACAACGCCTTTGAATACAGTAATGAATGGGTGCACAGGATCCTAAATCCATCATCTGCCTCCTCCACTCATGACCCCCCTCAAGGCAGATTAGGAGAGATGTCAAAAGTTTGCGTTTTCTCTGGGACACATAAGGAAAAGAAAGGATCTGACTTTCTGATTGCAGCGGCACTTTGGCTTTTCTAAAGAAAACTTCTCTCCCTTGATGGCAGACCTGCTGAATATTTCTTTCCTTTAGCGAAATTCTGATGAACTGACATTTCAGGTTCATGCAAACAAATTCCCCATAGGATGAATTTATTATTTGTATCATTACTAATATTGCACTTGGCCACCGAATTGCTGTTTCAAAAGATTCCACCTCATTGTGGTGTGCATGTGCGTGTGCGTGTGCGTGTGTATATTAGCCAACCAGCCACAACTCCCCAAACTTTTTTTTTTCTTTGTAAGATGGTGTAGTTAAAATAATTATAATAAAATCTATTAACTGGTTGTTACTGCAGGGGGAAGGAAACGGCATTGCATCCAAGCTCACATCTGCAACCATTGATTCTGAAGTGCTGACTGACAGCTCCCAACTGCCTAAGTAGGTTATAACAAGCTAGCTCCAGGCTGGAACAGCCAGTGGAGTGCAGAGGAGAAAAAGACTGGCCTCCAAACTTGTCTTAAGCCTCAAGAAAGAAAAAGAAAGAAAGAATGAAAAAGAAAAAGGAATAAAGGGAAAAAAAAGAGAGAGCATTCTGCCAATAGTTGCAGTCCCTGTTTTCTCATTCAATAGCAGCAGCTTGTAATTGCCAGCTTCCTTTAATTCACTTTCTCACCTTGTGGAGACAAGAAATATATGTGTGTCCCCCCCCTGCCCGCCCCTTAAAAGGCAGCAATACAAAATATTATTTCCCTAATCATTCAAAAACATCTGTGTTGCTACCTGCCTAATGTAATCCCTTTCCTCGCCCCTTATACAGGTATATACAGCCTCCATAGTACACACTGACATAATCCAAATGAGCCCTGTTCACAGTTATACATGGACACATGAACACATTATAGCACTCAACACACATTGTGATCTGAATCCCAGCTGTTGGGTGTACACACAAAGGCACGTGCAAACACAATTGGGTACAACAAAATAAATATTATAGGAATCCTGCCCATATGCATACACATCTCTGGATCCCTACATCACATCCTTCCCCCACCCCTACTTTGCACTTTGAGTCTCAGACCCATCTGCAATCCTATCCTCTTTTCTAGATACACACACTTTCCCATTCCCTTGCCCAAGCACCCAGATATTTAAGATGTCATTTCTGATCCAGAGCCCTGATGACTCTCACCTACTGATTCCCTTTTCTATTATTTTACTGCTCCACTGCAGTGAATATGACTTTACAATAGGTCAGCCTGCAAGAGAACCACACAAGCAGCAAATGTGTTCATACAGATTCATCCCTGAGCATGTTGGGAAAAAAAACAAACCAAAAAACTGTCAAACTGAAAAAATCCCAAATTCTCAAAGCCAAAGGAGGCTGTTTTCAGGTAAAGTCACGCTACAGCAGAGTACGTATTGTGTTTTACCTTCTGGTGCTGCAGTTGGTAGCATCTCCTCTTCCTTTCTGCATACCCTTCAACTTCAGTGTCACCAGATCAAACCCACAACTGCCACATCAAGCAAAAACACAAATAGGGAGTCCTTGTTAGAAAGTATTAGTAAGGCAAGTAGAATAGCAACCTACCTGTCTTGCTGCTCTGATAAGGGGTACGAATGAGATAAGAGGATCTCATACAAGTTCTGTAAAAAGAAAGAAAAGCAATGCTGAATCTAAATTAAAAGTTTCAAGAGACATTATGAATTGGCAGAATTTTCTAGGTGAAATTCTGTTTCTATATATTGTTATCAATAAGAAGATCCAGAATTGACTTCATTATAGCATATACATGCCTCCGTGGACAGAAAACACGGGGTGGAAAAAATGGATCTTTAAAGGAAGGAAGAAAAGCATGGAAAGAACCAATAGATTTAAGAAGTAGCCAGATGAGTGATATAAAACATTTCTTTTTTAAAGTATACGGATGATAAACTACCAGAACAAACTTGCAAGTTATAGCCTGGATCCTTCATTTTATAATGTCTTCAAATAAAGCCTGGATGCTTTTCTGGAAGCCTGCGCGTCTCTTAAAGGACACATAGCTTTGGGATATCGGAGACCTTGTTACTAGATACAACCAGAGATCTGAATCTTTTCTGTAGTGAAGTGCCCAGCCTACTAGGCTATATCATGCTGGGGGTCTCTGACTTTTGGTGGGGCTGATCAAAAATTGCATCCAGGACATGAGAACATTTTGCCAAAAAGTGACACCTTTGTGCAAAACAATTCCAACCTGTTGGGCATAATGTTAATAATAAATAAATCCCAACCCATCCTATTGATTAGCTCCTTGCTGTAAAGATGTCTGCATATAGATGGGGCTGAGGACAGAAGTTCTCTCATCTCTTTTCAGGTTGTATGCATCTCTGCAATGTAAGGAATAAATTACAAAGCAACTTGTGAGCAGAACCTATTGCAAACCATAAATTACAACAAGACAAAGCAATACTTTTTAATGGATAGTTTGCCAACAACTTCGAGTTAGAAAATTATTTGTTCAAAATATTTGATCAATCCATATGAAGCCCCATAGCTTGCACTGCTTTAATGATTTATGAATCCTCCCTAAATGACTAAGTGGCCTCAATTACAAAGATCAGTCAGAAAGTAAGGCCTTCCGCTTTTTGTGTGGTTTTGTTTTTCCCCTTAGCTAGATATTAAAAAAAAAAAAAGATTTCCACAGAAAATGTATACATCCTCTTGGAGCACACTTCTTTTCAGCACAGACTCCTTCTGTGTCAGTGGCCTTTTTTCCACTGGTGAAAAAGGACACGTATCCTGACATTTGAACACATCTATAGTTCAAGACGCTACTGGAACATATATATAGGAGGTAGAAGATATAGGATACCATCCTCCATCGTGTAGGTCTGATCGGCATGCATTGATTCCAGATGTTTAGTTTTGCCCTTAGTTGCATTAAAAAGTATTTTGTTTGAATGGATCTGGCTCACCAGACAATTCAGATTTAGGTCTAAATGGACTCAAAAATAAATAAATAAATAAATAAGAGGAAAGTCATTAAGCTGGAGAGCCAGAAGCTAGCTACATCAAGCCCTGATGGAAGTTAGAGTCCCTTACCAGTGCTAGCCCGAAAGGCTTTCAAAGCTTAGACGGACCGTGACGGACTCAGCTGCATAATCACAATCCTTTCTGGAATGCCTGGTGGTGGTATAATGAATTGAGAGTAATGAACAGGAGGATCCCTTCAATAGCAGGTGATAAATTGAAGTTATTTATTTGAACTTCGCTTTCATCGGGTACTTGCTGCTCCTTGTTTAATTCTGCTGCAAACGACTGAATACTGCTGAGCTTCATTCCAGAAGTGGTCACTGTTTGAGGGTAGATAACGTGGATCAATCTCTTATTACCCATTTTTAAAGTACTCTGAGGATTTCAAACATGACAGCAAACTCAATATTAGCCCAGTTTGTTCAAATTGGTTTGGTGGAAGCGCTTTGTGTTGTTCAAAGCCTTGGACACCCCCATTTGATTTCTGGTTTTAGACAACCTTTCCATGCACCACCCAGGGCAGGGATATTCAATGCAGCAACAATAATGGTCCTTATTCATGCTTTGCTTCCTGCTGCCCTCCATTTGAAAAGCAAGGGAAAAGAGTGATCCATGCTAACAATTTTCCAGAAATTAAATCTGCTTGACTGTAGCCATTGCTACGGCGGCTAGACCTCATAATAGCATGACTGATGGAAAAATCGGCAGAGAGCTGTTGACTTACAGTATCACAAGAGATGGAAAAGGCATTTGTTCAGTTTTTGGATAAATGGCAGACAGTGGCTACAGTTAGTTGAACAATGTGAACAACTTTTCTCCTTTTCTCTCTCATTCTCTCTCTCCTTCTTCTTTTTCTTTTTACCAGCTTTTAAGTGGGAAATGTTAACATTTCCTATTACGTAGGGGGAATGGGAACACAGCTCTTATACCAGTTCAGACTTCCACCACATTAGCTGGCCATAAATCCAAAATCTTTGACTGCATTTGCCATTTTGGTAAAGCCATATTTTTTCCTCGGAGGAATCCAAATGCATTCAGCTGTGTGACAAAGACAATTTTGTTAAGAGCTTTCTTTGTCCCTCTGCAAGTTTATTGAACATATGCAAATTCTGTGGAAGAAAATTGGAAGAAAAGATAGTTGAAAACACAATACCTTGGATAGAAAATAAACTAAAGCCAGCTTTTTGGAAAGAAGCCACTCTAGCTCGCCACTTTCCATGGAGACCATGCCACAGATCTAACCATTATGTAATATTTCATCACACATTTGCTTTTGCTTAACTTCATCCCTTTGTGTCTGGCTGGGCATAGTTCCCCTCCTTCCGTGGTGCTTGCATCCCTCATATACTTGTAGATGGTTATTATAAATAAGCAGCGGGGATTTATGAAGAACAAATCTTGCCAGACAAACCTGATTGCTTGTTTATGACAGAATTACAAAATGAGTGGCTGAAGGGAATGCATTCGGCATAATATATCTGGATTTTAGTAAAGCATTTGATACAGTGTCTCAAAAAATTAGCTCAAATTGGCTGAGATATGAACATAGTCACATGTACTGAAAACTAGCTGAATGCCCATAAAATAGAAGTAATAATAAGTGGCGTTGGAAGGAGATGTGTGGGGTGCTTCAGGTCAGGCCTTATTGAACATCTTCATTAAATGCACATGGTGCTAAACTTGCAGATGATATGAAGACAGAAAAGTAATACTGCAGGGTCTAGAAACCAGAAGAAAACAATGGGGAAGAAGAAAGCCTTGCTCATAACCAATTTTATCTGAGGTTATTTTCATGGGATTATATGTGGCACAGCAAGCCCTGTTGAAGCTGGTACCTTTCCAAGGTAGAAGCACTTGCATCCTGCCCCATTACACTGGTGGAAGTGCAGCCCCTGGCTGGAGCGTCCAGGCTGGATCAGTTGGAGTGTACAGGCCAAACAAACACCAGACTCCTTGACCTTCAGTGGAAGCAAATAAACCCCAATTAAAGTAACTAGCCCAGAAGAGGATTGGTCACTGAAAACTGATGTCTGTGTATGCACCTGAAGGCATGAGAAGTCATTTGGGAGATTGAATCTTCTAAGGAACATGACAAAATTAAACCTCCATGACCCACCTCTTAGTGAAATGTGCAGCCAGCAGGGTACTAGGCAAAAGTTGGCTAGAAAAGTTAAAATCACCGACTCTTCTACACGCTGTTTTATAAAAGGGAAATGTGACTCCATCTTATTTTTTTGAGAAGAAGTGCTTTGAGACCTATTCGGGAGAGCTTTGTGACCCTTAAGTGGAGAGAGGCACCTTTCTGCAGCCCCAAGTAAGGCACCGAAAACCAGGACTAGGAGTGGGGAGGGAAGGAGAGTAAGACAGATCCTTGACCTCAGCATTTCCTTACATGCTAACTCCAAGCATCAACAGATCCCGTTGTAAGGTACCTAACTGTACCCTCACATGGTATAGGCAACATAGTCTAAGAGTGCTGGAGTCCACTCCAAAGCCAGTCAGCTAAAAGTTACGTACTGTATCATCATTTTCTGTATCACAGGAACAAAATCATTTTTAGGATCCTTCTGCAACACAGCAACATTTCCAAAACACATTTTTTTCAGCTGCCTTATCTCTTGCTGTAAGAAAAGATAGCCAGAGAATGAATGAATCCAAAGAAGATGAATCTAAAGAAATATGGATTGGGTAAGAGGTCATCCACCTATGGCCCATGGGCTAGATCTGGCCCATAGCACCACTTGATTCGGCCTCTGGACCTGGGACTTCAGCTGCTGGATTGACCCAGTTTGGGTGAGAGGTGAGTAGCCATGCAGAGGGTGGTTGGTAGGACCCAGCTGCTGTTTCCAGCACAGGAGAAGTACCTGGTGACCTCACTTTCCCTATGGTGGCATGGGGAGAGTGTCCATAGCCAGTGCTTTTCTCTGCACCAGCAGTGGGTTTCTTGCTTTGTGCACCTCTTCTCACAGCATCTGATGAAGAGAGCTTCAGTCCACAAAACTTTGTGCTATATATATATATATATATATATATAAAATCTCTGGAGCATGTGAACCTTAGGTGCCTATGAAGTCAGGTTATGAGGTTCGGAAGGTTGCACTTCTGGACTTGGACACACAAAATTCACTTAAATCCTACTTTTGGGATATAGTCCTTCCTTAGTTGTCCAGTTCCCCATCTGCACAATGTGAATAATGGCTCTTATGTTCCTCACAGAGGTATTGGGGGGGCGAGGGGGGGGGGTGAGTCTCTGCGGGGGGAAGAGAGAGATTGTGAGTTGATTGTTGTTGTTGTTGTTGTTTTTTTGATGGGGAGGCTTATAAGAACCTAAACTAAACAGAAAGCCTTGGGCTGGCCAGATTACCTCTGTCTACAATCCCACTTTGGGTCATTCATTCACCAAAATCATTATTTTGTCATTATCATTCTGTTTCATACAAGCTTTTAACACCTCTAGAGAAACATGCCTGACTCTGGCCAGCAAATTATCAATGGCAGAGGAATACTTTGTAAGACTAAGATTTCTGAGGGAGCCTGAAATTCAGGAAGGCTTTGGAGTGGAAATTCAGCTTTGTATGGAACAGGGGGAGGACGGAGAAGCACAAACCCATACACTATGCAAATACCACTCTGGCTCTCCAAGACGACTCAGGACTTAGCTCTGAAGTCCTCATACCCACCCTCTACATGGGGGTGACTATTGCCCTTACAGAATTTTAAGCCATAGCAAATAATAACTAACAAATGCTTCCCATTTCTTGCTACCAAATGAATAGATCATTCATCTCTGGGAGCGTGTGCATATGGACTATTTAAATTGTCTTCACTCAATATTATAAGAAATATCATTCTTAATTCGTTTGGCATTTCATTATTTTAGTTCTCCTAAATAAATGAATTCTGAAAGGTTACCGTAGAGATTCCTATCAAACATCTTATCTGGCAATGAACAGAGGAAGAAAAAAACCCCAGCTATGTACATTGCAAACTCTAATCTAAATGTGTCATTAGATTGTGAACAAGTTGTTAATGTTGTCCTTGAAGGCAACCTTGCGCTGAAGATATGTAGAAGGTGGCATTGCTGTCTTTCATCTGAGCAGGTTTGCCCATTCTCCATCAACTTCTGTGGAAATGTATCACTTTTATAGGGGTTTGTGTTCAAATAAAGACGAGGATATGAAAATGTTTCAAAGCTACTTTGGTAGAAGGCTTGCAGGGGGGTGGGGGGCTTGAAAACAAGGGGAAGCTTTGTTTTTTTTATAGGAAGGTGGCAATGAATGTCCACAGACAAGGCATGAACTGAAGGAGAGAGGGAGGTGGGGAAACTGTCAGGTTCTCAACTTCCTTTCTAATCTATCCCGGGCTGGTAGATATTG
>NW_017728909.1:16752624-16780710 GCF_001723895.1 Crocodylus porosus | reverse complement strand
GGGGGGGGGTCCCCAGCATGCCTGGCAGCAGACCTGGAAGTGGACCATTAGCACTTTCGGTCCACTTCTGGGTCTGCCAGGGAGCATGCAGGGCCCCCCCCATCCCCCTGCCTTGGCAACTGGTGCCTCCTGGGATCCCCCCATGGCTGATTGCCAATCCAGGGGGAATAGTGGGAGGCAGGGGGGCGCTCTCCCTGGTGGACCCAGAAGTGGATTGGAAGTACTTCTGGTCCACTTCCAGATTTGCCGCTGAGCATGCAGGAGCCCACCTATGCTCACGTGGGACACTCCATCCGTCCCAGCATCACAGCGTTCACAAGCCGTGCCTGGTACCTTAAGGTATGTAGAAAAAACATTTAAAGCTGTGTCTTTGGCCGAATCACTGATTCTCTGAATCACCATTGAATCTTCAGGTTCACATTTGGCCAAATCAAATTGGGGACAGTGATCCAAATCAACTAATCCAATCAATGTTCCCGATTCAGGCCAACTCTGAATCTGAATCAAATAGGGCCCGTTTCTTACACCCTTACTTCCTTCCTTGTCTAAGTTGGAGAGCTGATAATTAATTCCTTTGATAATTAACTTCTGTGCCTCAGTTTCCCATCTATAAACTGGGTGTACTAGTACTGCTTCCCTCCACTAATGATTGCAAGGGCCTCAGATATGATGGAGATGGCGCCAAAGCTTAGTTGAGAATTAAATGCTCACTTACTACTATGAGAAGCAAATATATGGACATTGATGGTTTTTACTGGAGTGTAAGGCACAACATGCTGTATTGCTATGTTTTAAATATTTGCACTCTGCAAGTGGGTTGTTTTCATGGAAGAACTGGAAATAAAGAGAGCTGAGTTATTTGCAGTGGTGATTCCTATGCAAGAAATGTGTCCCTATGAAAAGGGCTCTGCAGTGTCAAGGTATCCATATTACCGCAAGAGGGTCCTTTGCACAGGAGTTCGTTTCCTCTGTGTCAACCAGGGGGATCTGTTGACTTTGTGAGGTTCCTTTTTACTATCTATGTGGGTAACCTATTGCTGGTCACACCACACCCATGCACAATATCAAGACAAGACAAAGTATTCCTCCATCAAAATTCATTCTTTTTTCCTCCCTCCTCAACCCCACTTTCTGTCTTATAGAGTCTGATGCAAATCAGGGGAAAACATTTTTTCCCTGACATCCTGACAGTCAGGGCCAAAGCTTTCGGAAATCAAATGTGAACTCATTTTGAAATACCAGCAGCGTTTGAATTTTAAATTAACCTATTTACAATGAAACTATGCCTGCTGATTGCCATCATCTTCAGGAAAATTAACAGTAACGATCATTGGTGTCATAATGCAATTTCCCCGCAAAAATCACATAGGCTTCATTACTGTTTACATAAATTGTCATAAATACCAATTATAGCTGAACATAAAATGTAATGCTCTTTTTTTTAATCATAATCACACAATTGTTCTTCTAATTCATATGCTGGGGGAATAGGGTTTTGATTCAACCTTTGTTGTGAAGGAAATGTTTTGCTGGTAGTTAGTTTTTCAGTAAGAGCTTGTTGGCTTATTTTCAAATCTCTCTCTTTCTCTCTCTCCATTCGGATCATTTAGTCCTTGTCCCCTGTTTGCTTTGCCCTCTAATACACTGAGAGGAACATGTAGGCGTGATAATAGCAGATGGGGGAGACATGCTGCTTGTGTCCTCTAGACATCGGACATTGGGCTGGAGAGGAGCAAGCGTTTCCGGTGGGGATTTATAACATCATTTTGTGCAATTACGTCGAAGACCCCATAAAGGAATAATGCAATAATAAACCTGTTAAAAGAACAAATTTGTTACACCAATTTCTGTTTCTCCCATAAGTCAGCAGAACAAATAGCTGATAAGGGGAATAATGTGTTAAATGCCTAATTTTAAAAACAAAGCAAGAAGCAAGGATCTGGCTTTATTTTACCCACATTACTTGCTTCACATATTTTTGGGGTAATTTCATTGTAATTATTGGTCATGTAGTCTATAAATGGTGGAAGGTAAATGCTGTGTAATCACAGGATAATAATCTGGATATTTCTGTCTTCTCACCAGCAGCCTAAGTAGTAGTGGGATTACTTGTAGGACCAATTCTACGTGGAGCCCGGAGTCCGGCGTAGGTGGATAAGTGCCCTTGAGTCACACAGGAAGTTGAGGCTGCCCAGGTCAGCTCTGGAGCCTTGCAAGTGTCACCATGATCTCCTTCCTAGCACATGCTTCCTTTGGTGACTGATCTGCAGACTACATCAATCCTGAAGAGTCAATACTCTAGCTCAAATTGCAGCAGTTTAAGCTATCCTAGGTTTGCTCTCTGATTACCAAGGAGATGAGGATCATTAAATTAGGTTATTCATGGACCATTCCTAAAAGGAATTTACGGTCACTCATAATGTAGTACCTCTTCTCAATAGGTCTGCACTGAGAAGGCAAGGTCTCTGGAAACGGGGAAGAAGATGGCCAACCACTAGCCTGTAGATTGAAAAGACACAAGGGAGCTCCCAACCATGATTAGTAGCAAGCTCAGACTCTCTCTCTCTGCCAGGAAATCAGGGCTGGAGAAGGGTAAATATCAAGGAGTCCCAGAAACATGCTAATGTTCTTAGGGCAACCACAAAGCCCTTTTTGCCCCACAATCCGTTTTGCTTCATTGCCAGGCAGAATGATTTCATATGGGCATCACAGCGGAGTGAATTGAAGAACTCAGACCTGCTGGTCTTTGCCTTCCATATACTCCATCCCAGTTAGGCCTACCTTTTCTGGCTTAAGCCAGGAAACATTAGGCCCTTTGTTCTGACTCTGTAGCCTGAAAAAAGACAAACAATGGTCAAGCACACTGGCTCTGCACACACTAGGTGCATCTACACATGCAATTAATGTGACACAATAAACTCTGGTGCACTTCACACTGAAGTTAACCTCTCCCGGGTGCAGAGTCTACATGCACGCCTGGGACAGCACCAATTTGAGCTGAGCCAGGGCAGAGCAGCCCCCAGCTGGCAGGGGGCCCAGGAGATCAGCCCCAGGCTCCAGGTGGAAGCATTGAGTGCCGGGGGGGTTGGCAAGAGCCAGAGGTCTGGGCCCATGCATGGCTGGGTTGACTAGGCACAATTAACACACCCAATCAATGTCTACACATGTGTTCTGGCACAGTAAAGTACTCCACCATGGGATAGCTACATTGTTAATCTTATTCAGCTTCTTTGCTGTGATATACATTCTTGGAATAATCTGATCTGTGTTTCTTTACAGGAGTTCAATGAAGAGCAGTCAAGCATGTGCCTTCAAATAATGGACCATCCATTGTCAGAAGCAGTAGATTCATCTGCAGGTCTATTTGCCAATATAGCAAAGAAACAGCATTTTTCTTCTAATATAATGAATGGATCCCGCCATAATTTTTTTTTGGATAGAAGACCTTTAGCAGTGAAGTCTATTCCATCTTCTTTTTCTTCTGTGTTTCTGACTATGTGTGACTGGCATTATTAAATGTTTCACAGCACTGAATAGAAACTTGCAGATATCAGAGAGATAGGGCATTGCTTGCTGCTTAATGACTGTAGATGTTTCAAGGTAAAAAGCATCTTCCATTCTGGAAGATCTGTGATATTCTGCAAAGGACAAAATTCAGTCTTTGGCATGATTGTTGGAGGGAAACAAGTTGGCATAATCCAATCTAGCATAACCAAAGGCAATGGGAATCTTTTTCTTGCCCCCCAAAATACATTGAATTAGGCCCAAAGTGTCTATCCATAAACATAAAAACAGAAAATGAAAGCAATGTCACATATTGTGCATTTTTCATTCTAAATTGAAATTCTTCCATAAAGTGAGTGAAATACCTTCAAGTGGGAGGGATTATGTATGCATTGATTAACATATGCACTGATTAAAGCATGCAACCAGTGCTTATTTAACTCCTGTGTACCAAAGAGGTAAAGTGCCTGTGGGTGGCTTGTTCATGCAAACCAAACCTCATTACTGACAATGTAAGAATCTCCCTCTAGGATGGCACAAGATATTGAACAAAGGATGTCCAGCTTGAGCTTCCTTAGCTTTCCCTGAGATCTAAATTGATAAAGATCCTATTGCCTTCATCTCAGGTACATAAAGGGATATCTATGACACTCTCATGGTTTGAAGCAGAGAGGTAGGTTGAGTTCAGATGGCCAATAATTATTACTAAGGCACTGGAAAATTAAGTGACTTTCATAAGCTCAAAAAAAGAAGTCTGTGGCAGAGCTAAGATTTAAACCCCAGTCTCCCAAGTCCTTGTCCAGTGCCTTAACAAAAATCCATCCTTCCTTTCCAACAGCAGTGTCATGGGACGGGGGTCCTTAAGGGTGGCCGTGATCTCCCAAGACCCCTCACCATTCTAAGTTGGCCTAATGGGCACCCTTAATTCTCTCCTGCCACATCTTTGATGGAAAATATGTAATAGGGAGGCTGCCTGTACATCATCTTGGACACAGTTTGCTGTACTCTCTGAACCCATGGGCTCCTGGACCCCCTTGTGGGTCCTGTTTTGCAATGGGTGTTTTGGGTCACCCTAGCCTTATGGGCTATGCATGGCTCCAACCACCCCTTTACCACACCCAAGCCTCACAGATGGTACCGACATTGTTTGGGCTGGGCCTTGTTGCAATTTGCCCCCCTTGTCCTCCCTGGGCTCTGCACAGCCCTGTTTTGTTTGGCACATTCACTGGCACTTGGGCTTTCCGCAGCCTCCCCCAAACTCTGCACTCTCTCTGGCGCTGGGGGTCCCCATGCTGTTGGGGGTCCACTAGGAGGCGTCCTCCATCCTCGAATAGCATCACCCAAGTCTTCTACAGCAATAAGCACAAGCCCCTGGTCTGTAACATAAATTCAAGCCACTCAGTTATAACCTCATTCAAACCCTACCGGGGAATGCTCTGTCCCTTACCAGTATTGGAAGCTGCTTCTGCAGTCAGGCCTCTCCCCTTTGCTTGCTCTGGGAGAACTCCTTCCCTCTTGGCTGCCGACAGGGAACCGCCTTCCTAGCCTCAGCTCTGGGGTTTATATATGAGCCAGGCCCTGCCCCTTCCGGTCAGCTGACCGCTGGCGGGTGTGGGCCACTAACTCACTCTGGTTGCCCTGGTAACCAGCAGCTGGGGCCTCCAACTCTCTTCCCCTAGCAGTTTCAGTTCTTTAAAGGAGCAGGGCACCCTAGTAATTACAAGCAGTAATGTAAAGAAATGTGAAATTCCCCATTTAGTGTGAATTAATCACTACAGCCCATCAGAGATGAGACTTTTTTGCTAGCTCAGATAAACATGTGGAAAACATTTTCTATGTGTCTTGAACATCTACAAGTAAAAGTAAATCTGGGCAAGATTAAAATATAAATGCAGTTAACACATCCCATTCCAGTCATAAAAGGGCTATTTTAATCATTTACATCTTGAGAATAATGGCTAATTAGAAGAGCTGGTCGAATTATTTAATTAAAAATAATTATACAAGTTTTAGGCCACCTCCTTTTTATTTTATTTTATTGTATTTTATTTTTTTTGTTACTGTTTGTAAATTGTTCATGAATGGATTCTGATCTTGTCTAATTTATGCATAATTCATAAATATTCATATGACAGCTGACTGCTGGCAGACATTTCACAACACATATGTTTTTTAAAACAAATGCAATCAACCTATTCCTATTGGTGTTACCTTCTCCAATTGCTTTAATTTGTCATTTCCAGTTGTTTTGCCCTCTCTACAAGTGGACTGCAAGCTCTTAGCGGCAGGGACTGCCTTATGTGCATGCAGCATACAGAGCAAAGCAAACATAATGGAAGGCTAATCCCCACTGAGTCTTTTGAACCTGAACATGTAACAAATAATATATAATATTAGTTTGGATTAGAACTAATTTTCTTGCTCAGTTGCTTTTTGTTTTCCAGGGATTAGAATGGACACATTCTTCTCAAAATGTTCGTGATATTTAAGAATTGTTTTAAATTGACATGCTATAAAAAAACCCACAACATTATGGAAAGAAATATTGATTCTTTTTTCTTGTACTCCCTCCAGGTCTGCAATGGATGTTTGCTAAATGGAAAAATGCTGAAAGGCACTTTTGTTTAGATAAAAGCAATTAAACAAATACAACAAAAAATTAAGTATACTATAACAAAAAATACGACCAAAATGAAAACAAAGAGAAAAGTCAAGACACTTTCAATCAATTTCAGTTTTGAAGAAAAGATGTTTTACAATGCAAAAGAAGAAAAAATGATGTTTCTGGTAGGAAAATATTGACCAGCCTTAGGTCAGATGACTTACAGCCTCTGGAACATTTCAAAAATGGTCCATTTCTAATCCTTATTACTTTCATTTTATTATTCACCAGTTATGTGATCAATTGTCTAAGTCAGGGATGACCAACCTGTGGCACAGGTGTCACAAATGGCACAGATAGCCTCTGTGACTGGCACACAGAATATTGGGGACAGGACATGTAGCACAATGGCAGATAGGACAGAAAGCAGAAAGCAAAGCAGGAGATCAGGCAGGAGAAGGTGATCAGAATAATACTTGGGGAGGCTCTGGGGCTAATTCAGGACCAATTACCAATTTGTGACCACTTACCAACATGTTGACCTCCACTGCTCATATGTGATATCGCTTCCTCATCTGGATTGGAACTAAAGAGCATAATGAATTATAAGTAGCGGATATTGAAAAACAAATAAAAATAGCAAATAATCTTTTCATATGAGACTACATACACTGATCCCAACGGACTTTGGATGAGACCCATAGATATCTGTATAAGCAGCATTAAACATGAATTTCTTTAAATATTTGTATAGTAAGACACTAAATGCACAAATCAAATAAAATGGAAACAAAACAGTAGGAAACCATATACCCAAGAGCTGGGAAGAGCTTGATTATTTGTTTGCAGGCACTGGTTTTGGGGTGATTTTTTTTCTCCATGTTCCACTGTCTCTGCTAATTAATGTAATGAAATTGGCTTCAAAATTGGTCTGTGGTGAGAGTAAGGGCAATGCTTCAAAACCTAAAATCTTAGTTATTTGTCAGGCAGAGGTCAGGAAGGTTTTTTCTCTCCCATTTGGGATTTTGCAAAGAGCATTACAGAGGTTGTCTGCATAGTAATTATAAAGTCACATAGAGTACAGTGCAGTCCCGGAGGAGATTTCTTTTTTATTTAAACATTCCCCTGCAATATTAATAATTTATGTTCTTTCCAGTTTCATACTTGTGTTTAAGGGTCTCACATTTCTTTATAAATATATTCATTAATTTGATCTCAAAAGCATCCCTCTGAATTAGGTAGGTCTAATTTTATCCATTTTACAGGTAAGCAAACTGAAGCGAAGAACTGGGGGTAACACAAAAAAGTAAGTATAAAACCTAAGAAGCAATCTGTGTGCCATTTATGATACTCATATGACCCTCACTACTTTAGTATTTGTCAACTAACCATTAGTAATAGATTTAATTTCACACATCCTCCATGAAGCAAGGACAACATCTTATCTTTATCTTACCAGGCACCAGAATTTGGGAACATAGGACATGGAACTGGAAGACTACTTTTATTTTTTCAAGTGAAATCACCTTTTTTTAATCAGTTCATCTTGCATTAGGGTCCTTCTCCCAAACACGCTATTTTTATCGGAAGCCGATTCCAGAAACAGACTCCCCCAATGGATAGGACCCATCTAATTTCCAGTCTAAATGTGTCCACGACCAGTTTATGCCAATTTGTTCTTTTGCCAACATTATACTTCAGCTTAAATAATTCTTCTCCCTCCCTGGCATTTATTGCTTCATGCATTTATAGAGGGCAAGCACGTACCCACTCAGCCTTCCCCTTGCTAAACTAAACAAGCCAAATTCATTTTGTCTCCTCTTATAACGTTGACTGTCCACTCCCCTGCCCATCCTCATAGCCTTTTCTCCACTGTGTTGCTCCAAATTCCATTCTTCTTGGATGTGGCTTACCAGAGCTGCCCATGATTTTGCCAACATCACATTCATGACACTAGCTCTCCCTACCTCTGTTAGGAATGAGTTGCCTTTTTCATTCCATAAACCACCTTGGTGGCTCATAAATATCCCAACAAAAATAATAGCCCAAAATCTTTCTTATCTTTTATTTCCAGACAACAAGTCCTCAGGTTGTCATAAGAACTCTTGAAAATACAAGGCAAGTCCCTTCATTTAAGGGCCCTAAGTTGTGGCAGTCCTGCCCATTGTTGCTCCTAAAGTGTAGGAATGAGTAGTCATTGGCAGAATTCAAAAAGGAGAGTTATGCACCTCACTATTTTCCATCCATAGACTAGACATACCCAAGCAAAGCTTGGTCTGGATTCACAGCAGGCAAGTGGTGGTAGTGGACAGCCAACAGGAATTACAGAAAAGGTAAGCATGCCTAGGAGCCTTCTTTCCCTTTTTCTCTACAATTAGGTAGGATTTCTGGAGTTCCCTGTAGCCCTAACATGTATATTGATGCTAGATTGGGATTCAGTGGTATAATGTAGTAGTAATTCAGTAGCATTATCCACCTTTTTAAAGATACCTTCATTTTAATTTGAACTGAAATGGTATATGTGTGTTTTATACCTTGAAAAGTGTAAACACAGACACACACGGAAGAAAAGCCTATTAAATATATCGTATGGCTCCATTTTCACATGAGGACACTATATTTCTCTTATATCATATACCTTACTGATACTCAAAGACTGCAATTAAAATGGGTAATTAAAAACAAGGTATCTCTTCTCCAGGATATCTCCCTAGATATGAGTTAATAGCTTCCCATAATTACTCAGCTAGAATTAGGGTGAAGTTACAAGTCACACTTAGACCATAAATGGGCATTTAAAATGTCACTGTCTTTATGTTAAAACTCTTTAACTCATGCTAAAAGCCCTCTGAACATCTCAAAGTCAATCCACTTCAGAAGAGGGTTAACTCTGGGCCATGCTACTTAGCTTATGTTAGGGCAACTTCAGTTTGCTCAATGAAAAATATTAAGGGCATATGCCACTGAATTTTATTTCTATTTAATTCTGTAGTGGAAGGCCCCAAGGTTATCCAGTTCTTCCCAGAGGATATTCCAATCCTCCTCTGCATTGCCAATGCCTCCCAATGCTTTGGAATCAGCCAGCTCCTTAAAACAAGCCTACTTGTGCCAAGATCATTAATTAAAAGATTAAATAAATCAACTGTAAAACTGATCCTTGAGGAACTCTACTGACAACTCGACATATTAAATGACTTATAGGATTTGTGGCAGGGTAGCAAAAACCCTCATCATTTGACTGTTGTTTTTCTTATTATTTTATACCTTCAAAGTTAAGGATTAAATGGATTATAAACATAAGTAATCCTAGCATACATTCTTTTTTTTTTTTTTTTCAGTTATACTGGAGTGATTACACTCTTTACTGAACAAAGGTCTAATATCCAGATTCCAAGCCCATTGAAGTCAATGAGAGTCTACCTAATGGGTTTGGACTAGGGCTTATAAACACCCGTGGCATGGTGATGAGATGTTGTAATGCAAAGGGAGGATGTGCTTGTGCATGTGTTAAACATAAAGGAAGCCCCCGTATAGGCATGTTCATTATGAACTAAATTCTGACAGAAGCTTAGCTGGCATAGGTTTAGCGGACAGCTTGTGCAGTTAATGTAGTTATTGGGAGTCCTCTTCTAAAACCCTTCCTTCTAAGTTCCTGAAAGCTCTGCCTGTGATTCTTAGCCATATAATTCAGCCTAGGATTTACTTAAGATTGTCATGCAATAGTTGAGAAATTATCTGTCTCCTTTCCTCCGCCTGAGGGCTCAGATCAAATGTAGCCTTTGCATCAGACTCGCACACAGAATTAGGATCTGGATTTGGATCATAAATTAAAATACCTCTCTCTAGAGAATCTGAGTATGATTTGATATGTCGGGAAGAGGAAAACAAAATCTTCCGTTACCGGGGAACGGGCTCATTGAGCCTATGAGTCTGTCCTCATCCATCCTGAGCTGTTCTGATCCTTGAAATGGGTTTTAGACCCTTCTGTGTCTCACTGCAAATGTTTCAACCTTTGGGACTCTCCATAGTTCTAAAAGAGACACCGGGACTTGAAGCTGTGTTCCCTTTCACACTGTTAACTAAAGGAGGAGGTTCTTAGTTGTGGATGGAAAGGCTAGGTGGTGTGGGGTTTACGTGGGAAATGCACCCAGTAACTACCTGCAGCTTCACCACTTCATTTGTAGCATGGAGCCAAGGTCACACACACACCTCCTGGGTTACTCAAATTACCAAACTGATGAGGGAAGGAGTGAGAGAGCAACCACCCTACACAACTTCATGTGACTTCCTACGAGGTTAACATTTGACTTCAGTTCTTCTCAGTGCACGCCTATTTTACTTCCTGTTGCTTTGACATCTTCTATATGCATGGGTCTGGAGCAAGAAGCCAGCCCCTATCAGTTCTCTAGGAATAAAGGAGGGGTGGTGAGAAGTTATTGCTGACAGATTTCAAGCTTTGGGAATTAGCCTCAGCTAAACCTTTGAATCTTTGGCTTCGGTCATTTTTTTAGGTTACATTTGTGGATGCACCGCAGTGCATATCACCCACAGGAGGCAATCAAGACACCTTGCCGGGGTCGTTTGACCCCAGTACTCTTTCCTGCCATGGCAGGGGGTCGGACTTGATGATCTGCTCAGGTCCCTTTCGACCCTACAAACTACGAAACTATGAAGACAACCTGCAGAAGCTCAGTAATCAGGGAATCAGGTTTTGCTTCCTGCAATGTATTCCCTAAAGGCTTTGTTCTTCAACTTTAAAGGGAATCAGTGAATTAATGAACACTTGAGTACAGGCTTAGGTTTTCAGGCATGATTAGTGATCTGTTTTTGAATGTTGACCAGTGTTGGCCAATTTTTAGAGTATCAGACAGATGGGATTCAAACCCCTTGATCACTGTCGAAGTCAATAGGATCCTTGCCACAGACTTCCACGGGATGTAGTATCTCCTCCCAAAAGTGCATGCCACTCACTATCACTAAGGATAAAACATAATCACCAAATTGATTAATAGAGTATTTAGAAAGATAGTTAGGCACATATCTAACTTGAACCATAGTTATAGTGAACTCAAGAATGAAGAAAAGTGGTGTCAATGGGGCTTACGCTTTGAAATGTGCTTTTGCATGTTATTAAATCAGGGCTTAGTAATTGTAAACAGTAGAGAACATGAGGCATGATATTAAGTGATCAGGACACCGGGCAGTTCTCTACAAGGGTAACGTCACAGGGAAAAGTGTCCTCTACTGAATTACTAACATCACTTCTTTACAGCACCCAGATTTTCCTTTGGAGGCCTTCAGGCTAAAAGCTGTCCAGGATTGAGACTCATAAATTAACTGAGGTCAGGAATTTAAGCTAATGCAGCTGAACCCAGAGAATATAGAAAAAAAAAAAAAAGCTGCAGAACTAGAAAATGCATTTCTAGGGAACGATTGAGTAAGAATGAGATAATAACAATAATAAAACAAGACCCAGTGACAGTAAAAAAGTACAACAATTAAAAAATAACTATCAGCTTTAGAGGAAAGGATTTATTGGACTTTTACCTCTGAGTCCCTGGTTTGAATCCAGATCTAACGAGACGACCAAATGTCACTCTAATTAGATGGCGATAAAAGTTCCAGAGTGAAATGAATTCCACGGTCTGAACTCAGCTCCAAGTGGACATTTGTCTTCATTACGAGCCCAGCATACATTTGGCACAGTCTGTACTTCTGTCTTTAAAGAGGCTCATAAGTTAATGAATAGGAAGATTGAAACATTCGCCTGGTGCCTACTACCACGTAACTCAGGCTGGAGAAGAAATGGGGAACTTCATCCTCAGATTCTTAAACTCTCTCTTCTTCACAAGCACAGCAGATGTGCTTCTTTTCATTTTAATTTGTTTAAAAATCTAGCGCATGTTCAGGTGCTAAAATTCTCGTAGACAGGGTAAAAGGATAAAAGTCCATTCTTGGTTGAAATCTCCTAAGGATTCATCTACTCTTTTGTTCTTTCTTTGGGTTTTTTTCTAATTGAAATTCAGAATTCTGTGGGGAACGGGGACAATTGAGACAGTAACAAGTCCGACAGCTTAGTGGTGTCGCTTATTTTTGTCTTGAGTAATAGATTTATTTTCACAGGCTCCTGCGGTGTCCTTTACCCAGTTACAATGATTGTCATTAGTTGCCGTTGCTTTTTCCTAGAGACCAGGAAGGGTGGGTAGGAGGGGGGTTGAACTTGATGGGAATTGCAAAGCCACCAGAAGCACTTCAAAATATATAAGTCAGGGCTACACCCATTCCCAGTCCTCTTCAGACTGGTCAAACAGGCTGGGGTTGCGAAGAAGAAAACCACAGCCATAATTTACACCTGTAGCTACTGCTGGTCAGTCATCTGAGCAAACTGGGCCTTTCTGGGCTAGACAAAGGTAGAGGAATAAGCGGTGTAAGGCACAGGAACACGGCGGACACTCAGCTAATTGCAGGTGGCACCATGGCGCTGCAAGGTGACCCGAAGAGCGATAACAGTTGACAACCGGGCTCGAGGCAGCAAACTGCTAAACATAACAGTTTCCCAATCTTTACTGTCCATAATGCAAAAGAGGAATTTATAGAAGATTTTACCCTGTTCAACAATAATTACCTACATTTTCTCCCTACTTGTTGAGAAAAACAGTACAGCCAATATGTGTAGTTTATGTGACTCGTTACACACAACCTATTTTGGGCAGTGAATCAAGGAAGCAATTTAATTTCACAGCCTTCTTCCATACCACATAGACCTCAGCTTTGCAGGTGTGATTCCTACAAAAGCCAAAGGAAGAATGAGAAGTGCAAAGATTTTAGGATCAGGCATGTAGAAAGCTTTCTCTCCCCTTGTAAATTCACAGAGGTGCACCTTTCAATCTAAATACCATCCAAACTTTGGCTAATGGATTCACAGAGTGAAATGTGTTTTGGCCTGTGTTGTAGATAACGTATTTTACTCTATTTTTCACTCATTCACTTTTCTGGGCATCATTTGATTTTCTGATGGACAGTATAAAAACACTTTAGTCTTCTATTCATACTCTGTCCATGCATGACTTAGAACAAATGATTCACATCATCCAAGGCTTTTGCTGATGCTGTATATCTGGAGAGCAAGCATTAGCACTGTAAGGAAGAATAATAGCTTGCCTAGGTGTTTGACGATCTCAGGCAAGAAGTGAGCTGATTAGGCATTGAGTTGAAAATGTTTGGAACGATAGTGATAACAGAAATTCAATCTTTAATTGTTCTACTCATTTTGACTATATTAAAGAGGAGGGGAAAACACATTAAACTCAAAGAATTGTAGCAGTAGAGATGGAAAGGCCTGCTTCTATCAGTGCAAGAGCAGTCTCTTGTAGCCAGATAGTTAGATCTCAGGTACACTGAGTGAGGCAAAAGCTACTTCACTAACTTCCCTGGAGCTACCCCGCATTTACATTGGTTGAGATCATCGCATAAATTGGACCCTTGGTGTTAAATGTCATCCTTGCTCACATGTTAGCTAGCCCTATCGTCTGCAGCAGGCTGACTAGGAATTCAAATTTAGGTTGGCTCCTTTATATTGTGCCAGTGTACTTTTGTATCTACCTGGAAGAGATGCTCTTGAGTGCATGCTACCACCCCCCACCCAGGAATCATGAACACAGTGAATGCAACATGTGGGCATTCAGACTTCCTTTATAGAGCCTTACTAACACCGAGTCTTCCAAGGGATTTCATGGATCTTGCATTCAGGCCACAGCTCTCCCAATTTTGCTCATTTGGTTCCCCATGGCCCCTAACTGATCTGCATTGTTGGAATTTAACCTGCTGTCATGTTTTCTCAACTCCTTCCTGACATTTCCTCAACAGCTATTAACAACCACTGCTCCTTTCCTAGTAAAAATACTCCTGGGCTCATTTTCCCGCTATTTTTAGACTAATTTAAGATATCTGATTCCTGAAAGAAAGGGGTTTATTGGAGAGAGAGAAGCCTTACTTCAGGGTCTATTAGAAGAATTATTTAAGTATTTTATATAACAAGTGGAACAGTTTCAAAGCAACAAAAATACCACATGATCTTTCTCCAGAAGACAACTCAGAGCTAAGAAATCCCCAAAGCCTTGCTAAAGTCAAGGTACACCGCATCCACCGGTCTCCCCACATCTATAGAGCCTGACATCTCATCATAGAAAGCAATCAGGTTGGTCAGGCATGAGTTGCCCTTGATGAATCCATGATGATTGCTCCTAAATCACCTTCTTCTTCTTCTCCAAGTGCTTAGAAATGGACTCCTTGAGGACCTGCTCCAGCATTTTTCCAGGGGTTGAGATAAGGCTGCCTGGTCTGTAGTTCCCTGGATCCTCCTTCTTCCCTTTCTTAAATATGGGCACTATATTTGCCCCTTTTCAATCATCTGGGACATCATGGCAATCAAGAGGGTTTTCCAAAATCAAGGCTGGTTTTCCAAAATGAAGACTTTACCATCACCTTGACCAACACCCTCAACACCCTCAGATGAATCATGTCCACCCTATGGACTTGTGCAAGTCCAGCTTTTCTAAATAGTCCCTAACCTGTTCTTTTGCCACAGTTGGCTGCTCACCTGCTCCCCAAACTTTGCTGCCGGGTGCAGTAGTCTGAGAGCTGACCTTACCTGTGAAGACAGAGGTGAAAAAGGAATTGGGCACTTCAGCCTTCTCCAAATCATCTGTCACTACACTGACTTTCCCATTCAATAAGGGACTAACAGTCCCTGATCTTTCTCCTGTTGCTGACCTATTGTAGAAACTCTTTTGGTTACCCTTCATGCCCGTTCTAGCTGCAACTCCAGTTGCACTTGGCCTACCTGGCTTCATCCCTGCAAGCCTGTGCAATTATTTTATTTTCCTCCCTAATTATTTGTCCAAGTTACCACTTCTGTTGTGTGTTTTAGCCCACTGAAGTGTTTACCACTAAGCCAAGCTGGTCTTCTGCCATGCCTGCTAGTCATTCTTCACATTGGGATGGTTTGTAATTGTGTCCTCAGTAAGGTTTCTTTAAAATCCAACCAGCTCTCCTGGACTCCTTTCCCCATCAGACTGGCCTCCCAGGGGATCATACCCATCAGCTCCTTGAGGGAGTCAAAAATCTGCTTTTCTGAAGTCCAGGGTCCTTAGTCTGATGCACCGGACCAGGCTCACTTGGAGCTGCATAGGGAGACCCTGAGCATAAGACTCCCCAGCTTCCTATCTCTTTTCTTTTCTGACTCCCACCTGTCTAAAGGTCTCTAGCCTCTGTTTATCTCACTTTCTCATTCTTTTCTTGCTTTTTTGTCGCTTTCCCCCCGACTTTTCTCTCCTCTTTGTCCCATCCCCCCGTACTTCCTGTTTCTTTGTCCTTACAGCCTTCTTTCTTACTGTCTCTTTTCCTTTCTTTCTCTCTTTTCTTTTTCTGTTTGCTTGTAGTGGGGAGTTATCTTCCATTAGCTTGCCTTCCACGGGGTGCTCTTAATTACCCGTTTTTTTCCTCCACCCCTTTTCCCCCTCCCATCTAGAGTTTTGTGGCCGCATACACTTATCTTTTTTGTTAGTATAAACTTTTTTTTTGTTGTCTTTGCATAGTTATAGTTGGAAATTAACCCTGTTCTAACAGGAATGGCTACTCCTACACCCAGCAGCTGGCATGGAGGTGCCTCCCATAACCTCCCCATTACCCATGAGGGTTTACACCCCTTCCTACATCAGGGTTGAGGTCTGCATAGATGCCCTTGCTAGTCTCCTGGGACAGCATAACACACGTTACGCATGTCGTGTCAACACAGTCCCGATGATTTATCTGAGTGATTCCTCCCTAGTTAACAGGGTGTGCTCAGAGGCCCTGGATATTGCGGGCGTGGATTATTTTGTCATATCCCTAGACACCCCAGCAGTGAGGGTGGTGATTTCTAATGTGCCCCCACACATGACTGATCAAGAGCTGGCCAAGGTACTCAAGCCCTATGGGGTTCCTACGAGTCCTTTTCGCTGATTGACCATAGGGAGTAAAACCCCCAAACTGTGGCATGTCCTGTGAAGGCAGGTTTTCATGCTTCTCAGGGAGGGCCCACCGTCTCTGCCTCAGTCCTTGAGCCTCGTGTTCAACGGGCGGAGGTTTGTGATCTATTTTTCTTTTGGGGAGACGATGTGTTTTCAGTGTGGTAGCACTTCCCACCTAGCAGCTCAGTGCCCACGGGGAAGATTGGCCAAAACATCTGTGACTACAGTGATGCCGACAGCCGGCCCATCCACTTCGGGGATGCAGACCCTACCCAGTAAGGCCGGGAGCTTTTCCTGACCTCCTTCCACCCCTGTTCCATCTGAGGGGTCTGGGTCACTGGCGTGAGAATGTCATTCAGCCAAGGGGCTGGGACTAGGCCCTGACCCTCCCCCCCACTCATTCCACTTACGGTGCCCACCCCACCAGTACAGAGTCACCACCTGGTGGAGAGGCTGATGCCTCCACTTCTCTCCTGCCTGCCCTGACCTCCCTGATTGAGGCTGGGGTAGTCAGCAATTGTAGCACCTAGGCCCCATCAGTTGATGGGGCTCAGGCCTCCTGCCAGTTGCCCTCCACCACGGCTTTGTCTGAAGTGGCTGGCCCTGGGGAGGCAGGCCGGAAGCAGTCTGGCCCTACCTGTATGAAGGGTGGGCCATCTGCCACACAGAAGAAAAAGAAAAACCAAGAGAAGAAAGCGAAAGGGACCACTCAGAACTCCCCATCCTCACTGAGGCCTTCCTCAGCTGGTGCTGGGGGGGCCCTGCTGGAGAGCCCGGCCCTGCTCCGGCTGTCACGTCAATGACCCTGTTCACCAAGGATGAGGGAAGCTTGGTGGTGAGGAAGGCAAAGACAGGGGTCATTAACCCCTTGCCTATCTCCCAGATCTCGGAGATGGGTGGCAGAAAGACATATGCACACTGTCTCTCTTTTGGAGGTCTGACCCAGGGGGCAGCAGAGGAGTCGGCTGACCTCTTGGTCACATCCCAGTTTGCTGAATTCGATGAGGAGGCTAGTGAGATGGAAATCCAGTTTTCTGAGTGTCGCAAGTGGCCTCGAGAGTGGGATGACCTCTCCCCCACAAGAAGGTGGGGATTGCACTTCAAGAGCCAGACCTTGACCTGGATGATCAGAGGAGGTTGATGGGTTTAGATATTGTGGGTGTAGATGCTGAGCTCCCAACTGGTGTGCAGCCTTGCCGCTCATCTGTTGGAAATGTGCAGCCCGTGTTGGCAGACCCTCTCTGGGTCGGTCCTAACTCTGGGGGGCTCCTGACCTTTTTAAAACAGACTAAAGGACAGAAGAGCATACATAGTGGGGTGCATCACTCAATGCACAGACCCTAAAGTTTTTATCAAGGCTGCCAGGGCTGCGGCCAAACTTATGCAGCAAGATCTGGGCACTAGGCAGATGGCTTATTGTCTGGAGAAGCTCGCCCAGTGGGTGAGAGATGAGTGGGGCCTGGCGGGGTCCCTGGAGTACAGTAGGGCATGATAGGCCTTTTCCAACCTGTCTCTGCCTTTTGCTCTGCTCTTGGGGGCTTGCTTCTTTATCTATACTTACCTCACTCTTCCTCTCGCATACCCACACCCATGGAAGCCACAACCATTGGCACTTTTAACATCAATGGCTGTCAAGATCCAGTGAAATGGGAGGCCGACCTGGAGCTCCTGTGTCAGAAGTGGCTGGCTGTTGCCTTCCTCCAGGAGACACATTTTGACAGGCTCAACCAGTTGGCTTGGCATGCTGCCTAGCAAGGCCAGTTTTTCTTGAGTCATGGCACCTACCTTAGCACCAGGGTCGCAACTCTCCTATCATCACAACTACAGCATGACACGGTGGTGACACGGGAGATTGTCCCCGGCCACCTGTTGACGGTCCACGTCACCCTAGCACAACACCACCTGTTACTCATCAACGTCTATACACCTACTGATGGCCGAGAGAAGGTCACTTTCTTCTTGACCTTGTCTGCCCTTTTGTGCTATGTTAGTGAGGACGATGACCTGCTTCTTGTAGGTGGGGACTTTAATTATACCATTGATACTCTGCTCAACCGTTCAGGGCCTGAGCTTCACTTGCCCTCAGCCTGCAAGCTTCAGTCCATATTGGAGACTGCAGGTCTCATTGATGTTTGGCGAGCACTGCACCCTGACATGCGCCAGTACACCTAGGGCAGGATGAGTGCCAGGGGTCTCACTATGGCCTGCCTCAACTGCATTTATGTCACCAGGCACCACCTGCCACTCCAACGCAGCGGCCACATCATTCTCTCGGGCCTGTCAGATCACGTCCTGGCTTGCTGTGAATTGAGCGTGCTGTGGAGAACCTGCGCGTGAGCACCCTATTGGTGTTTCAACATCAGCCTGCTTCAAGACTCTTACTTCCAGGACTACTTTGCCTACTTTGGGCGGGGCTGGGAGGCCACAAGACTGAATTACTCCTCCTGGAAGCTATGGTGGGATGTGGGCAAGGTACAGATCTGGGCTTTTTGCCAGCAGTACACTCAGCTGGCCGCAAATAAACTTCACCGCCATATCAGTGAGCTGGAGGAAGACATGGTAGAGCTCGAGGCTGCCCTGCTGGCTGCCAGCAGTGATGCAGTGCTGCGCGAGAGCCTCCAGTTCCATAGGAAGTGCCTGCATGACTTGTGGAGAGTGTAGCCCATGGAGCGAAGATCCATGCCCGCTGCCAAAAGCTGGCCAAAACAGATACCCCACTTCTTCAACCTGGAGCAACAGCTGGCAGCAAAAAAAGTCTTAGATCACCTCAAGACCTCTGAGAGCCAGGTAATCACTAACCCTCATGAAGTATGTGAGCATGCTGTTGCTTTCTATCGTGACCTGTCTGCAGCTGAGCTGTGCTGCCCTTAGGCCACATGGGAACTCCATGCAGGCCTGCCACATCTTGGTGCCCTGGAGGCCAGTGAGCTTGAGCAGGAGTTGTCTCTGGCACAGCTGGCAGCAGCCACAGCTGACCTCACCTCCGGCAAATCCCCAGGCGTCAACCAGTTACTCACAAGACTTTCTGGCCTCTTCTTGGCCCCTGTCACCTGCGTGTTTTCCAGGACAGTCTTGCCGACAAGGTCTTGCCAATCAGTTGCTGCCATTCAGTGCTCATACTGCTGCCTAAAAAAGGAGACCTTGGCTACATTAAGAACTGGCGGCTGGTCTCCCTGCTGTGCGTGGAATACAAGCTTCTGGCAAAAGCGCTGGCCACCCGCCTCCACACTGTCATGGCCTCCATCACTGGGCCTGAGCAGAGTTACTGCATGCCAGGCAGAACCATCCAAGACAACCTGTTTCTGCTGTGTGATCTACTTACAGCCAGTGAATTCTTTGGCCTAGACATTGGCCTTATCTCTCTGGATCAGGAGAAAACCTTTGACAGGGTGGACCATGCCTACCTCTTTCAGACCCTGGAGGCCTTTAGCTTTGGGCCCCTTTTCACCGGGGCCCTCTGGGTCTTGTATTGAGACACTTCCAGCCTATTCAAGGTGAATGGGGTGCTCTGTGCCCCGTTCCCTGCATGCAGAGGCATCCTTCAGGGCTGCCCCGTGTTGGGCATGCTCTATGCCCTGGCCATTGAGCCGCTGCTGCATGCACTGCGGTGCTGCCTGAGTGGTGTGGCCTTGCCACCAGCCATGGGCCTGTCCATTGCCCCTCCACTCCAGCTATCAGCATATGCAGACAATGTGACCATCTTCCTTAACACCCAGGAAGACGTGGAGGCCCTGACAGCCTGACAGTGAGCCTATGAAGAATGTACCTCTTCGGCTTGTATCAACTAGGCCAAGAATGATACCCTGTTGCTTGGTGAGTGAATCACCATGACCCCTCTGGATTTGCTAGGGGGCCTCACCTGGCACCATGCGGGCCTTAAGATCCTGAACATGTTCCTGGGGCCATTGACCTTCATGGCACGCAACTGGGACGGCCTTGAGGAAGGAGTGGAAGCCTGCCTACAAAGGTGGTACTGATGCCTAACCAGCCTCTCCTACTGTGGATGCGTCCTCATCGTGAACAAGCTAGTGGCAGCGACCTTGTGGCACCGGTGTACCATACTCGATCTGCCAGAGGACCAACTCGAGAGACTCCAGTGCCTCCTGGTTGATTTTTTCTGGGATGGGTGCCACTGGCTCCCACGAGCTGTTGTTTACCTACCTGTAGCTGAGGGTGGCCAGAGTTTGGTTGACCTTGTGAGCAAGGTGGTTGCCTTCCACCTGCAGGCCCTTCATTGACTCCTGTACAGCAAGATGCGCCTACCTTGGCAACAACTGGCATGCCAGTTTCTGCAGAGGGTGGGGGCTCTCAGCTTCAACTGGGAGCTCTTCCTGTTGGACCTTATGCTTTTGAACTGGGCGGTGCTTCTGGCTTTTTACTGTGGTGTGGTATGAGCGTGGCAAACCACTTTCCACCTCCAGTCCCAGGCCCATCACTTGCAGTTCCCGTCATTGCTGAAGGAACCCCTGGTGCACAACCCAGCTCTGAGGCGCCCCATGCCGAGCCAGGCCTCTGCCAGTCTCACGGCCATTCTCATTCAGGCACGTGTTCTCCTGAGTCATCTCCTTGACCCCACTCAGTTGGCCTGGCCCTCACCCAAGGCTTTGACCACCCGGCTGGGCATGCGCTCTATCCGCAGCATAGGTTGTCTCCTGTGTGACATTAGCAGCCAGCCTGGACGAGCATCTCCAGGCGGGCCAGGTCCCCTGCACTGAGGATGCCCCAAATGAGATTTTTCCTGCTTTACCAGTCACCCCGGCTGTGACCGGAGAGCTGGCCGGTGGCCCTGGCACCTTGCTGATGCTCCCTGTTCCTCCTGATAGTGATACGGGTTGCCCTTTTGCTTTTCTGTCACATAGAAGTTTATATGCCTGGCGGTTCATGTCAGCTATGCCCAAGTGCTGGCGGGCCACCCCGATACACTGTGATGACAGCACCTGGGGCCACCAGATTCCCCACCAGCCAACCCGGCATAGCACAAATTGTATAAGCCGTCAACCATCAAGAAGACTGGCAACTTGCAGTGGCTGTTGCTGCACAGCATCCTAGCCACTGGCATGTTTGCGTTCCACTTTGACCCAGCCGCCTCAACAGTCTGTCTCTTCTGCCTGGGGGGTGTTAAGGAAACCCTTTTTCATGCTTTCCTTGACTGTCCCCACCTGCAGCTGCTCTTTGTCACCCTCGAGCCGCTGCTCCAGGCACTAGGCAGGAGCATTTTGGAGACCGCCTACGTGTGCTCCTACTCATACCAGGCAGCTGAGAAGGGCCCCATCTGCCTGGCTAACTTCTTACTGGGTCAGGCCAAGTTGACCGTCCTCAAGAGCTGCCAAAACAGGCTTGCCAGGACCGGCTCAGATGATGCCCTGCAGCTTTTCTGCCTCTTGGTGCAGGCGTGCCTCTCACTGGAGTTTGAGCATGCTGTGCTCCGGCGGGCAGTGCCTGCCTTTGAGACACGCTGGTCCCTTGAGGGAGTGCTGTGCCATGTGAAGGATGGCCATCTCAAATACGCGCTCTGATGTCATGACCAGTCTGGTCGACTGGGGTGGCTTGGTGTCAGACTACGATTTCCAGCTTCTGTCGCATCCTGGACCCTCGCCAGGCTGCTTTTTTGTTTTCCTTTTGTGTGGGAAGTTGAAGGTTTTGGTACGTGTATGATTGGATGGAGCACAGTACGAACTGTTTATTTATAGTTATGACCGTGTGGCTGGCACTCCAGCCACATAACTAGCACGTAAGACACGACATGGCATGTAGCGAGGGTGTCTGTCATGGTGTGATGTGTTGAATGCAATGACATGGTCTTCTTGGTTTGATAGTAATTTGTTTGTTTTTTTTGCTTTGTAAGCAGCCACCCTTTTTATATCCCTGAACTCCTGAATAAAATAATTAAAAAGTCAAAGTCCTTCCTTCCCTCAATAATCTGAATTGAATCATCTTGTGGTTACTGTTGCCCAATTTGCCATCCACTTCTACATTCTCTGCCAGTTCTTCCCTGTTTGTGAGCAGCAGGTCAAGAAGAGCAGGCCCCTAATTGGCCTCTCTGGCACTTGCACCAGGAAGTTGTGCCCAACAGTCTCCAAAAGCTTCCTAGATTGCTTGTGCACTTCTGTGTTGCTCTCCTAGGTGTCAGGGTGATTGAAGTCTCTCCTGAGAACCAGGGACTGTGATTGGGAAAGATCCACTAGCTGGCTGAAGAAAGATTCATCCACCTCATCCTCCTGGTCTGGTGGTCTATAGCAGACCCCCACCACAACATCACCCTTGTTGCTCTCCCCTCTGACCCTAACCCAGAGACTTTCAACAGTGAAGTGGTGCTGTTGAAAGGTATTGAGCTGGTACAACGAGCACTATGACAAGTGAGCTATATCATTGATCTAGCTCTGAGTGACTTGGAAACACAAGCCCCATGGAAAGTCACAGTGATTTGCTCTCTGAGCCGAATCCAGTCATGTAGTTTTGAAATCCTTGTTCCTATCCACCCATGTGCATAATTGCTATTTGCTTTTCTATATGTTATTGTTTCAGAAATCAAACAACTTTATTTTATATATATTTATAACATTTTATTTATCTTTTTTACATCTTTGCAAATAGCCCATAAACTTTTTAAGTAAACTCTCTACATTACATGTATGTCAGATGAGGCCTAACATATTAGCCTTTGCAATCACATCCGTTGACTTCCCCTTACTTTATATTATGTCCTTTATGCTATCAGTTCAATTCAAGTTCATGAGTCTTAGTAATAAAGCAAATGTCCTTTTCACCTTTGAGGAAAGATAAAGTGGAAAGAAAACTAAAAGGGGGGGAAAGACAAAGTGAACAAGCCAAGAAAAAAGGAGAGGGGGGAAGCCCCCAACAATAATAATTATAAAAAATTAGGATTGGAAGGACCCTCAGGAGACCACATCTAGTCCAAAGCAGGACCAGCCCCAACTAAATCATTCTAGCCAGCAATAATGCCAGCCAGCCATGGTGCCATAATATGGCAGCAGACACCTGTATGCATACCAAGGACTGACATGCATGTGCAGAGTGTGCATAAAAGATAACTCCTTTTTAGAGTAATTTAAAATAAATCCATAAATAATAACTGGGATAATAAATAACAGAAATTCAAAACACTCAAGTATGTCACTCAAAGGGTGCCTTCCCCCCTGCTCTAAGAGCTGCAGTAGGATCTCATAGACATACAGGACAGGATGATAATCCTAAATCTGGCCCCCTCTTTCAGGCACTCACATAACACAGTCCTATTCACAGACTTATCAAGCTTCATCCCAAAACTAGTTCATTTGTGTAGCCTGGGGGCGGGCAATTATTTCGGGCGGAAGGCCACTTACTGAGTTTTGGAAAGCCATTGAGGAGTCACATAACAGGCATCTGGGGCAGTTAAATATTAATTTTCTAAATTTCTTAGGGGCCCTGCAGGCCAGATACAATGGCTTGGTGAGCCACATCCGGCCCATGGGCTGCATTTTGCCCACTCCTGGTGTAGCCCCACTATTCACCCCAAACGGGAGTCTGTTCTCAAAACTTATTCCTCTGATGATTAGAAATATTCTTATTTCCAGCTTTAGTATATTCATGACTAGTTTATACCTATTTGTCTATACAATGAACTTTTTACTTCAATCTTTCAATTTGCCAGTTCAATCTAGGATGGTATTGTTTAGCATTGCTGATGGTACTATATCTACATCAATGTTGCATCATATAAGACAGTTCTAATGTTATGCTTTATCAAGAAGCTGAAGTCACTGGGATAAACAAAAATCTTATTGTGTGATCTATGACTTAATGAGTTGGACTACTGTTTGCTTACTTAGGTCTGTGTAGAACATGGTAGATGAAGCTATATATTGAAGACCCAGTCCTCCAAAGCTACTCACATAAATGTCTAGGCCATGAAACTACTTTATTGAGCATGCAACCTCTTCAGGGCAGAGTTTGTCTTTATCTTTGGAGCTGTACAAGGCTGAGCACACTGCTAGCACTAAACAAAGAATTGTGCATCATTATTATAATTAAATTAATTATGCTGATGGATTTCTGATACAGATACCTAGTCACAAAGACCTGGGTTTACACCCTTGTTCCATTTTATCTAATGCACTGAAAAACTGTCCCATGGCAATAGTCTGATGCTGTTTCTGTCCTAAAATTTCTATATATCCTCTACCAAAGGTATGTACCATTTCAGATGTGCTTCTTGTTCTACATTTAATTAAAAATGCATAGTTCCATAAGGTTTTGTCGCAAGAAACTCATCAATTTTGTATATTTCCTAATTTATTTGGAACCTTGTAAAGTTTCATCTGATAGACATAAAACCGTAAGATGATAGCATTGAAATGCAAGTCACAAGCTTCAATTAGGTACAATCAGAAATCATGCGGTGACTTCATTAAGTATCATTAAGAATGATCAAAATATTGCTCTTAGGAAAAATACATCAAAAGCATGCATTTACACATTGATTAAACAGGATCTGCAATTTCTAAAATCTGGTATGAGAAAAAAGAATGTAGTAAATTAAGTGCTCATACCCTACTTAGCAACAAGGGACTGCTTAGCAACCGACAAAGTGAAAAATAATGGAGATGGCAGAGCACAAACTCTCAACCCCTTAAGAAATGGAAGAATTAGAAAGTCATAGTTGGAAACCAAAATAAATAAATAAATAAAGTTTATTCTGTTAATAAAAGTAATTCTTATTTCAAAAATGACTGACCTGACCTCATAGAGAAGGCTGCTTGTGAGCATAAGACAGTCTTGAGTCAACTGCACTTCTCACTCTTGAACTACAATTCTGTAGGAGTGAACAGGGCTCTGGCCCCACTCCACTCACCTCCACCGGTGAGCCCGACCTAGAAGGCCAGCAGAAAAAGTCACCACTGCAGATGCGGTCCCCTTAAATCTGCTATCTCTTGGCCTGCCAGGGGAAAGTGGAATCCCAGAGGACCCCAGGAGTTCTGGGCTGCTGAGAAAAAAGGACAGAAGAGGGAGCACATCCCCAGAAAGGCACGTGGATGCAATGCAGAAGACCGGTGAGGAGGAACAGGTCACTCACTATGGAGGAACCAGGGAAAAGATCCTGTTGCTGCCATGGCACTGGGAATGCACAGGCATTCCATGGTAACCCAGTAGCAGGGTGATACATCAGTAAAGAAGGTTGGGAGAGGGGTAATCCCCCTCCCCTCCCCTCATAAAAGGACCGCCCAATTCTCCTGGGAAAGTCTGCATGGAGGCACAGATCAGATCCATAAGTCCGGAAGTGCTGGCTGTAGCCACCAGAGAGATGTCCTGGTTGTAAGAAAGTGGCCCAGATTCTCAGAGGAGCACAGCTACTCCATCTCAAGCCTCGTGGCTAAGGAGTGATCCTGTCCCAGGAAAAGAAGAAAAGAAGAAACCTCTCACAGAAAAGGAACTAGAGGCCTCTCCACCCTCATCTGACCTTTAACATTAATGTAAGAAGTCTTTGAAAGATCATTGGATTAAGTTATATGAAGACTGAATCTTGCACAATTGAGAGGGCTAATAGTCTGAGCCATATTGTGCCGACACTCGAAAGACTCAGAAAGGGATAGGCCCTACTTAATGAAAAGAGTGAGGAGTGAATTAACAGAGCCCTGGTAGTACAGAGGCTATTTGGAGGACTTGGTGGGACAACCCCCAGCCCCACATGTGGACTTAAGAAAGGGTTATAATCTTCGAGACCAGCATAAAAGTCTGGGGAATCCTGAGGCTAGAGGGCTCATTTTGTGTTGGGACGTGGGAGTCTCTGAAGAAGTCTAGGAAAAGATTGAGTGGTGTATTTAAGTAGTGGGACTTGTATTTGAGAATTTTCACTGGATTAGGACCTACCTGGGGGAAATTCTTGGGTCCATAAGAAAGGGAATAGAGAGAGTGAACTTTGAAGAGCAAGAGTGACAAATACCATGGGGAAGTGATGGACCAGGGTGAATGGGGAGGAGGAGGAGCCCTGGGAAAGAAACAGCTAGGAAGACTCCCCTCCTGAGTGCACAGTTCCCCTTTGTCTCCAGTAATTTCAACAAGGCATGGCAGGAAAGAAATCAAAGGGCAGGGGAGTGTTGAAGCCAAGCGGGAGAGTCCAGAGGTGATCCAGGTGCAAGATTAGAAGACAGGAGAACAGGCCTTATGAGGAGAAGCTGAGAGCCATGAGACTCTTCAGCCTAGAAAAGCATAGACTCAGGGGTGACTTGGTGGCAACTTATAAGTACATAAGGGATATGTATCAGGATCTGGGAAAGCATCTGTTCACCAAAGCACCCCAAGGGAAGGCAAGGTCCAGTGGTCACAAACTCCCAGAAGACCAATTTAGGCCTCCTTAGACATAAGGAAAAACTTCTTTACTGTCTGAGTCCCCAGGGCCTGGAATAAACTCCCCCCATGGGTGGTGCAAGCACCTACTCTGGACAATTTCAAGAAACACTTGGATGCTTATCTTGCTGGGATCATTTGACCATAGATGACTTCCTACCCTTGGGCAGGGGCTTGGACCCAATGATCCATGAACTAGCTGACCTGATAGCACCCTATCACAATGCCCTTTTGGTCTAAGACCTCTGACTGCCATTCTTCTTGGGGCTAGATCTGCTCCCTTCAGACTGGAGTATGAAGCTATGGGTTCTTGTAAAACTCTGATCATCTAACTTGAGGTCAGCACCTGCAGTTATGTCCTGTCAGAGATAATGTCAGGGTCATTGACCAGCCAGATCTCATTAAGCAAAGTATCATTTATTCAAAACACAAACATGCAGATAAAGCAACTTAAAAACAATTGACATTTATAATTATACCTCACTTGCCAAACAGTCACCCATCTTCCACAGAAGGATACTAATTGATTAGTCACAGTCTTGTGTCAATTGTCAGACTGAAGACTATCACATTTTCCCTAGGTAAGTGATATCATTCATGTAGTTCAAGTCCATTGTCTTTTTTGTCCTTTTGAACCAGACTAAATTAGTGTAAGCTTCTTCCCCAGCAGGGTGAAACTTCAAGGGACTTGTTACCTCCATTACTGTGTGTGGGGATAGAGGCAAGTGGATGCTTGCATTAAGTAACACCATTGGAGTTATTAGGCATGTAAATGACTTAGGTACATACATGTGATTGTATTGCATCCTGCTTATGCTTCTGGGGGGAAAAAGTAATGGCAAAGCTAGATAAGTCCTCCTTCTCCTGGCTGCTTTTCTGTGACTCTGTGCATGAAACTTGCATCATGGAGACCAACTGGTGGCTACAGGAATGGTGCTTCGAGGAGGGCTTTGGCTTCCTCAGCCATGACCGGCACATCACAACAAGAGACATGCTGGGATGGGACGGGTTCTACCTTTCCCCTTAAGGTAAGCATGTGTTCTCTTCTAGGCTGGTGGACCTACTCCGGCGGGCTTTAAACTAGGCTTGTCGGGGTAAGGGGTACGAGGGTGGAGGAAACATCAGACTGCCAGACCAAACAGCACCCACAACTACAGCCCAGCCCAGCCCACAGAGCGAAGCAAATAAACAGGTAAGAGATAGGAGCCAGGGTAACGCTGGGACTACGGGGTCAGTACACACATCTACAGGAGGCCTCAAATGCCTCTACACAAACACTTGTAGTATGGGTAACAAGCAGGACGAACTCACCCTCCTGCTGGCTGACACCAGCTCGGACTTAGTGGGGATTATAGAAATGTGGTAGGACTCAACGCATGATTGGGAGGTGAATATCAAGGGCTATAGGCTGTACAGGAGGGACATGATAGGAAAGAGAGGTGGGAGCGTGGCTCTCTATATTAAGGAGGAATACACATCCTCGTCAATTAGTAAGGAGTCAGGGGAGGGGCACTCTGAAGTGCTTTGGGTTAGGGCACAAGGCAGTCGAGGGGAAAGAGACTTAACAGTGGGAGTCTACTACAGACCTCCCAACCAGGGAGAAGAGCTTGACCAGGATTTCCTGGG
>NW_017728909.1:16748485-16752524 GCF_001723895.1 Crocodylus porosus | reverse complement strand
AGGTTTAGGTTAGATATCAGGAGGTGCTACTTCACAGTCAGAGCGGCTACGGTCTGGAACCAACTTCCAAGAGAGGTGGTGCTGGCTCCTACCCTGGGGGTGTTTAAGAGGAGGTTAGATGAACACCTTGCTGGGGTCATTTGACCCCGGTACTCTTTCCTGCCATGGCAGGGGGTCGGACTCGATGATCTGCTCAGGTCCCTTCCAACCCTAGAAACTATGAAACTATGACTCACTCATAAAGCTGTGTGTTACAAAGGTAGCTGCATTAATGGATCTTCAGAACTTGAACAAGGTGGAAGAAAGTCACACTTAGGTACCTAGAGCATCTTAAATGCTTCATCAGGGCCCAGATTTTATTCCACCTAGGTTTATACTTTGTGCAAGAATCATGTTAAGTTATCCGCTGAACAAGATACAGAATCACTAAGAAACCAATACAGGCAGGCATCACCTTTATAAAATTACTACAATAATCACTGTAGTTACAGTGATTTTGAAGCTTCTGTTGCTGATGTCAAAGATTCATTACTAAACAATACATCCACTGCAAGGACTGGAGGAAGTCTCTCTCAAGCACTGCTTAATTCTCAAACTCAGTTCAAACTAAGCCTCCCTTGCCAGACTTTATGGTTCTGAAGAACGTGTGTTAATGCCTGCCTTTCCACAAATGCATTGCATAGAGATGCCCTAACCCATGTGAGGGGCTGGAAGATAGCAAAGAACCTCACCCAATTTCAGGCAGTCCCAGATTCTTTTCTAAAATATAGTATTAAGAATGTATATGCCTGCATTTGACCAATGCCCAATGTGTCTCAACATCAGTCTTGTTCTCCTGGCCCCACGATGCTCAAGCTCTTTAGGCAAATGGTGTTAATCTAGATTGAGTTCAGAAACAGAAAAATGGGCACCTGATTTTGTATGATGTTTCATATGGTATAGAGTACACACTGAACCCATAGCTTTTTTTATTGCTGACTATTTCACTACAAACACCCATACAGACAGAGTGCAACTTGATCACCAGCTTCTCTGTCTAGGAGAAACTCGGGGCTTGGGGATGCTTTCTTTTTTCCTGGGACACGGCAAAGAAATAAACCTTAGTGAACAGCTGAGTGTCTCTCACATGCTGAATTTCCCAAGGTATCTGAGAGTGTAAATAGCATCTCTTCCTAGGCGCCTATAAAAAAAATCACCAGGGCAAGAGGGGATCCACACTATTGACTGCTTCAAACCCATAACAAGAACATAAGAACTGCCATATGAGACCAGACGATGGTGCATCCAGGTAAATGTAAGACATCACATGGGTGTCATTGTTGTCTCCAATGGTTAGACTGGCTGATTTCCTGAGGTATGAAATTTAACACCGCTTCCTTTTTTTTTTCATTAATGAAGATAATACTAGATATTCTTGATACACATATACAAAAATCAAGTCTCATCATAAATCTTCATGCACATAATGAGTTACCCATGGCCATGAGTTCTAAAGCTGAATCATACAGAGTATATATATATAAATTAAAAAAAAAAAACTTCCATTTTTTTAATGTCTTAATTGTCCACCTTAGCTCTTTTTGTATCCCTTTGAGAGAGAGAGAGAACAAAAGTTCATAATCCACCTTCTCTAGATTACTTATTTGGTACAACACTATAAAAGCCCTTTAAAGACATTTAAGACAACATTTTCTAAAGTAGCCTCAAATTTTGTTTGATTCCATGATGTGCCTCCAAGTAGCCACTCAAAAATGGATAATTTAGGATCACTCATTAGAATTTGGTGAACTAGTCAAATATGTTTTTTACATGGACAAGCTTTGCCTATGTTTAGGCAACAAGTGGTTAAATGGCTTGTTCAAGGCTGTACAGCAAGGCAATACCAAAGCCAAAAACAGACCCCCAGAGATCTCTAACTTGCCATCCCTTGTTATAACCACTGTATTGATTCTTTCTTTACAGCCACTCCAATATATTAATGAGCTATGAAGCTAACTGAATATTAAAACATGCTTAAGAAGTTTACCTCCCCTGCTAGAATTAAGTGGTCAGACAACCCCCATAGATAAAGGGGGAAAAAGAGGTGGGGGTGGGGAAAGGAAAAATGTCAGAACTGATTGATTAAGGTAGATACCTGAAAAATGCTTGGTCTGGTGCCAGTACTGGTTCAGGTCAGACAAGGCTATTTTTAAATTATTTGGTATTTTCAGAAATTGATTACTTGGCTAACACATTAAGAAGTAGCTCTACACATTCATTTAATGGGCCAGTGCCTCTTGTACAGGTCTGGAACAGTCACATTCAATCTCATCTACTCCTCGTTAAGCATGTTTTCTTCTTCACCGTGTTTATTTACTGCCAATGCTGTAAGCATAAAGTATATTACAAAATAATAAATAATGCCTTAAATAGTCTTTCAGCCATGTGGGCCTACAGGACAAGTGGCTTCACTTCGGGGCATGTGAGCTCTGGTAGGCCTCAGACATTAATTCTCATTCTTTGATATACTTGCAAATTGAGCACAACTTTCTTCTCCTTCTCTTTGTTTTTTAATATATAGCCACTTCAGCCTAAAGCCTTCAAAAATTCAATACATTCTCACACTCAAAATATTAAAAAAAAAAACACACAAAAAAAAAACAATGACTCATTTTAATCAAGATGGGAGTTTTCCTCCTTTATGTGCCAATAAAGTTATAAAAATTAACTGTTGGGTGAGACAAACAAAGTAATTAACTTTTTTCAGGCATAGTTAATAGTCCTTTGGTATGGGAACTGGCTTGTGGTCTTCAGACAGGGCTGGGTCCTTTGAATTCCAGACTATTAATCTCTGTTTTTTCACTGATTCCTGTTCAAAACCAAAAGGAAAACAACTTGGGGCCAGGATTGTTGAGGATTCATTAAGTTGGGGTATTTCAAAGTTGGTTCCACTGTATTTTTAATTAAGAACCTGGAAAACAGCAACACCCCAAAGTAGTGAACACTTGAAAAAAAACAGGTAAATGTTCCAAATTTAAGAGGCCAAAATCCATACCCCTGTGGCCTCATTGTTGGTGTGGAATCAGAAAAAGAGTCAAGGCTTCTGGGGAAACATAGTCTGATGCAATATCCAGATCCAAGGATGAAAAACCAGATGAGGTTTCCACCAGAAACAATATCCAACCTCAGCATGCAACACTAACCTCTGAGCATGTTCAGTATACTTTCATCTACTTCTTAGTGTGTAGATGAAATCGGGGCCCTAAATTGAAGCGTGGAGTTTCTAAAAGCACCACTTCAATTTAGGGCTAAGTAAACCCCCATGTCGTGCACACGGTCATGTCTTACCTGCCTCTCCAGTGGCAGGGAAGGGAGGGCGAGCTGCCGGCGGGTGGAGCAGTCCCTGGGCTGGGGGCAGGGGGTTGGCACTTCCCTGTATGGCAGCAGCAGCTCCTCTCAGGTGGCACCACCCACGGGCACCCAGCTAGGGCAGTCCCCGGGGCAGCGACAGAGGGAAGCACCTGGCTTAGTCCTCACCCACTGAGTAGTCATATGATATTGGCCTATGAGAGCAGCACATTATGACAACTCCTACACCAAGAAGTTGTCATAATGTGCTCTAGGCTACCCCTGGGAGTCTACACATGCAGTACTGCACAGTAAGCAATTGAGAGTAAATTTGCAACTTGTATTTACAGGTAGGAAATTTACTTATGGATTGGAGCTAATTACTGGGCAGGAAACATCTGTATGTGTAGGTGGTGATGCTTACTGTGCAGTAATTTGCTCTAACCTCAAGTAAAGTGTCTCATGTAGATGCACCCAGAGTGTAAGCGAGATGAGAAAAGGTGTACAATAGCTCATGGCTTGGCAATTTATCACATGGATACCATCCCTATGATGTGAAAGTTAAGTATATAATATAGTGCATATTGCACCTCACTGAAGTAGCATGTGTGCCTCGAATTCTGTACATAGTGCTCCAACCATGTGAAACTGGACTGCTGCTAAGACAAATGTATTTATGCTTGGATTAAAAAGACCAAAAAAAAAAAAAAAA
>NW_017728909.1:16744529-16747685 GCF_001723895.1 Crocodylus porosus | reverse complement strand
ACACACACACACAGCATGTCTGAGTGGGCAGGGCTACTCAGCATTTCCAGGCTGACACCCTCACATGCCACAGCTCTGTACTTCCCAATCTCTTGTCCCATTTGTCCTGGTAGTAACTCTTGATGAGCAGACCCCACAGGATTTTGGGGCTTTACAGGGATCTTTGATTTAGGTAAAAGAAGCGTTGCTGCAGAGCAAATGGGGAGGTGAGGGGCAAGAAAGAGTAAACGAGGTTCAGAGAGAGAGAGTATGGAAACTAGCTTGATCCTAAAAGTTATTTTATTGTCAGGTATATGAAACTTATAATGACACTGGTAGTAATAGTCATACAAGGAGAGACAAACAAACAAGGCAGGTACAATACTGCACAGCTTCAATTGGGTATTTGGGGAAGTCTAGCTCAACTCTGATCAGCAAAAGTCAGGTTTAGAAAACCGTGCCTGGAGTAAGAAAGAGAGGGAGAGAGAGAGAGGGATTAAACCAAGTTTAAAAGTATAGAAAGTGGGCTTAAACGGAGACAGCAAGAGCAAGAGAGTTGGGATCTCACCATTCAGCAAAGCTTGAACCGGTTGAGGGTCCCAGGTGTTTGGGAAGCTTGCAGACAAGCTGTTCAGCTTTGGGCCCAGGGGTTTGAGGACAGGCAGAGCCCCCTGCACGATCAGTGGAGGTGCTGCAGGCAGGAAAGGAGAAGGTGAAGTCCCAGTGGAAGTGGTGGGCGTTTGGATCCAAGCACCGGAACAGAAACTTGAGCTTGGGTAGGGGGTCTGGGGGGAAACAACAACGGTTCAAGGGAGAACGCCAGGTTTGTTCACGGGTAAATGATGACTCAAGGGAGTCAGTCAGAGTTGTTTTATTATGCTGGACGATAGGAGCTGATCATTCCTGGCTATGGGTGGGGTTATCCTGAGGGATCTCACAATGTAAGCAGGCAAATTCAGTTTTCTGGGTACCAATAAAGGAGTCAATACAAAGAACTTTGTCCAGTACAAATAGCTTTGCCTATCCACTCCTAGCCATGTATACCAAACCAGGAATGGGGAAGACTGCTACAGGTGTGTCCCTCCATGACTACTCTGAAGACCTCTGTGTTTGAATGGCCTTACTACTCCATTTCTCAGGTTGGCATGTGTGAGGGAGGCAGGGGACGTACTCACGGCCAATTCCCCCAGAAATTACAGGGACACAATGGAGACATCCCCATTCTCTGCTCTCTGTTTCCCACCCAGTGGAGACTTGACTGTTTCCTTGGTACAATCTTTTTCAGTCCAATAACAAACACTCCCACAACCGCATAGGTCTCATACTTGGAAGTCTGCTCCTAATAATATTTCACCATTTTGTTTCTTCTGTTTCATCCCATTACTCCTAATTATACCCCCTATGATTCTCTTTCTAAGTAACTGCCCTTAATTGACGCAAACCTACACTTTCTTTCAGCTATGTCAAATAATAGAGGCACAGTTCAGCTCATCAGGCTTTTCATTTTCTTTTATAGGCAACTGGAAAAAATTCTGGTGTTACCCCAAAGGATATTCCCTGTTGACTGAAATTTTCCATAAAGAACTGATGCTCTCAGGCAGATTTGCTATGTATACTTATTTCACGGTAAAATGCAACATACCTCTTTAGGGGTATGAAACACATTAGTTTTAGGTAATATAAAGAAAAAAAAAAAACAAGCAAACAAACAAATTAAACATCTTTTTATCTTAGTCTAGATCTAGCTGCTGCTCCTGTATGTACGGTTGCTTTCAAAATGGCCAAACCCAGTTTCAAATAAACCTGGATAGATGCGGTATCGGACTTCACTGATTTAGGTTAAATTGGTTTATTGAACTTTTGCCCCAGATCCCCTTCCAGATTCAAGAAAGTTCATGGTACCCCAGGATACTTCACACTTCCATGCAAAACCTCCTTGCCGGATGGGCAGGCTAACCTTGGCCCAAGCAGTCTGCTCCAGATGAGCAGAGAGGTGTGCTCTAGTACCCCCTTGGCTTCTGGCCTGGGCCACTACAGACATGTGGCTGCATTTCCAGAATCAAAAGTGAATATCTGTTTGCTTGCTTATCGGTTCAATCTACGCAGCTTAGAATAACCTAAGAAGATTGAATTGAATCAACCTCAAGCTTTTTGTCTGTCCATACTTATCCTAAGAGACTAATGTTGTGCCTATAGGATCAACGAGACATACTACTACAGCACTGGGAATTTCTCGCTGTGTGCCACCCATATATTAGCCAAGACTGGCTAGCTTAGTTTCCAAGATCAGATAAGGTCAGGTGTGTTGTGTTTGGTGCAGCCATATCAGCGAGCACCGTATGAAGCATGCCATGTTTGCATCACATGCTACATCCCTGAGTGGATATGATGTAGCTGCCCGAGTGTTGGATGTGCAGCATAAGATCTCTCTTTTGGGGTTGATATTCTTTATTTCAGACTCCTTATTGCAATCTCTGACAATGCTGATGTACTCAAAAGTGCTTTTTAAAGATGTTGTGCCCTTATAGTCTTGAATATAAATGGTCAAATCAAAAAACAAGGTAGGGCCTTGTTGCCCATTACACTTAAGACATGGTTTATTTAGAGCGTAGTATTACGTGTTAGAAAGTTATCTGAGAAGTTTCACAGAAATGCTTACTATGCTCTCAGCCCTCTGGACAGGGCTGGAGTTTGCTGTGTGGTCAACAATCAGCCATTTGTCCGTGCCAGAGCCACCACCAAAACCAAGGTGCTTCACGACTTTGGTGCCAGGGCTGGAATGGACAATCGGCTGTTTGTTGGTCCCGGCCCCTGCACTGACAAACAGTTGCTTGGTGGTCCCAGTGCTGGTACTACTCTGGATCAGATGAGGACTGCTGGTACTACCTCAGGAGAGTCATCTCATGATAGCATAGCACATTGTACAACCTAGAGATACTCCTTGCATGAACAGGCCTAAACTTACTACCGTACAGACATACTTAGCAGGTGTTTTCCTTCTTGAATACGTTGACTCTGGTGTCTTGAAGTACATTCAACACATCCTAAATGGAAAAATCTCCCAGTGGCTTGAATGGGATAGGCATATCATTCATGCTGAGAGATAATGCCTTTCCTGGAGAGTTTATAGCCTTAGGCCTTAGTTTTGTAAACAAACAACACAGATAACTTCACTCA
>NW_017728909.1:16742252-16743559 GCF_001723895.1 Crocodylus porosus | reverse complement strand
ATCACCTCCCTGGCTCTACTTGAGATGCACCTGTGGATGCACGACAAGGTCCGGTTAGCCCTGCCAACCGTGACCTCGCATTGTCGGCCCATGTTCATCCTGGAGTCAATAATGACTCCCAGATCCCTTTCTGCCTCCGTGCTCTCAAGAAGGGAGTTTCCCATCTTATAAGTGTGCTGCTGGTTTCTACTGCCCAGGTGCAGCACCCTGCGCTTGTCAGTATTGAAACGCATCCTGTTTATGTCAGCCCACTCCTGTCACCTATCCAGGTCTTGCTGCAGTGTTCCCCTCCCTGTTAGCGTTCATTTAGAGCCACCTGAGGTTTTTTTTTCCTGAATCCATGCAGTGATTTCCCTGTGAATCAGGTGTTCCCCAAGATGAAAGTGCCTTTCTTAAGTATTGTTGCTGGGCTGTTTCTAGGCAGTCCAAAGTGTCTGGATGATTCCTGGTCCTTGCTCTCTCTGCCAGCATTGGCGTTACAAGCAAATCATACAGCTTCACTTTGCTGGTTTGTCTGGAAAGCTTTGGTCTCTGCAATTTGTTCAAGTGCCAAAGTGGTCAAGGGAAACAAAACAAAACAACCCCCCCCCCCCAAAAATCCAGTTCTTTCCTATGTTCTGCTTCTATTTATTCCTACATAAAGCACAATGCCATTCTTTATTTTACCTTTGCAGCTGATCTGAATGTACAGCTATCCAGTGTCTCTGAAATGTCCTGATTCAGCAGAGTACTTAAATGCAAGCTTAACTTAATGACATAAGTTGCATCCATGCAATTACCTGGCCCCATAGAGCTAAGAATGCTGTTACGAACTTTACTCAAAACAGAGATTTTACTGAGCAAGTCTCTGAGAAAAGAAACTCACTCCTCTGGAAAGAGTCAGCTTAACAGAGAGGTGCCAGTTCATTCCCACAAAGATCATCAAAATAAATCTTAGTTGGGGTTTGTGTAATCTCTAGGATTTATGCAGACCCTCTGCGGTAGTGGTGCTCAACCTAAGGCCCATGGGCCAGGTATGGCCCCTAATACTTTCTCCCGCTCCCCTTTCCGCTCTAAGGTCCTTCACCCTGCGTGCCCCTCTAAGGCCTGGGACATTGCATACACCAGTTGGACCCAAATCAGTTAAGTCTCATACTACATTCAACCAGGTTGATCTCCAACTGGTTCAGTCATTGTCAAACTAGTTTATGTGCACTGAATGTCTGTTCTGTTACAGGTTTAAACTAGTTTCCGATCACTTAAACTAGTTTATGTGTAATGTCTGCCCCTAGCCTAAAAGGCTGAGCTCCTCTGCTCTACAGAGATCT
>NW_017728909.1:16739184-16742040 GCF_001723895.1 Crocodylus porosus | reverse complement strand
TCCCATTTAGGTTTCATACAGCAACACGCCAATCTTTTTTTCTTTAAGGTTTCTTTCCTTCCCTCCACCCCTCATCTCTGTTTCTTAGAGCAAAAGACAAGCAGGTGACTAAAACTCTTATACACAGCATCTAACGTATCCCTGTACTTGTAACTGATTTATTTTTTAATGTACTTTTTACTGCTCTACAGCAATGCTTGTGATTTTCTACTTTTCATCTGACTATTGAAATAAATCTCCAGCAAAACACACGGAAGAAGGAACAGAATGATAAGCACCGTTGTTCAAAGCTAGTCTTTTCCACCTAGTCCTCCATCGTATCAGTCATCCAGGCTTTTGGAATTTGAAGTGATGGTGGGAAGGTGGGAGGTGCACAAAAAGCATCACAGACCAATGACAAGAGCATCTTAAATCTCCAGTCTTAAGAACTAGGGGAGGGGGGTGGGGGGAACACGCCTAAAAACATATTTTTTCATACAGGTCCCTTTCTGGTTACAACAATAGCACAGAAAAGTGGCACATAATGCTGGATTGATCGCTGGGTAGATGATATATTGTTGCTATGAATAAGGGAAGGAAACTGATAAATGTTGGGTTTTTTTTTTTCCCCCTTCACAACCTTTTTCTAAAGCTGCGGAAAATGTGTCATGCATAAAAAGTATGCAATTTTCATGTAATTAGAGGAACAGGAGATGAAAATGAGTTCCATCAGAGCAATCAAGGATGGTAATGTGGCATGGATTTATCAGTGCCTATTTGTCATGAAAGCAAAACCCAACAAGTGTTCTATATTTTATTTTATTATTATCATTATTTCTCTCGCTCACTCTCTCTCTCTCTCTTTTTTTTAACTTGAAGAAAACAATGTCATTTTCTAACAGGAGAAAAAAAAAATATAAATTTAAATAATCTTCCCCTCTGCAAAACACGATCTATTTATTCTAGAGTGGAGATTAGATCACTCTGTCCTTCGTAATAAAGGGCTTGATTCAGTCCTGTATTACTACAGCTTCTCACTGTTGCTAATCCTCTGGGCCAGTCCCTGAAAGCCTGTAGATTCACACAACATTTGTTTTGTTAAAGACAACTGGACATCATCCTCATCAGGGTGTTTACCAGCAAAGAGGCACATTAAAGCAGCGTGACTTCAATGAGCTTAATATTTAACTGGTATAGCTGAGCATGGCTGCATTGATCATTTGGGTCAAACCCCTAGCGGTCTGAGTCAGCTGCCCCTCAGTGACGTGATGAGTCCAATTTTCATCTGGTCTGGCAGCTTCATGTGTTTCTTAGCCGTATACATATATGTATAAGGCTAGGAAACACATAAGGTCATAGTGGCATGGAAGGTCCCTTGGCTCTATGGTTGCACAGTGTCTAGCATGTTAGGAATGGGTGCTATCACAACAATGATCACAACAGTGCTCCATGAACATCACTGGAGTTACACCTGAAATAAGAAAGAGTAAGTGATGAATGCAGACATGACTTGCATGGTTAAAATCAGATGAGTCAAAGAAATCCAGATTTAAAGTAGATAGTTATAGCTATAGTTAAAATGTTCTGCACAAACAATGTTTTTTTTCTTTTTTTTTTTTTATAAATTGTTTATATTACTTTACCCTAGTTATGCCAAAAAAAAAAGAAGAAAAAAAAAGTGTGGATGTGTTATATAATGGTTTGATTATAAATACAGGACCTTTTGTTAAAGGTTACTGTTTCTTTTATTTCCCCCCTAAGGCTGGGAGTGGGAGGCAGTTGCTCTGAAATTTCCCATGGTTCTCTGGAGCCCCAGTAGGTTCTTCTTAGCCTTTTGAGCTAGCATATGCACAGATTTTCTGCTAATGAACAAACAACAACAGCAAACGTCTGAGAAGATGGTGGGTGGAGAAATTGGTAGCTGAGTAGTCAGCGTTATGGATTTCTCCCCAGGGTGCTCGCTCAGTGAGTAAATCTAGCATGTGGCATAAAGGAAATGTTGACATTCCTACAGAAGAGTTTAACAGCGCTCTTCATCTGAGCCGCCCAAGTGACGTGGAGACTGATGGATACCCAATTTAAACCTTCTTGATACGTTCAGAATCTCATTGCTGTATGGTAAGAGGAAAGCCTGAGAGGACAGTACCTTTCTCTGCAGTCCACCATATGGGAATGTCACCCAGAAACAAGTCTATGTCACCCCGGGCACAAGGCATGGCATGTGGGCATTAGGATGGTACATCAGTATTACAGAAGTACTAGCTTAAGAATGATACTTTCTAAGGTCGGTCATGACTACCAGGAGGCTAAATCATTGCACGGTCCTTCATGGTGCCCTTGCAAACCAAATCCAGGCAGAGAGCTAGACAGGGGCTGTATGCCACTGGATGGTATGTTAGAAATGAAAAAGGAAGAGGGGTTAAGTAGAAGTCAGAGTCCCTGGAGTAATCTGGCCATGTCAGTCTGATTTCTTCGGGCAGCTCTGTAGAGCACAGATTGGAGCTTGGTCTCTGCCATTGTTTACAATTGTGCTTTCTTGCCACACCTGGCTAGTGCCACTGGCAGATGCAGAAGTGGAGCTGTGGCCCTACTAAAACGCTTTCTTTCCTTTTTTTTTGAAGATGCTAGCACCAAAGATGCATGACAAGCTCAGTACTTATGCTTCCTGCTGGCACTATAGCTCATCCCTGGGCTGTGGTAAAATTGAGGTGGGGAGGGAGGAAGGTTGTCTAACTTTTTCTTCCACTTGTGCTCTGATCATGCTACGATTCTGTCCTACGCTGAATGAAATTCTTTGGAGAGAGAGGCAGCGAGCTGCTGGGAAGAGATGGCCTCCACCTCTCTCCCCTGGGGAGGAGGCTCTTCTCAGCCAGGCTG
>NW_017728909.1:16732836-16739173 GCF_001723895.1 Crocodylus porosus | reverse complement strand
TCAAGCACCTACATTGAACACCTTCAAGAGTAAATTGGATGCTTATCTTGCTGGGATCCTATGACCCCAGCTGACTTCCTGCCTTTTGGGCAGGTGGCTGGACTCGATGATCTCCCGGGGTCCCTTCCAGCCCTAATGTCTATGAAATCTATGAAATTCAGCCCTGCCTAGAAAAATAAAACAAGGGCAATGGATACTTAGGTCCAGCTAAAGTCTCCCGAAGTTGGATCCAAGTGGTATATAAGCTTACTGCTTGGCTCCAGGGGCAAGGGTGACTTGCATCCACCTCTAAGTTCTAATCAAACTACATAGCATGAAAATGTACTTGCTTTTTCAATTGTTCTCCATCAAATAAAATTACTGACATTTATCATTAATTAGCTAATAGGATAATTATCCTGACTAGTGAAAAAAAATATATTGAGTCTGAAAAATGTCTGGGGAAGAATAATTCATTTTAGTAAACTTTTTTTCTTTTTGACTCAAGTACTTATTCTCCAAAAAAGTAAGTTTTGCTGAAAAGCTTCAAGCATTCTCCCCCCCCCGCTTCTTAATGCAACATAAGCATTTTAATAAATTATGAATTTTATTATGAATTAGTATATTAAAAGAGCAGCATTCTGGCATTTGGATCAAGTAAACCAACAGAAAAAATACTTGCCTACTTGACCTTTGTAGACAGAGGGGTGCTGAATTTCCCACCCATGGGACTAACACAAGCCTATGTCTCAGAAGGAAAAAAAGACAGACAACAAAGGAAGGGTAATGGAAAATTGGGCATTCAACAGATCAGAGAATCTAGGACAACTTCTTCTTTGAGACAATGTCAAGGAATCAAAAATTATTGCCTAGTCTAACGCTGCATTGACAAAGGCATGAAATACATACCCCACAGTCACAGCCAAAATCCACGGCTTATTTTTAATTGAGAATGTTCTGCAGAACCCACTGTAATGGGATAATCATGACTCAGATGAAGGAATGATCATCAGATCTGAAAAATGAATAGACTGTAAGGGATAAAAGTAAAAAAAGAAGAATGAGGAGGATAGAGCTGAAGTAAGGCATGCAAAATGACAACTTGGGAGTGAAACAGTGGGTGCGTCTACACATTCATTAATGCACCTTAGATACCAGGGTGCTGGGTTTTTGGTTGTAGCCGTGTTGGTCAAATGACACAGGCAGATGAGGCTCTTTGAGTAGATGTGATATATTTTATTAGACCAACTGAGTTAATGTTGTAAAAGATATCACATCTACTCAAAGAACCATGCCTGCCTTAGATACCACGCATTTAGTTTAGTACTTGCTTAATAAAGTACTAACTAAATGTGCACTACCTAGAATTACTGTGCAGTAGCATTGGCACGCAGTTATTCTGTGATGCTTACTGTGCATTAGCCTAATAACACTGTGGAGTAGGCTATTTGCACATTTTGTGCTGCAACGTGCTATTGTACAGTGTTATTAGGTCAATGTACAGTAAGAGTCTTGTGTAGATGCACACAGTATGTAGAAAACTGAAGGAAAAGATTCCCCCATGTCTTTGGATAGTCTCAGAAGGACTGGACATCTACACAATGAAAGACCAGGAATATGGCCCCAGAGTTATAGTCAAGACAGATGCAGAACTGACAACTGTGGTAACTAAACAGAGACTAGATTTAGGTAAGCAACTAGTCCCTCACTGGCCACTGCACAGCATTAGATGGGAACCACTTAAATCCTGTATTATCAACCAAGACCAGAACAGTTTTAGTGTCTGCTCTTTGCATTTCTCCCCCCGATAAGTAGAATTTTGGAAATCAGAGACAGGGCCATGAGACTGTCGCTATACGACATCACTTCCTCCAGAGTCACTCAGTCCCTTGTAGTTTTATATGTGATGCCATATTTCCTGTGTAGGCTCAGATGAAAGACTTTTTGCAAAAAGGAAAGCACCATAACTGTTGCTATTGACATTGAGAATGTCTACTACAGTGGCATCAAACAACTCAATCACGATACAGACCCCTGCCATGTCAGGCTGAGTACAGTGGGAGGATGACATCCTGGGATTTGCTTGAGAAGCATCTATGGATGCAAGCCAGGGTTTCACTCACTTTACCAGCTGCAGCATCACACTGGTGGCTCATATTCATCTTGTGGTCAGTCATGACCCCCAAGTCCCTTTCGGCTGTGGTGCTAGCAACTGTACCAACTTCCCAAGGTGGAGTACCTTGCTTTTTTCAGTGTTGAACACCACTGAGGTGCTTATAGGCTCAGACCTGATTCACAATCTCTGTGTAAACCCTAAAATCTGCAGTTATGCATCTGTGTTCATAGGCATGTAAAGTGAAATTGGATTTAGCCTCTAGTGGCTGCAGAGTGCTCAGCATCTCACTGCCGTGGTTTTACCACAACAGCTCTTAGGTCATAGCCCCATTCAAAACCATTGGGGCAGCTGAAGCACTGCTGCCTTCAGATAAAACAGTATCCTCCCCATGAATATCTATGTGCTTTAAAAAGTGGCATTTCCTGCTTTCTGGGCAAAGAACCTACATGGATGCATCTGAGCCAGTGCTGCAGAGTATGTAACTAAAGGGAGATCTGTATGAGATGGAGCCAGCCTATGGAGCAGTCACCAGCACTCTGGTTGAATATCCCAATAACTATCAAAGAGGGCCGAGGAGACTTGCTGGAAGGTTTTGAGTCCACAAAAACAGTATTATGCCCCACTTGAAGTTGGAAACTTGGACTACTGCTGTTCTTTACACTGCAATACCAGACTTGGGCTTTCAAATGCCAGAGAGGCATTATTCCTTAAGGCTAAGACAGAGGATCAAAAGCAACACCTAATTCCTTCTAGCCAGAGGTGAAGCAGGACTGATGGGACTGGGAGGAAGCTGAACCCCGTCTTTCCTCAGCATCACACCATGGGAAGTCTGAGGGAGGAAAGGGAAAGGTGAATGGAAAGGAAAATGTTGAGACCAGGGGGTTGCCTCCTACCAGACCCTGCTCCCCCTCCCTCTCCCTGTAAGAGAAGTAGGCTCCAAGGAGTGAATAGATAGCATCATCTGAGGTTTTATCTGCATGAGTCTAGTTCACTGGAATGGGGAACACAGTTTACTCCCCAGTCACAGTGCTGCACATTTAGGAGGAAGCTACTACCATTTGGAGACAGGCTTGTCTCTATTGTGTTATGTAGCCTTCACTGATGTTGATGGGAGATGAGTTTGTGTGAAACAAAAGCCCACTTGGGTCATAAAATGCCCAGAGTCTTCTCTTGATGACTTAAAATACCCACACTCTTCTTGCAAGATGGCATTGGCCTCTGATCCTGCCTTGTTCAGGGGGATGAGAATATAACAGGATGTGGATGCCATGCTGAACACAGAGATCAAACCATCTCATTTTCTGGTTTTGGGTTTTTTTGCGGGGGAGGGATTTTTTTGTGTTTTTTTGGGGGGGGGGTTTGTCATGGCCATTGATCTTTTTTATCCCCCTACCCTCTCCCCGCTTCCCAGAGGCAAGCAACCTTCCCATCCCTATCAGTAAATAAATAAATAAGTTTCTGAGAGACAGCTTGGAAGAATGTTTGATAATCTGAACCATTACGGAGGTGAAATTTCATTACACAGATGGTGACATCCCAATGTCTATCATCAAAACACAGCAGGTAGAAATGATCAGCTAGGCCCATTCCCCACTATAAAATTACACTTATATTAATGTCACTCTAGATTTCATTATGCGGAAAATGATATTGCACAGGTCTCTGGCACTAGGGAGACTGGGGGGAAAAAAAAAGAGGGGGAGGAATGAGAGGACGGGTTGCAGGGGGGGGAGGTGAGAGCAGGGAAGAAATAGGAGAAACAGAATGCAGCCTAGGAACAATCAGCACTGCCAAATAAATAAATATATAAATAAATCAAAACCTGATAGGCTTTGTTGCAGGTCTATGCTGTTTCCTGGCTGACTATGATCCAGGCTCCCTCTTCAGGTCCTGATGGGATGGTTAAAAAGCCCTCCTGTGGGAATGAGGGAGATTTACAGTTAATTTTTATTAATGAAGCCTGACAGTCTTCTTAGTTTAGCCAACAAGATACTATCTCATTCCAAGAAGCCTTCTCTGTGCTCTGAATGCACAAATGAGAGAATACACATGTGCACGTGTACACACACACACACACACACACACATGCGTGCGTGCACTCATACATCTCTCAAGGGCACAGGCATGAGAAAAAGTGGGGGGAGGAGGAGAAGAGAAACAACATAAAAGCAGAAAAGAAGGAGAGCTGTCTGTTTTCTAATTAATTAGACTTTTGGCTTTCATGCCTGAGTAGGCACTTTTGCTGGAGGGCATGAGCTGACCTCCGGCAGGTGTCAGGGAAGGTATCTCCACCACACAAATAAGCCCAACATACTGCCCTGTACCACTGGCCAAATGAATTAAGTAGAAGAAAGCAGGAGGGGTCACATTCCTTTGAAATAATCAGGAATTGGTTGGTGCCGGAGGCAGGATACAAGGTCTTGATGGGGCTGATGGTCTTATCTTGTACGGCAGACAAATCCAAAGTTCCTCCTGTGTGGCTGAACATACTGCTTGGCATGTAGGTGCATTTTTAATAACAATAATAATTAGGTACCAAACACCTTGGGAGCTGTCAATCAAACTAAGGGAGGCATCCTTAGAGTCACATTTTACTTTTATAGGGATGCTCATACTTTTCAGTTCAAATCGAGGTCTCTCACAGACATTTTTTCATCCAGAAGCAAATAATATTTCTGAAGCTTGTCTGCCGGATTCTCTCTTTTGGATAAGGAATCCAGCAAGAATTATATACATAAATATATGTGCGCACGTGTATGTGTGTATGCATGCGTGCGTATGTGAGCATATGTGCATGTGTATATACGTATGTATGATTGTGTATATATGCATGTGTGTGCATGCACGTGTGTGTATATATGTGCATGTGTGTATATGTGTATGTGCACGTGTGTATGCATGCACATGTGTAGAGCAATGATATTTATGGTAGCAATGATCGATAGATCTGCACACAGACCAACCAACAAAATGACAGACTGAAAAGCAGACACAGAAGGAATCATGTTATATATCTATATCAATATACAGTGCATATTCAGGAAATCTGGCAACATCTGTGGGAAAAATATATGTATTTTTCTGAAACGTATGTTTATTGTTATGAAAACTGAAAATATTTCCTTTCTGGTTGGGCCAGTCACAATAGGGACGTTTCAGTTTGTTTGTAAAAATTAAACCACTGAATTTTCCAGCGGTTAATCTATGGTTGCTTTAGGTGCCACAGAGGATCACTAGAATTGTTGTTAAGGAACTTCCCACTCCATTCTCCTCGATGCTCAGAGCTCCCTGCCTGCAAAATACCCCCTGTGATGCCATCTCTCCTGTAGCTGAACTTTCATAACTATCACAGAAGTAGCTTTACCATGTTGCATTATGGTACATGTAATCTAGGCTGGGAGTCTGTCCCAAGGATGAAAATCAGGACCCAAAGCAATACAAATACCACCACTATGAGATTCCATAAGTGGTCCGGGGGGAGACTGGAGGGATATGGAAAGATTAATGTCCAACCAAATTGTCATGTTTTCACAAACTAAAGCATAAAAAATTGATGCATGAGAAAATGCTCGGTTTGTTTTAAAAAATCAGAACAAATGTTTGATTTCTGAATCCCAATTCCTCCAACTCCCTTTCCTGTGGAGAACAGTGCTAATTAGCTTTAATCCTAATTTGAGGCAAAACTAGCAAATATTGAAAACCTGGATTTTTCTACAAGATGCTTCAGTTTTCAACATGCTCTTTCAGCCAATTCCACATTCATCATTGGAGTTCCTCAGAAATATTTGACCTATTCCCTTGACCATAAACAGCGTGATGCATCCAGTTCGTATTTAAAAAAAAAAAACAACCCCCCCAAAACAAACAAACAAAAAAAAATTGGCAAAATATCTCTGGATAATTTAAAAACCAGAGTGTGCCTCATGGCACAAAGATAAGCTTCGTAGCCATACGCGGTTTTCCTTAAAGCCCTTGCTCGGTTTGATAGGCAACTTTGCTTGGACTCACTCTCATGGCAATAGTCTGTCACGCTGAAGTTTTGGTAATGATACAAACTTTCAGGGGAATAATACATACACATTTACTCATATACACACACATACAAAAACACACGCACACACATATATATAATACACACACACACACACACGCATATATCCATACATACATATACATACACACACACATATATATATACATATACACACACACACACACACACACATATATACACACACACAC
>NW_017728909.1:16682438-16732736 GCF_001723895.1 Crocodylus porosus | reverse complement strand
ACACACACACACACACACACACACACACACACACACACTAGACACAGGCTGGGACTTGCTCTGACCTGAACTACAACTACCAGCAATCATAGAGCAAAGCCTGTTCTCACGAACCTCGTATGATTTGCAGGCCAAGAGGATAGATAGTTTGCACAAACATCCAAGTGCTTATTCAAACAGATCATAGGCCCCTAGGTTTTAACCATCGCTATATTATGCCCTTTTATGTGACAGTATCTAGGTTACAAATAATGGATCTTCTTTGCATTTCATTTAACAAATATATTGATAAAGTCTGTTTTCAATCCTCCACAGACAGGATGCTTTAGGGGTTATTTTTCAAGGCAAGTTCACATGGGGCATTCAACCAACAAAGTTCCCTTGATGTTAACAAGGAACTGTGCAACTAAACCCCCATATATGACTTTGAACAGAAATCCACCAAACCAGTTGTGCTGAATGGGTGGAAGGCTTTGAACTCAGCAGGATTTTTTCCTGAATAAGAAATCATGGTTCAGACCTAATATATAATCTGTGCAGTTCTACTATCTAGAAATAACCAAGAGACAAAGACAAATGATTGGCCAATTGCACTAGAAATCCCCAGACCATGAGCACAGATATTTGGATCTATAACCACCTCTTCCTTTTGTTTCTAGCTTGGGGACATTACGGGAATGACTGGGAGAATGGGGATGTGTTTTGATGCTGTCTAGTGATTCACTACTAACAGGATGGTCCATTGGAAATTGTTGTGATCTAGAGCAACTTTTAGGTTGCTCTAAATTGCTACTCATAAGCAATCTGAACACAAGTGGCATGAGGTTCAAGGAGCCACAGGGAGAAGAGCTGGTCTCTATTTCAATCAGGCTTTTCCTTTGCCCCCTTCCCAGAGAAGTCATCTGCAACAGTATCAGGAGGGGATGACTTCTCACTCCGCAGGTATGCTAAGAGTCAGGTTTCCACCTATTCTACACCCCTGCTTCAAACCCCAGATCTCCCGCTTCTGCGATCACATGAGCCATTGTGTAGTTGAATAAGAAAAAGGACAGACTTGATTTAAATGGTTTCAAAGCTGATGTTGTGTTGGATTATCCACCTGCATTGCACATTGCTAACATTTTACATTCCTGCTAACATCAATGTACAATGCAGGACAATCATTTACATCCATGCAAAGCAAGTATAAAACATGATGAACAATGTGATTGGACAGTTCTGATTTGGTAATATTTTTATGCTCAGGTTATAAAGGAGCTGTTATATGCACAGATTTGAGAGATGGGGGGAGAGGAAAGAAGGACCAAGGAAAATCAGCTAGCACAACTGAAGTTTTGCAGCACAAGTCTGATAGAAATATAATGCCCAGAAAGGCACTGTTGTCAGATCCATTCCAGTGATATGCCTAAACTGACACAGACAGACAGGTCTCACTGGTTTCTTCTTGCAGCTGTCTGCATACAGTATGTGTGACATTTAGGGGTATCTTTTCAAAGCAGCATGCAAGGTTTTAGCTGCAATACTCCCACGAACATCAATGGAAGCTGGTCGATGAAATCCCCTATGTGCATTTGCTTTGAACATTTACCCCTAAGCATTCTGTCTGCTGAGGCTTGGGATGGGACTTCACTGTATTTGCTAAGAGAAATGCAGAGATGCTTCAGCCTACATTAAAAATAATAATAAAATAAAAATCAGCATATCCACTTGTTCTCTGATCCCTTGATTGCTGCTCTGGTATTGTGAATGCATTCCAAGCTTTGCTACATCCATCAGGGACGGTACAGATGGACGTTTTGCCTATCCAACCTGACTCAAACGCTTGAAGATTCATCAGAGAGAATCTGTTGGCAATTGCAAATGGATCCTATCCAGAGCCAGCAGATTTTATGTCTCCAGAGGGAAGCAGGACTGCAAAGGGCAGACTAGACTGGCAAAAATATTTACTTTTATATTTCATCACTTCAAATTTAAAATGGGATGAAATGCAGTTAAAACTTCACCTTTTTAATAGGAAGCTAACAGAGATTTTCAGCATGGTCCCTTTGCTGGCAAGCCAGACAGGAGAAAATTGGAAGCATTTTAAGCTAAAAAGAAAAAAAAAAAAAAAACAAGGATCAGCAGGGTGACATATACTTTATTAGTCCCCCTTCAAAATCCCGTTCCTTCCTCCCTCTTATATCTCATATTTCTTTCCACGCTTTCCTTCCTTTTCCCCCCTTCCCACCCTCATCTTAGCCATTTTAATTCCTCCAAAGGGATGCATCCCAGTGGCACTTGCAGTCATAAGGCACAATTCTCAGCTACATAGTGGCTCTTTTACGGCACTGCAGGAGCAAAGTGCAACCATATAGGCGGTGGAACTGGCCACTGGGGAATAGCCTCTCCCACGAAAGAGGTTTCAGAAACAGAGTAGAGTCAGCAAATCGGTTCTGCAGTGGCCTCCATCACATCTCCCAAAATAAAGGGCTTGATGGGGGCAAAGGGGGATTATGAGGAAGGGGATGCATGCCTGGAATGCTACTCAGCTAGGTTCAATTCGCCTCCTAGGGAAACGTTGAAGTTATGAAAATAGGAGGGTCCCCCTAAAATATGCTAGAATACCCAGAAAGGCTAAATGTATATAGGGAAACCAGGATTCTGATGTCCCTTGTAAGAGGTGAGAGAGCCGTCTGGTTTGCAGTTGTTCATTGTTGCTTTTTGTTTTCTTTTTCCATCGAGGCCCATCTCTTGGTCACCACACCCTCACGTTACTGCAGAGGTGGCCATCACCTGGCATCCCTTCTCCTTCAGAGGTCCATTGCAAACAAAGTCCTCTCTTCTGGGGTTTCATTTCTTCTTATTAAAAAAAAAAAAAGAAAAGAAATGTAAACATTCACTCTTGTTTTAAGGGCTTTTGGCCTTCCCCAAGACTTTGCACCTCAAGCTAGTGACTGCCTTCTCTCCTTTCGTTTGAAGCCAGGCCCCAGTTCCTACTCAGACCTTCACAGTGTAACTTGGGACGTGGAGCTACCCACCAGCTGCAGCCAATTATGGATCCATGGGGTCTCTGTCTTGGAGCCATGGGCGACTGATGCCACCTTAGCCAGGGTCTAGGGGAGAGGGTCCCCCCACAGCCAATCTTGCTGGCCAGAGGGAGGGTTCCCCTCATGGCCGATCACTGCGGCTGCTTCTGGGAGTGACACAGCGCTCCCACTGCATGGCTGGTGCTTGCAGGTTGGGGCACCGGTGCATCCGACTGCTCCCCCCCCACACCCGCCTGTTGCCTAAGCGGTGAGCGTAGCTAGTCAGGGGGTGCACGTGCACGCTCATACACATTGCCACTGCTTGGAGCCCTTCTTCCTAGAGCATGGAGAGTTTCCCTGCAGAAGGACACCTGAAGCCTGGAAACCTCTGATCAGACTTACTCAGTACTTAACTATATACAATTTATTTACATAGAGAGAAAAAGGCAAGTAGAAAAGACCATAAAAATCAGTATTTGCATGAAAAAATACCAATAACTATTATATACTAATAATTATTATACATATGCTACAGCAGTATGAAACCCCAAATGGCCTCTTCTTCTGGACATTTGGGAGCAGTCTCTGGGGATGGGTGGGGGGGGTCGGTGAGAACCCCTTACGCTCAACTCTCAGGTCGGTTCCTAGATGAGTTTCTCCCTATGTTGATTGTAGTGATGTTGTTCAACTCTCAGCAATGAATGTCACACTGGTCCTGGATGCAAGTAACAACTCAGGCTTTTACGCACACTCTCTACCTCCTACAGGAGAGGCAGCGAAGTTTGGACTCACTCATACGGGTGAGACCTGCAGAGTCTTGTACTCCATAGTGTAGCAGTCAAATCCTCCCTGGATCGGTTTTGTACCAATCACCCCCCCTGTGGGGTGGGTGGAGCCAACCTCCCGTGGCCTGAACCCGGCTCCTCCCCGTCAGCAGGGGCTCGGGCAAGCACCATGCAGCTTAAACCCCTGTCAGGGATGCAGGGCTCGGGTAGTATGTCCCATTCCATGACTAGGTGAAAGCCTGCGGTGTTGCAATCCCCACCTGCAATATCTCTCTTTACTGCTCAGAATTCAATGGGGGCACTCCCCCCTGCGTGGGACGGGTGACTCTCCCCACCTCCCCCGTCATGGGCAGGATGTGAGCACCCAGGGAGGGCTCCTCTGGGACTACAATTCCCTCCCCTATAATGAACAAAGAATATGCTGACAGTCCTGTCCAGACATGACAAGCATCATCTTGCTCCATCTCCTGAAACCTGCTGGCCTTTGGAGCAGCATCTGGGTCTCTGCTGTCCCACTCTCACTCCAGCCTTGTCCCGCTGACTTCAGGCTCTTCTGGGGCTCATTTGACTGCCATGCTGGGTCAGGTCTTCGATGCCCATGTGCTTCTCTCCCCCTGACTGCAGCACGTGCCTTCTTTTATCCCCTCGGGGGCCACACCCATGGATAGCAGCTCATCCAATCAGAAGTTGGGAGTGGATTCTCCAATCACCTTGCGCTACATCCATGGATCATGACTAGTCCAATCAGAAGGTAGGGCTGAATGGGCCAATCACACTGAACTCCCCTTGTTGCAACAGGTTGAAGTATAAGCCCAACCAGACAAAGACCAGGCTGTAAGTGAGCCTGGTCTAACTCTGTTACAACAATTTAAGTCTCTAACCAGTTCAATTCCATAGTTTTAGGGTTATGCCTAGGCTAGTACTGTCCCCTGTAGTACATTGCCACTCGTGCCTTAGTGATAGTGTGTCTCCTAAATAACTACTTACAAGCCTGTTCTTGCCACATGCTTAGTTATTAGGTGATCCTTTGCCTACTAAAGAATACTGAGGAATGAAACCCACTGAAGATGGGGACATGGGTCTAAACTCCTTTCCCAGCAACTATCCAGCTTTCCTTCTCATTGAGTGCATCTACACAAGACGCTAACCTAATAGCACTGCTCAGTAGCATGCCGGACAATACTGGTGCTAATATGTTACTGTATAGTAGTATTAGATGACTGCGTAGTTAGCATCAGTAAAACCCCTTGCGCTGGCACTACTGTGCAGTAGTGTCAGTCAGTATACATTGATTTAATACTTGGTTATCCAAGTACTAAAAATAATGCACAGTGACTACAGCACATGAATGAACATGTAGATGTGCCCTGTGTAGTTCGTGTGAAGGATCTTAAGCCAGTTAGTGGTTTAGCTGGGGCACTCAAATCATTCATTAAAGAAGGGAAAGTATGCTTGGGCTGTTAGACATATTGAGATATCCTGGCAGCCGTCCTTCCTGTATCCCTATTATGGAAGTGTGCCTTGCTAAATTACCAACTTTCCATGGAACAAAAACTGCTTACAAACACTTGCTTAATTTTTTACTTTTTTTTTTTTTTTTTTTTTTAAATCTGAGCATTTCAGTGACCGGGATTCCTTAATGGAGGGACCACTCTGATTGCAACCTTCTTATTGTGCTCAAGATAAATGATGTGCTAGGGCATAAAATCATAAAAATGTAAGGCAGGAAGGGGCTCATGTGGTCTTCTAGTACAAGCTTGCTTGAGGCAGGGTCATCCTTGTCTGAAGCATTATCTACAAATATTTGTCTAAAAGAGACATGCCACAAATTAGCCCCACACCCTCCCAGAGTGCTACTCCAATCCCCTTCCTCTGCCTGAGTCACTGTTCTACTTTCCTCTCCCTTCCCTGTATTCATTGCCTGATCTGCTGCTCTGTTTTCTGCTTCCTGCCTGATCTGCTGCGGTGCTGCCCATCTCCTCCCCAGTAATGTGTCACAGAGACGGCCCATGATACCTGTGCCATAGATTGGCCAGCCCTGATCTAACCCACAGGTGTCAAACTCACCTCATGACATGGGCCACATCTCTGCAGGCTGGATCCAGCCTGGGACATATGGCAGCAGAGGCATTACTTGCTCCGGCCTTGTGTTTTGTGCCAGAGAGGCTGCTTCATGGCCTGTGTAGTAGAAGCAGTGCCAGCTCCAGCATGGGGGCCTGTTGTCTATAGCTCTGTGGTGGTGATGATGGACTAAGTGGCCAGGGGATGATCAAGGCTTGATCAACCTTGTTTGCCCTCCTGCCACCTATTACCATTTTCCCTATGGTCCAAAAGCCCTGGACTGTTCAACAAGCCCCTCTGCTTAGCCATGCCTCCCAACTTCCAGGTGCCCACGGATAGCCCAGCAAGCCAGAAAGAGCAGCTCCATGGGCCAGATCCAGCCCTTGGACTGTCCGTTTGATACCCCTGGTCTAACCTAGTCTCAAAACTGCATGAAAAGTCCTCTCAGAGCATGGATTACAATAAAAAGCCAACCAATAACTCACTTACAATTTAGTAGCAGTAGTAAGAGGAGGAGGAGGAGAAGTAAATATATATCACAATCTCATCAGCTGGTGTCACTGTTTATGAACTGGCAACCTTCAGTTTGAGCTCAGGATCAGTTAGATCAAGGCCACGGTGTTTAAGTGTGCCACAATATCAAATATGCCATCAAATACCAATTCCTTAGGAACTCTGAACGTTAATGAAATATCTAAATTATTACGGTATCCTTTCAGGATCTTGGGTAAAGTTCCCAGGGCACTGCCTCACACTACATGACTTTTACTGAATCTGAGTTTTGGTGGATCACAGACTCAAAATAGGCCTACAGTAAAGTGTAGCTGTACAAAGAGTGAATGTAGTTTTGGGATAAATAAATGGGAGAATTAGGTGCAAGAGATGAGAGGTGATAGTCCCTATTTCCTTGGTATTTGTTATTCCTTATCTAGAGTACTGCATGCAGTTTTGACCTCCACATTTTAAAAAGGGCATAGAGAAGCTAGAGAGGGCCCAGAGGCAATTAACAAAAATTTTAAAGGGCTTGAAAGGCAAGTCATCTGAGGAGAGGTTGAAAGAAATAGGCATATTTAGCTTTCAGAAAAGGCACTTAATAGGGGACAGCATAGCAGCCTTCAAGCAGCTGAAGGGTTGCCATAAAGAAGAGAGAAAACACCTTTTTCTGGCTTTTCGTGAATAGAACAGGATATACACCAATGGCTTGAAACTTCAAGTAGGTTTAGTTTGGATATCAGGAAAAGCTTCTTCACAGACTACGTACACACAATCAATAATTTGGGAGAATTTCCCCAGGTTTGCTCTCCTGGAAGAAAAATATACCCAGAGCTTTGTGTACAGCCATTTGAGTGCTAACTTTTTTTAAAGTCTGTGTATGCAAGGGCAGGAGAAGCTGCAGAATCCCACTGGTTTCTCCAGTTCCCAGGTGATGTCCCAAAGCATATTCATGTTATCATTTTCTGTTAGTAGTGTGCTGTTCTTACACACTTAGAGGAGTTTTCATTGGCCTCCTATCTCTAACACTGGTCTTTATGTTCTGCTTCATTTTCCTTCATGCCCTTTTCCACAATCCTCTCTCTACCTGCTAACTTTAAAACATGTATACTACTCTCTTTGATATATTTAGAAAGGGCAAAACACTCCCTAAACAGGATACCTTCACAATCCATCAAACACTTCCTCCTTTCTGACTCGGTAAACAGAAGGTGCCATTCTGTTTCTCTTTGTGCATCTAAACGGCAGCTTTTTAGCTGTGTGAATGCCACAAATGCCATTTATATGAAGGTAGCAAATGTATTCCCCCAGCGGTATTGATTCAATCATTCATGCACGGAGCATGCACAGAAGGCTATGTGTTGGCTGTGCATGCACGTGTCCATATACATGCGCCCACTTTGAACACATGCCATTGTCTAAGGAACAAAAGAGTTGGCTACTAAAAATTCAGGACTCGTGCGTATTAGGTGGACAAGGAGGAGGAGCATAATCCTATGTCTTAGCCCTAATAGTTGAGTGGTAAACCACTTGTCCAGGAACTGGTTACCAGGAGTATAACCCTCTACTCCCCTACGATGGGTGTTGAACCTGCATTTCTCTGACTTATCTGCACAATTCTCACTTGTAGTCAGGTAGTGAGAGCACTGTGCTAGACAGACAGATCAGGTTCAACCCCCCTCTGGGTGAAGGGCCCCTACAGCCAAGGTCTGTAGCTCTCTGGCCAACTGCTCTGACCTCTCAGGTATAGGGGCAAAAAGTAAGAAGGCCCTCCTTCATCCCTATTTTTTCTGGCACTTGCACTGAGGTATCTGGAAGTGTATGTGCACTAGTGAGTAGTCTCTGTGTATAGCTTGAAGTGTCCAAAGCATAAAGCAGGGATGAAAAAGGGCTAGGGAGATGGCAAGAAAACTGGCATTTAGATGCCCAGAGGGAACCAGGATTCCACCCATAGCCGTCAACCGCTGTTTTGGGGTGTGCAGCTTTTGGTGTAGTCACCTGTTTCCTTGTAGCCCTGTTCAGCTTTCATCCTTTTTTCCCTACTCTGGGTTTGAGGAGGTTGCTCAGTATGCGGGGTCTTAAAATTGGGAGGGGAAGGAGTGGCAAGTGGTTGTAGCCACATCCTTCCTATCAGACATCAGCTGATGAAGATTTCCCACCCATTCAGTGGACCTGATAGCATGTGAGTTGTGGCATGGGGTTAAGGGAACACTATTTTAATACACCTTGGTGTAACTGTACAATAATGCCTCTGCATGCCATGATTAAGTTAATTGTTCTGGTGCCCCCGCATTCAGTGTGGACAATCTTCTGAATAACTGGGACCTTCCAAGTTCCTGAAGTACTTTCTGAAGGATCTGTAGAGTAAAGCTGCTATACAAACAGCAATTTCAAAATAAAGGCAAGAGATTCAGTGATGCAGAGAGGAAGACAATAAGTCTAGTCTGCACATGATTGCTTATTCCCACTGCAGTATTTGGGCTTGACTCTGAGCTGCTTGGCTGAGGGCTTGACCTAGATCTTGTATAATCCTATAGACCTGTACAAAATATTCCTCAAATTTGCCACCCATTCCCAAAATAGTGTTTTACCAGGTCCAAAGACTAAGAACTATAGAAAGCAGGGTCGAATCGGGCCCAAAGCCTGCCAAGTCCATGCTCACCTCTTAAAAAAAAAAGATCTAATGTACTCTCAAAAGCATTCCTCAGCTGTGCTACTCCATTTGGACATACTAAATAACCCTAATGTTAATGTTCACAGCCATACAAAGCACGTTGCTGAGTACTCAAAAGCAGTCACAGTTGACTGCATATTGTCAGTAGACTATGTGTATGTAATTTATTCCTCTGAAAAAACACTCTTAAAACATAACAAACTACAACACAATTTCTCAGGAATTGCCTCATCACGTAGGAGTGGAGTGGACCACAGCCACATTTTAATGACTGCTTAGAAACCAGGCAGATGCCTGAACCGTGAAATGAAGGGGAGCATCAGACCCATCTGGCAAGGAGCTGAGTGCTAGCTGCAAGATGCTGAGCACACTCAAGCCCCTTTGATTTAAACTGAGTTGAAAGTCCTGAGTTTCCATTAGTCCCTTCCTGTCAGTGAAAATATTCTTATTAGCTTCAGTGAATTTGGGGTCAGTATTCCCAAAGTACAGAAATTGGAAGGGGGAGGGGAAGTTTAAAGTGATTTTAGGGTCCATTTGGACTTCCCAGATCCTCAGTCCTGCCCAGCGTAAGCTAGAACAGCTTTGGGGTTGCTGTAAATGTATACCTTTCCTGCAGTATCACCCACTCGTCTGGTGCTAATTCCACGAATGGCAATAACTAGAGTGCATTTTTTGCGTCTTTATGCCAGAGGATGGGAGAGAGACTCATACGTGCCTCTATGCAGCAGCCAGACCACCAGGTCCCAGGCAATATTCCCTGGAATATATTACTACACCTTTTACAGTCCCTTTATTCTACTGGAGCAATGCAACTGAGTTGGAAAAGTTATTTCCCAAACTCCGAGTCCCTATGCAATACGAGATATGGTTTATGTATTTATTTTATTATTGTTATGTATTATTTTAATTATTTTGTTATTATTATTTTATGATTTATTAGCCTTTTTCACTACTTCATTTGTAAAAAAAAAACTCTCTTACTGTTAGGAAACATAATGGCTTTGGAATCTATTTTTTCTTTTTAATCCTACTTTAATCCTTCGGAGCTATAAACCTGGGAAAATGCCTATTTTTTTTTTACTGTATATATTTACAGCTTCTATTCTAAATAACTTTAGTGCTTTAGGATTTTCAATCACCATAATTTCTTCTATAGAGTAAAAAGAAAATCAAACTTTTAAGCCCCACGGGGAATATTTCAACTCAACCTGGTTCTCTAATGCTAGAGCCATATAAGAGCTATCAGAGCCACTCTGTTTCATCACTCCAGCTATTTGGGTCCCTTATTCACATTGTTTGGCTCATTCACACCTTCATTTCTCAGGACTAGGAGCATTATATCCCAAATTGCATCAAACATTTTATTAAATTTGTCCCTGTGATCATTCAAAGCCATTGAAAGGACGGACAAATCTTTGAATCTCTTTCAAAGTAGATTACATTCCTGTGCTTGTGAATGTTGGTAATTTACATTAGGAAACTTGCAAACATGGTATATCGACTGCTGCTGACTGAATATAATCAAAAAGCAGAATGACTCATCCACCATGGAATTATTATGTGGGCAGTAGAGATGTAGCTGCTGATACCCCACAATAGCACCTACTTTTATGTGCACTACTAGATAAAATGTACATAAGAAGAATAGGAAATAGAGATGAAAAGGTTCATTAAGTCATCTTAGCCCTGTACAAGAGCACTCCCTATACTTTCTTATTCTCTATAAGCAAAGAATGAAAAATGTCATACAATGTAGTTCTCTTATAATGGAATAAGCAGGTACTAACGATGGACCCTTTCCATTCCTGGCTCACTTCTTCAAATCTAGCCCACATCTGGGAAACGTGTTAAAAATCTGGTCCTATATAGGGACATAGGAAGTAGGACTGAAAGCCCAAGGTGTGTTCTGTTATAGGTATAGCCATAGGTGGCAGAAGGCCTGGGCTAATGGGGCTTAGCTCCCCTTACAAACCGGGCCCATGACAGCGGCTCCAGTGCCATGCCATGCCAAGAGCCATCACTGTACGCTTCTCCACCACCGCACACACAACACCAGCAAGCGTTGACCCCAGAACGGCCCTGCGGGAGGGAGGGATGGGGTTAGGCAGGTGCGCGCTACACTACCCAGCCTTCCCAGATGATAATTTCTGGTGCTGCTTATAGATATAGACTGGTTTCCAATCACATATACTGGTTAAAGTGTAATGCCAGTACCTGGCCAAAGGGAATACTGGGGTTGCCAAGTACAGTCCCTTCCTAGCACCAGCAACCACTTCACATATTCTTTTTCATAAACGTACCCAGCTCTCTCCAGGGATGTTTAACAAACTGTAAGAAACTATTTCTGCCTGAAGGTATTCATAACTGGTCTCCTTATTCTTGTGCCAGCCTTGTCCTTTACATTAATGGCTCTGCTTTTTCCATAGTGTTTAACAAGGAATTATGGATTTAGAGAAAGCCATCATACAGCTTCCTAGACTTCATTTTGCTAGGCTAAAGAAGCCAAGATGTTCAACCTTTTCTTTTGAGAGAGGGAACCTATCCTAGGTTCTGTATGGGGAATGGTTCTGGGGGTTAGGACAGAGTAACTATGTTGGTAGTCTCAGTCGAGACACATTAAATGGAGACCAAACTAATTATGCATTCCTAAAAAGTGCTCCCTCTGTAAGGCAGGTGAGGTACTCTGTAAAGGCATTTCTGGCAAAAACAGGTTTATGAATAAATGGAAGATTACAGTTTCTAAAGTTGCAAAGCCAACACCACTCAGAAACATTAAACTCATTCACAGAGATGAAACTGGATAATTAATACAAGAAAGTAATAAAGCTGTTAAACATCTGAACAAAGAGTATCTTCTTAAGCCATACATAATTATTAGTTTCAATATTTTTTGAGCAAGTGCTGGGACACTGTTGAGATGTTTTGAACAAAACGTGGGATCCTTATTCAGTATTTCCAACATTATTTCTCTTGAATACAGCTGAGTAGGTAATCAAAATATAATTTTTTTTCTTTACTGAGTTTTTGATGAACAAAACCTGAGCACTTTATAATGATATCACTTAAAAGATTTGGGAAACAATCAGAAAAATAAAGTGCTTTTAATAGAAATGCATCTCCTGAGCGAATGGAAATGAAACAACTTTGAAATTTGAACTGCACCGTGAAAATAGCTGTTGTCATTTTCTACAACTTCCAAAGAAATCACCCTAATTTTGAAAAGTAAACTCAATCTGGCCACAAATCAAATATGAAACAGGGTAACAAATCTTTTGCTAGCATTCAAAATACATTGCTTCATTTCACTTTTATTATTTTTGCACATAATGTTGTGCTTTCCCATTTCATTTGATAACGAAAGAAAAAACATTAAAAATGACACAGGAAATCATGTGGAAGAAGTATTCCCAAGTCAGTTAAAAACACGAACTTTGTAGCCTCATAAGAAAGCTTTGTCTTTTGGACATCCCAATATATAATATCTGGGGCCAGATCCTCAGCTGAGGTAATCTGGCTTGGTTGTAACATAGAGCTGTACTCCATGGAAGTGCATTGCTTTACATTAGCTGAGGATTTAGCCGTGGTCTTCTGAAGCTGGCCTATCATCATGTTCTTCTCCATTTGATAAAAACAGTTGAAATATGGAGAAGATCTAGTCCACCCATTGATTAACGCAGATTTGTCCTCTAGTGACGAAACCAAGCATTAAGGCATTAAAAAACAGACTTTCACCCTGAAGAAGTGCACAGTCAAAAAACCTGAGGATGAATCCATTCGATTTTCAGAGGTTAGTCTAAACTGTGTAGACTGAACTGATAAGCAAGTGCACAGACATTCACGTTTGATTTAAAAAATGCAGCCAGAAGCCTGCACTGGCCCAGGCAAGAGGCTTGAGTGGTAGGGGTGCGCTAGAGCATGCCTCCCTGCTGGGCTGGTGCAGTCAGCTTGGGCCAAGGTTAGCCCACCTCCCCTGGGGTTTGCAAAGGAGGTTCAAAACAACCTGGGATGATGAGGGACTGTGAGTTAACTTTAATCTGGAGGGGATCCAGGACAGAAGTTCAATAAACCAATTTAACCTAAAACAGTTAAGTTTGATATTACATCCATCCAGCTTTATCTGAAATTGGTTCTGGCCATTTTGAAAGTGGTTCATGCATGCTGAACTTCTGTTGTGTTAGAGTTTTGAACCGGTTTCTGATCACTTATACCAGTTTATGTATAATTTCTGTCCCTAGCCCCTTTGTTTAACTTTCCAATCTCTCCATGAAGAAAAAAAAGAATGGTTGTGGAGCCATTGACTTTATTTAGACCTTCCCTTCTAGTAGAAGTCCACAATGCCATACTGAAGATATGGGATTAAAACCGTTAGGTTTCAGTCCTTTCCCTCATGTAACCTTCCCCCCTGCCTACATCTCTCTCTCTCTCTCTATCCCCATTTACCCTGTCATGACTCAGAAAGTCTAGTAGTTTCTTGGCTTTGCTTTAATAGCAACTTATATATTACCCTCTGCATATATATATTTTTTAAACTATAAATCCTCTCTTTGCTTTTGGTCTTTAGTTCTTTTCCCTTTTATTTGCCAGTAGGGAGACTTAGATAGGCTTGGGTTTCTTAATCCTCTTTATAAATTTAAAAAACCCAATTAAGTCTGCATAAAGTCTCTTTTTTTCTGATGGAAAAAAACCAAAAAAACAAAAAACCTTATATCAGTCTTTCTGCAACATAATAAAACATTGCACTTATATAGATCCTTTTATCCAAGGTTCCCAAATAACTGTATAGAAGTCATTCATTAATTAAGCCTCACAACATTTTACACAAAAGGTATTATGCCCGTATTGAACGTAGACAGACTGAGAAGCAGGTACGTAACTTGTCCAAGGTTATTGCCCAACGTGGCAGGGATAGTCAAAGACAGGGCTCTAGATAGGATTCAGAAGTCCTGATTCATAGTTGCTAGCTCTTACCACTAGATCACAGTGTCTCTCAACTTATCTTAATGCTGTGAACTCTCAGCTCATTGTGTTTGTGGCAGGAAAATAAATCCAAAGGCGAATTCTGATTCTTATTTTCCTGTTGACCAAAATGGTCGTACATCATACCTGCTCAGTGAAAAGACAGGCAGACAGATTCTCAACCAGTATAAAATGCCACACTTCCACCGTACTCCGCTGAGGCGTGACAATGTGTGCCACCTGAGGACTTGCCCTCAGGAAAGTCCACCTACATGATGAACAACCGTGCAGCTAAAAACAATGAAACTCTGCATACCCACAACTGAGATCTCAGTGGTTATGACTCTCACAGCTACCCTGAATACAGAATGCAGGCAAAAATGCATCAGCCGCCCAAGAATAATGTTGCAAGACAAAAGTGAGTTATATGTTCTAATAATTGGGCATAACATGGTAGGAGCATCAGGAGAGAGAGAGTGTGAGGAGAATTAAGGTTTACTTGTCAGACCTAAAAGAACAAAAACGAGATGCAGGAGAAAGAATTATTTGCTGACATTCTCTTCTGGCCAGTCCAGCTACTACTACAAAAGCTTTTTGTGCAAGGTAGGTAGAAATAGGTACACATAATATATATGGATATGGTTGGACTTTATCACTCTAATGGAATTTTATCACCCTTGTTTAGAAACTTTCAGGAAACAAACTTTCTAGACATGATTAAGGAAGCAGAGTGTTGTGTCGCATCTGCAGTGGCTTTATACTCACTTGACAGGGTTTCAACTCAGGTAGGTTCAGAGGCCTATGCTTAACTATTAGGGTATGTTGAAGCCCCCATGCTTAAGGGTGCTTCTGAATAAGTATATGAATCAGCACCCACACCTTCAGCTGATCTAAGTGAATACTGAATTAATTCAAATGTGCCATTTATGACCATTGAAGATATGGCACATAGGGTCTGGTTTCCATAGTGTGAACTCATTTTGCAACCATTACTCATGTAACAAAAGGGCCAAAATCCAATATCCCAGTCTAAGGGTGTGTCTGCACATTAATTAATGTGCTTTAGGTAATGCACATTAAATCTAGTACCAGAAAAAGATGCAGTAGCCTATTTTAATACGTATTAGCTAAAGTGCACTTTTTTTGTGACGTTTTAATGCACATTAAAATAGGCTAATGCACATTAAAGCACACATGTAGACACGCCCTGCATAACTTATACCGTTGAGTGTCCCCCAGCTTCCTAATAAGGCAGAAGTGACCCTCCCCCAGGTTATGGAACAGGAGTTAACCTCTTCTGTACCACCATAGTCCTAATGACAATTTTTTGGGGTGGGTGAGAGCACCTGAACATGTTCACAGAAGGAGGTCATTCTTTCCTGCAGCCTCACCTTACCAGACCTCAGCTTGTGTACAGTAGTTTGAAACCAAACTTCTCCATGGAGCCTTCCTTTCTTGTCCCCATGTTCTGCCCTACTGCTCCAGTTTCTAAGGCCTCACTGCATTTTGATGCCAGTGAAACTTTGCCCACTGACACCAGTCCAAGGGTCTGACCCACCTGATAGTGATCATATTTTAAATTCTGGGCTGCAGAGATAAACGTAAGCACCTAAGCCCCGCACATGATTGCCTTGGTGATGTATAAGTGTGCATATGATGCCTCTGCTTTAAATTGGGCTCCCAGATTAAGTATGAATATTGCTAATAGAGCTAATGTGAGGTTCCAGATTGAACAACATTCCTGTAAACGACATCCCGGTGATCCTGCTGGGATGGAGGGGGCTACGTTATATCCACTCAAGGTTGTGGCTCTATGCCACAACTTGTCTCTAAAGTCACAGAGCCTTAAAATCCCATCTGTCCTGCAGGAAGGAATTTTTTGTGTGTGTTGTTCTATAGGACTTCAATGATATTTAATAGAATTGCCTGTAGAAAAGAAACGTTAAGACAACATCTGGTGTGTTTCTGGGTAAACATCCCAGGACACCACACGTTTGCCTAGACAATTAATAGACCACTAAAATATACTTAATTTCGCCAAAGCCTTTTACACAGCTATTCTATGGTGTAGTTTGCATTAGGTGTCTTCCTCTAGTGACTAGCAATTATAGGAAGATATGAATCTACTCTAGCAGAACCTAAGCCAATTTCCTGTTTCACTCACATGGTCACTTCCTACTTACAAGCATAGAAGATCAAGAGTTCACTATCTACACTAAGGGCTTGCATTTAAAATGGCCGATAAATAGGTAGAAAAATATCTTTATTGTTTCTTGGGCTTTACTTTTGCACATAGACAAGGGCTATCCAGCTGACAATATATTTGGATTCCCTAAGGCCCCTCACCAAAGAATTAAAAAAGAGTTGCCATGGGATTGAAAGTAAACTTATTTTGTGGACTGAAAGTTTGTTAAAAGATAGGACGCAAGAGTAAGGCTCTTTTCAGGATGGATGGAGGTCAAAAGTGGGGTCACGAAGGGATCTGTGCTGGCACCAATTGTGTTCAAGGTGTTCATCGTTGATTTGGAAATAAGGGTGCACAGTGAAATTTCCAAGTTTGCAGATGAGAATAAGTCATTCTGGGTAGTCAATCCCAAGCTGATGGAGAGAAGCTGTAGAAAGATGTCAGTAAGCTAAGTGAGTGGGCAAAAAAAAAAAATGGCAGATGAACTTCAATGTCAACAAGTGCAAAGTAATGCACATAGGGAAAAATAAGTGAACAAGCTGTTGCGGCTCAGGGAAGTCACCTTGGAATCACTGCAAACAGATCTCTAAAAATATCAGCTCAATGTGCAGTGGCCACCAAAAAAGCTAATACAATTTTGAGCATCATTAAGAAGGGAATTGAAAACAACAAGACAAAGAACATCCTCACGGCATTATACAAGCCCAGTGAGCCCACATCTTGAATACCATGTGCAGCTCTGGTCTCTGCATCTCAAAAAGGATGTAGTAGAATTGGAAATGGTACAGAGAAGGACAATCAAAATTGATCAGAGGGATGGAGCAGTTGCCATTACCAGAGTGGCTAAAGAAGACTCAGACTTTAGTCTGGAAAAGAAAAGGCAATGGGGGGGGATCTATCGAATCAAGAAGGGTGTGGGCAAAGCGAATGGGGAAGTTATTTGCCAAGTCCCAGAATACTAGAACTAAGAGGCACCACAGAAATGAGTAAATAACAAGTTTAAAACTAATAAGAGGACATACATTTTTTTTTTTAATGCAGTGCATAATTAGCTTGTGAAATGCATTGCCACAGGACGTGGTGGAGGCAGATAGCAGAGCCAGGTGAAAAAAAAAGGGACTAGACAAACTCATGAATGAGAGATGTATTGATAGCTGCTGAACAGAATGGTTGGAGATGTTTTCTCTGGTAACTCTAAACCAATAATAGTGGATACCAGGAAGGATAACAGACAGATCACACTAAATATAACTAGTTGATTGTTCTCCCTCTATAGCATCCATTCCTGCCTCTGTCAGAGACAGGATACTGGGCTAGATGGACCACTGGTCTGCCTCATTATGGCATTTCTTATGTTCTTATGCAGCCAAGTTGCATGCAAAAATGAGTGCAGCACCATTTATATATCTATAGCTATATCTATAATGTTCATATATTTTCTCATCATTGCCTTATGTCAGTTTTGAAGCCCTCTCCTCAGAGGCATTTCCATTTATCCATATATTTATATAATGGATATATATGGATACAGTTATACAGACAGACAGGCAGACAGACAGACTGACAAATAATTGGATTATATATAGGTTGCCAACAGTTTTTTTGTTTTTTGTTTTAAAGTGATGAGCCAAATGTTGTAATATATTATTTTCATTTTGATTATTGATTTCCCCCCCCATTTAGCATTTAAGAATGGGGGGGGCAGTTAAACAATGTTTTATTTCAGAGAAATACAAGGGGGAAACAAATCCCTACAATGGACATTCACATTGTTCATGGATCAATGACCACCCCGGTTCTCCAGTAATTGAAAAGCATTTGGCACATTTCTATTAAAAACCTTCCCCTTCATGAATGTTTAAGTAAAGTAACTGAAACAAGAAGCAGCGATATGCATATCAAAAATAATTCTGAAACTAAAAGTTAACTAAAAAAAAAGTAAAATCTCACCTATAAAAAAAAAAAAAAATCTTTTTTTCCGTATTTCAACATGCTGGTGAGACTACGTCAGAGTTAGGAGACAACATTACCAGAGTTCAAAGATATAAAACAGGGGATCTGATGTTTCTGAGCCTAGGCTGTATTCCTGGCTCAGCTAATGACTCATTCAAGAGCCAATTTTCAAACTGGAGCACCTAAGCCCAAATTTAAATTGTGAAATAAGCCTAATTTAGCCCTTAAATTCAGAAGCTGAGGCTTGAAAATTAAAAACTGTGCAACCTCAGACAAGTTACTTTTGGCTAGATCTTCATGAGTAGCACCTCGCTTGTAAGGGGCCTGCTTAGGACATCAGTGGGAGTCATCTTTTAGTAAGAGTAGACAAGGAAACAGAGCCATAAAGTGTCAAAAAGGAGAGGCTGTTACTAGTTGAAGTACTAGCAGCACAGTTAAAACACTACTCTATTAAGTTTCCCTTTTTGGCAGAATAAGGTTTCCTGTTATGAAGGTGAGAGAGAGAGAGAAATAGCAGTCAGGAAGCAAGGAGTTCAATTCTCACCTCGATGGCTCTTATTTTTATGCACGCCACAGAATCTATTTTTGAGCCACCCTTTCCTACAGGGCATCGGCATTCATGAATAAGCTAACAGAGAAGATACACAAAGTTACTGAGGGTCAAGAAGGACAGTTAAGTCTCTAATATGGCAATTTGAATATACTTAGCCATACTGTGTTTCAAGCTGAATGTGCCCAGTCTCTGTATTTGCTACAAGCGCTGCTTAGGTATTCGTCATTCCTGCACCAGACATACATTTGGATTCCTTAGGTCTCAAACTAGCAATTCTGATGCTTAAAATCTGTACTACTGGCAGTGCCTGTAAGTCCCAGAAATCAGGAAAGTTAAAGCACAACTGGAGTTGCAGCTAGCAAAGGATGTGAAGGGTAACAAGAAGGGTTTCTACAAGTATGTCAGCAACAAGAAGAGGATCAGGGAAAGTGTGGGTCCCTTACTGAACGGGGAATGCAACCTAGTGACAGAGGATGCAGAAAAAGGTGAAGTGCTCAGTGCTTTTTTCACTTCAGTCTTCACGGGCAAGATCAGCTCCCAGACTTCTGCACCAGACAGCACAGTTTGGGGAGGAGGTCAGCAGCCCTCAATAGTGAAAGAACAGGTTTGCGACTCTTTAGAAAAGCTGCATGTGTACAAGTCTATAGGGCCAGATGTGATGAACCCTAGGGAGCTGGCTGAGGTGATTGCAGAACTGCTGGCCATTATCTTTGAAACACTCACGGTGATCAGGAAAGGTCCCAGATGACTGGAAAAGGGCAAATATAGTGCCTATCCTTAAGAAAGGTAATAAGGAGGATCCGGGGAACTACAGACAAGTCTCAGTCCCTGGAAAAATCATGGAGCAGATCCTCAAGGAATCTATTTCTTAGCACTTGGAAAAGGAGGTGATTAGGACCAGTCAGCATGGATTCACCAAGGACACATCATGCCTGACCAACCCGATTCCCTCTATGATGAGATGACTGGCTCTCTGGATGCTGGGAGACCAGTGGATGTGACATAGCTTAGCCAGTCAGCCCCCACCCTATACTGGTGCATGGGATTCTTCCATCAAAGTGAAGGGAATTTCACTTGTCCTTACTGAACATTGTGAGATTTTCTTTTGGCCCAATCCTCCAATTTGCCTAGGTCTCTCTGAATCCTAACCCTACCCTCCTGCATACCTACTGCTTCTCCCAGCTTCATGTCATCTGCAAACTTACTGAGGGTGCGCTCTATGCCATCTTCCAGGTCATTGATGAATATATTGCTGGGGGGAGGGTGGAAACCCAGCCCTGAGGTACTCCACTTGATACCAGCTGCCAACTAGACATGAAGCCGTTGATTACTACCTTCTAAGCCCAGTGCCCCAGCCAGTTTTCTATCCACCTTATCCCTTGGTGAATCCATGCTGACTGTCCGTAATCACCATTTTATCCTCCAAGTGCTTAGGAATGGATTCCTTGAAGATCTGCTCCATGACTTTTCTAACAACTGAAGTGAAGTTGACCGGTCTGTAGTTTTCTGGAGCCTCCTTTTTCCCTTTCTTAAATATAAGCACTGTATTTGTCCTTTTCCAGTCATCTAGGACCTATCCCAGTTCCCATGAGTGTTCAAAGATGATGGCCAATGTCTTTGCAATCCCATCAGCCAACTCCCTCATCACCCTTGAGTTCATCCTATCCAGCCCCCTGGATTTGTATATGTCCATATTTTTTAAATAGTTCCTTACCTGTTATTTTCCCACAGTTGGCTGCTCATCTCCTCCCCAAACTGTGCAGTAGTCTGGGAGCTGGCCTAGCCTGTGAAGACTGAGGTGATAAGGCATTGAGCACTTCAGGCTTTTCTGCATCCTCTTTCACTAGGTTGCTTCCCCCATTCAGTAAGGGGCCCACCCTTCCCCTGATCCTCCTCTTATTGTTGATATACTTGTAGAAGCCCTTCTTGTTACTCTTCACATCCCTTGCTAGCTGCTACTCTAATTGCACTTTGGCCTTCCTCACTTCATCTGTGCATGTCCAAGCAATACTCTTACAATCCTCCCTAGTTGTTTTGTCCAAGTTTCCACTTCTTATAAGCTTACTTGTGATTCAGCTCACTGAAGAGAGTTTTCTGCTAAGCCAGGCTGGTCTTCTTGACATACTTGACAGTCTTCCTCCACATCAGGATGGTTTGTTCCTTCACTCTCAGTAAGGTTTCTTTAAGGTACAGCCACATCTCCTGGACTCCTCTTCCCCTTAAACTGGCCTCCCAGGGGATTCTGCCCCTGAGTTCCCTTAGCCTCTCCGCATAAGTCATGTGCCCCAGCCCCTGAACCATTTTTTGCTGTCCTTTGCTTAATTTTCCAATTTGTCCACCCTTTCTGTAGTGGGGACCCCAGAACTGAACACAGTACTCCAGATGTGATCTCACCAGTGCTGAATAGAGGAGAATAATTATTTTACTCAATCTGCTGGCAATGCTCCTACCAATGCAGCCCAGGATGCCATTAGCCTCCTTGGCAACAAGGGAACACTGCTGGCTCATATCTATATTACCGTCCACTGTAACCCCCAGACCCCTTTCTATAGAGCTTCTGCCCAACCAGTCAGCCTCCAGCGTGTACCGGTGCATGGGATTGTTCCTTCCTAAGTGCAGGACTTTGTACTTGTTGTTGTTGAACCTCATGAGATTTCTTTTGGTCCAGTCCTGCCATGTGTTGAGGTCTCTCTGAATCCTAACCCCACCCTCCATTGTATTAGTGGAGGGCAACAAAAATGTTTAGAAGACTAGGGCAAATGACTTAAAGAGAGGCTGAGGGGACTGAGCTTATTTAGTCTGGAGAAGAGAAGACTGAGAGGGGATTTAATAGCAGCCTTCAACTCCCTGAAGAGGGGTTTGAATTGGGATGGAGCTGGACTGTTCTCAGTGGGGGCAGATGACAGAACAAGGAACAACAGGCTCAAGTTGCAGCAAGGGAAGTTGAGGTTGGATATTAGGGGGAAAAAAAAACAAAACTCGCTCACTAGGGTGGTAGTAAAGCACTGGAACAGGTTGCCCAGAGAGGTGGTGGGATCTCCATCCTTGGAGGTTTTTAAGAGCCAGCTAGTCAAAGCTGTGGCTGGGATCATCTAGTTGGGGATGATCTTGCTTTGACCAGGCAGTTGGACTAGATGTGACTTCCTGAGATTCCTTCCAACCCTCATTGTCTATGATTCTATGATCAGGGCCCGTTTGTGGGAAGAATTGGGTAAACACACGAGGCTAACTGCTATTTCCTTTGTACATCTAAATGTTTCCTTTTTTAACCATGCTAGTGGCATTTTTGGAATTTACTTGCATGTTGTGATTTTCCTTTCCCTGCAATGTGGATATATAAGCATACACTTGTAGACTGACTGTGTGGTGTTGGCTGCACTGTTCTCAGCCAGGCAGGTACATGGCTATGTCCACATGCCCATTCTGGAAATGCAAGTGTGTAAGGCCCCCTCGACATGTTACAGGTATTTTGCAATTAACTGGTTAATTGCATAATTACCTGGAGATGAGATACACATGCAAAGTATCAGTCACACCATAAAAACTTGCAGCATCCTTATAGGCTCGACAGTGCTACGTGGGTTAGCACTACAGATGAAAGGGACTTGGGGGTCACGATTGACCACAAAATGAACATGAGCCTTCAATGTGATGCTGCAGCTAGTAAAGCGACCAAACACTGGCTTGCATCCAGACATGCTTCTCAAGTAAATCTTGGGACATCATTCTCCCCTTGTACTCTGCCTTGGTGAGGCCGCAGCTGGAGTACTGTGTCCAGTTTTGGGCTCCTCAATTCAAAAAGGATGTGGAGAAACTTGAGAGAGTCCAGAGAAGAGCCATGCACAAGATCAGAGATCAGGAAAGCAGACCTTAAGATGACAGGCTGAGAGCCATGGGACTCTTTAGCCTGGAAAAGCATGGGCTCAGGGGTGATCTGGTGGCTACCTACAAGTTTATCAGGGGTACTCATCAGGATCTGGGGGAATGTCTGTTCACCAGAGCGCCCTAAGGGATGACAAGGGCAAACAGTTATAAACTCCTCCAGGACTGTTTCAGGCTGGATATAAGGATGAATTTCTTCACTGTCTGAGCCTCCAAAGTCTGGAATAGCCTGCTGCTGGAGATGGATCAGGAACCTACTTTGAACGCCTTCAAGAGAAACCTGGATGTTTTTCTTGCTGAGATCCTATAACCCCAGCTGACTTCCTGCCCCTCAGGCAGGGGGCTGGATTCGATGATCCTCCAGGGTCCCTTCTAGCCCTAATGTCTATGAAATCTAGGCAAAAGCGCCAGCCAGCTCTACAGTTAGACCTTCAAAATGTGTGCTAACTTTATAGCTGGTTGCTATAGAGCTTTATATTGCAAGTATATCATATCAGGGCAGGAGGCAAGATTGTGTGAATTTAGCATTAGATCCCATCACACCTTTAGCTTCATGTGTACAGGAGGCCTGTTTCACAAAGAGTTAGGGAACTAGGAACACGATTGCTGGACATTAGCCAAAGGAGGATGTTTTAGCCCCCACAGATGGTTGGTTAGGGTCCTCACCCTAGACACTGAAGTTCATCTGTTCCTCGTTCTTCCTATTTGCCCAGAGGACATTTCAGCCCACATTGCTCTGACTTTCCAGTAGAGCACCCTAACCACCAGGCCAGAGATCGGGTAGCATTCACTCCCAATCATCTTACAATCTAAATAGACAAAAGACAAAGGAAGCACTGGTACTCCCCAGTTCAGGCAAACAACCCCTGCTCAGTGGCTCCCTGAGACTCATTGTGGGATTGCATTTGGTCCCTGGAGAATACCAATTGCATCCCACTCATTTTAGGCATCTGCTTAATGCTTATTCCCAATCCATACCAGTTGTGTAGTTTAGCCCATAAAACCGCCTCTCTGATCCCTTCAGCTCCAAGCTGTATCTTACTAATTCACTTCTACTGCTACTAAATTTGGCCTATTGTTAGACTCGTGATACATTCATGCAAGCCAAGTCTGTCTATTTTCAGTGAAATCTGCATCTAGAAATTCAATATATATTCTATCAGTAACAAAGATGGTTTGTGAAAAGGCAAATGTTCCCTGTACATTTTTCTCCACACTTCAAAAGAAACAGAACAGCCTTAACTATCAAACTGGCTTGATTGGCTTGCTGGTTTGCTCTTCCCAGACACCCTCTTATATATAGATATATATATTTTTTTCATCTGTTGTATTCTTTTAGAGATAACTATGGTAAATAAATACAGATTTAATCTTCAAATCCCCCATCAAGAGGAAATGCAGTCCAGGTGAATGGAAGAAAAGATAGACAGGAAAGGGAGGGGGAAATAAAAAGAAAAGAAAAAGCACTCTGCCGATCAAATCTTTCATTTCCAAGCAGAAATAATTACAGTGATGGTCAGCGGGGAGATTTTGGCAATTTACAGTGGTATAGCAGCAAGTTGCTATCAACAAGATTTGATATTCAGGGCAAGCCGTGGAACTACAGGTCCTGAAGCGTTGCCTATAATCTTTATTTCATTTTTAGATGTTATGCTGTAATAAAATGTAAAAAGGGAATACATAAAAAGTTATAGAGGTGGGAGAAAACAGGGTTTGAAGTTGTATGGCATTTCTTGACAGGGCATGTTCCTAAGGATATGCAGAGAATAACAAATGCCATTTGAAATAAGTACAATAGAGATCTGAAACTAGATTGAAAACCCAAGTCAATTTTCCTGAGTGTCATTTGATTAGCTTTCTTATATAGAACTGAAGCTTAAACAATGCTGGGGATTCAGAGTGTAGAGGTGCTTGGGAACAGAGTGAGAAATGGGTTACTCCTACCAATTTCATTTCTGTGGCTTTACAACATTATCATTGCACATTGTTTCAGTGTTTTTGCAATAATCCATAAATGAAGCAATGTCAGAGGGAATTTGATTGATAGCTGGGAAAACACAAAAACTGTGCAAGTTATTTCTCCGCGCTCTCTCTATCTCTTTCACTCTGCCTTCTGGGCAAGAGATGTTACTTGTAACTGTATAAAATAGCTACAGCCCATTGCCTAGCTGAGGCTAAGGGAAAACATTTGGAGGTTTGGGGATATTGCTTTGGACAACATGAAGCCCATAAATATTCATGCAGGAAATATTTGACCCGTAGGTTACTTTCTTTCCCTTTCTCTTCTCCAGGTACACAGCACTTCTTTCCATTACCAATTTGGCAAATAGAGAAATAGCAACTTTACAACTAAATAAATCTAGTCTGAATCCCCGTGTTTAGAGAACCCCAGATGGCCGATGAGTGAGCGATCAGGATATTTTTAATGCAAGCGTAAATATATATATCCTAAATATTCTTGAGTTGGACGTGTCTGCAAATCCACGTACAGAGAATTCTAGGCTGCTCTAAGGAGATGAAATATATATTATATTATATATGTATCATATAAAGGGGAGAAGGGGAGATAGCAAAGTGCACCCTTTTTCCATCTCAACTGCACTTTATCTACTAATCATGAGATGACATGAGAAAGGCCATATGCAGCCCCGATCCCATGCTCTGCTTAAGGTCCAATACTTCAATACCCCTGGAGTCCATAGAGGTCATAAAAGGAGCTGGATGTAATGGGATGGGGTGATCCCAGTCTTCACGCGAGAGATAACAGTAGTTTGAGAAAGAGCAGAGTTAAACAATGTATTTAAAAACTCATGGCGATCAAGAGAGGTGTTAAAGCCATTTTAACCTCCCACTTAAAGGCATAACGCTGTTGTTGTTTTAAAGTCATTTCTGGAAGTAGTTTATTAATTTTTCTCCTTTCTGAATCTATTTATCTATCTCCCTACATACCTACCTTTATGACACTAAGATGCTTAGATGGGGGGGAGGGGGTTAACAAACAGACCAACACTTGCAAGAATATTTCTGATAAGTATCATTTGAAACTTGCAGATTGTGTATGACACACTAATTAGTGGTAGAGTATAATCACATTTTAATGGCATTTCTTTAGGATAATCTAGATAACTCACTTCCAGCCTTGACACTTATATTTAAGACAGCCCTCCCCAAGTGATGACAATAAAACCTTAACATTGTGCTGTTTGCTATGCAATGGTCTATCGTAGCAGAATACTGACTGGTGGTAGACTCGGAGGCTGGCACCAAGCAACATTGTTCATGGGGAAAGGGAGGTCCTGCGGTTGTAGTAAGTTGCTTGAAAACACCCTTTTTTTCCCCTAATTTCATCATTCATTTATATATTATATTTGCTGAAGTCTTTCTAGGGAGAAGGACTTCAGTACATAACAACAGCTCCCTTGGGTGGGAGATTTCAGGGCGACCTGCCAGTTTCTCTTGCTGCAGATGTCAGGCCATCTGGCTGCCACCTCTGGGGCAGGACACATCAAGGGAGTTGGCTGGCTCATCTCCCCAGCAGGACTTACTTGTGAGGGAGGAGAGGTGTGGAAAGAAACCTAGCCAAGTCTTGTTATGGGGGGGTTGTGAGTATGACGGGGGGTGGGGTGTACGCATGCATGCGTGTATGTGGATGGAGAAACAGCACTTCCAGGAATGACCACGCTGGATGGAAAATTGAAGGCTGCTCTGTGGTTTCCAGAGAGATCTAGAACTACACCATTAAAAAAAAATTGCATGTTGTGACGGTTTAGAGAATTTACCTACGAACACCTGATGAACTATGGCTACTTCAGTGAAATCTCTGTATTGCTGAATGCCTCAGGGGATGTGAAATCATCTATCTGTTATAGAGTGCACTTATATCTTCCCCCAGACCATGAACACTGGAGGAGTCATTAGCCTAAATAGCTTCCCAGTCAAATAGGCTCATCTTAGAACAAGAAGCTAGAGAAATCAGGTGTGGCCAACTGGTCTGCAGGGAAGTGAGGCTGGAGCAGTGGAAATTCCCTAGCAGGCAAACAGAACAAAAAGGAGGTGTGTGAATTGGCCGTTTTGGGGGGGCAAGGTCTAGTTTGGTGTGTTCCTCAGAGGTCACAACAATACATGCAATCGCCAAGCTCCTATTACGCACACTCCACAAATAATGCTGACCGCGGCCTGCTCAATGAAGAGCCCTTCCTTCAAATTATCTGAGTAACGTGGCCAACGAAGTAGATTAAGACACTCTTCTTTCTGCAGGTAAGACTTGCCCACACATTGTCTAAGTAACGTAGCCAGCGGAGCAGACTGAAACACTGCTCCCCCTGCAAGTAAGACATGTTCACATCTTGCAGAACACAGCTTTGGCTCTTCGAGTGCTCCTGTGCGCAAACGGGTAAAGTGAGGGAAAGGTAGAAAGCTGTGTGCTGCTCCTCACCTGCACTGCAGTCCACCTGCAGATGAGCTAGAGAAGCAAGCCACCCTGCTTCAGTCCTTTCATGAGCCCACCAAGGAAGTGAGAGGATGCACACTTTGCAGGAGACATTAGCCTGGTGCAGCTTGTTCCTTCCACCTGTCCCCCCTCCCTTATTCACAGAGAGCGGTAGGTGTATTCTGTAATGCTTCCCAGGATGTAGGTGGCAATATACCCAAGTGATGGTAGCAATATACCCAGGAGGATGCTTCCCAGGTGATGGTGCCAGTATACCTTGGAGGCAATATCCCCAGGTGATGGTGGCATTACACCTCGGGAGAAAGTGAAGTTTTGTGCCCCAAAAGCAAGTGGCAGTCATGAATGACTTCTTGACAGTTGGTCTGGCCAATTCCTCTCCTGACTTCCACCTGCAAGTCTGTCACCTTCAGTGCAGTTGCACTTGCATGATGGGGAGGAGAATTTGGGCCTTCATGTTTCTGGAACGCATGTTACATTTTCTCATCCTGGCAAACGATTCTGTGAAATATTTCTCCCTGGGCCCCTTGCCCAGTGGTCTGTAGATCAAAGGGTCATATTTGACTGCAGCTTTGAAGTGAAACAGCCAAGAACGATGGCCGATAAGAGACCATGAGTAACTGATACAAACAAGATTTTTAATAATCTTTCAGTTGCCTATTTTATTTTTTAGCTTTTCAAATTGCTTTGGGACGTGTAGCTTGACTGAGAACGGTCTTGCAGCAAGCAATCATGTCCCCTGCTAGCACTGAACAAAACTCAAAAGAGTGGGGGCCTGACTCTCTGGTGTAAATTAGGACCAATGCCAGTAATGCCTATAGGTTTTCAATAGTATCAAACTGCTGTGATCAGCGCTACAGTCATAGTAATCATCATCATATCCAAATGGTTTCTAAGAAGCTGAGAACAAGAGACCAAGAGCCATGCAAGTTGGGCGATGATCTTATAAAGGAAGGCTAAACGACCTAAATAAACTGAGCTCAGGATGAGGTGGACTCTCCTAGCACAGAAATGAAACACTCAGTAGTCACCATTAATAAATCAAACATTGCCAGCACTTAGCAGTACCCCCATTATTTCCTGTTCCAATTACAAGGTATGTCCACACTGCAGACACCACTGTGACTGCCATATCGCCCTACGTGATCTATTTTTCCACTAGCAAGCTTGGGCACTACTAACAGGATAGCCATGAGAAGACGGAGCTCAGATCAGGCTGTGAAACCTGGGCAAATACACTACAAAGCAGAGGAAATTAGCCTGTACACACCCATGTTATATAGTTTTACATAGTTTAAATCAAGCTGGGGTGTGTGTGCAGGAGCTATAGTCACACCTCTGACTGCAGGGTAGGCGCACACCCAGGGGTACCAGCCGCTGCGGGCACAGTCTGACCTGTCACCATCTTTCTGAGTTCTTTGCAACGGGATGATCGCTCTATTATTTTTCCATAGCCAAGAATGAGTGAAAGAGGAGAGCTGGCATTTTCCAAAGGCTGCCTTCCACTTAAAAAGGTTGCGATCCACTGGGTTAGATTATGACAGACATAATCTGTGTGTGTGCCAAGGAAGCGTAATCCCTTTTGGTCAGCGGGGTATGCAGCACTATGCCCGCACGGGATGCAGCCTGCTTCTTTGCAGCTGCATGGTGGGTGTGGGTGCCTGGCAGAGTATCCTCTGCCACCTTTTGCCTGCCTTTGTGGTGGTACAGAGAAGGCTGTACACTGCCTTAAGCATTGGTATTACCTGCTGATTTTTAATTGGCTTCTCTCTTTCCTCCCTTCTGTGCACACATTCAACAGCCAGTCCCAATCTGGCCCAACATCCGGAAGCTCCAGCAGGTAGAGATCAGGCAAGAATTTAGGACCAGCTTTTCCGCCCGCAAGTCATTCTGGCATGAAGGCTTGCACGGAAGTTAGGACTGGAGGAGGGCTGCTGGGTCACCAAGTCCAGTCCTCTGCTTGCATAATCACCACCTATTCCATCTCAGCGCTCTCACAAAATGACAAAGCTCCATAGACGCTCCTTTGTCACCCATTAATGCAATGCTGCGCACTGCACTTCCGAGTCAGGAGGAGTGGGGATGGCATAAAAACGCTATCCGGAAATTAATTTGGCATTTAAATATAAAGGGCTGAACCCACGAGGCAGTGGAGCCCTGCAGCTTCCCTTGAAGTCCATGGGGAATATGGGTATCCATTCTTTCTTAGGATTTTTGGACTGCTAACTTGAATTAAATTGATGTCCCTATGCAGCTGCCAAGTCTTGGATTTCAGGATTTTTTCATGCTCTCGTATTTCTCTCTTTCTCCATCTCCTTTGCAATTTATTTATTTTTTTCCTGATGCTTTCATTTTTCTTTTCATTCATTTCCCACCCCACCCCTCCTCCTTCTCTTTCTCCTACCAGTGCATGCCCTTGTTTAAAATACTGCAGCCCACAAATGATAGCTGGGATTAGTCAAGTGTGCTTTAAGACCATGAGGCACTATCAGTAAATGCAATCTGTCCTCCATAGACCTAATATCCGTGGAGATGAAACAAAATGTTGTTTACTGAATCAACACTAACCACAGCATGGCCTGCATGGGGGAACCAGACACACATTATTGCAGAGGCTAAAGAGCGTAAAACCACTGATCCTGCAGTTACAGGGTCATAAAATCCTGCTTTCTATGTGAAAAGCATTTAATAGTGGACATTTTAATGCCTCCTCTCTGAGAGACACAAAATACAAGGGACCTTGAATAATTACTCAGTATAAAATATTGGGAGTAAACTCCTGTCAACGAAGCAGATGGTCCACCCCCCTCACACCCCCCGAATCCCCGAGCCCCAAACATGCAAAGTGTCTTCTGACAATTTGAAAGTTGATAAGGAAAAGACATTTGCCATTAACTCTAAATAGAAACAAGGAACGGAAAATGAGAATAGGGCCTCTCGCTGAACAGAAGCGAGAGTTCCAGTCAGCTGATCTCAGTTGTGCTTTGTGAAACAGGACTGTTTCGGCTGCCCTGTGTGTGCCATTTTTGCTGGTAATAAATAGAGCTTAACCGAACAATATGAGTTGCGAGCCGCAGCTTGATTTGAGAAGGAGGCTCCTGGCAAAGGGGTGATCACCGTGTGGCTTGCATGTCAGTTTGCTGAGTTCTACCCAAGGTTTTGGGGGGATCCACCTGGTATAGAAGAGTCTGGTTCTTAATCCTTAATTTTTTTTTTTTTTTGGATTGAAAAGGCTAGGAATAGAGATCATTCACATATGAGGCTGGATTTCTCTTCTTCAGTTGTACATCTGTCCGGCTCCATTGATCCCCCTATGATTTGCAGGAGGAGAGAGAGAAAGGTGCTGTGTTCATGCAGCATGTGCGTGTTGTGGGTGTTATGGTGTCCCTCTGAATTTAGCTGGAAGAAAAGAAAGAGCCATCCGTGCTTAACCGGTTTTCCTGTTCTAGTAGCATAACCCACTGATGAAGAGATGCCGTGTTTCCCGGGTTGTATCCAATTCATGGAGGGTACAATTCTACTACAACCACCAGCCTTTTGGCGTAAACTGTAGAGTAGAAAAAGATGACTCTATCCCCCCAAAAACTTGTTAAGAGTTCATTAGTTTTCCTCTATGCTGGTCAGGTTTTTCACCAAGGCCTTTCAATGGCAGAAGAAGTTGCATTCAACTAAGATGTAGGTAGGGCAGCTGCACATGCTTGTACTGGCTCTTTCAGCTGCTGTGGGATTTCACTTGCTCTTGGTGTGACCAGAAAGTTGGTACTAGACCAGACAGCCCTTTCCTTACCAGTTTTTTTTTTTTTTTCCAAAACTGGTACACACTGGTAAAATGTTTGGGTTTTGATGAATTGGCATTTTCAGATGAATTTTTACTTGAAAAATTCCCAACCAGACATCCACATTTTTTTTGGTCTGTAACCATGACACCTGTCACTACATGCATGCCCCGTCTCAGCATTGGATCCTGGGGTGCCCAGTAGCGTAATCTTCACTCGGCTCTCCTAGGAGCCAAAAAAGGCTAACCACACTTTATCATGCATTAGGAGACGCATGACAAACAGGTCCAGGGAGGTGAGCCTTCCCTTCTATGTGGCATTGGTCAGGCCACAGTTGGACTGCTGTGTCCAGTTCGGGGCACCACACTTCAAGAGGGGTGTGGACAACCTCAAAAAGGTTCAGAGGAGGCTACTCGTATGGTCAGAGGTCTGGAGGCAAGGCTCTACGAGGAGAGATGGAGGGACCTGGACCTCTTCAGCCCTCACAAGAGAAGACTGAAAGGTGATCTCGTGACTGCCTATAAATTCATCACGGGAGGGCAGCAGGGAATAGGAGATGCTCTATTTACTAGGGCACTCCGTGGAGTAACCAGGAACAACGGGCACAAAATGACAGAGAGCAGATGTATTTGGACATTAGGAAGAACTTCTTTACAGTGAGTGCTGCCAAACTCTGGAATGGGTTTCCAAGCGAGGTGGTCCTCTCCCCTACCTTGGAGGTCTTCAAGAGGAGACTGGACAAGCACCTAGTCGGGGTCGTCTCACTCCAGTGCTCTTTCCTGCCCAGGGCAGGGGGTTGGACTCGATGACCTAACGACGCCTCTTCCAACCCAAACATCTATGAATCTTACCTATGTGCAGTCGGGCCTATTTCCTTCTCTCACCAATGTAGATCAGGAATAATAATGTAAAAGTCCATGGAATTAAACTGTTGTAAGGAAGAAGGAAGAAGAGAAGTAGCCCCATTTGTCAGAGTTTTGGCTCCCACTGTTTAAGAGGGATTTAGAAATAAAAAAATTAAAATAGGGAAACAATAAAGAGGGAAACATGGGAAAATAATAGAAGAGTTTAAGGACAGAGTTCATGCATTAGCCTAAATTTACAGGGTAAAGTAAGAGACGTTTTATCAGTAACTCCAAACTCCAATTTGGGTCAATGTTTTCCCCACACCTTCCAGAATCAATAAAGGCCTGATTATAATGTATGGCTGCTTTTAAGGTACAGGAAAGAATTGGCCACAAGATCAGATCAGATATTTTAAAAATATTTAGCTAGCTGCTAACTACTTTTAAAAAGTCTGGCCCTCAGTTCTGTAGATAGATAGATAGATAGATAGATAGATAGATAGATACTCTCAGAAGCCAAGGTAAAAAAAACAAAACAAAGATATTTAGTGTAGATGATTCAAAAGAAAGGTTCTCATATTATACAACTCAGGAGAAAACTAGACTACCAAGAGATGTGATTGTTTCAAACATTCAAAAAAGCAAATTGAACAGACATTACAGGAAATGATACAGTAAGAAGATGTGTACAATGCCTTGGGTCTGACTGGGTAATCTTTGTGGTCCACCCTGAGCCTACTACAGTACCTTTAGTTCTGCCACAGTGCGGTATGTTATTTCACGTGCATTGAATTACATTAATATATGGAATTGCTTGCAAACATTTTGATCTTGTACTTCAAGGGGTTTGGCTAGAGAACCTGGGGTAACTGCACGTGAATGCTGATGCGAGTCACAAGAGGTGGTCTTGAGAGTCATTAGCAGTCCATACGTGCCTTTACCCTGAGAGTCTGATGTTTGGCAACCTTGATGCTAAGGCTGGCTGGTCCTTGATATATGGGGAATATAAGGACTATATTTAATTATTTTGGTAGGCAGGACACCCTCAGGACCGCTCCTTTGGCCAAGGAATACCAGAGAGCAAAGTGCTTTGGGACTATTACATCCCTCATTGACACATTTCTGACTCCGAAGGAGAGTGTGGCTTGTGTGTCACACTACAGATCCCCTTTCAGCAGGAGGCTCCCAGATGTGCACAGCTATTCAGCAGCTCTGCCCTGCATGTTGAGTGAAAAAAACCCACACAAACCCCAAACAGCTAGATCAGAGGTGTAGGATCTGGCCCTGATGCTAGGCTGATATTTTGCCAGAGAGGTCTAGCATTATATGAGGTTCAATTTGGGTGTGCGAGGTGATTTGCAAGATGCGGAAGGGTCTAAGATGGTGATGCTCTCCACGTGCAAGGGTAATGCTTCCTTGATAACAAAGTGACTCGCATGCACAAAGTACCTCTGTAAATCTCTCAGTTGAAACAGCTGTGCTAGAGCCCCCCAGGACTGATAATGCTGTAGATGTGATGCTTAATCTCTCCCTCTACTAGCCTGCAGCGAGGCCACCACTGTAGGTGGTACTGTGGGAAGACTCTCTTGGCAGCGGGGTATCTACAGGGGAAAGGAGTGACAGAAAATGACTGTGATTTTTTTTTTTCAAGCATCTCTTAGAGCTCCTAAAATGTGCAAAATAAAAATCTTATTTCCATCCCTTGCCCCCAAGGAGAAGATCCATAATGGGATTATTTTGCTCCTGGGACAGATTTTAAGTCTTCGTTGTGAGAGATGTGGGGGAGGGACCACAGGCACATTTAGAAGAGAGAAAAGAATTACAGCTGAGATATTGCAACTGTCTACAAAAATGAATAAAAAGGGTTGAGAACAAAGGCAACAGGAACCCCTTATTCTAGGTCATCAAGGGGAGATAAAGATGAGATGGAGAGCGGTCATGCATTTTCACTGTGGTAGGGAAAATGGGGGGTTAATACCAGAGTTTAAAAAATGAAACAAAACAAAACTTCCATCAAATCTTTTGTTCAACAAAAAAAAAAAATAATGAAAAAAAAAAGGTTTTTAAAAAACTGTTTTTCTTGGGGAAAAAAGGCTGTGTTGAAAAACAAACAAACAAACAAACTCTTATTTGTCTGCTTCAAGTGAAAAAAAAAATGCAGGTAAAATGAAAAAAAAGAAAAAACAAAAAGCAGAAAACAAAGAATAGGATAAAACATTTTACTAGCTCAAGGGGTAGAAAAAAGAAAGTTATGGGAAAAAATCTGCCTACCGTTCTGCATGGTGCAAATCCCATTCGCTTCTGAAGAGGCTGTTCACAAGAACAGAGTTTGAGCCAGTCGGTCTAAGACGTGCTATGGCAAGGGAACGATGAGGCAAAGAATGATCTGGAATCGCCTTCAGTGAAGAGGTTTCTGGCTGAGTAGGCCATTTCCTTCTAGAGGGTATTGCCTAGAGGCCTGAATCGGCTCCATTTGTGATAAAAGAATTTTATTTCAAACATTATCCTTTGCATGATGTGCTACGAACTGATGTGAAGAGCTGCACAGAAGTCATTTGCAGTTCAGAGAAACAAGTTTTATTCATCCTACCCAGAAACTGTGCTGCATATTCTTGAGCACCATTTAATCACACTTACCTATATATGTAATAAATATATAGTGTGCGTGTGTGCGTGTGCATGAGTGTATTGAGCTTGTGTATGTGTGCGTGTGTATACACAAACACATGCACCAGACTTATACATGTTGGCCAAAATAAGTCTAAAAGGTCTATTTGGACCTACTGAAGATCTATTTGAAGATCTATTTGGACAATAATGCATTATTTTACATGTATTTAGTTCTATATAGTGCACAAACCCTACTCCTTCATGGTCATGAACACCTTTCCCTTCTGAATATCTATACCATGCCATTACTGACACCCGTCCACTGCATTTCCATTGCCTCCCTAATAGTTTCCTTTCCTCATTCATTGGGATGTGCAATGTCAACCACCTGTACCTAAAGAGAGCCCATTGGACTCCATGCTAATGTAAGATCCTAATACAGGCCTAAAACCCACTGAGTTTTTTTGGGCCAGAGACTTTGTCCTATCAGCTGAGCTGCCTTTATACCTCCAGGTCTTGTAAAGTTGGTTCATTAAAGACTTTAGGAGAATAACTAAATTGTAAAGGGTTGGGAACAGTGGAGTTGAGCTAAATCTACTTTTGCCTGTTCCCCTTGTCTCCTCCATTGACTCAACTCAGCCAGGTCAAAAAGCAGGCCGCACATTGTTTATTACTGAGGTCTCCATGAAACTTTCACCATTAAACCCCAGCAGGTTCATTTGGAGTCTCAGTAGGAATCTGACACACAAGGGCTGCGGCATTTCAAGAAAACCTGCTTGCCTTACAAGCCCTAGGCAAGCATGTATGTCTGTGGAAGAAAAGTAGGCAAGTAGCAATGCAGGCAAAAACAGGGATCTGAATAACTCTGGTTCTTGGCATGAGACCAGGCATGGGAGTGCAAAGATGACTTACAGTGACTTTTGTGGCCCCTAGATCTCAGTGTCAGTCTGCATTGTGATCCATAAACTGCAGTAAACCTAAGGGATGATTTGTGTCAGCAGCTTATTGGCTTCAAGTGGCCAATGCAGTAACTAGAAAGCATCAGGTTAGGGGTATCTCAGTCATTCTCCTTTTCCCTGGACCACAATCCGTGCAATTGTGGAGGCTGGCAAAGATGCTGCTGCAACAGCATAGCTAGACCCTATGAAGACTGAGCAGGGTTCACCATCACAGAGCTAGTACACATTAGTACGGGGAAGCTTTGCATGCCTTGAGCAGAAGCTGGTCTAGGGTTCCCTTCTTAAAGCAAAGTAAAAGATCAAGATGATATGATGATAATGGGTCATTTAACATCCTTAGGGAAAAATCCAGATTGGCCCTTTAAGCAGCCTTCAGTGTAAGTTACCAAACATTTCAGAGATTGTGGCCCCTGAGTGGGGAGCAGACTGCCACTATCCAATAGAAAATGCTGGAAATAGGAGCATGTTTGCACTCCTACCTCTCTTGCAGCTTAAGTACCTGATTCAGGACTTCATCTACTTGTAATTCAGACACTCTTCTGAGCGTAGCTGCCTAAGTTGGGCCGTACCCAACTTTTGCACAATAGCCTTGAACACTTCACCAGAAAATGGAAGGAAAGCTTTCTAGACCCTCCTGAGAAGACTTCAATGATGTCTTCCGGCTCCCAGGAGGATGCTCTTATCAACAGCCACTGGAAGGGAGGGAACACCTTCCACCCCCCCGGCTGTGGCTGGGACAGCACACGGAGGAATGCAGGAGTCAAAAGTGCCAACAGCAGGGTACATAAGGGTGAATTTGACCCAGTAGAAGGGCTGGATATGGGCAAACTGGACAGAAAGGGGGCTTGAAAATGGTATTTTTTCTCATTGTCTCATCATCTCCGGTGAAGTGGGACCCAAGATTAAAAGTTCACCTGAGGCCGCCAGAAGTCTAGGTATGGCCCTGTCCTGTAGTCCTGAAATTCTGACATTCATCTGGAAGAGATGGAGGTGAGGGGTATAATCCCAAGTCCAGGCTTATTTTTATTCTTTATCAAACAGTTGTCTAATGTAAAATACATAAGGGGTCCTGGGAGCACAGACCAGTCCAGAGGACTTCCCACTTCCTGAGCCACTAGCCCGTAGAGCCATCTCCCCTGTTGCATGTGCTCCTTCTGCCTCCATGTCTCTGGCATACTGGCCACATCCACACGAGGTGTTTACTGTGCAATAGCTCATTACGACTGCACGGTAGCTCATTATGATCACGGGACATGAACCATGATGTGATGCTACTATGCAGTCGTAATGAGCTACTGGACAGTCAGCATCACCAGGAAGCCATGGGGGGATGCTCCTGAGTAATAATGCTGGTTCCTGTGCAGTCATTTAATACTTGGGTATGCAATGTAGATGTGGCCAGTGACTGGGTTGGAGTCCAACTTCAACACTATTAGCGGAGGTTCAGCTCATAGGCTGTTGTTCAGAGCCTTCCATTGGCCACTGAGAAATAATATTTTGAATCCCTTCAGGCTAAGGAGATCTTGTTCTAGGTCTCCCATTTCCTAAGCAAGTGCCCTAGCCACTGGACTACTGCATTAACAGAGGACAGTAATTCCTCACCTGCGAGTATTTTTGCATCAACATGATCAGCGTTGAGCTTGATGCTCTCCAGGTACTTTAGGCCCTCTGAGCATCTTTACCAGGTTGTGTCTCTCAGAGAATTGAAGCAGAATTTAAGCGCTGCTCCGCTTCATTTCTGGATTACAGCTGTGTGTAGGCAGGAGCTGGGTGCCTCTGACTGGGGTGATTTGGCACCTAGGTTTCAGCACTTGGGGATCTTTGCCGTCCAAAATGTAAGTGCCAAATTAATTTACACGGTTAATGAGTTTTGTGGCTGCTGGAGCAAGGGTACTTTGAAACATTTGTTGAGATTAAGGCTCCTAAATTCCACCTATAATCCATTTAAGCATGTTGTTTATTAATCTGGCTCTGACCTTTGGACACTAAGGCAATGAGGGCAATAGAAAAGATGTCAGGAATGGGATAAAATAATTTGCATTTTGATTGTTTTCTTCATTTTTTTTTTGCAGGTTGGTTGTAAAAATTAAAACCAAATTCAGACCTGGAGTTTTCTTGGTTTATTAACTGATCAGTCAGTCTACTCATTTAGCAAGGCTTTAGCGTGAAGGATAAGGCAGAATTCAATAATACCGAATGTTGTCATCTTCCTAGTTGCAGTCCTCCAGCTCTTTAAAACCCAACCTGCTACTAAAGTCTGTGCCTGTATTTTACACTGGCTGATGCTGGGTTGAACAGATTTAGGGGCACTTTTTTAATCACTTGATGTCTATGTTAATTAATATGTTTTATCAAAGAGCAGAGGTTGAAGTCAGCAGTGTGCTTATGATCTCATCTGCCCGGTGCAGCTCTAGCACATACACTGACCTTCTGCATCTCAGGCTCTCTGCTCAGATCCCAGTGCTGATGTAAATGCTAAAATGAACTGCAAGGCCACCACTGTGAATTTTGTTGCTGTCCTAGTTTTAAGGAAGCCATTTTTCACAATGATGGGACATTAGGGAGGGCTTGGAGACAGGCTCCTTCCAGCTGGGGTAGACCCTTTACAGCAAGTTCTCTGAACTGAACATATTTACTGTACATATCAGTCATAAAGACATGTGCTGCTGGACTGCCTGAGCTGCCCTGGCAGGAGTGAGGGGAACACAGAATGTGTATATAAAATGGAAAAAGACATATATATAAAAAAAGAGAAGGCAGTAGTACAATACAAAATGATACAGCTGGTTTCTGGAAGTACAAAACCAAACTTAAAATGCAGAGAGCTATTTGCCCAGTGGTATGAGCAGTGGTGAAGAGATGAACCATATCCCATAAATCAGAAGAGACCCCATCTATTCTCTCTCTCTTTCTCCTCCCAAGATTTTCTCATTGCATCCAACCCTGTGGAAGCTAGGAGCTGGTCTTAGGATCTGCATTACAAATACTCCCTTTGTTGGTCTTTTAAGTGCGTCGAGGTGTTTCCTCCATGGAGCAAGGAAGATATTTCCCCTGTGGAATATAGCAAAGTAGGCTGTCAGGTGGGTTTTTTGTTTTTTTTCTCTGAAGCATTTGGTATTAGGTGGAATCAGCATACGGATACCAAAGTACATGTACACATGGTCCGGTTCTCTAAGGCCTCACCTTAATTGCACATTATCTACTGAAGTAGTTTGAATCCAACCTAGTACGATATTTCCCTGGACAGCACCATAGGTTGGTTCCACTTGGGATGGTAAGTTCATTTGATTGCTGTGAATAGAGACCATCCTTAGACTAGTCGTTCTTCAAGTTGTATTTTGCAGGTGTCCTGTCATGGCCTCACGGATACAGTGGCAACACACCAGCTTTTCAAGTTGGAAACCTGGGAAGAAGATCTCAGGTACTGCCGGTCTGATCCTTGAGTCATGATGCTTCAGACAAATGCACCTACTTGGCATGCTTAACACACGAGCAGATCCAGGTAACTGAAAGCAGGCAGGTCCAACGCAGCTGGAGATCTTGCAGGTATATGCAAATGAGTTGCTCTCAGTTGCTTACTTTAATTGCACCTGCGTTGGGAGTGGGGGACAGGACGAGACCATGAGGTCTGTCCTGGACAGGACAGGGATCTTAGGGCCAGATTCTTCTCCACTTAAAATTGGGGTGCCTGGCTCCAGGAACTCAACCCAGATAAACAGGGGTTAGAAATCTTGAATATCTGTATAATCAGAGGAGGAATTTAGGTAGCGCTGGAAAGTGTTTTAGGTTAAAGCATTTAGTTTTCTGTACAGATAATGGAAAGAGATAAAACACCTCCAAACTCTGACCTAGGCAGCCTGGAGGTCCTTGATGATAGCGAATGGGAAACTCTAAGCACGGGAAGCATTGGCGCTTCTACCTGTCCCCATCAGCGGAAACGCATAAAGTTGTGCTCAAATCCACGCAAACAAGGGAGCTCCTGACCACTGTAAAATAACCCCCCAGGTTCTCATTCTGCCCACATACCACCCTTCAAACTCCGTTGGCCTCAAATGAAGTGAGTTTGGCAGTTGATAATCTGGCCTCAGCCCTTTGTAGAGCTGGAGTTTAGGAGACAATCTGAAGTTAAATGCCCAATCTAAAGCTCACTGAAACCAAAAGAAAAGCTCCCAAGTGACTTCCATTGGCTTTGGCTCAGATCCTTAATGACTATGTGAAAGCCATCGCTCGGTAGTGAAGGTTTGGATGTTTACTTGAACGGGATTAGGATTGAGTAATGAAAGTTAAATCTTCAATGTTCATGCATTTAGGGGAAACAAATATACATTTTCTATGGTGAATAAACATTGCTGAGTGACAGAAAGAAATTCCTATTTGAAATATGTAAAACATGTTTTCTATTGATTGATTTTCAGGACCACTGAGTAGATTGCACAATTAGATTGACGTTAACAGATTTATTCCATTTCCATGATTCTGTCCAGAGTTTTTAAGTGATGTAACATAAAACACAAAAATATACAAACTAAATGAAATAACATTAGGCATAACATTAATGAAATGGCACATTAAGCATTACTTTAAGCAAATATTAATAACAGTTTTTAAAGTATCTAAGTAAAATAACATCCCATCTAATCAATCCTTCCATCCAACCCATCCATCTCTACACATCCACATAATCTGTTCATGACCTGAGCAAATACATTTTTCTTTCTAGTTGTTCACAAAAAAAGCCATGAAAATATTTACGAGGCAGACATTCATATTAATTAAAATGCGGTTACGGATAGAAATGTTCTTCCTATACCCTACAGAAGGAATCTCCCTCCCCCCAAAGACATCAAATCACAGAAATTTTCTTGGTACAGTATTTACGTTCTTGTCTTACAGGTTCTGTGTAAATACAAAGACATATTGTCAGCCACTGTTCAGTCTTATGCATCATAGCTTAAAATCTACTGTCAAGAGATAACAGAAGTGGAAGGTGGAAGAGATTTGTCCTCTAACCATGCCAGGGATCACCACCAGTAAAACGCATCTCCACCCTTTTCTCCTTCTGTGTGCTCACCAAATATATATTTAAAAAAATTGAAGGTAGACAACGGTCGCTGGACTGCAAATGCCATCCAGTGCCCTTCTTAGACCCTTGGTCTCAGGTGAGCATTTTGGCCATGCTTAGTAACAATCTATGACAGCTAAGTTATATTTTTTGGCAGGCTTTGGTGTTAACAGAGCAGGGAGAGGTATAAACATGGCTCAGGGGATTAGCTGGCCCACCTTACCCTGAGGTATATGTAGATCATCTCCAACAGAAATTTGTCCATGTTGTTTTTAACCTCTCCCCAGGAATGATATTCCACAGATTCAGTGTTAACCTGTTCCAGTTAATTAGCTAACCTTTTAGTTCAAACGGTATTTCACCTCTCCCTGAGCTATCTAAACGTGATTTTGCTGCAACTTAAACTCGTTCTTGCATCTCTTACCCTCTGTAGACATGGAAAACAATTGATAACATCCCTCTTTACAACAACCTTTAGTAAATTAATAGAAGAACTCCTTCCGTCTTCTTTTTTCTAAAGAAAGCTAATCCCCATTTCTTCTGCCTTTTCAAATGTCATATTTCTTAAATTTGTAGGGTTTTTGTATTTGCTTGTTTGTTTGTCTGTTTGGGGTTTTTTTTGGGGGGGGGGGGTGTATTCTTCTAGACCTCTGATTTTTCTATAGTTTACTTGAAAGGTAGGTGAAAAAAAAATAGACACAGTTGAGGCCTCACCAACACCAAGTAGAGCAACGCGGCAAATTAAATTTGCCTTTTGGAACATTGGGCCTTTGTACACCCCACATTTTTTGCCCTTTCTTGCACTGCAACTGTGTAACTATTTTCATGGAAGGGTTTTCTGGATGCTTTAATTTCTTTCTGGCACATTAAAATAAAACTCCTTGGATGTAATTTAGTTTGTTTCACCAGAAATTAAAGCACCATGTCTACGGATTCATTGCGTACAAACACAAAGGCACTCAAAGATGTGTAATGAGTCCTTTATCCACTAGATGGCACTGTGACGATTTGCTTTCATTTTTGAATTCCTTCTGCTTTTTTTTTTTTCTTGTGTGATTTGCTGGCCCCTGCTTCCACCGCTGTGTGGCAGAGCATGGGCATGGGGTGGGTGGGGGACCAAGGGCTGGGGTGGGCAGTGCTGAACCGTCCCGCTCTCCCAACTTAATTCGTTCAAAACCCTAGTGCGTGTAAAAGCAGATGCGACGCTCCAAGGCTTAATTCATTTGAAAACATAGTGCGTGTAAACACAGATGCAATTCTCCAAAATAAACAAGTTTAAATTTTATAAACCTATTTAATTTAATGAGGATTAAAACTTGTGGTGTGTACAGGCACCCATTGTTGACACAGTTGTCTTTTTTTTTTCCGTGTTAGTTGTGGAAATGTTAGGTATTTATATTCACAATCAGGTATGTAATGGCCTGATTTACAGCCTGGCTTGATGTTCAAAATATCTCAGGAAGACAGTTGACTCTGTGGGTGTTCAGTACCTCTGAACCCCCCCCCCCCAGCCACTTAGAAGTTCTTGAATACTTTTATACTTACAGACTAAACTGTCTCATCTATGCATTGTTCCTGGGGGGATTATAAATTATTCTTTTCCTATGCAGTGACTGCCTGAACTTCACTTCCATCTCTGAGGAAAGTTCCCTTCAAAGAGAAAGGGCATCATGTCACAAGTGGATTTTAAGGTCACAGAGGTTAAACCAGGAACATCTGATTCTCTTCTCATTCCCTTTGTTTCTCTGATGCCATTTCTGACTTGCAAGAGGAGGAGCAAAGCATTAGTTGCTTCTTCCTTCTGGATTATGAATGGAGTCCAGAGTAAAATCTTACTAGCCATAACACACAGTTTTACATAACTATTCATGTCTGACTTCTAAACATTTTAGATCAGCTCTCAATGTGAACATGCAGAAAGAAAAATTGGTTTCTATAGGTCATTACTGAACATCATCTGCATTCATTTGTTCCCCCTTGAGCAGGAAGTGTGAGAACATGGTTTAAAAAAAATACAAACACCCACTTGGCCAGCTTAACCCTTGCACGACAGGCACTCCAAGCACAATGTCAGTGCCCCCTGCAGGATTCAGACCTGTGCAATTTCAATGACACCGCCCCCTCCTTGTAAATAATTTGAAACGAAAGCTCTCATGTAAGCCATGCGGCCCCCAGATATGTAAAGCAGCGGCCAAACAGAAAAGCATTTTGATGCAAATTGAGTTTTCTGTGAAAATTAATGAATCTGAGGCAGATATACAGTACGCAGCAAGATTCCCCCAAACTGAAAATAGAACAGCAATAAAAATGCCAAGAAGTGATAAGGCAGCAATAACACATGAGAGATTTTATGTATCGCTTGGAAAAAAAAAAAAAAAAAAACACACAAAAAAAATACATAGTTACTGTAAATGAGTGGGTGTTTTTCTTCTGCTCTATTTCCCCTCCTTCTTTCCTTTTTGTTTGTTTATTTCGTTTTGCTTGATTGCTGAACAGAAACGTGTCTGCAAAATGATGGATTAATTACAAGAAGCATGCAAGAATATAGCTATATTCCCCCTTCCACTCTCTCTTTAAAAAAAGGAAATAACTTCATCTCTATAAGATCCCTTCCAAAGTCCTCATTATTACACCGTGGTGGGTTTTGAAAGTCATTTACATAATAGCTAACAAAAATGTACTCAGCGAAACACCGGGCCCACTAAACACGGGAGATAATTACATCGGGAGAATGATATTCCACTGCCAGCTCCATTTTCAAGATACATTTATTTGCCCTGTACACAGCCCTGAACAACCAAACAGGCATTAACATATCGTGTAGGTGTGCGCTATTACAATCTACGTGGGGGAAGGGAAGAAATACAGCATCCTATTCTTGGCATATATGTACCACCTGAATGGTATTTTTCATTATCTCCTGTACTGGGAACATTGTATTATTCCACTGGGAAGTCATAGCAAAGAGGATATAATTATCAGCAAAGTAATGGGGATCCTCTTGCTAATGGCCAGCTATTCAAATATCTCAATATAATCGTCTTGCCCAATCTCTCCCCATAGCCTACTCTTCTGGAGAAACTCATCATTTTTTCCACTTACTCCAGCATAATGAATTCATTTTGCATTTTCTTTGTGAGAAATTAAGAGGAATAGCAATGTAATGTGTTGACATTTGAAATGCAGCATAGAAAAGTTTAGACTGGCAATTTAGTTTAATCGCCACTAGCAGGGAGAGGCTGCTTATTAAATTAGCTCTTGGTGTACAGGACAAATATTTCTCCATTGAGAAATCTCTCTCTCTCCTTCTTCCTGCCTCCCCCTCCTGCCCCTACCCCCCAGCCCCCAAATGACCCAGTTCACTAAAAAGAAGTGGGGGAAATGCTCAGAGCTCAAGTATTCATTTGGTGTGAATTTCTTTTTGTGATTATTATTATTGACAACGGGGATGAGTACAGGATGAAAGAGCCTGCATACATACACAAAGCCATTGCTTAAAAAAAAAAAATCACTGCCAATAGTTCTTTTTTCCATCTTTCAGACAGACATCCTAGGATAGTACTGATCATTCACAACTAAAGCTGATGGAGTACTTTCTCCAAGGTTAGGAGTGTAGGCCTTGTTCCCAAGCCAGATTTCAGCTTCTTTTCACAATCTGCACCTGCATGCGGTTCCTTAGAGTTCCACCAGGGTGCGTCTACATGAGAAGCTTACTGTGCATTAGTCTACTAACACTGCACATTAGTGTGGCGGTCAAAAACTGTGCTAATAACCTACTGCACGGTGTTATTAGGTTAATGCACAGTAACCATCACACAATAAAACTGTGCACCGGTGCTGTGCAGTTAGCTCTAATTACTGCCCATTCAGTTAGTACTTTATTAAGCAAGTATGAAACTAAGTGCACAGTGTATAAGGGGCATTAATGAATATGTTGACGGGCCCATAGGATACACCATTTTGCACTACCTAAACTGTTGCATAAAAGCTTTTGTGAACTTTTCTGCCTATGTCCTTAGACCAACTTGGCTACAACCAAAAACCCAGCAGCACTGAAAAATGGCTGCATTCTCATCATGAAGGGGGTGCACCTGAGTGGCACCTAAACTGATGCTGGTATTTTTATGTATATAGAGTAGATTAAAGAAGAGAAGATGTCATGAGACATGAAGGTTTGATTGATCTGAGTTTGGGATGGCAGGATTACCTATGAGGTGTGAGAACCATCACATCATCATCATCGCTACCCAATTGCTATTACTATTGCTGTTATTAGTTCATCATCATTATCACCATGCACTTGTCCAGGCTCCAGAAGTATACTGGCATCTAGCAAGCTACCAAACATACTCAGCTACCTCCCTTGCATAAATAAAAAGTAGTTTGATGCGACACAGAAAACATGAATATTCGTCCCCAACATTTCTTTCAAAAACAAAGTCTTTTTATCAAGGAAAAATAATTTAGTTAAAAAAGAAGCAGGCCAGTCCTATGCTTAAGCAAATAAGCATGTCTAAAGATACCCCATTTCAGTCAAAGGCAATTCTGAAGTCACAAAACACAACAACCCACCCAGGTGTTATAGAAGTGAGGGTGACATAAGAAGCTGAATAGACTAGACGTATGACCCAGAGATCTTGGTTAATATTTATTTCAAAGCAATACGGGGATTGGAGCAAAGGATTAAAGGATTCTGGGAAGATGATTTTCCTGTTACCTTCAGGTTCACAGTGCTTTGGGAAGTCACGATCTCAAAAAACTTCTTAAGGCGGCAACCGTAATGGCAGCCAGCATACATTGTGCCCATTGTTCGCCCGGAGCAATGGAGTGAATTGAAGTGTCTATTTGTAGCAGGAAACAATAGGCTTGATTCTTCTCCCATGCTCTTGTTTTATACTGGCACATAATCCCATTGTTTTATATGAATGGCTTCTGATTTACATGGATGTCAGAAGAGATTCAAGCCTTGGGGGGTTGCGTATTTAATCCACTGATGGTTTTGCTTCTTTAGAAACTGAAGTTGAGAGCAGAGACTTAGTGGCTTAACCTCCCCCCACCAATAATTCCCCACAAACATTATTCACGGCCCAGTCCACCCTGTGCTGCAGCAAGATGCCAACAGCAGGTCCCTAACAAAGCTGTTGATTCCTCAGTGTAAAATAGAGTTTTCTGCTTGAAAAGTCATGCAATTTCCTCTTTGTGCCAACAAGCCCACTTTCTCCCCCCTCTCCACCCCCACCAATATTTTTTCCTCTCTCTTGCCGTCTCCCAGTCTCTGAAATATTGGCAGCCTTTTTTTTTCCCCCCTTGCTGAAAATCTTTGAGTATGCAGTCAGCTCTCTGTTATTCCAGCCTACCACACTTAGCCTCTACAAGGGTGACACACTAATTTTCACATCAGAGCCTGACAGTTTGTAAACTTGTCTTACGCCATTAATTTCAGGAACCTTCCAGTGTCTTTCAGTGGGAAATTAGCAGTCAAATGTGTTTAGTTTGTAGAAACAGCAGCAGCACCACCAACAAGAACGACAAGCCACATGACTAGGAGTAGTTAAGAATAGAATGTCTTCAATTACTAATGCATACATTGTCAATGGCGAGTGAAAGGGGAAGGGAAGAGAAGAGTAGAGGATGGAGAGAGGAAGAAAGAGAGAGGGAGATGGAAAGTATTACAATAGATTCCCAAACTTTTCTGTTAGTCAAAACCTGTCAGCATTCAGCCTGCATTTCCAAATGACTATTGTTAAAAAAAAAATATATATATAATAAAAAACCTAGACTGACTCTATTGTTCATCTGCTGAAAAAAGACCTGAACTTTTAAAGGCTATTTTTAAAGAATCCTATTTAAAGTTTTGGCAGAGTTGGGAACCTAATTACTATATGTCATTTTTTTTTTCTAAATGTAAATGAGAAAGCAGTTAAAGAAAGCAAGAGAAAAGAAGCCCCACTCTTCCTGGGTTTTGAAAGCCCCCCTGCTGCTGTCTGACATTCTTCTCCGTTCCCTTTCTCATTTGCGTGATTATATTTCGCACTGCGGAAAGTGTCCTTTTCCCTCCCAGCTCCCAGGGAGTCGCTCAAAGGATGTGTTCAAACAACAGGGTGACTCATAGATAGGTAAATGATGTGCTGAGATGGCTGTCGATCTCCGTGTTGGACTGTGTTTGCAAAAGTCCCAAAGAGAGAGAGGGGCTAAATTGTGGAAGTTCTTGACAGCAGGGACAGTATTGATACCTGTTCCTGGATAACAGCTAGCACAGCAGCTTCCTGGCCAATGACTAGTGCTCCGAGGTACAAATGCAATACCAATAACAATGAGTATTGTTATTGCTATTACTACATGCCTTATGAGCTCCGTGCAAGTTGATGATGATGATGATGATGATGATGATGATGATGGATGGAACTGGGTTTCCAACTCCCTTCTGGCACTTTAAATATCAGGATCTTTTTGTCACCTCTCTTTTCGCTATGCTCCAGGCAACAACTTAGCGCATCCTCAAATATAGATTATGGATCATGAGCAGTCTTCTTTGTTCCTTGTCAGTATAATACCTAACACAATAGGACCCATAATCATCCTCTTTTATCTTCATCAGCACTTCCCCTCGAACTTCTTGTGGCGCAGGCATTGCCTGCCCCAAATTTAACAGGTTTTGTTCATATTCTTCTGGAGCTGCCCTGCCAAAGCAAAAGGAAAAAATAATAATAATCTCAATGTAAAGCAGAACATTCCTCCCCAGTCAGCATGGGCCGTCTCAGCATTAACATTGTTCTCTTTCTGTAGCTGCACAATTTCCCTCTAAGTCTGGGTTGGACATTTCTTACCTTAGGATATATACGGAGGTACCTCAAGGCAACACCCCCAGGTCAGGATGTAGAGCGATAGATATAAGGATAATGAGGAGCCATGGGCTACCGTGTTTTCAGTGTGCTGTTGTCATTCCAGCTTGCTATGTCTCTATTTGAGTGAGTGCTGCCAAGCACGTTATCCTGTAAAGTGTTGGAGATTGTCTCATGGGTGAGGCAGCAGTCTGGATATAACGGGGGTGAAGTTGGTAGGAAGGGGGAAACAAGCAGAAGGACTCATGAGGTTTCCATCTACTGCCTTTCCTGAAGGTGTATACACAGCATTTGTCATTTGAATTTGCTCTCTGGGGTATAACTGTACCCCCAAGCTACGTCTAGACGATGCTATAGCAGAAGTGGCCCAAACACTTTCCTTTTTTCTCTCGTTTTCTCTTTTTTAAATCAACCTACATCTGAGCAGTCATGACTATTTCTTTCAAATGTCACCTGAGTATTAGACTAGTGCATCATGTCCTCTATTGGCTATGCTTGAATTCAACCCAGAAAACAAACCTACTGCAGTGGTGTTGCACAACTGTGGTGTTCAGGGATATGCTTTGGACCCTTGAAGCTCTCTCGGTAGTCTTAAAGGTGTTGTTATAATTTTTAATTGTAAGTTCCTAGGACCATGCTGTTTGAGAGATATTTTCCTCCCCATGTGGAGATAAACAGCAGAACCACTGGAATGAGAGACTCCAGGTTGCTGGTGGCAAGATATTCTCCATATGGGACTCTTTTAAAAACTTTCACGTTTCCTCTTGCTCTTGGTCCAAAATAAACCCAAACTATCAACACCCAGCCTAGCTCTTCTCCTAAGGGAGCAGCATGTTGATGACTGGTGTCTGTGCTATAAAGGTGAATATTTGTGGCTAAATAGGGTGAACTTCTATAGTTTCCCCATCACTTGCTTGAGCAGGTGATGGCCTTTCTATTAGTATGGCTGCAATTCCAATAGGTAGCAACCATGCCAAGAAAATTGGAGATGCTCTGTCCTGCATGAATTTAAGTAAATCAATAAGTATAAATATAGATATATTCAGTTATCATGTAGCTCTCACACCGTTCATAAAGTACCCCTATGCCCGAGGCAAGGAAGCCTACTAGATAAAGGCGTGTATAGGGACAATGTAGGTGCCTTGCAATTAGCAGTGTTACTTTTCAGCTTTCTGCAGTATCTGGACTGAACAATTCCCTGCTGGACTGGGACACACTGTCTTTCCCCTTAAGTAGGAGATCTTGTAAGGCAAGAAGAAAACTGCTGATTTGTCATGTGTGTCATAATGGAGATAGGACTGAGAGGTGACAAAGTGCAGGAGACTGACAACAGGCACGGGGCTGGCAGGAGGATGTGAAAAAGCACTTGTGCTTGAGGGATTAAGAACTTAAATCTCATAAATTTATGTGCTGGTCAGAGCTGGAAAACTTGGGGAAGTCACAACAGCTCTCTGCTTCTCCCCCACCCCCCATCTCCCACTTTTGGTCACCTTCTGCTTTCATCTGGTCAGCTTCTCAGGGCAGGGACTGTCTTAATCCAGCACCCAGCACAATGGAGCCCTGGTCTCAGTGGGAGCCTCTACATGCTGCTGTAACATGTTAAGAGAAAGAATAATAATAGTGTTGTCACAGTAGCATTTTAACTCTGGAGGCTGTAAAACCAGATGCTAAAATTAATCTATTGAGGGTTTCTTAATAAACATCTGTTCCTCAACCACCACATCCTATGTCACAACTGGTGCTCTTCTCAAAAGAAGTTGAGGCCTGTAATAAAAAAGTGGCATTACAGCATTACATGTTATTATGGAAGGGCCTTGGCAGAGGTACCAGGGTGGATACTAAATATTTATGACTGACACACACATGCATGTGCACGCACACACGCACATGCACACACATCTCAGTCTGTTATAAATCGTGGGTGTATGTACATATTAATAATATGTTGCACATCAACATACTTCCTGAGAAATGTACAGTTTAAATAAAGAATGCATTATTAAGAATGGATTTTCAAAGTGCCTATATATAACTTAAGTACTTTTCAGTATCTTTGGGATTTATGGCTGTAAATCACCAGGATGCTTTTCAATGTCTCACCCTACCCAGGCCAGTTCAACCCCAGGCTTTGATTTCCCCTATCAAATACTGGATGGACAGACCATTCTTGATGCATTTATTTGCTCTTATTCTGGATATTGTTCAGTACTTGCTATCACAGATCATATTCACAATGGGATTTTTAGGAGAACAGAGCAAGATCATTCAGCTGCAGTGACATTTCTAGGACTTAGCATTCAAAGTAGCAAATTAAATGTCATTAGGAAAAGCCCCTTCCGCCATCACTTCCCCTCTTGCAGTAATTTTCCATTTACAACCCTGAAGCTGATGCAATTTTGATGCATTATAAAGCTGCATTCTATCAATTTACTGCCCCTCAAATGAGCACATAAATATTGATAGCAGCTAAACACATTGCAAACATGTTCAGCCCTTTAATGTCCCTAGAATAGTGTTTTCGTCCCATGGTATCTCAGCTGCAATGGAAGAGCTGATCCATCTAAGAAGGGGAAGTAAAGCTTTGGATCTGAACAAAACCAAATACTGGGGAAGCTTCTCTTATTCCCCAAATACTGGGGAAGCTTCTCCTATGCATTAGGTCATACTGTGGCAAGATTGCTGGCATGACTTGGCTCAATAAAAATCACTGCAAGTGAATGCAAGGACTATCAGGCATTCACATTTATACTAAGCATGATGAATGTGTAGCATGGCATGTGCAATAAATAGCTTCTCATCAAGGGGGCTAACATGAGACCTGCCATGATTCCAGTCTCCATATTCACCTGTGCAAAGAAATTATACCTGGCTAGTGCCTTTGGCTAGATGAAGTAATGGGCTGATGCCCTTGAGGTCCCTTCCAGAGTTACTTCTCTATAGCTATGACTATGACAAGAGCTGGTGGTACACAGAAATGTATGTTGTGTCCTGTTCTCAGGTTGGTAGTAGCTTTAGGTGACAAGAGAAATCTAAAAGGCACCACACTTCCCACAGTGTTCCTAATGACTAATGAAAGTGTGCACAGACCTAAGTGCTACCATGCAATCCAAGGACATCTCTTCCTCACAAGCAAGGAAACCATTTAGTTCTCAGATTGAATGCAGCTATAGAAAAGCACTGAAAATACAAGGTCCACAATAAAAGGGAGTAC